>NC_070559.1:8335803-8997879 GCF_026914185.1 Puccinia triticina | reverse complement strand
AACCCTAACCCTAACCCTAACCCTAACCCTAACCCTAACCCTAACCCTAACCCTAACCCTAACCCTAACCCTAACCCTAACCCTAACCCTAACCCTAACCCTAACCCTAACCCTAACCCTAACCCTAACCCTAACCCTAACCCTAACCCTAACCCTAACCCTAACCCTAACCCTAACCCTAACCCTAACCCTAACCCTAACCCTAACCCTAACCCTAACCCTAACCCTAACCCTAACCCTAACCCTAACCCTAACCCTAACCCTAACCCTAACCCTAACCCTAACCCTAACCCTAACCCTAACCCTAACCCTAACCCTAACCCTAACCCTAACCCTAACCCTAACCCTGCATCCCATCAGCTCTGTACACTGCCGGATGTGCTCTCCCACGCCAGATGACTCCAGATAGGTTGTGACAGTCGAGGCATGTCGTTGGTCCATCCCTTGGGCACTTATGCCAAGAATGTCCATCAGGTCGAGCTTGTCTTGCAGTTGTTTCCAACATTCCTCTGTTTGGCCAGTTGAGGGAGTGGGCAAGCCTGTGTTGGGTTGATTTGGTGATGAGGATCCAGCCATCCGATTGACTATAGGTGCTTGGGTGACATGACTAGGATCAACAGTAAAGTACTTTACATCTTGCTTGACAAGGTGCTGAACAAATTGTCTTTGGCAATTTTGACTCCAACTACCATCATCACCTGTGTGAAACACAAACAGAAATATATATCAATCAGTTTGTGTTTCAGGCTAAAGGAGAAAGTGTAATATTCAGAGAATGATGAAAATATGGCACACCTTTGTGCTCTGCACTAAAATGATTTCTTATAGACTTTTCTTTCCTAGTGGTGTATCCACAGGGTTCGCCGCTCCTGTTGGCAGTACAATAGTATCCTAGGTGCATCAAGAGACCCTGGACTGGCTGGCATAGGTCATGGCGGCTGGTTCGGGGTGGATATTTTGGACTCTTGACTGGTAGAGTTATATTATGCTTGAGGAAGTCGCGGTGCAGGTCATTGGCTAGGACCTTCTCGTGGTGTGCTCGGGCCATGTGAGACTCGACCTCGTTCGGGATAATGCCTTGATTGCATTTTTGGCACAAGAGGACTTGGGCGTAACTGTTGTAGGCCAAGCTCGTGTATTCTGGGATGACTGTCAATAAATTCAAGGCAAGTGATCGTTCAGTATACTATGCAACCAATGCAGAGTGATTGGCAAATATGCTTACCAATGACTTGATTCCCAATGGGGACCAGGGTGGCATCATCAGGTGGAGGGACCGGCATCACTCGTGGGGCTTGAACAGTTTCGTGGTTGCAACGCTTGACATGGTTTTGCATGTTGACTGGATCCTTGGTCTGATGATTGCAGCCTTCCGTTGGGCAAGTGGACATGTCGTTGGATTGCCGGGTTAGTTTGACAGTGTCTTTGGTCCCAAAGATAGTACAAGATACTTGGGCCTGATGAGTGATTCGTTGGTGCTTCTTGACATCGTTGAGACTGGGGAAACTATCTTGGCAGCCGTCTTTGAGGCATTTGATCATAACAACCTCCATATCAGGTGACTCGGCTTTGGCAATGGGAAGAGAAGATTGAGACATTATCCAGTACTTTTTGAATATATATATCTACGTTTTTGGATGGCTTTGGTGGATTGTGGGCAGAGGGATTGGTAAGGCTGGAATTCAATGGTCTGGGAATGGAATAGCGATTTGG
This sequence comes from Puccinia triticina, assembly GCF_026914185.1. Lineage (NCBI taxonomy): Eukaryota > Fungi > Basidiomycota > Pucciniomycetes > Pucciniales > Pucciniaceae > Puccinia > Puccinia triticina. The sequence goes on along the minus strand of NC_070559.1, from coordinate 8,996,166 downwards.
GATAGCAAGCACTGCTTGGTGTTAATTCGATTGTATGCAAACAGCGGTTCAGGAGGGCACAGAAGTTATTGTTCGTAGGATGCCTGTCTTGGGAGTGGGTTTTATATGGGGGGGAAGTTCATGGAACGATCGGCACACCACTATTGGAATTCTACTATGATTGATCAACAAAGGGATGGAATGGTGCTGGGTGATCTGCACCATGATTGAAATCCAATGTTGCACTAACCTGGATCAGCAATTGATGGGAATTCATCCATTATTGACCTAGGACCACTGCACTAAGCTGGATCAGCACATTATGGGTCTTCTACCAAGTTTCGACAATGGGATTGCCATGGGGATGTTAGGTTAGTGATGCAACCGATCTGGGTGAGAGTGAACTTCCGAAGCAAGTATTGATCACCTGTGGGAAAAGTCTCAGCCTGGTGTGCTTTAGGGGCTATTAGACTTGAATAGTGAAAATTCTACACACTTACTACATGCCATTCAGTTTGAGGCTGTGGGAAAATGACTTCGATTCTTGCACAGGTTTAGCTGGTCGTACTTGGTTGCTCAAAGAGTCAGTTGCACTTGGATTTGATCTTTGAGAACAACAACATAGACTTTTACGGCATTTGATGTCTGGCAAGGAGATTGAAATGATATTTATTCCAAGTCAAGGAGTTTGTCTCATGTTATCTGAGAATGAGGTATTCAATCTTGCCCTGGCAGGATTGACCCAAATCGTGTTTGAGGAGGAGATATTGATTATGAGTTGTGGAAACTAGCCTCAACTGCAACTGAGCAACCAGGTTGCTTGAGGGGAGGAATTTACTCCAAGTCCTGCAGGTTGGGGCAACTCACACAACTGGGCCTCCCTGTTTTTTTTGAATCATTTGCATTTAGATTTGATGAAAATCAACAGTAAAGAGTCCTGAACTTCCAGTGCAAAAATAGAAATAGAAGCAACACAACAAAACAGAGGGGTTAAGATATCATTGGCCTACCTATCAACCACACCATAACAAGATAAAACATGGAAAAGACAGGATGCATTTAAGCTATTCATCCAAGTCTGTGGCAGACCGATAAGGGTTGGTCTCATTATCTGAATGGTGATAGTCCTCTGAATAGTAGTAGTCGTCCCGGTAATAGCCTCCTGACTCGTTGAATGATGATTGGGGCTTCTTGGTGACTTCAGCCTCACTTTCCTCCTGATCTTCCTCATTGTCTTCCGGTGCCAGCTCATCTTCCTCCTCCTCACCTGTTACCACCTCTGCATCCGTCTCTGCCTCGGTTTCCGCTTCACCCTCCTCCTCTGCCTTGTTTTCGTCCTCCACCCATTCCACCACATCCTCTGCCTGCTCTGTCTTCTCAACCATAATCTTTGCACACAGCTTGTACATCTCTTCTGCATCCCATCTCTTTTCCACCTTTCTGGTCTTCTTTCGGTCATCAGAGTTGATGACACTTGAAGAGATGAGGTTCTTTTTCAATAACGGTAACTTGCAAAACAACTTCTTCTTTTCTTCACCAGGGAGATTGGTTGCTGGTATCTTCTTGTCCATCTTAGTAGGCCTCTTGCTGGTGGGAAATTGGGCCATGGCAAGCACTGTGTCGATTGGTAAGGTGCCAGAGGGTGGAAGGACATTGGGCAGATTCTTGCAGGCGATCTTGGCCAGTTCTTCAACTGAAGCATTTGGATTGGTTACATCGTTTTTGAGTGTCAAAGAGCCACAATTCTTGGAGTTCCCATCTGCTGGTACGTTTGAGGAGGTTGGCTGGGTTGGGGGAGCCATTCTAGGATGTTTTTCGTACTTTCAGCTTCATGCGGTTCAGGTCGTCTCCGTTTAGTGTTGCTGGATCTAGAAGGGAGCACAGTGGGTTGTGTGTTTGCGGTGGGCTGGTGTTTGGTGTTCAAGTCTGGTAACTGGGATTGCAGAGATTCGGAGCAGGGCTGATTCTCGGAGTTGGAGCTTGACTCTTCACTTTTGAGTCGTATCCAGACTGCAAGGTGTTAGCATGCATCGTACTAGTTTCTTGCCAACTGGTGGCAACTGTTGATTGCAGGTCGTTGGCACTGGCTTGTTGAGCTTTGTTCAATTTGACATCGGGGGCTACATCTCCGTTATAATTGGATGTTTGTCGATCAGCTTGGCCCTTGCTAACTTCTTCCAGAATGTCTTGTAAGGCAAATCGTGCTATTTGAATATTGTTCAGGTGTGTAGCCCAGGAGTCCAACGTCGCATGCCAATCAATTGTGTGGGGGTCTTTAGATCCAATACCACTTGTGTATAAGAGCCATCGTATAAAACTGTCAAGCGTGTACCATGGTGTATCTGCCGGTTCTCTTTTCGTGTATTGTCCAGAAACGTAAAGCCACTTGTGTTTTGCATGTGCTAGGTGCATAAGTGCCCACACATCTGACTTGTTAAAGTTATGTGAATCGACTAGACAATGCCACCAGCCCGCCACGCCATACAGGAGAAATACCGCCATAGAGCCAAACGCCGACAGTCGCATCTTGCTCCAACGCTTCTTGTCATTCGGAGTTGCATTCGACAGATCTCCATCATCGAATAGGCTTAAACCATGGTCGTATTTCTTCAGCCTCTCTGCTTCCTCTTTGGTCCATTTGGGCTTTGGTCCAGGCACTTTAGAGTCTGCAAGATCAGCCGAGCATTGAGAGTGTAGCATCATGAGGCAGCACAAAAGTGTTTCCCAGATCCGTTTCTGTAACACTAAAAGTCCATTGGCCACCTTGGCTTTCCGCGGTTTATTGGAGTCTTTAGTCGGCATTTCAGTCTCGTGGGGGTGGCAGACAGCATCTTGCAAAGTCGGGCCAGTTGCACCTGCCTCCAAAACTTTGATCTTTCCGATGATGAATATCCCAGCAAGCATGAGGGGGTCCCGCTTCGGTTTGTTGGAGTCAGGCCAGAGGGGTTCGGGCATGCGGATAAACTGGTGGAATAAACTGTAGCTGGATTTTGCCAGGGAGTGCAGTTTGCGGAACGCCGAGGCAAACATGGCCTGTGCCTCCTCATTATCGGTGTATTCGGGAGTATCATTCGTCCGAATCATCATCTGGTACAGGGTCTTCCACGATACCGCCTTGACTTCATCCTTTGATTCAAATGCCTGCTTGATGAGATCCATCCTAATCACCTCTTGCTGGAAGAAAGGATCATTCGAAGCCACTTGAATAAGCCTTGGGCCTGTATCAAATACAGCAGGGGAAACAAAGTATCTGTTGGTTAATGCTTGTTGCCAAATGGAAGGATGGGTAGGCCAGGTTGCACAAGGGTGAGCTGAGGATCGGTGCACTCACACTGGATTAAACAGAGGTAGAAGTTTGGATCCAGGATGACACTGAATGCTGCAATAGCTTCCGCTGAAGCAGTGAAAGAAAGAAAGTCGGTGTAATATGCAGTACGGTGCAGATCCAAGGCAGACCAGTCGATGATATCCGCTACTAAGCCCATGAGTTGCGGGCCATAGTCCCACCGAGGATTTTTCGAGTCCTTCTGCATCTTTCCATGGCTCTCCTTCATCAGTTCACATGACAATGCTGGCCACACTTTTGACATCAGAGCTGAATCAATACATCAACCTATCAGTCAGCCAATCAATTCTTTCAATACTGCTTGCCATCCAAGGAACTACTGACCCCCAGTTTCTGGTACAATCCTGTGATTGCATGCTAGTCTAGCCTTTCTTTTAGCTGCAGCCCTCTCCGCCTTGTCCTTCTTCTTTTGCTCGGCCAGTGCAGTTTTCGTGTTTGATGAAATTGGTGTGGTTTTGGCAGGCTTGTCAGGGCTTGGTTTCGAGTTTCCATTCAGCTCCTCAGGTGTAGGTTGTTGACATTGTTCTTCATGGCTGGGAGGAGCTTTTTCGGACATTGATGATAATATAGAATCCGAACTCTGAGTGCTGGACTTTGGTGAAGGGGATCGGATGGGGTCGGTACTGTCAGATGCAGGCTTTGGTTCCCTCTGGTGTCCATCAGAGCGGCAGTTGGTGGATGTGTTCGGAGTGGCCCTGATGCCATTGTCTGCTGAGTTCCTGGGCGAAGGGGAATTAAACAGTTTGGCTACTGTTGTTTCCTGCCTACTAGTGATGTCCAGGTTAGGTGTGTTGGCCTGGCTGGAGGGATTGGGTGCAGCACAATCGGGATCCGAGAGGAGAGCAGTTGCCTTGTGCCAAGTTGATGCTTCCTCAGTAGGTGGAGTCTCCCAGGATTTGTTGATCTCTTGGCAGTTGAGGGCTGGACTTGTGCTAGAGGCTTTGGGTGCTTTCTCCCCATCATCAACCAACTGCTTTGGATTTGATAGTATAGTAGAGGCGGTGCGAGTGGTGTGGGTGTGACTGCCACAAGGACTGGCCATTTCTGGGATAATCGGGACTGATGAAGTGGTTGGGGTCGATCTGCTTCTCTTCTGCATTACTGGGCTGTCTCCATTTTCCATCGAGGCAGGTGAATTGCCCTTTCCTGCTGGGGCTAGAGGAGAGGGATTTATCCATTATCCTGGGTAAGTAAAGCCATGTCTCAATCTCTTGGAGTAAGGTTGTATAGTACTGACTGGAGGATGGTCTTTTAAGGCATTTCTCTTGCCTCCATGGCTCTATTGGCTCTATTGCAGTGTTGTATTCTTCCTGGGTAAGGTCGATGACTTTGATGCCCTCCAAAACTCCGGCCTGCAATGAACAGTTGATCTGCTCTTCAAGTCGAGTACAATAGACAGTGACAACAGCATAGTTCTGCAACAGTAGTTTAGATGCTCCAGGCGCCTTTTACATCAAGCCATTTGTCCTGAGGGATTCCAGATCGTGGCGCATAGTATCTCGTTGGTGGCAGTCTTGACAAAGTTTGTTTGTACTCAGTTAATGGGCTGCTGGTTTCCATGTGGGGCAGTGAAGCAGCTGGACTTACATATTCGTAGCATGGTCTGCATTTCCCGCACACTAGCCATTGCCATACCAGGGGGGCCAAGCCCTTTTTCATCTGCCAATGTGGATGAATCATTCCTGCTAGTGACTTGGATGGCCGGTGCACCAGGGTTATAGACGATTCTGGTTCTGGGTCGTCCAAGTGGATTGGGATCAAGTTGTGGGCCAGGCGGAGGGAGAGGTTTTGTTTTAATTGGAGAAGGGTTGATGTGTGGTGTGGCCGTCTTCTTCTGGTGGGTTTGTTGATGTCCTTTGTGTGGCATCTCCCTGGCAAGCAATGGGGCCGGGTTGTTGTCCTGTAGTGGGTCTTTTGAGGGTGGCTGTAAGGCATCCAATGGATCGGGTTGGGTTGAATTTGGCAATTGAGGTGCCTTTCCACTACCTTCCCAGCTGGAGAAAAGCTCCTTAGTATCAAGGTGATAGTCTTCAAGGTCCAAGCCTTTTAGTACCACAGCCATGGGCTGGGCATCCAATAGAGGTTCGGGACAATGGCTTGCTGCACTGGCCTTTGTTATATGGGGGGCTTTGATGGTGGGCAACTAGGAGGATTGTGGCCAACTTGTCAGATAATGAGCAAACTAACTCCTCAAGTGTTTGTCCTGGTGGAAATTCCTAACCTGATGTATCACCTTGGGGGTGGGGGTTCTGAGCCGTGCAGGTGGTCTTGGGTAAATGGGGAGCCAGTTTCGTCCCTAAAAATATGATGGGGGAGGCATGAGCTTGCAAGAAATTGGTTTGTTTGGTGGGTGCTTGGGGGAGACTGGGCTTACTCTTTCTCTGGTTCTACCTGCAGTTAGATCTTGTTTTGCTGGAGGCTGCATTGGGTATGATCGAGTGCCGGGGGTGGACCTAGCCTTGGTTTTTGCTTTGAGGGACATTGTACCTACTGAAGATATAGCTTCTGTAGTGTTGTTGGAGGGTGCTTTGGGTTTTGGTTCTTCCAATTTAGTCAAGTTATGGAGGTCAAGTGAGGAATCCATCTTCATAAGGTGGTGTGTTACTTTCGATCTGAAGAAGGTTTGGTTGTTTCAGTCTTAGGGGAGTGAAGTGTGTCTGTGGGGGGGGGGGGGGGCTAGTCGCGGAAAGAAGGGCAAACCGCGACTGGAATAGGAATGGGGATCTACTCGGGGTGGGTTAGGGGGGGGGGGGGGGGCTTCTACTCGGGAGTGGTTCAGGGGGAGGGGGGCTTGCATATGCCAGTTGCAGTCGCGGAAGAAAGGGGGATGGGCGACTGGAATGGGGGAATGATAAATAGCACCTTGGGGTACGCAAGCTGGAAAGGAAAACAGGTAACTGGCTTACTGCTTACTGGCCCTAGGAAAGTATGGAGGAGTTCTATTTCGTTTGACTAGAAATGTGTAGCAGCCTTGATACTATTTCAATTTTTGTGAATTCAAAGCTGGTCAGTTTTCCTTGGGGCATGAGTCAATTACTACTGCCCTTACAAATCTTGGCTGCTAGGCTTGTGGCTTGCTCTAGACCTGGAGCTGAAAATCGAGTGGACAACTGATTGGGAGGCAGTTTGACTTGTTTTCTTGCTTTTTTCCACGGTAGAATGCAGTGTCTAGGTGATTGGTACAAGAACTTGTTTCAGTAGTATGCATTGTTTTGGTGTTGGATCACATTCTGTCTGCAGGACTCACCCCTTTCTGAAATGTACGGATAACAGGAGCTGTTGGAGTGGTGGGTAGTCTGGTAACAAACAATAAGTTATTGGGTGGTTGGTGGAGAGGGGTGAGCAGGGTGGAGTGCCCTGAAGATTCGGACTGGTGTTTGTAAGAGTATACATTGATCTGAGGCAACCATGCTAGTGTCAGGCAAGTATGATCATTTGTTTGGTATCTGATGCTATGAACTGACATGATGTGCAAATACGTATGGATCTAGTATGCTCCAGGTCTGACTCTGCTGGGTTAGCCCGCTTGTTTCAATCAAAATGATCTGCATTTGTATTGGTTTGGCTCGGATTCACTAGTGTCATACTGCTCAGCCAAGAGAGAGATGGTCCATCAGGCCAGTTGCTCCATGTGTTTGTTATGATTGCACGATGGATGCCAGTGTTTGCTGGGACTGGGTAACTGACTGCTAGTTTGTGTACGGTTTCTGTTTGGGGCTTGGATTTAACTCAGTTCTGCTTATATTCCTTAACTGTAGCATAATTTGGCAACTTGCTGGTGACACAAGAGGAGGAGGGTCATTTACTAAGCATTAGGAGAACACAAGGCCAAAACTGCTCACAATTGCTTGAAGAAATAGGACAACTAATTTCCTTTCTTGGCAGTCATTGCTGCTAAGGTACAAGAAAAAATGAGCCAGGCGGAATGAAACACACAACAAGAGCAGCAAAGGGCAACAACAACAGACATGGAACAAAACAGTGAAGCTAAACTGAAACAACCAGCATACAGAAACTACGAGAAAGAAAGAGAAATTAGCAGAAATTTAGGATAGATTCTCAGTAATAATTTTTATGATGTAGTCCACATCATTTACATGCTTCTTCTCAATCTCATCAATCGTACCATCAACAACCTTGTCACATACATTGCTCATCTTCTGAGCAATCTGCATAGACATTCCAAGTTTCGTGAAAGTGTCACTTTCGTATGGCTTGAGTGTACCGTGGTAGTATTTCCTCTGGGCAAATATCATCATTACCATTGTATCCGGCTTGAACTTGATCTCAAACTTGCACTGCGGAAAAACAAAGTCGCCCCCGGTGACGTCGTAACCATCGGATTCCAAAGCAATCATGCAACCGTCCTTGAATGTCGGAATGCATAACAAGAATGCAAAAGGTAGGCGTCTGTTGTCTCTGGGGTCTAGGTGCGGGAGGTTATAGAAACCTTCGGATGTGAAGGTGAGGTGACTGGAGAAGAACTTCTTGTTGCTGCTTTCGACACCATCTTTCGGGAGAGCAGCATTGGAAAAGGCTGGCATGGCGTGTTTCGACATAAAATCCTGGTTGGTCTTCAGAGCTTGATTACCCATGGGATAGAACAGGTCCCAGAGGATTTGTGAGGCCCAATCCGCATCTCGAATGTGTTGTTTGAATTCCTCGAGATTGTCCGCTATGGCCTGCCTGTTGATGTATCTCCCCACAATTTCGAACCGTGTCATCGACTTCCGCCAACCGATTCCCCACATCCAACCACCACAAGACCGACCTTCCGCTCCAACCTTGTTGACAAACTTTTTCAAGATCTCCAGGAAACCTAGAAAGAAAGTCAAGTCGTCCTGCAGTTTGTCGGGAATGGTCTTGAGGTCGGTGAACAAGATATCAGCTATGATTGGACGATCCTGGTTCTTGGGGGCATTCTTGGGGGCATTCTCGGGGGCGTTCTGGGGGGCGTTCTGGGGGGCATTCTTGGGGGCTTTCTTGGGGGTTTCCTTCTCGGGATACTTCTCAAAGACTCGAACATGGCCATGATCGTACAAGGTAAATTGCTTGGGGTCGTTGACAATGGTACAAGCAGCTTTGATTTCGGCTTCTGTTGGTGGTCGGGGGTGCAATGGCTCATTGTCTGTTGGCGGTCTTCCTTCAAAATCTTTGCCCTTTGCCTTGGCTGCTTTCCTCGCCGTCTCTCTTGCCTCCAGGTCAGCCGTGATTGCTGGGAAAAGATCGAAATCCGGGTCAACCTTGACAGTCTTCTTGAGATAGCTGCCATGCGGAGGAGCCATGTTGCTGACTTGCTCGCGGGTGGCCGCCGCCTCCGCCAAAGCACGCTTGTTCGCCCAGTTGCGGTTATTCTGACGCCTCTTAGTTTTCTTCCGCTGCCTACATTTGTGCACAAAAAATACATCAACATTCCTTACCTGACACTGAGTAATAACTAAGTCAAAGGCATTCAACTTACGCAGCCTTCTCCTCAGGAGTCCGAGCTGTACCAGCCTCCTGCCCTTCTGGCATTATAGCACCAGTTTGCTCACTGTCTTCCATGTCTGCATCGCAACCAGGCAATCCAGAGGCCATGCATGAGAAGTGTTAGGAAGATTTATCTGGATGTATTGTTGGTTGCTACGGGAGGCAGATTGTAACACTTACAGAGATGTGGTCTGTAGTGTACTGGATGTGGTCCTGATGCATGCCGGTTTAACGTTAGCTGGCAGCAGCTGGAGATTCATTTCAAGACAGATGGCTCACTGGGGTTTGGCTGGGGAGTGCTTTAGAAGTAGTGGGGCAACCAATGAACCTGATGGGCCTACTTGTCTGCATAATTGTGAGTACATTGGCCATGGACGGACCGGTAGATAGATGAGAAAAGACAATGCAATTGGTCAGTCCTTTCCTCTATTCATGCCATACCATTAGCAAGGAGGGTCAATGCCTTTCCCATCATAACAGCATCTCCAGGCCATGCCCAGCCTCTTAACATCACTTCTTTGATGCGCCAATACAAATGACAATAGAGTTACCTCTGCAATGGCTGGCGCGCGGTGGGTTGGCTCATTTCTCAAAAGGTTTGGGGGACCGTCAAGTGGGAGGAAAAGAGGCTGGGAAAACTCTTGGGATGATAGCAAAGTTGGGGGGGGGGGGGGCAATCTCTTTGTGGAGGGAGTATCATAATGGGATTTACCTTGAAAGCGTCCAAAGATTAAAAATGCTCAAAATTATACCTTGCCTTCGTTTTCTTTTCACTTGCCTCGCCCAGCCTCAAACTGCTCAATACACATAATGCGGACAAAAGACACACATTTCAGTGCTTACAGTCTTGTATATCCAGGTGAACATTGCAACAACTACCTATAATGTGAACTGTTATTTTAGTTTGACCAAAGGTGGCAGATAAAAACAATTAGTGTGTCATTTGGTTGTTGGGAGCATTTACGAGTGATGGTTTTAAGGGGTAGTTGTGATGCAAGCAGAGGATATGGAATATATGTAGACTGATAATGGGAGACTTGCTCCACATAAGGCCAACATACCCCAGACATCCTTGTGATACCTATCCCCAACCAACAACTCACTCCAACACTAATGATTGTACAATGCGCCGAGTCAAATGTCATTCAAGTTACCTCTGCGAAGACTGGTGCGCGGTGGGTTGGCTCGGATGACAAGCGCTTACGGGGGAGAATACAACAATAGGGCAAGCGCAAGTTGACGGTTGGGAGTAGGCAACACTGTCTGGGAGCTGTCCTTCATAGGCAAATACATAAAAGCAACTGGTGTGTAGCTTACTTTGGTTGGATGTTTGGTTGACTTGAGTACAGGCCGTGGATGCAGGGAAGCGGAAACAGTGCTAGATCAAGAAGAATTGGGCAATGGTGGTGTGTTAGCATTAGCTGTTTATATCATCGTCGGATGGTAGCGGTATGAGTAGAACGAGGACTAATTTGTTAAGACAAACTTACACACCGGCGCTTGGAGTATTGGTTCACCGAAATCAAAGAGGCAAAGCACATATGGATATTCACCTGTGCGGTTGTCAAAAAGCTTTGCCACAGATGAATACAGAGCCGTAGCAGTTCGATTGGGGAGAGATGCGGGGGGTCAATTGTTGCTGTGTTTTCTTTGTCTAGAGGCTAATCAGTTGCGAGTTGTTTTTGATTAGTTTGATAGGCCAACATGCAACAGGTCCTTGGAGTGGGGTTGGGAATGGAGCTAAGCAGGTGCGGGACAGGAGGTAGTTCTGCCTGGTGAATGGAGCGCTCAAACAATCGGGGAGATGCCAGTCTATAAAGAGAAGCAAATAGTGGACAGGAGGGCATTCGGCCGGGTGAAAGGAGCTCGATGTAACTGTTTGGAACGTCTGTGGATAGGCGTGGGATGAGATGTTAACTTGGGCTTGGCATATGATGGGCCTGAGAGCAGAGACGTATCAATTGTAGCTCCCGGAGAGATGAGCGCGGGAAAAGAGAAGGGGAGATCGGAGCTAGCAACTGACATACAAGAGAGACAAACTATAAGCAAATTAGTGGGGGGGACAAACAAACTATTTTGCACCGGCTTCCTTAAAACCGTGGGGATATTCTCATCTGCCTGTATGTACATAGCCGGAGAGCATTGGTAGCCATCTTAATACCTGAAGTTGCGGAGGCCGAGTGTGATCATAGACCATATAATCTGATTCACCAGAGGGAATGAAGAGGTGTTCGCGCTACTTAACTCCAACCTGGTTGAGCAGCTGGAAGTGAATATTGTGGGCGTAATCCTAGGCTGGGATCCAGGTCAATTCAAGCACAGGGGATGGCTGACATAGGCCCGTATGTGAGCAACTTAGTTAGATGCACATGCTGACCAGTAAGCATGGAGCAGCGTCTAGCAATATTGCGGGTCGAGTGCATGGAAAAGTAAACCTACAGCGGCCTGCTGGGGGAGATCCTGAGTGGAGAAGGCCGAGAGCGGGTTCTCCAGCTTGGCCAAGAGGCAATTTTGTCGATCAGGGGCTCCTTGCGCGCTGAGACCGTCTTGGCGCCTGCCTTTAGGGAGGGGAGGGGGGTTGATAGTCTCTGATCGTTGGGATGTTTGTTTGGCTTTGCTGATGGGTGTAGGATGAGTGGGGTGGGGATCAGGTCCTCTTCCCAAAGGGTTTCCCCATCCTATAGCAAATGTTTCGATAAATCCAATTGCTCACCAAGTATTACCAGAGGTGATTGCCACAAGTCATCTACATGTTGACATTGTGCAGAGCAAAAGTAGCTGCAGTCGCGGTCGCCACATCCTCTCGCGACTGCATTTCAGAGTACTCGGCGTTTAAATTCAGAGGGGATCGGCTCATGTCCTCCAAAAAGATATCAATACTGCTTTGCAGGCAAACAGCCAATTCAGCTTAAGTCGCGGAACCCGGGTGCTTTAGCAACTGCATGTTTGTCACTCACAAAAGAAGGTAACGGGAGCTTGCTGGACGTGGTCCACGTGCTTCATTCCAGTGGCCAAAAGCCCATGTTCTAGCTGCTGATGCAGTACCTTTGGAGAGAATGCACTCCTGATGATAGATAGCAACAATGGTGAATGAGTAGTCGCCTTGAGTAAGTAAGGAGGATAATTGCTGGGGAAACCGCGATCTGCCTGCCAAACATGTACATGCAGTTCCGGAACCCACTAGCTGTCGGGACTGCATTCATCAAAGGACATGGTGGCAACTCACCAATTCAAGATAAGACTTGGTACATACTTCCTTCCTTTGCATCCCAGCAGCTGCAAAACCAAAGTACATTATCTGTTCTGAAATACTTTCGCCCGTTGTCTTTGGCGGGGGCAGAATACGTATGTATGTTGATGGTTTGTTAATTGTAAGCTGGAGCGCTCGCAGCTGTTTCCATGAATGAAATCGACCCACTTACCGATAAAGAGAATAAACTGCTGATGATAAAGGTGTATCAATAGTCCATAGTCGGCTTGGGTAAGCGAGGAGATGGGTGGAGAACCTAGGAAATGCCTTACACATATGAAGATGCAGTCGCAGGAGGCAGCGGCTCTTGCGACTGCATCTTCAAACTATGTCTGATGGGAGAGGGACCAGTCGTCTGTTTGGGGGCATGGGAGATCTCAAGCTACAAAATCAGGGCCGCTCCCAGTCGCGGGAGCGGGCAGCTCTCCCGACTCCATCCTTGAACTATGTCTGATGGGATAGGGTCTAGTCGTCTGTTCGGGGGCATGGAAAACTGAAGCTCCAAACTCAAGGCCGGTCTTACTAACCGGGCCTCCTGTATCAACTGGAAGATGAATGAGGACGGTGATGAGTAGGGTAGACGGGGCGATTGATTGCTGATGAAACTGGCAAGTTCCTTACACATATGTACATGCAGTCGCGGAAGCCAGGGGCTCTTGCGACTGCATCCATAGCCAGGGGCTCTTGCGACCGCATCCATTGAAGTCAATTGTTGCGCATGGTTGAGCGGGTTGATTGATCGGCACGTGGATGTCTATACTTCGCCCGCCCAGTCATACAAAATACTAGTGGAAACCATCACATGGCATGGAGGTCATACAACTGCGAAACCAAACCTGGTGCGCTTGGTCGAGGTGATTGATTAGCAAGTATAAGTAAAGATTCGGGGCTGAAATACCATTGTTGTTTGTCTTCGCCTTGGTCAGAATCCATATGCATCAGTCCGCTGTGGGAAACTCCAGCTCTTGCAGTTGATTTCATGATTAATTGCAACCACTTACTAATTCGAAAGTGGGGGCCGCTGATAATAGCAACAAAGGTGGATCAACAGTCAGCTTGGGTAAGCGAGGAAATTGCTGGGGATGCTGGGAAATGCCTTACACATATGTCCATGCAGTCAGTTGCGGGAGCCAGGGGCTCTCGCGACTCCATCCTTGAACTATATTGCTCGCTTAACTGAATCCTTAAGCTATATCTGTTGGAGAGGGGGCCAGTCGTCCGTTCTGAGCCTTGGGAATACTCAAGCTAAATTTCAGGGCCGCCCTTAATTCAAAAGTAGGAGCCACGATAATAGCAACAAAGGTGGATCAATAGTCAGCTTGGGTAATCAAAGGAATTGCTGGGGATGCTGGGGAATGCCTCTCACATATGTCCATGCGGTCGCAGGGGCTCTTGCGACTCAATCCTTGAAGTATATTGCTCTCGTAACTGCATCCTTAAGCTATATCTGTTGGGGAGAGGGGCCAGTCGTCAGTTCTGAGGCTTGGGATACTCAAGCTAAATTTCAGGGCGTCTCTTAATAACCGGAAGTCCCGTAGCAACTATAAAATCGAGTGACTATGTGGTTAATCGGTTCCGCAGGAGGTTCGATGGGACAAATATCTTTGGTTGGTGTAGGTGTAAACCAAACTACTTACTAGTGACAATGGCATGCTCCAATACGTGTCTACGAGTCGCTGGTTTTTGTTGGCCTCCGAGGGTGGTGGTTGCGGTCAGACGCGGTGGGAAGGGAGACGAGCAAGTGAGAGTTGGTAGACAGCGCTCGAGCTGACATAAGCTCAGCCTAAGAAAGCCAAACGCATACTATTTTCCATGCATACATAAATACGTACTTTGCCACCCTCATCAAGCCGAGGGAGCTTGGGGATCTCTGTACATTGCTGACTGAATCCCCTGAGCTAAGTTTATAGATAGTTATGTATTTATTTACCTGAATTTTGCTCAACTGTGTACGTATTTGGCTGATGGCTGCATACATGACCAAGCCAGACTTCCTGAGCATTTTATGTATTTGCATGTTCTTGTGGGAAATCTACCATTGTAAATACATGATCTGCTTATTCGGATAGCACCTTTGCGGAACACAATCCCCCATGAAGCAAAACTCAATCCACCAGTCAAGATAACGTACGAAGAAAGCTGATTGGTTTGCTCCCACCTGATTACTGCCGCCCTGGACTTGCGAGCTCAGCAACTCCACGTCAACATTCGCCCCGCAGTAGGCCGGAAAAGTGAATTGTCCTCTTGGAGTCAAACTTTTGTAAGCGGAGTCGAACTTTTGTAAGCACGGTAGTCGCGAAGGGGCGAGGTCCTTAGCGACTACAACCACCGGCTCGGGGGATTATTGTTTGTTGACAAGCTGACTCGCTGATCCCCCTCTCCCAGAACTTGCCAAAACAGCAAACGCCGCCGTGCGACACCCATCAGCTGGCCATTCTTCCTGCAGTCGAGACAGCGTACCAGGAACGTCAATTGGTCTTGCTCCACTTGATTCTGGCCTCCCCCAGGACTTGCAAGCTCTGCAACAACACACCGAGACTCGCTCCGCCTTAGGCCTGGATATTCAACTGTGGCCAAGGAGTCCAACTTTTGTAAGCACAGCAGTCGCGAAGACCCGTGGGTACTTAGCGACTACAAAATCCACTATGGGAGATGACCTGACTCGCTGATCCCCCTCTCCCCCTCATTATTTATTGCCTCATAGAACCTGCCAGAACTGCAAACACCGTCCTGCAACGCCTGTCAGCTCGGCAAGAGAGCGTCCCACAAACGCCGATTGGTCTCGCTCCGCTCAATTACTGCCCCCCCCAGGACTTGGCAGCAAAACACGCCAACAATCTCTCCGCCTTAGCCCTGAATATACTATTGTGGCCAGCCAGGGAGTCCAACTTTGTAAGCAACAGCAGTCTAAGCACAGCAGTCGCGAAGGCGGGCGGATACTTAGCGACTAAAACTACCACTATGGAAGGCGAGCTGACTTGCTGATCCCCTTCTCCCCTCATTCTTTATTTCCTGACAGAACCTGCCAAAACTGCAAACGGACGCCATCCTGCAACACCCATCAGCTCGTCAATCGTCCTGCAGTCAAGAAAGTTTACCACTTATTCTACTGCGGCCAGCCAGGGAGTCCAACTTTGGTAAGCCACAGCAGTCGCGAAGGCGGGCGGGTACTTAGCGACTACAACTACCACTATGGGAGCCGAGCTGACTTGCTGATCCCCTTCTCCCCTCCCCTCATTCTTTATTTCCTCACAGAACCTGCCAAAACTGCAAACAAACGCCATCCTGCGACGCCCATCGCTTGTTAATCATCCTGCAGTCAAGAGAGTGTACTACTTATTCTACTACGACCAGCCAGGGAGTCCAACTTTTGTAAGCCACGGCAGTCGCAAAGGCGGGCCGGTACTTAGCGACTACAGCTACCACTATGGAAGGCGAGCTGGCTTGCTGATCCCCCTCTCCCCCTCATTTTTTATTGCCTGACAGATCCTACCAAAACTGCAAACACCGTCCTGCAACGCCCATCAGTTCGTCGATCTTCCTGCAGTCTAGAAAGTCTACCACTAACACCAATTACACTTGATTACTGCCCCCCCCCCCCCCCCCCCCCCAGGACTTGCCGACAAGACAAGCCGACACTCGCTCCGCCTTAGCCCTGTGTTTTCAACTGTGGCCAGGGAGTCAAACTTTTGTAAGCAGAGCAGTCGCGAAGGCCCGCGGGTACTTAGCGACTGACTACAACGAGAACTATGGGGGATGAGCTGATCACTGATCCCCCTCTCCCCCTCATTCTTTATTGCATCACAGAACCTGCCAAATTGGACAGACAAAATTTACATGTGAGCATGAAGTCGCTAAAGCACCATTACTTTAGCGACTTCTTTACACTAACCATCTGTTCCTTCACCCATCAGCACCGGTCCAGCCCCCTCATCACATCCTTTGCCCATCAGGGGCGATCTGTCTCAGTGTGAGTCCCTCTCAGTCGCTAAGGCTCTGAGACCTCCGCGACTTTGGCCAATTGCTGACCAGGCAGAACAGACTTTTTCTGCTTATCCACACTACCGCTGTCTCTCCCATTTTCCCAAGCCCTCAATTCAACAGGCTACTCTCCACGAAACGCACCGGCTACTGGAAAGTCGTAGTCCAACTTTGTTGTGTAAGTACTGTACTGCTGAGATGGCTAAACCCCAATCCCTTAGCAACTAACTAATTCGCACTATCTGCCCCACCCAGCGAGCCATCATCACTTTTTTGGCCAAACGGGGGTAAGCTCTCTGGCTGTAAAGGTCCCGACCCCTCCGCGCCTAACCGCCAAAGTTTGCTGACCGGACTGAAGATACTTTGCCTCCTTAGGCGAACGACCGCATTCTCTTGCCTTGTCCCTAGCCCGCCCCTACCCAATCCCAATCCAGCACACTCTGCTCCACATCTCCTCTTGCGCCAAATACCGCAAGACGCTGGACCAATTTTATGTATGTATCTGTGCATGCAGTCGCCAAAACCCCCATGTCCTTAGAAACTAACTAGACAACGCTATCTCCCTCTCCCATGTTGCCCAACCTTCTATCATCTCTGCACAAACCAGCCCGCGCCTTTTCTACCTGTAAAGTGTTTTTGTTGCCCGTCACAGGCAGACTTGACTGTTTGACTGTGAGTGCCTCTCAGTCGCTAAAGCCACGTCCTCTCCGCGACTACCAACGATGCTGAATATACCAGGTCTTCCCTCCTTAGCCGGGAATCTTGGTTATCTGCCTCCTTGCTCTTGACAATGTAAGTCACTAGCAGTCGCTAAACACGTGAACATTCCGCGACTTCCAACTAACGGCCGATCACCAGACCAGACCGTCTTTTCTCAGCCACAAGACTCCGGGGTTTGCCGGCTTCCCCTCTTTACAGTGAGTCACTTGCAGTCGCTAAACCCAAAGGAGTTCCGCGACTACCAACACTGCTGACCAGACCAAATCTTCCCTCCTTGGCCAGGAAACTCCAGTATCTGCCAGCCTCCGCTCATTATTGTGGGGCACTCCAAGTTTCTAAGCGCACGTCCGTCCATTCCGCGACCACCAACATTGCGGAATATACCAGCTCTTCCCTCCTTAGCCAGGAAGCTTGGTTGTTTGCCAGCTTGCTCTTGACAAGGTAAGTCACTCGCAGTTGCTAAACCCGTGAACATTCCGCGACTACCTTCCAACTAAGGGATGCTGACCAGACATGACTGTCCTTGCTTAGCCACAGGAATCCGGGATCTGCCAGCTTCCGCTCATCAAGGTGAGTCCCTTGCAGTCGCTAAGCTCGGGGATATTCCGCGACTACCACCGTGGCTAACCAAACCAGATCTTCCCTGCTTATCTCCAGGTATCTCCTTTATCTGCCAGCTTTCTTTCATCACCGTGAGTCCCCAGCAGTTGCTAACCCCACCACCAGTCCGCCACTACCACTTGCTGCTGACCAGAGAAGTGACCATTCCTGTTTAGCCTGGCAGCGGGAAGCTCAATTGATTCAAGCACTACATTTGCCAACGACGCGAATCTGCCCGTCCTTAGCCAAACTACGGCAGGCTCTCCCGCTTTCTGAATACACCACCTCATCCGTACTGCCTCACCATTCGACGGGAGAGTGTCCACATCTCTCACCAACCAGCACTTGGGTTGACCAAGTATCGTGCGTACAGCCGACGCCGCTAATCTCCCATTAATTTACCCACAGACTGCATGGCACTAACAGTCCGTCTTTCCTGTGTTTGCACCAGCAGTCTTTTACTGTTTTTTTTAACTGTTGTGGTTTATGTAAGCCTCTCTTTGCTTGCAGCCGCTAATGCCCTGTGACCCTCCGCGACTGCAAATCATTCCTGACCACGCCAACACCCCTTCCTTACCCAATTGCCCAGCAATGGCCGCCAACCCAAAGACCCAAGACTCAACGCCGCCCTTGGTTCCTGCGGCATTTCTCCTACCTGCCACCGGATCCCTTGAGATTGACACCAACAGCGGCATGACTGATCAGGCTGCGGAAAGTCGAAAGCCCTCATCCGCCGCAACACCTGGATGCGACTCCTATGGCCTGCCCAGCATTGCGACGGCGACGCTAGCTGAGTTAAAAGCATTTCATGCAATATGTAAGCTTTGTAGCCTTCTTCAATTCTGTTTCTGGCCCCATGTGCGCAAGTTGACTCATGCCTTACGATTTATATGTGTATCTAGTCAGCCGCAACCGCAACAACCAACAAAAAGACCTGGACGAGCTCAATACCCGCGGCTTGACTCCCATGGCGCCTCAGGCCTTGGAGGTTCAATTCCGCCACCTCCGAGTCATTACCACTTTCTGCAAGCGTCTCGAGGAGCGGATTGCGGCTTGCGAAAAACTGGGTCAGGTTGAAGGGATTGAGGTGATTGATCTCACCCAGGAAGAGGAGGAGGAGGCCTCAACCCCCTTGCGCCGAAACAGACGGCAACCACATGGTAAGCTGAGCCGCCTGTGTGCAAGTCCGTGAATCCTTTTTCATGGATAATCTGACTCGGCTGCATGCCCTGCCACTTTTACACCCACTTTCAGATCCGTTGGCCCCACAACCAAGCAGGCTAGCCCTCAAGCAAACAAGAACAACCGCTCAAACCCCTGTCAGACCCGGAAGTCTGGTTCGAACCCACCCGCTTGCACGGAAGTCTGCTTCGGACTCATCAGACGACGTTTGCGGTGGTGAGGATGTTCTCTTTCACTCGCCATCTTCACCGGAGTCAGGCAAGCATGCAGCTCTGCCGTCCAAGCCAGCAAGCCCCGCTCTTGCTGCATCACCGTCCAACCCGACCAGTCCTGTTCCTGCGTCTCCGCCGTCCAAGCCCGCAAGCCCGGCTCGTGCTGCTCCCCCGTCCAAGCCGGCAAGCCCAGCTGCTGCTCCGCCGTCCAATTCTGCAAGCCCGGCTCCTGCTGCTCCACCGTCCAAGTCGGCGAGCCCAGCTCCTGCTGTTCCGCCGTCTAAGCCCGCAAGCCCGGCTCCTGCGCCGCCAGAAGCCGATAGCCCGGCATCTGTCCACCCTACAATGCCTACTGCTCCTCCGGCAGACTCGCCTGCCTTGGATACCAGCGCAGTGGGGGCGCCTAGACATCTGCCTAACAAGCCAGCCGAAGCCCTGGGCGCAGCCCCGCCATTATCCGGTGCGCCAGCTGAAGACGCCATGGAAATTGATTCTGTGGCTTCTAAGACCGGCCCGCCTCCGCCCTCAAGAGCCGTAACCGACGCTGAAAAATGCACAACTCCTCCACATGCGGTAGGATGCCCTAACCCTAAGGCACCAGTGCCGCCTACATCGAACTCGCGCTCTGACGACGCCATGGAAATCGATTCGGATGATTCGAACTCGTGCCAACCCCCCATTACAGCCCCCCCTCCAGCGCTCCTGCGCCCAATAGCTGCCGAATCTGTGGCCGCAAAGCAATCTACGTCTACCCCTCCGCCTGCCGCAGACGCCGCCTTGGCCCAGCCGACATCCATCTCAAGCTCCGGAGAGGCGATGCACGTCGAGTTGCCCGCTCGTGACTCCGGTCCTCCGCCCATGAAAGCACAGGGCGCACACATCCCACCCTCAAAGGCCACAACAGATAAATCTGCCAGGGCCACTAGTCCTGCACCTGCGCCTGGCGCTAGATCCATCCCCCCCTCTGAAGACGTCCAGCCCCCACATTCGAAAGCAGCCGCCTATGAAGCCACGAAGCAAGCTAGTACTCCTCTCCCACCAGACGGGACTGCCAAAGATACTAGGCTGGCAGCCGCGACATCAAGCCCGCAAGCGGATTCTCCTGGTCCAAACCCCTGCCCGCCCGCTGTGGCAGCCGCGGATGGAGGCCTAGCGGCAGACGACACTAGTGCTCCGCCAGACTTCGATGCAGGCCTTGCCGCAAGGCATGCAACTCCTCCGCAGGAGGCCTCTGCCCAAGACTCCGCCCCCGCAAGGGCTTTGTCCCTCCCCCGCTCAGAGGACACCCAGCCGGCAGTCCTCCCACCTTCAAAACCCGCCGCAACCGGAGCGGGAAAGCAAACTGGGCCCCCTCATCCGCCAGACGGCACTGCCAAAGATGCCGGTCCTGCGGCGCCAACATCCAGCCCGCGACCTGAATATCCTGCTTCGAACCCCTACGCATCCCCCATCGCAGCCGTGGATGCGGGCCTCTTAGCCAAGGATATTAGTGCTCCGACAGACGCTGCTACCCAAGACTCCGCCCCGGCGCGGGGCACATCCGTCGGACGCTCTGAAGGCGCCCAGTCCTCAGTGTCCGCAGTCCTCCCGCCATCGAAAACCGCTGCTGATAGAGCCACAAACCAGACTATTCCTCCGCCGCCGCCAGGAGGAGCCGCCCATGCTCCCACTGCTCCTGATCGCGACCCTTCTGCGATTCTCTCGGCGTCGTCTGCCGAAGATACTGGGCGAGCCACGCCGTCTGCCGTCGTACCGCAAGGCACTGCACCAGCTGCCACGGCATTTAATCCGTTCCCTGCTGCCGTTCCCTCCGCCTCCTCTGGCCAAGATGCGGGCCCAGCGACCCGGTCTGCCGTCGTGCGTTCTGATGCGGCCGTTTCCACCGCTCCGCGATCTGTCCCAGCCGCCATTCTCCCCATCTCCGCAGAGGCCGGTGCCCAAGACGCCACCCCAATGGATACTAGTCCTCTGCCAGACGCCGCTCCGCAAGAAACTCGCCCGGCGGGCGCGGCATCCGTAGCGCACTCAGAAGACGACGAGCAGCCAGTCCTCCCGCCTTCAAAAGCCGCTGGTAAGGACAATGCTGACTCTGTCCTGGCCACCATTCTCCCAGCTTCCTCCGCCAAAGATACCGGCCCAGCGGCGCCAACTGCGGGCTCCGCTCCTGAAGCCGCCATTTCTGCTGCGCCTCACCCTGACCCAGCCCTGAATCTCCCCACTTCATTGTCTCAACCTGCCACGAAGGCGCAACCTGATGCAGCCTCCAGGGATTCTTCCCTCACTCCGGAGCCCGACGCCAATGACGCAATGAATCTTGACGATGCTCCGGACCCAACTCCCGCTCCGCAGACTGAATCAACCAAAGAAAAGGGCAAATCATCAAAGTCAAAATCAAAGAAAGGCAAGGATCCGAATGCAAAGAGGACGCGCAGGGGGAAGAAGGATATGACTGAAGAGGAGAAGAAGGAAGCTGAGAGGAAGGCTGCGGAGCGGAAAAAGGCGAGGTTGGGGAGCAGCTACCTCGAAGTACCGCAACCGGGAGGTGAGAAGGTTTTCCATTTTCCGTACTTGTCCCTTCCCTGCTGACATGTTTGTGTCTTTCTTCCCCCCTCCGCCCAGTCTTCATGGAGAAGGTCTGGTCTCGTGACCGCTGCGCCGCTGCCCACGACACCCACAATCAGATGCAGAAGGACGCTCGAAACCCCAAGTGGGACTACGGCCCACCGCTCTTGACCTTGGTCCGAGAGATGGTCGATTGGGGGCAGCGGGACACCTTTCCGAGGGAATGCTATTTAGAGGATAAGCTCTTTTCCGCTAGCCCTGAAGCCGTACTGGCCTTCAAAGTGATCTTGGAATCAGACTTCCAATTGTGCTTGAGGCAGTGTAAGTCTTTTCTTTTTCTTTCCCCCATCCTTCACCCAGCTTGTGCTCCCCTGGTCCTTTGTTGTGTTTGCTTGCTAACCTCCCCCAACTCCGCCATGTTCACAGGTCCCGCACTGATTCAAGTTGCCGCCAACGATCCGTTCTTCGACAGAGACGTCATCCGCCTTGAGCTCATCAAGCAGGCCCGTGAATCAGACAATGAGGTCAAGGCGGCGTCGTGGAAGATACTGTATCAGATGATGATGCGTACCGACTCGACCTCCAAGTATACTGAAGACAAAGAGACCCGGTCCTTGTTTTCGTCTGCTTTCCGGAAACTCCATACGCTTGCCGAATCCGCCTACAAACAGTTTCACCACTTTATTCCCATGCCCCGACCCAAGCAAACACCAAATACCGACACCATCCTCCTTGCCGGCACGTTTGTCATCAGCAAGATCAGAACGCTGGAAGCATGTGCAATCTCCTCCCTGCCTCCCTCCGATGAGCCCCTCAATCCGCCCAATGCCGCCGCCGGTCCCGTGAAACCCCCACGTAAATCAAACACACCAAACGGTCTTTTGTTCTTGCAGAAACGCGTGTGGGAGACGGTTCTTTGCTGCCTCATGATGGTCCACTCGAAGTGTAAAGCGAACTTGGCAGCCTCCAAATCAAAGGATTCAAATTCGACTCGCCTTGAGAAGGAGTTGATGAAATTTGACCACAACCGGAGCTTGTACGACACTGGCGACCTTTCCACCACCGCCTCCCGCAATGACATCAAGCGCTGGAGCAAGATGCGCCTCTCTGCTTTTGGCTCGATGGCGGTCTTCTTCCTCTACGGTGCAGCCGGTTGGTGGCACGGCCTCACGGACTCGCACAACTACAACAAGCAGGACGTCTGGGCGCTCGTCCACCTCGCCCATGCCAAACACGAATGGCTTTACAAGTTAGGCCACTGTGGAAAACGACGCCAAGAAGACACGCCGTGGTACTGCCTTGACAGCTTTGTCAGATGGCTCCTAGTGGAATGCGGCTTCTGGTCTGAGGAGCCTGAAGAGGAGAACTATGGATTCATTCCGCAATTCTTGTCTACCGAAGTAAGCGAATTGCGACTCTCACAATTTGCGCTCCACGATATTTTGCACGAAGTTTGTCGCACTGGCACGAGTAAGTCTGCCAACTACAATGGATTCCCCGCTCCCGACGTGAATTTAAGCCGTGAAGATTGCGCTACCGCCGACCGGTTGCGATCTCACATCTCATCCAAGTGGCACGCTACGGTTCTAGACTTTGAGGTACGACTAGAAACAATTGTGGCTTATCTTCCCAGCCATGTTTGCAACTGCGTAGACCCTTGCTGTCATCACCCTTCACACTTCTCTCGCCACCCTCCCGTTTCACCCGACTCTCCAGCGCCCCCGCCCTCTTCTGACAAGACGGAGGGACACGCCACCAACGATGATCCCAAGATCCACTCCAACTCCTCATCTCCAAACCCTGCCAGCCGCCCAACGACCAAGAACAATACGCCTCTGAAGGGCGGGCGGAAACTCATTGCCGTGGTTGTTCCTGCTGAACAAGTTCGCGAAACCAAGAAGACGCGCGTGGACTTGGGGGAGGCCGATGCCAAGGCGGACCAGGACGAATTGGATGCTGATGTGGAAGGGGAGGAGGAGGAGGAGGAGGAGGAGGAGGAGGAGGAGGAGAAGGAGGAGGAGGAGGAGGAGGAAGAGGTGAGCCGCACTAGAAGGGAGAACCCCTACCATGACCTTGTTGCAGAGGTCTCCTCTTCTGATGAAGAGTAGTATTTCATTTCCTTATTTTCTTTTCTTTTGTATCCTGGTGGTATGGCCCTATTGTTTCCTCTTTTTTTTTCTGTTTTGATGGTAATCCTATGCACATGTGCAATACTAGGTACATTAGATGAATATCTGTGGGGAGGGAGGAATACTGCCCACTTTTGGAGGTAATTTGTTATTACATGATCCATCTATCGGTTAGGATTTCTCAATTCCATGCTGTGATGGGAAGGGGATTTGCTGGCAAGTGTTGGAGGGAATCTAGAGCTGGTTGTGGGAGGGATGACTCCACCACCTGAGACTGTGGAAGATGGAAGATATGATCTTAGAATTTTTCTTCTGTAAAGAGTTTGATATATCTTGTGGTCTTGGAGGGAAGTTGCGGTTGGTTATTGTAAGAAATCATAAGATGAACATTGGCAGAATCACTGCTCCGCCATAAACATAAATCATATGAATGGATCCATGAAATTTTTTTTTTTTTTATGTAATCAACCACCCTTACCCTGGTCATGCATGTGGTCCGCCAAACCAGGCATCCAGTTGCGGATTCTGCTAATTCCAGAACTGGACTTTGGCAGAATCACTACTCCGCCAAAAACATAATTCATATGACTGGATCCATAAAAATGCCTTTGTTTTTATGTAATCAACCACCCACACCCCGGTCATGCATGTGGTCCGGCCAAACCAGGCATCCAGTCGCGGAATCTGCTAATTCGGCGACTGGACTTTGGCAGAATCACTCCTCCGCCAAAAACATAAATCATATCACTGGATCCATAAAAATGTGTGTTTTTTTATGTAATCAACCACCCTTACCCCGGTCATGCAGGTGGTCCGGCCAAACCAGGCATCCAGTCGCGGAATCTGCTAATTCCGCGACTGGACTTTGGCAGAATCACTACTCCGCCAAAAACATAAATCATATGCCTGGATCCATAAAATTGTCTATTTTTTTATGTAATCAACCACCCTTACCCCGGTCTTGCAGGTGGTCCGGCCAAACCAGGCATCCAGTTGCGGATTCTGCTAATTCCGCGACTGGACTTTGGCAGAATCACTACTCCGCCAAAAACATAAATCATATGCCTGGATCCATAAAATTGTCTATTTTTTTATGTAATCAACCACCCTTACCCCGGTCTTGCAGGTGGTCCGGCCAAACCAGGCATCCAGTCGTGGAATCTGCTAATTCCGCGACTGGACTTTGGCAGGATCACTACTCCGCCAAAAATATAAATCATATGAATGGATCCATAAAATTGTCTGTTTTTTTATGTAATCAACCACCCTTACCCCGGTCATGCAGGTGGTCAGGCCAAACCAGGCATCCAGTTGCGGAATCTGCTTATTCCTCGACTGGACTTTGGCAGAATCACTACTCCGCCAAAAATATAAATCATATAAATGGATCCATAAAAATCTCTATTTCTTTATGAAATCAACCACCCTCACCCCGGTCATGCAGGTGGTCCGGCCAAACCAGGCATCCAGTCGCGGAATCTGCTTATTCCGCGACTGGACTTTGGCAGAATCACTACTCCACCAAAAACATAAATCATACAACTGGATCCATAAAAATGCCTATTTTTTTGTGTAATCAACCACCAACACCCCGGTCATGCAGGTGGTCCGGCCAAACCAGGCATCCAGTTGCGGAATCTGCTTATTCCGCGACTGGACTTTGGCAGAATCACTACTCCACCAAAAACATAAATCATACAACTGGATCCATAAAAATGCCTATTTTTTTATGTAATCAACCACCAACATCCCGGTCATGCAGGTGGTCCGGCCAAACCAGGCATCCAGTCGCGGATTCCGCTAATTCCGCGACTGGACTTTGGCAGAATCACTACTCCGCCAAAAACATAAATCATATGCCTGGATCCATAAAAATGTCTATTTTTTTATATAATCAACCACCCTTACCCCGGTCATGCAGGTGGTCCGGCCGAACCAGGCATCCAGTCGCGGAATCTGCTTATTCCGCGACTGGACTTTGGCAGAATCACTACTCCGCCAAAAACATCAATCATATGCCTGGATCCATAAAAATGTGTATTTTTTTATGTAATCAACCACCCACACCCCGGTCATGCAGGTGGTCCGGCCAAACCAGGCATCCAGTCGCGGAATCTGCTTATTCCGCGACTGGACTTTGGCAGAATCACTACTCCGCCAAAAACATAAATCATATGCCTGGATCCATAAAAATGTCTATTTTTTTATATAATCAACCACCCTTACCCCGGTCATGCAGGTGGTCTGGCCAAACCAGGCATCCAGTCGCGGAATCTGCTAATTCCACAACTGGACTTTGGCAGAATCACTACTCCGCCAAAAACATAAATCATATGACTGGATCCATAAAAATTTCTGTTTTTTTATGTAATCAACCACCCCTACCCCGGTCATGCAGCTGGTCCGGCCAAACCAGGCATCCAGTCGCGGAATCTGCTTATTCCGCGACTGGACTTTGGCAGAATCACTACTCCGCCAAAAACATAAATCATATGCCTGGATCCATAAAAATGTCTATTTTTTTATATAATCAACCACCCTTACCCCGGTCATGCTGGTGGTCCGGCCAAACCAGGCATCCAGTCGCGGAATCTGCTTATTCCGCGACTGGACTTTGGCAGAATCACTCCTCCCCCAAAAACATAAATCATGTGTCTAGCTCCATAAAAACGCCTATTTTTTTATGTAATCAACCACCCCTACCCCGGTCATGCAGCTGGTCCGGCCAAACCAGGCATCCAGTCGCGGATTCTGCTAATTCCGCAACTGGACTTTGGCAGAATCACTACTCCACCAAAAACATAAATCATATGCCTGGATCCATAAAAATGTGTATTTTTTTATGTAATCAACCACCCTTACCCCGGTCATGCTGGTGGTCCGGCCAAACCAGGCATCCAGTCGCGGATTCTGCTAATTCCGCGACTGGACTTTGGCAGAATCACTACTCCGCCAAAAACATAAATTATATGCCTGGATCCATAAAAATTTCTATTTTTTTATATAATCAACCACCCTTACCCCAGTCATGCAGGTGGTCCGGCCAAACCAGGCATCCAGTCGCGGATTCTGCTAATTCCGCGACTGGACTTTGGCAGAATCACTACTCCCCAAAAAAATAAATCATATGCCTGGATCCATAAAATTGTCTATTTTTTTATGTAATCAACCACCCTTACCCCGGTCTTGCAGGTGGTCCGGCCAAACCAGGCATCCAGTCGTGGAATCTGCTAATTCCGCGACTGGACTTTGGCAGGATCACTACTCCGCCAAAAATATAAATCATATGAATGGATCCATAAAATTGTCTGTTTTTTTATGTAATCAACCACCCTTACCCCGGTCATGCAGGTGGTCCGGCCAAACCAGGCAGCCAGTTGCGGAATCTGCTTATTCCTCGACTGGACTTTGGCAGAATCACTACTCCGCCAAAAATATAAATCATATGAATGGATCCATAAAAATCTCTATTTCTTTATGAAATCAACCACCCTCACCCCGGTCATGCAGGTGGTCCGGCCAAACCAGGCATCCAGTCGCGGAATCTGCTTATTCCGCGACTGGACTTTGGCAGAATCACTACTCCACCAAAAACATAAATCATACAACTGGATCCATAAAAATGCCTATTTTTTTATGTAATCAACCACCAACACCCCAGTCATGCAGGTGGTCCGGCCAAACCAGGCATCCAGTCGCGGAATCTGCTTATTCCGCGACTGGACTTTGGCAGAATCACTACTCCACCAAAAAACATAAATCATATGCCTGGATCCATAAAAATGTGTATTTTTTTATGTAATCAACCACCCTTACCCCGGTCATGCTGGTGGTCCGGCCAAACCAGGCATCCAGTCGCGGATTCTGCTAATTCCGCGACTGGACTTTGGCAGAATCACTACTCCGCCAAAAACATAAATTATATGCCTGGATCCATAAAAATTTCTATTTTTTTATATAATCAACCACCCTTACCCCGGTCATGCAGGTGGTCCGGCCAAACCAGGCATCCAGTCGCGGAATCTGCTTATTCCGCGACTGGACTTTGGCAGAATCACTACTCCGCCAAAAACACAAATCATATGCCTGGATCCATAAAAATGTGAATTTTTTTATGTAATCAACCACCCCTACCCCGGTCATGCAGCTGGTCCGGCCAAACCAGGCATCCAGTTGCGGAATCTGCTTCTCCCGCGACTGGACTTTGGCAGAATCACTACTCCACCAAAAACATAAATCATATGCCTGGATCCATAAAAATGTGTATTTTTTTATGTAATCAACCACCCTTACCCCGGTCATGCTGGTGGTCCGGCCAAACCAGGCATCCAGTCGCGGAATCTGCTAATTCCGCGACTGGACTTTGGCAGAATCACTACTCCGCCAAAAACATAAATCATATCACTGGATCCATAAAAATGTCTATTTTTTTATGTAATCAACTACCCTCACCCCGGTCATGCAGGTGGTCCGGCCAAACCAGGCATCCAGTCGCGGAATCTGCTTATTCCGCGACTGGACTTTGGCAGAATCACTACTCCGCCAAAAACATAAATTATATGCCTGGATCCATAAAAATGTGAATTTTGTTATGTAATCAACCACCCACACCCCGGTCATGCAGGTGGTCCGGCCAAACCAGGCATCCAGTTGCGGAATCTGCTTATTCCGCGACTGGACTTTGGCAGAATCACTACTCCGCCAAAAACATAAATCATATGCCTGGATCCATAAAAATGTCTATTTTTTTATATAATGAACCACCCTTACCCCGGTCATGCTGGTGGTCCGGCCAAACCAGGCATCCAGTCGCGGATTCTGCTAATTCCGCAACTGGACTTTGGCAGAATCAATACTCCACCAAAAACATAAATCATATGCCTGGATCCATAAAAATGTGTATTTTTTTATGTAATCAACCACCCTTACCCCGGTGTGGTGGACAATCTGGTACACACGTAGGATCAAGCTTTTTTCCGCGCATGGCGCGCGCCAGAGGACGTCAGGATTCAAGACATCAAGACTTCAATTTTCCGGCCCTCAAGGCTTCCTCAAGATTCAATGGCGCGGCGTGGCGCGCATCCTCAAGATGTTTCAGGTTTTCTTTTCCTTCTTTCTTTTTGTTTCTGTTTTTATGTCTTTGTTCCCTTTCTATTTCACTTTCATCATGTTTTGTTATTTTCCCCTTTCATTCTGCGCGCGTTGGTAGGGCATGAAGGTGTGGGGTTGGTTTTGTTTTTTTTCTTCCTTGGCGAGCGGTTTGTTTCCTTTTTTACTTTTTTTTTTAGTTGTGCTGTCTTTGTCGGGTGTGGGTGCGCGCGGAGCATGATGGATGGTCCGCAGCTTGCTGCGCCTCTCTGGAGTCTAAGTTCTGTTAGAACTTAGGCGAAGGAGGGGGGGGGGCATGACCTTTCTGATCCAAGTGAGGGAATCAAAATTTTTCTGATCAATAGCTTGTCGTATTCTTGACCGATCCTTATCCCTGATTCTTTCAAAGATTGTGGCTGCGACAATATCTTCGGAGTCTCCCAGTTCAATCCTTCCGATCAACTCAGTTCAAACCTTCCTGATCCTTCGGCGCTCTTTCCCAAAATTGAGTTCTCCGATCTCCTCACAGATTCCTCCCCACCTCCTTGAACTCTCTAAGATCACTTCCTTCTCAGCCAACTGTTTGCTTGGCTCCATCTTACAACACAACCGCCGACGCGCTCTCACCGCCGTCGTAAAACATTTCAACAACCGCTTTCCGATCTCTACAGCTCATTCGACCATCCCACTTCGGAGGGCTAAAATCTCAACTAATTTCCCAATCCCTCCCACTAACTGCCGCCGGCCTGCACCGGACGGAGTTCCACATTTGGTCCCCCGAGCCGGGATCGAACCAGCGACCTCAAGATTTACAGTCTCGCCGATTTTTCACGGTTTCGAGACGCTTGGCGGTCTTCTTTTTTTTAGGTTTTTCTTTTTTTTTTTTTTTCTTAGGGTTCAACGGCGGAGGCACAGGGTACAGAAGTAAGTCCTCCCAATTGTGCACCTCCTAGGGTTTCTCTACACTCGTGTCGAAGCATTACATTGCCACAATCGTGAGCCCTTTGGAATCGCCTTCTCTCTCGATTTCAGGCCAAATTTTTTTTCCAGCCATTTGCGATGGCCGACGAGGTAGCTGGCGTGAGACGCGTGAAAATCAAGCCTCAGGACAAGGCGTTGGGCTTTGATGGCACACACGTCGAGCGTTTCTTGGCGGACTATCAATTGGCCGCAGATTTGGATGGCGCGTCTGAATTCGACATGGCGCAGCAAGTGAGGTTCTTCGTGCGCAAGGCCGAAGTCAAAGATGTGTTGGAGACCCTTGAGGGGTACAATCCGCCGGTTTGGGCCTCTTTAAAGTCGTCTATGCTTGCGTACTGGGGTCAAGTCGACACGGCGCGCTTTACACTGCCGGACTTGGAGGCGTTGGTTCAGTCATGGATCGCGAAGGGAGGTGTTTCCACGGTGGTGGATTATCAGGATTTTCGGCGTGTCTGGGAGCCGATCCAATCTTATCTCCTCCGTAAAGCTCATATCGACTCGGTGGAGGAAGTGAGGACTCTTTACTACCGTTCATTATTGGCTGGCGTTCAGGAACGTGTTAGGGACCATCTCATCAAGGCCAAAACCATGATCACCACTCTGGACAATCGGTTTAAGCTCCCCACTTTCGAGATCCTGAAGACCGCGGTCGCGGAGGTCATGAAGGGTCAAACTGCTTTGACTTTTGAGGATGCGCGATCAACATCTCCAGTTCCCGCAACTTCTTTCCAGCAATCGAACGACATCATGCGTAGGATGGAGGACAATCGACGTCCTAAGGAGGTGCCTGCTTCCTCTGCGAAGGAGCCTGCTACGGTGGACGAGATTTCGAAAATGTTGCAGTCATTCGAGCAACGGCTAGAGAAGAAGTTCGTGGCGAAGGGTGCTTCGCCCACCCCGGGTGCGCCGCGAGAGTCTCGTGGCCCTTTAGTTTGTTACTACTGCCATCGGGAGGGTCACGGTACAGGTCGTTGTATGGATCTCGTGAAGGATAAGGAGGCGAACCTTGTCGAGCAACGCGGCAATAATTTTTTCCTGCCCAATGGGGCATTAATCCCTTTTGATTCCTCGCGACCCATTAGACACGTGGTAGCATCTTTTGTACCCAAGTCAGCAGCAGCCGCGGGAACACCGGAGTTTTGAGCCACGTGTGGTTCCTTGGAGCCATGGTACCCCCCGGCCGTTTCTTCGCAAACCTATTCTGGAGTTTACCAAGCGGATCCGGCGCGGAAGAAGCACGAGGCTCCGAAGCCTTACAAGGCGCCGGCAGTTCCCCCTTCCGCTGCACGAAGACCTATTCGTAAGGGCGCGGCTCCTCATCCTGGATCGGACGTCGAGGACATGGAGCCGGAGCCTGAGTTGTTTGAGCGCGTTCCTGCTTCAACGCCGGAAGATGCACCGGTAGAGGCGCCTGAAGAAGTTGGGCAATCTCCGAAGCCGGCTGCAGCAGGGCCAAAGGTTCGGTTCGAGCGTGGAATCACCAAGGATCACCCTCACGCGGTCGAGGGCATGTTGAAGAAAATTTCCGATCTTCCGGTGCCCGGCGTGACGGTTTCGGAACTTTTGGCGATTTCTCCCGCAATGGCAGAAGGCATCAAGAAGTGGGTGTCGCGTAGGCGCGTGGAGATTGGTGCTGAGGATTTGAAGGTTGCGACTGGCACGTTGTTGGCGGAGGGACCTGACCCGGAGGGGCCGGGAGGGGGATCGCACTTGTACTCGTGCCCCCTAGGATTTCTTCCCTGTCTAATTGGTGATGAGGAGAGTTCTGCTTCCCCTTTAGTAGACTCAGGATCTCAGTTGAATTTGATCTCGGAGGCGATGGCTAATAAGTTCAGTATTAGCCCGCGCGTTAATTTTAGCTCTGCGGTTTACGGCATTGGTAATCAGTCCTGTGAATTGGTTGGAGTCGCCGAGGACGTCCAGATCAGAATAGGACGTACGATCGTGGGCTCCTGCCATTTCTGGATCACGCGAGCGGAAGGACCATTGATCCTGGGACGCCCCTTCCTCATTGACTTTGAGGCTACGCTCGCCTTTTCGGGGCGAGGTGGCGAGAAGATCCTTTTGCCGGATTCGGAGGGACGTCAGATCGAGATTTCTCTTTGTGCGACGGATGCTGGACGGTGGGAGCGGGATTTCCCCGGGAAGGGGCGAAAAGCGGTTCTGACCAAGATGGGGAAGACTCGCGACGACTCGAATGAGGGTCGTCATTTTTTATGAGCAAAGTTGATCTGGGAAGTGGCCGTTTTAATCTAGAATCTTGTACTCGCGCCACTGGATCAACTCACGTTCAAGAGATTCAACAGCCCGTTTTTCATTCTCTTTCCTCGTCTCACGCTCAAAACAACAATTCACAAAAACACAAGAAAATCACTCAAAACATCAAAAACATTTCGGCTCTCTCCGGTTGTGGTTCACTCTCCGATTCTGTCTCTTTTCATTCCTTTTCTGGTTTTTCTTCGGGCTCGAGGGCGGCGGGTTCTCAGGGCATAGTGGAGGATGAGGGTTGTACGCGGAGGAATTGGGGAACAAAAGTAAGTTCCATCCAATTATGCACCTCCGGGCAAGATGCTCTGTTTTCGAAAACCCTACCACGTGCCACTCTCGTGAGCCACCATTTGGATCCGGTTTCTTCATCCCTTTTAGGCGTCCCGGCAACGTTTTCGGACCTACTCCGAAAAGAGGGTAAACTATTTTCGTGGAAGGTTGGGTGTGAAGGAGGAGAGGTTGTTTTTGGGGCACCGTGGAGGAACTTTGGACTGAAAGTAAGTTCCAACCAAAGTGCACCTCCGAGGCGTGATGCTCCTCAAATTTGTCGTACCCTACCGCGTGCCACACTCGTGAGCAAAGGACGTTCTGTTGGTTTTGCTTTCGCAGAGAAGTCCGCATTCGAGGATTTTGCGGAGCATCGCACCTGGTTCTTGATGGAGCACGGTCTTCGGCTTGCAGAGCAGCGGGCGCTTTTGGACGCTTGGGCGGAGGGCGGATTTCTGACGTTCGCCACGAAATACAAACCAGTTTCGAAGAAGATACGCCCCGTTAATCAAGCTATGCCACAGGATCTTAACCCCCCGTTGCGCCGTCCTCCTCTTTCGCGCGATCCATATCGTGGCCTTCAACGCACTCTCGCCGGCCCTTTTGTCCCTCAAGGCTGTGTCACCGAAGAGAGGCTCAAAGTGGTGAACTTTGGCCCTGATGGCTGGCTTTGGCCCGATGAGCTGAACTTGATCAAAAATGTCTTGGCTGAGCGTAATCTGGCGATAGCTTTTACTGCGGCGGAGCGCGGCTTGTTGAAGGAGTCATATGGCATGCCTTACATCATCCCGGTTGTGGAGCATGAGCCTTGGCAGAAGAGAAAAATTCCCATACCGGCAGCTAAATTGGATGAATATATCAAAGTTATCCGAGAGCGCATCGACACCGGACTCTATGAGCAATCCACTTCAAGCTACACGTCCCCGGTATTCTGTGTACTCAAAAGCAATGGAAAGTTGCGAGTCGTGCACGATCTTCAGCCGTTGAATCGGGTAACCATTAAAGACGCGGGAGTGCCTCCAGCCACGGAGGAGTTCGTCAAATCTTTCGCGGGCCGGGCTTGCTACGGTTTGGGCGACATTATGGGAGGCTACGACGAGCGCGCCCTGGACCCCATTTCCCGGCCACTTACCACATTTGAGACGCCGCTAGGTCGCTTCCAGCTCACCCGTCTGCCTCAAGGGGCCACTAATTCTGTCGCTGTGTACCAGGCGCAGATGATGTGGATCCTCCAGGAGGAGATCCCTGATCATGCGGGTATTTTTATTGATGATGGGGGCATTAAGGGCCCGGAGTCCGACTACGGTGGCAAAGTTCTGGCTTGGCATTCCGGCATCCGGCGCTTCATTTGGGAATATGCAACAGTATTGGAGCGGGTTCTTTTTCGGATTGAGGAAAGCGGACTTACGGTGTCGGCGTCAAAGCTGGCGGCGTGTGTGCCGGCCCTGGAAATCGTTGGACATGTCGTTTGCAAAGAAGGACGGAAGATGGCCCCAACAAAGATCAATAAAATTCTTTCCTGGCCGACACCCATCAACGCATCGGAGATTTGTGGGTTTTTGGGAGTCGTGGTTTATGTGCGGATCTTTATCCCCGCGCTGTCGCAAATTTGTCTCCCTCTTTGACGATTGACACGCAAAGACGCCGAGTGGATTTGGACAGCGGAGTGCGACGCAGCCTTTGAGAAGCTCAAAACAATTGTAGGGAAAGACATAGTTCTCGTCAAGATCACCTATGGACCGGAGGCAGGCAAAATCAAATTGGCAGTGGACTCTAGCTTTCATGCGGCTGGGGCGGTTCTTACGCAGGAGGATGCTAATGGTCTAGACCGTCCCGCGCTGTATGAATCCCTCCTTTTCACAGACGTCGAATCCCGCTACTCACAGCCAAAACTTGAATTGTGTGGTGTTGCTCGAATCCTTAAGAAGTTGCAAACGGTGCTGTGGGGTCAGTTCTTTGAATTACAGGTTGATGCGCACTCTCTGATTGAGATGATCAACGCGCCAAGCTTGCCCAATGCTCCTATGACGCGTTGGGTGGCTTTCATTCAATTGTTCTCGTTTGAAATCGTTCATCAGCCTGGGAAGTCTTTCACGATGCCGGACGGGTTGTCGCGGCGGCCCATGGGAAAAGGGGATGTGGTTCCGGATACCGAGTTTGACGAGGAGGAGCCCCATATCAGGCCGAGAGGATTCTGTTTGGTGGGGGCCGATGGTGGGTATTCCGGTTATCAGCAAGGGTTCTGGCGGCAGTTGGAGCGGTATTTGTTGGAGCTCAAGATCCCGGAGGACATGAACGCGGAAGATTTTCGGGCACTCAAACGCAAGTCTGTGGATTTTTTTGTGCATGCAGGAAGGCTCATGAAAAGAGGCTCTCCGTGCCAGCGGATCGTCGTCACTATCGTCGAAAAACAAGATGAAATACTGCGGAGCTTGCACGAAAATCTTGGCCATCGAGGCGAAACAGAAACTTACCGGCGCATTGCGGAGCGGTTCTGGTGGCCCGCGTTGAAGAAATCCGTTGTGCGCTGGTGCAAGAGTTGTGAAGCTTGCCAAAAGCGCGATCTCCGCAGACCAATGGAAGTACGCGGTCCTACGGGCAAGAGCGCGGTTTTTGGACGGGTGGCTATGGATGTTGTACACGTCAAGGCTGCTGGAGCGCAGTATCTGATTGTGGCTCGCGACGATTTTTCCGGGTGGGTGGAAGCGAAGTTTCTCAACACTCTCAGTTCGGAGGGTGTGGCCACGTTTCTCCATGAGCATTGGACCATGCGCTATGGGTTGGCGCGCTCGTATTCAACGGACGGTGGATCGGAATTTGGCGGTCAGCTTGCGGAGATGTTGCGCTCATTGCCGGGCCAGCATCGCGTATCCACCCCTTATTATCCTGAGGGTCAGAGAATGGTGGAGCGCGGCCATGCTCCTCTCAAAGCGGCCTTGGTAAAACTCGCCGGCGAAAGCGGGAAACACTGTCGGAGGCATCTTCCACTGGTTCTGTTCGCTGATAGGATCTCAACGAAGCGCTCGACGGGCTATTCGCCGTACGAGTTGGTTTTTGGTCAGAGGGCCGTGCTTCCTATAGATCTGGAAATGGAATCTTATTTGGGAATCGATTGGGACGAGGTGCAAGACACGGCAGATCTTCTTACAGCGCGCTCTCGGCAGCTGGAAAGGAGTGAAGAAGTGCGCGATCTGGCGCACCGCAAGATGATGAGAATGCACGAAGAGTCGATCAGATACTGGGAAGAGAAGAATGCAGCGCGGCTCCGAACTCCCTTGCAACCTGGCAAAATGGTTCTGGCTTACAATCGAGCGTTGGAGACCCAGTGGGGCAAATTGTTTGCCAACCGTTGGGCGGGGCCGTTTCGGGTTGTTCAGCAGGTTCACGGCGGTTCCTACGTGCTGGAGGAACTCGATGGGACGCGTTTGGCACGCCGGTTTTCAGCTGATCAGGTGAAGAGGTATTTTTCGCGCAGAGGCACAGAGGAGTAAAAGTAAGTCCTCCCAATTGTGCACCTCCGAGGGTTCTACTACCGCGATTCTTGAAAACTCTACTTCTTGCCACGCTCGTGAGCACCGCGGGCGCGCCTGGTTTCTTTCTCTTTCCTTTTTAGGGCTTGGATTTTCTTTAGGCACGGGCATTGGACAAGCAGTCTAGGGACAGACTGCAAGTCGTGGGTGGATGTGGTGGACAATCTGGTACACGCGTAGGATCAAGCTTTTTTCCGCGCATGGCGCGCGCCAGAGGACGTCAGGATTCAAGACATCAAGACTTCAATTTTCCGGCCCTCAAGGCTTCCTCAAGATTCAATGGCGCGGCGTGGCGCGCATCCTCAAGATGTTTCAGGTTTTCTTTTCCTTCTTTCTTTTTGTTTCTGTTTTTATGTCTTTGTTCCCTTTCTATTTCACTTTCATCATGTTTTGTTATTTTCCCCTTTCATTCTGCGCGCGTTGGTAGGGCATGAAGGTGTGGGGTTGGTTTTGTTTTTTTTCTTCCTTGGCGAGCGGTTTGTTTCCTTTTTTACTTTTTTTTTTAGTTGTGCTGTCTTTGTCGGGTGTGGGTGCGCGCGGAGCATGATGGATGGTCCGCAGCTTGCTGCGCCTCTCTGGAGTCTAAGTTCTGTTAGAACTTAGGCGAAGGAGGGGGGGGGGCATGACCTTTCTGATCCAAGTGAGGGAATCAAAATTTTTCTGATCAATAGCTTGTCGTATTCTTGACCGATCCTTATCCCTGATTCTTTCAAAGATTGTGGCTGCGACAATATCTTCGGAGTCTCCCAGTTCAATCCTTCCGATCAACTCAGTTCAAACCTTCCTGATCCTTCGGCGCTCTTTCCCAAAATTGAGTTCTCCGATCTCCTCACAGATTCCTCCCCACCTCCTTGAACTCTCTAAGATCACTTCCTTCTCAGCCAACTGTTTGCTTGGCTCCATCTTACAACACAACCGCCGACGCGCTCTCACCGCCGTCGTAAAACATTTCAACAACCGCTTTCCGATCTCTACAGCTCATTCGACCATCCCACTTCGGAGGGCTAAAATCTCAACTAATTTCCCAATCCCTCCCACTAACTGCCGCCGGCCTGCACCGGACGGAGTTCCACACCGGTCATGCTGGTGGTCCGGCCAAACCAGGCATCCAGTCGCGGAATCTGCTTATTCCGCGACTGGACTTTGGCAGAATCACTACTCCGCCAAAAACATAAATCATATGCCTGGATCCATAAAAATGTCTATTTTTTTATATAATCAACCACCCTTACCCCGGTCATGCATGTGGTCGGCCAAACCAGGCATCCAGTCGCGGATTCTGCTTATTCCGCGACTGGAATTTGGCAGAATCACTACTGCGCCAAAGACATAAATCATGTGTCTAGTTTTAGACTTTCTGTTACCCAGGTCACACTTCTGATTACCTGTGTAACCCCTTTGGTTACCTGGGTAACACCTGTGTTTACCTGGGTAACACCTTTGGTTACCTGGGTAACACCTTTGGTTACCTGGGTAACACCCTGGGTAAAACCTTTGGATAACCAGGTAACACCTTCGGTTACCCAGGTAAAACCTTTGGTTACCTGGGTAACACCTTTGGTCACCTGGGTAACAAATTTGGCTAGAAGGGTAACATCTTTGGTTACCTGGGTAACACCTTGAGTTACCTGGGTGAAACGTTTGGTTACCTGGGTTTACCTGGGTACTACTTTTGGTTACCTGGGTACCACTTTTGGTTACCTGGGTAACACTTTGGGTTACCTCGAGGTAACACAACGACGATTTTCAGCTGGATTGGGAAATCCAAATGTTATGGCTGGGGTACCCTGGGACTTTACCTTGTTACCTCCCAGCCAAATGAGGTAAGAGGTAATGTGCCCGCGGTACCCAGGGATGGCGGGCTGGTACTAGGGCCGTCACAGTTTGAACAGCAGCAGGGGTCAAACCCTTCCGATTCCTCCCATTCCTTTTCAGCCAGACAATTTGGGTCATCGACTCGGAGTGGAATATATCCTAGCCTGTAAAGAAGAATAGATGAGCAGATGAATAAAGTATGCTGAAGCTTTTAGTTATGTGCGCGTACAGGTTGTCAATTGAGAAAGCAATTCTCAAGCAAACAGGTGTTATTGCAAGGGCATCCATCCGGTCATTGTCTGACTGGGTGGTGCCTTCTTTGAAATCGTCCGCAGAGTTCTTCCCATTGCAACGGATCTTCTCAACAAATAGAATGGCAAGTCCAGGCCTTCCATCGTGACCAGCCCGCCCAACCATTTGAACTATTGAAGCTGGACCACCATCCGTACCCGCTTCCAGTTCTGCCCCAGACCCAGCGCCATTGTGCAAGAGATAATTGGGAACTTGCCAGTTGAGGAATCCTCCACGCAATCAATCTTCTCTTGTTCTCTGGTGCACAAGTGATATTGTTGAGCACAACTACTTTTAGGATTTGAAGATTCACCAGGAGTCTCGCAGGCCATGCTAATAACGTCTAAGGCTGTTAAGGTCCGGTTGCGTGAGCCACTGTAGACAAGAGAGGGCACCAGCTCTTCATTTGGGACATTATTAGCTGAAGGGAAGACCTTGACTAGATCATGACAAGAAACCATAGAGTGATCCATTGGAACACGGATAATTTGGATTTTGGGTTGTGTTAGCTTGCCACGTATAATGTCGACGTTTGAGTCTCCCAGTTTGAGGCTCTTCTTGATAGCCTCAACAGCAACAGGGCGGCATGTAGCAGATAGAAGTAAGATTGGTTTGTCATTTTGAGACAGGAGATGGCCTCCCAGGAGTCCATACAATGGTCAAAAGATCCCAAAGTCCTCAAGACGACTTGAAATTGTAGCTAGATGTCTTCCGGGTCGACTCTTGACAAGGCCCCATATGTAAATCATATGAGCCTCATTGACCACTACTAGGCCGAGTCAGTTTTGAAATTTGGAGCCAAAGTATACTTCCTCCCACAGCTTATTATTCAAGAGGATCTCCGGGCTCAAATAGACAAATTGATAGACCCCTTTCAATATATCCTCCGCCGTTTTTTTGTTGAAGTTTAACTTATTCAAGTTGATTGCCGTAAATCAACACTGGGTCAGCTACGCTAACAATAGCTGTAGCGCAGCGTAGTGTTAGCTTTTTTTAGCTACGCTACACCAAAGTTACTGTTAGCGCTCAAAATTGACAGCTAACACTATTTTTTTTTCAAAAAAAATAAAATAACTGTTAGCGTAGTGTTAGCTGACATGAGGAGAAGGAAGTTAACGCTTAAAAAAAATTATGATTGCTGAAATTTAGCGGTTTTAGCGACTCAGAACGCTACGCTATGTATGAGCGTAGCGATTACATCAGCTACGCTATGTATGAGCGTAGCGATTATATCAGCTACGCTATGTATTAGCGTAGCGATTACATCAGCTACGCTAAGTACTAACACCTAGCGTAACTTGTGCTAAATCATAGTGTAACTTGTGCTAAATCTTAGTGTAACTTGCGCTAAATCTTAGCGTAACTTGCACTAAATCTAACCAATCAATATTTTCTGGATACCCAATATGAAACCGGCACAATCAATTACTTGAAAAAACAAGTAATTGGGTGTGCAGGGAAGTAAATATGAACATAGAAAGGGGATTTTTTTTTGTGGTTGGGGATGTGGAAAAAGTTGAAATAAGACTAGTCATAACATCAATCTGTTTTTTTTCTAATTGTTTTTCCATGATTTTTTTGTCTGATTTTTTATGTGATTTTTTTTGTAGGTAAGAAAAACTTGATTCAGACGTGCAAAACAGTGAGAAAAATACTTGAAAAATATTACTTTTGGTTTTCAGAAAATTCAGTATAAGCAGAAACAATACTTTGTGCTTTTGAAAAACTTCCTGTAACTTGTACGCCTTCTTTGAGCCAGAGATTACTACTAACGCATCGCTCAATAGTACGCGGTATTAAGCTACCGCGCCCACTTGAGCAGACATCAGCAGCAGAAGAAAAGATACGCTCGGCCGCACAAGAAGATGCTGAGCAAGCAAGATAGTCCTTTGCCAAGGATGCAAGAACGGGATAAGTTGATGAATGATCCTGTAGGTTGTGAAAAATGAGTGTAATTTCCAAATTGAAAAGGGTTTATTAAAAAACACACCTTCCACCATACCAACAGGGCCTTTGGATCTTTTGCACTTGGTCCTGGTAGGCGATCCATGTTTTTTATGTAAACTTCAAGCTCTTTGCTTTCTTCGGCGGCTGAAGCACTGAATAGCTCAAAGATATTATCTTGATCAATCGTTGGAGTCTTTTTCTTCAAGTTGTTTTCATCTTCAGCTTTACGTTGTTTTAGTATATCATCTCGCTTGAAAAAGTGTCGCTCCAATAATTTCTTTGCCTCGTCAGCTTTTTCAGGCCAGCAATGTGTGAAAAGATTCAATCGGAATGTTGGATGGAGAATCGTTGCCATGACAAGAGTTTCACATTCAAGCGCCTCGTCCTGGTAAGTCTTGAGCTTTTCGATCATTTTGATATACATTGGATGCAATGCATCTCCGCGGTCGG
This sequence comes from Puccinia triticina, assembly GCF_026914185.1. NCBI lineage: Eukaryota > Fungi > Basidiomycota > Pucciniomycetes > Pucciniales > Pucciniaceae > Puccinia > Puccinia triticina. The sequence goes on along the minus strand of NC_070559.1, from coordinate 8,956,099 downwards.
ATCCTTCCTCTTTCCTTTTCAAATCGTTAATTGTTTGATAGTAATTTGGCAACACAAAAGCACCTGTAGCCCCGTCACCCTCCATTAATTTGGTGAGATGGTTGAAAGGCTGATAAAAAAATCAGCTTATTGAAAAAAGTCATATATACGTTTTTTGTAATTTTTTATCTTACTTCCAACTCCTCGTTCAATTCTTTAATCATCAACCATTCTTTATTTGAGAACTGAATTTCCTTAAAGTGACCAAACTTTTACGATTTTCTTTACGAATTGATTTGGAAATTTGATCTTGATATTTAACATACTCATCATGGAGCATTGCATTGATAACCTACAGTCAAGTCTATCAGTGATAAATTTTAATTTTAATGCTAATTGAAGCGCAAATACTTACTTCTCTTGCGTCATAGGCACGCTGTCGGCTTTGATATTTTATGTTCCAGCGGATTCCGTAGCCTGCAATCAGACCCTTCAAGTTTTTCCCTGCTGCACGACGGTCAAATTCCTGTCTCCATACACACGATCCAGTTATCTTTTTTACTACAAAGTCCAACTGTTTTTATAGGGGGCAGATGATTTTTACAAAGTACATTTTACAGGGTACAGGGCCCTGTAAAAGTAGGGCAGCGTAAAAGTAAAGAAAAGCCAGGGGTATGTGTAGTTTTACAATGGGTCCTCCTGATTTGTCACCTTGCAAAGGGGGGCCCTGTGAATGCAGCCTTGTGAAAATCAGCATGGAATTTTCTATGTGCAAGTTTACAAGCTATGCATTTGCGGGGTGGAACTTTGTAACAACAGGTCCCTGTAAAACCCAATTTCTTGCCTCCAAAGTGGAGATTAACAAGCGGTGAGGGCCACTTTGTGAAATGGAAATTGCAAAATAACATTCAAGTTGCTGTAAAATGAATTTTACAAGCTGTTAAATGAAATTACAAAGTGCTTTTCTACTGAAAATAGATGACAAAAAGATATGAAAAATAGAAAAGTCCGAGCAGTTACTTCTTGGCGGAAGTCCTCCTGCTCCTTTGTGTGGTTGGCTTGCCTTCATTGGGGGACAGAGGTTGATCAGCTTGGGCCGAAGGAGGAGCGGTCGGGTTGGGCGATTTGGGCTGTTTGGATGTACCAGCAACCATGTCATGCGCAGGCTGCGACTGGATTCTGAGCTTCAACTTGATGGTTTTTGGGGCGGGTTCGACTGGATGCAAGACCAGCTTGGTATTGTCCTCATCACCAGAGTCAGATTTGGTGTTGTCTTTGTCACCCGAGTTGGATTTGGCACTACTTGAGTTGTTGTCTGACTCGCAATCTAGATCGCTAGCTTCGGATTCTTCTTCAGCGTCCTCGTCAAAGTTGTCCACGTAGTCGCCGTCTTCTAGAGGTTTGACAACTTGGCTGCTAGCCGCGGTTTTGAGTTGTGGTTTGATCAGGCTGCCTAAGTTGACAAAGGGGGCGTCGCCTTCAGCATTTGGGTGATCGGCTTTTATCTTGCTGATAGAATCCAGGACATATTTTTCCTCGCAAGCAGTCCAGCAACGGGAGTAAAAGAGGAAACTGGTGAAAGGATGGCAGCCCCCAATGGATGAGGGATCTGTGTTGACAAGTCGAGCAATACCTTCATTTTGCTGATTGTCATGCAACCATACGCCAGTTGTACTGCTGCGACCACTCCGGAGCACCTTGCACCAGTAGTGGAATCCGTTCCAGAAGCCTCGCGAGAATAGAGTGTATGACTCGCCGCCAACCTTCAGTTGGTATGGCCAATCCATTGAACGCATGTATTGCTGCTGCTCAATTGGATTGGTGATTGAGGTGACTTTGAGAAAGAAATAGAGATGTTGAGGAGGCAGCTCGTCTTTGAAAGCTAGCCGAGAGTTCTCCTGCACATATTGAACCAAGCGATTTGGATCACTCGTCGTTTGAGGTACAACCGTGACTTCTGGTTTGAGATCCTCGTTTTTGACCTTCTTGGGCCGTCCTCTGGTTTTGGGCTTCTGCTCAATGGATGCCACGACCGATCCGCATTGACAAACAAGTCCGGGTGATTTGGACAGTCCGGTAGTTGTCCAAAGATCAATCAGAGCCGATACGTCCGAATCGGCGACATTGTTCTCTTGGAACATCTTACGTTCAACTTTGATTGTTGTGATCAATCGGACTTGTGGGTCTAGGCATGGCTTAGCAGAGTTGCACACAAAATTCCGGTGCTCGACGAGTTCAAATAATCCGTTCAGAGCCTTCGTCGGATTGATTTTTGGATCCAAAAGAAGCTCCAAGAAAAAATCACACGATGCAAAAGTACCCGGCTGAAAATTCGCTTGGTGCCTGTCATTGCATATCTTGAAGAGCTTCGACTGCCCGTTGGTCAAGACGGTCCGGATTCTTCCAATCTTGGTCAGGTTGAAGGTTGTTCGAGATCCAAAGTGGACAACAAGATGGTAAAAAAGAGTTGCACCTTTCCCAGTACTGTTGCGAAGCCAGAGGGGATTGTAGAGGGCAAACAACGATTCCATTGCAGCGGACATCCAACATTGGTTCCTCAGGTGTTCCTCAGAGGAGGCTGCGTAGGATTGGTAGGTTGACCACTTGCTTCGGTCGACGTTCTGAGAGTTCTTTGGACGGCCGAGATTCTTTTTCTTGGTTGAAGGATCGGGTCCGTCCAGAAGGGCAGCAGTGGTATCGGGCGGCCGACCATCATTGATAAATTTGCGCTTCTTGGGTTTGGCCCAGCCCATCGAGTGTGTAATATTGACCTGCATTTTCGTTTGAGATCCGTATTCGACAGATACCCCGCACATGACAGCATTGAACTCCTCCTCCAACACATTGACAAACCCAAAGAGCTCCACCATGCCTACCATTAGGCATTTCTTCCCCGAGCTTCAGTTCAAATGAGAATGAGAATTGGAGTGAGAATTTGGCTTGGTATCAACGAATATGGAAGCTAGAAGTCCCTCACCTTATCATGTAGTAGACCCTATGCATACTTTCGATGGCGTTCGTAGTATTGGGAAGTCCATCATCACCATCAGGATGATCCTCCAACATTGGTCAACGAGAGGGAAAAAGCATCGATTGGACATCGGACATGGTCCACCAGTTCAGCCAGCGCTTTGTCTTGGGGAAAAGGCGGCGGATCTCGTCAATCTTTTCCTTGTGTGTAGGACCATCTTGCTCGATTGGATCTAGTAACGCCATGCATTTATTTTGGAAGTCGGCCTGATTCAAACTTGTCAGATGGCTTGAACCTAAGAATGAGATGATTTAAGAGACAAAAGGAAAGATCTTACATCTTGATCTGCTGAGAGGATCGATTGGTTTCGCCTCACTCTGGTCACCTGAGCACGGAAGTGCTGGTGACACCCCTTAATCATCTTAGCCGCTCTCATCGGGTCCGAACATGCAAAGACCTCCATATACGCTGCCTTGAAGCCCTCCGTTTGTGCCAGCGAGAAATCAACGACTTGGCGAACCATCAAATCACGCTCAGAGGGGGTAATTTCGGGCCGAACAAACTGCCGTAAGAGTGCCGAGAAATGCAATTTGTAGTAGCTGGTGCTGAGACCTCGAATCCACGAAAGCTGTACCGGAATCCACCTGGCCGTTTGCTCGCAGAACATCGAAGTTGTGAGTAGATATCCATTCTTGAAAAATCTGTACGTCACATCAGATATTAGGCCACCCTGATAGACGTTGTTATTTTCATCTCGGGCCAACAATCGATTGGCCATCCACTTGGTTTGAAAGGAGAAATGCTCGCAGTCGCTTTGAAATCCACACGAAATTATAAGCAGCCCACGCCTAATCAAATAAAACAATGTGACGAGTAAGTGAAGGTCACAATAAAACATGATATATACCCTGAAGCCAGATCAGAAGAGACTGACTTGTTCCACTGGAACATGTCCATCAAAAACTTGTCACCAACACCCGCGCCCAACTTGTCCGGAACGATGTTGAGCTCTCGCAGCATAAGACGCCGGTAGTATTGCAATCGGTCGGCGTTCACCAGAGACCCGTGAATATTGGTCACACTGGTGAGAGGATCATCAAGACAATCGGCTTGTCCCATCTTAAACCAAAAAAGGCACGAATTCATGTTTGAAAAATGCTTATTGATCAAAAAACAAGGGTCCTGACCTTTAACTTGAAAGCACCTTTGGTTGGGTTCTTGACAATCTCAGCTTTGAGATCTGCACGTGCAAGGGGGTTGGATTTCTTGGATTCGGGCCATGGATGATCGTGCACACCTCGATGTCGGAGCAGCGCCCAGCCAGATGGGATATGGAAGTCGAAGCGAGTGGCTGTCCCTTCACAAGCGACCCACGTGACTGTCCCAGGGCATCTGCCAGCAGCTCCAGGGCACTTCGGGGTACTGAATTAATCCAAAACAATAAATGGTGTCAGAAATGGAAAATGAAGAGTATAAATAAAAGACAGCATGGAAAAACTCACGTTTCAAGGTAATCTTGGATGCCTCCTCTTGCAGTTGGGGGGGAGCCTACCCACTGACAGGTGTCCATATCGCAGACCAGGGCACCAAGGCAATAGACCCGCTGGATTTTCCAGGTGCCTTTTGCTCGCTTCTCCACTCCGGTGGTCTTAGTAAATCCAACGGATCCAAAATTAACAACAGTCTGATCGGCTGATTTGACAAAGATTGTGGCACCGTTGGGGTATATTGGGTAGTTTTCACGGTCAAGAGTGCATCCATGATCTATGAAGGTATGGAAAGATTCAAAATCTAACGGCAGCTCCCATTTGATAACTGTGCTCGAAGGGTTTGTAACTATGCTTGACGGATTTGAAAGTGCTATGTCTGATGGGTTTGACCCTGGGGGGTCGGGGTCTAACTTGGAAGAGGTCATTGGAATAGCCGGACAGAATGGGGTCCGGATGAGGGGAAGTGGGCTGGGGGCAAGGGACACAGTCCTTATGTTTTCAGAGGATGGATCAAATGGATTAAGACAGGTGGAGATTGATGGCTCCGACCGAGACACAAGCTCATCTCGTTGATACACATCTAGAACTGTGAAGCAGAGATGTACAGTGCAAATTGCAGCATGCTTGTATTTTTAATGAAGAGGGGCGGAATCTGTATTCTTGCAAGCCCTCTAAACAAATATTTGCCTGTATCATAGTAAATTTCAATTTCACACTCGCAATTGAGATATTTAGAGTGTCCAGGAGTTTACCTTGTAAACTCTGCCGCATAATACTGTGCATGGAGCAATGACGGTAGTTTATTACAATGTACTTTTTGCAAGGCCCCCCTTTGCAAGGTGACAAATCTGGAGGCCGCTTTGTAAAACTACACATAAACCGGTCTATTCTTTACTTTTACAATGTAGAACTTTTACAGGGCCTTGTACCCTGTAAAAGGCACTTTGTAAAAATCTATATCCCCAAAAATAGTTCAGTCAGCACACAAAAATTGAAGAAAAATAGAAGAGAGAAGACTGTAAACCTACTGCTTTAGTCAAATCATGCAACTCATTAGACTCGTTCCTGTTTGTAGCAGATTTACTCTTATTTCCAGCCTTCCTATTTCTTCTATCGTTATCTTCTCTCTCAACCGGTTCAGAATACTCATTGTCCTCTACCACGTCATCGTCTTCTACCACATCATCCTCATCCTCGTTATAAATATCGCTATCGGTATCGTCACCAGCATCGCTTTCCTCTACCAATCCATCTGCAGCATCTTCATCCTCCTCTTCCAAGATTCGTTCCAGCTTGTCCGAGTAGGGGAAAGCGCCAAGAAAAGATTTCTTGATCTTTGGTGGTGATGGGGCTTCAAGACCTAATTCGTTCAAACCAGCATTAACAACCAAAGCTATCTTGTGACAAAAGCACTTGATGTGCATCGTATTGTAGTCCCATTCGATTTCGTCGGTTCCTTCAAGGAGAAGCAATTGGGAGTGCATTGTTGAAGCCATTGTACCGTTGTTTGAGCCTGAATCTGTAGTCTAGCATAACATGTATTTACAAGAAACCCAATTAGATTTTGGATCTTTTATTGTATAAATATTATCAAGAGCAAAAAAAAAAACTTATCTTTCCCTGAAGTTGATGCTTCTTCAAAACATTGATAACTGGCTCGGCCAACAAGCTCCCTCGGTGGTGACAAGCAACAAGTTTGAGACTCAGATGGAGGACATTGTAGTTCCAATCGTTATCAATAAAAGAAACCGAAGCGCCAATGAATCCAAAACGGTTCCCTTTGGTTGTCCACACATTGTGTATAAGATTGAAATTGCTGTCGGTATCCTGATGATTGATCATTTCAACCAAATTAGTCAGTAATTTTCTCAAAAACAATCAAATTAGAGTACACACTTTTACGTGTTTGATCATTGCAGCTTGTAAGTCCAAGTACACCGTTCTAGCCAAATCAGCTGCCCATCTTTGCTTAAACAGGTTGGCACCAGCTTGACAGTAGTGAAACACCGCTCGCAGATAAGCGTCCTCAACTCGAGTCCAAGGGATTGCTTGAAGTGACAACCACAGAGTTAAGATCTGGTTGAGTACAACGTTGTTGAATTTTTCAACTGGGGCAAAATGGTGAGTGATCGTTCCAGGTTTTCCACCAGCCTTTTTCAGTCTGTCTTCTTCAAGAGTGGTCGGAGGGAGCTTGGCACCAGCAGCAATAGCATCACGACGTTTTGGGCATCCTTCTGAAACTCTTCCACCCTGACGAGACCCATCACGATGCGCACGAAGATTTGAAAAACTGCTTTGAGAGACTCGTACTTCTTTGCTACACCACCTACAGCTGTATGTCTGTGGTGGTTTATCAGAAGGCTTCAAAGAAAAACCCAGATGATGAGTTATTGTGTTATTAATAATAATATTTTTTTTCTTAAGACTTACATCATCCTTGCGACGAAATGGCTCAGAAAAAAAATCTCTGGCATCGTCAAACTCGGGGTTGCGTCTTTTCCGTTTTGGTTGTGCCTTCAAATTTTCTTCATCAGAGTCTTGGATATAGTCAGTAGCCTGGGAAGATTGTGCTTTGGAGTTTCTGGGAGTTCTTTGAGAGCGACTTGAGGCGGTTGGTTTCTTCCCTTTTTGTTTCGTGGCAATGGGTGTGTCTTGGGATATTGATTCTGAATCCAACTCTGAGGGTGCCTTTCGTTTTCTGGGTTGAGTTGTACTTGAAGTTCTATCCGACAAAAGGGGCTGGGTAATTGAACGATGCGAATCTGGTGAAGGGTTAATCATTCCAGGTCTTTTGATAGGGGTGGTGACTCTTGAGGATCGACGAAATCGGCCCTCAGACGCATCGCTTGTGTACCCAGCTTGTTGGGTAGATTGACTTGACATGAATTTATTGAACTGATTGATTGTTTCGCTTTGTCGGAAGGAAAGTCTGGAAGAGGAAAAAGTAGCAGGAGTTGACTTTGTTTGTTGTGTAGAATGGTATGTAACGGACAGAAAGCAACTCGCGAGTTTGGGAAAAAAAAATGCCAGAGGAATCTGCACAGCTATGAATTACCCATAGTTTTTGCGGGAAATAAAATTAATATCTGTGACCCACACCAGAAAATATAGTCTGATATGAAGGCTCAAATTCACCTCACAGAAATGTATATTTTGCTGAAAACAACTTCTTACTTATAATTTATTCAATTCCACATGGGAACCCCTTTCATTAGTCTATTTCTAGCCCATTAATATTGAATCTTGTTTAGAATTATTGTAAAAATTATGTGGTGATTGGAATAATTTTCAATGAGTCAATGAACAGTATGAACCATCATATTAAACTATGCTATGAAAATCACTTCCATTAAAATCATTCCATTCCATGGGATATTTGCCAAAAAAAATGGCATACTCTAGGACTCAGGAGTTGATCAGTTGTAAGTTGGATTGAAAAACCTGGGTTCACTCTTGAACCATATTGATTCAAATCAAGAGATAAAATTCCTGATTCTTTCAAGTATCATGATGCTAATGTTGGCTTTCCTAGCTTATTTTAGTCTATCATGATTCTATGTTAAGGATATTTTGAAAGTAAATTTTCTTTTGAAACTTTTTCAATTTTAAGATTCCATGCACATTCATTTGAGAAATAAAACTTCTGGGAGTTAATAATTAATTTCTTAGCTCATGCATATGTTACTATTGATTGACTTAAAATGGTCTTCTGAATTCATGTTCTTATTTATATGAATAGAAACTACAATGTATTAACATTCATTTTAATATTTCTGAGTTTCACTATGCTGTATTCAGTCAATTCAGATCAATTGAAGTCACTCATCCCGTTTGTTTGATTGTATATCTTTGGTAATCATGGGGTTTAAAATTTTATTACTTAGATGGCAATTTTTATGCTAATAGAGTTCATGGCTGCTTTCCCGCACATTCTCATTTTTATACTATTTCATTCCAACTCAGAAAACCTCTAAAATCAAGTTGCTTTCTCATAACTCACCCTTTTGATGAATTCTTAATACATATATATGTTATGAAGGCTCAAATTGAATTGAAATAGGATACTGGAGTTAGAATCAGAATATTCTTGGGGATTACAAGCATAAAGATCTCAGAAAGAAGAGAAAAGAGTAAAGTAAAACAAAATTGTGACTGAAGTCACTATTAAAGTACTTCTACCCATACTACAAAACATGTAATAGAAGTGATCACCAAAATAGTGGGCAATATTTTGGTAGAATCCCTTCATATATTTTTCACAAGTAAGAGCTAGAGTGGAGTTGATTTGAATAGACATTCCAAGACGAGTAAATCGAGAGCTCTTAGAGTGAGGCATAGTACAGTGGGTATACCTATTTGCCTGCCAAATCATCTTGACAATCCCATGATGATGGTCAAAATTAATACCAATACGATGATCAGGAAAAATAAAAGGTCCAGATGTAATGTTGTATTCAGAGGAGTCTACTATAGTGTAATCGGAAGTGCGAGTTGGAAGAAACAAGACAAAGGCCCATTGGGATATATCTTTGTCGTCTTTGTGTGGGGGATTATAAAAGCCATTGGTAGTAAATGTGATGTGAGGAGTGCATGTCGAATCCTCGGGAAGTTTGCCATAAGCAAGGTCTGGAAATGAGGGGATGTTATACTTCTTCATGAGATCTTGGTTGTCTTGGAAAGGAGTACGAGCAAGATCCTTGAATAGATTTCCAAGTATCTGACCAACTCTTGAAGACTTGACGTAATGCTCATCGAAGGCCCGCATTTTGGTTTCATCAAACGCCTTGATGTACCGGCCCACAATCTGGTCCTCGTCATACAACTTCCTCCAGCCAATGGCCCACATTAGGCCACCCCAAACTCTGGAACAAGATTTAACACCATTGATGAATTGTTTAGACTTGTGAAGAAAATTAGAGACATAGTTGAGATCCTCCTTTTGAGAATCAGTTAGTTCTTCATAGGGAGTAAATTCTACAATAGCTATCACCAAAGTTTTGTCGAGAGGATCTGGAATCATGTTGAGTCCAGAAGTGAGCATTTGGTATGATTTGACTTGTTCAAATGCTGATGCAATTTCGGAGGCAGTTGGAGCACGGATTGGTTTGCCGTTGACCCAAGGGATGTTCGGATAGAGATTGTGAGGGGCGTATTTTATCCTATGACGAATCACCGTCCCTTCCTTCAAACCAAGAGTTTCCTGCATCAAAGCTGATTTCTCCCTCAATTGCTTCGCCTTATTTCTTTGATGAGATGCTTTACTACTCTTATTTTTATGACTATGAGACATAATTTCAAGTCCCCAGGCAGATTTCAACCCGAGATCCATCATTTAATCAAAATAGTCATTGTAATAAGTTTTAATAGAAGCAACCATCAAAGAAAAAAAGCAGAAGTGACAAGAGAATTATCAATCAGTATTGATATTCCATTGAATAGATGAGTGTCCATACCTTCGGTTTTTACCCATGGCGGACTTGATGTGGGATGCACACTCCCTGTGATGAATAAGATATAAGCATGTTGGCATGGTCAACTTAAAGTGAATGGGTGTCGATGTTTGAACAATGAGCAGCTATGATGAGAAGGAGAGATGCTTACGAAAGAAGAAACTTATCCAGCTGTTAGGAAATCACAAGATCGTAACAGGAGCCAAGCGCTATGCTTTTTTTTCTGGATCAAATGAAACATAATGTCCGTGAGCTATGTGATGGAAGCAGTTATTGATGGGGAGACTCTTACTGAAGCAGAGCCTGAGGTGAAAAAACAATAGCAGTAAATGTTTTACTTTGGTCGATGGAAGCGTTATGCTTGAGTTTCTATTTCAAATACAAAAGGTTTTTCGTCAGCTATGATTTGCGATTGATTGCGCGATGGAAGCAATTATTTATGGAGAAATGCTTACTGAAGTGGAGTTGAACAAAACGATAGCGGCAAGAGTGTTATGTTGGTTTATGGAAGCGCTATGCTTGGGTTTCTGGTCCAAATGAAAAAGAATGGACGGTTCTTGAGTTATGACTTGTGATTGTTTGAGCGAGGAGAAGTGATGAAAGATTTAGACACATATATATGCTTACTGAAGCGGAAATCAATCCAGCTGCTGAGAAGATGCAAACAAGGAACGGCAGCACCCCAGCAATCTCGCCTATGGAATGTTCAGTCAATTTGAAAAGAAGTAGGGGTCAGAGTGTTGTTTCAATGAATTTTTGACCTGTGAGCGGTCGCTTGCGAAGGATTTGGGGGCAGAGAGGCAGAGAGAAGGTTCGAGTACGTTCGGGTGAGAGCAGATGAGCAGGAAAATTTTCAGAAAGTGGCCCGGTGTTTTGCAGCAAAATCTGAACTGTTTCAGGTCTGCCGAGGCGTTTCAAGATTCATCCAAGGTATGTACATAGAATTTGAAACAAGCCACGTTAGTGCCAGCCTAGGGGCGACGTACATGCATACACACAGCGAACCTGAAACTGCCCAGGGACGGTGGTATCTAGACACTGTTTCAACGACGGTTGCCAATGTGGATCTGGCGCAACGGTCAAGCTGCAGCGCACTGCAGCAAGTGTCACCTCGGCTGTGCCCCCTTGTTTGATTCCGATACCCATCGCTGTGCGGGTTTCCCAATCTTTTGCGTCATGGGCAGTGCAAGGTCAGTCCACCAATATCTGACCAGTGACCGCTGCAGCAGGTACCATTATTAAGTCGCCGCTAACTTCATTTGAGTTACGCTAACTGCCAGGGCAAATCTAACTACGTTACACTGTCAGTTAGCTGAGGGAAAGCTACGCTACACTATTTATTAGCGCAAATCAAACTACGCTACACTAACTGTTAGCGCAAATCAAACTACGCTGCCTGTTGGTCAGAAAATTTTTAGCGAGGAAGAAGCTACGCTTATTGTTAGCTTAGCTTTGATTAGCTCAAGCTAGCGCAAGAAAATAATTCTGAAAAAAATATTTCCGCTACGCTGCTGTTAGTTTAACTAGAATCAACTTCAACTAACACTATGAAGATCTTGGTGTAAAATCTGATCGCTACGCTCAATAATAGTGGGCAAATAGCGTAGTTTAGCGTAGCGACCCAGTGTTGCGTAAATCCAGCCTGCTGTTTTTCATAGACCTGGTTGTCACCTAAGGAATCCAACGGGTTCAAGGTGAGGACGACTGAGCTCTTCTTCATAGGTATCATACCAAAATATATTTCAGCTATTTGGGATTTTCCAAATCCTGTACCCGCTAGAACAAAAGTGTTCTGGCCCGAGACTAAGTTGGCCACCGCATCAATCTGCAAGGGTTTGGCTGACTGGCCGTATTTTTTGAGAGCTATCTTGCCGATGTGTGCCTTCAAATCCTGATCGTTCATTCCAAAAATTTTCTTATACACATTGACACCTGTTGGGGACCAGACTTGATCTGGAATGGGAGAGTGTTGTTTTTGATTCACCTTGGGTAGCATTCTTTTATCTGGGTTGATGATTCTCTTCGATAACGTTCACCAGCTGATTAAGAGGGGGAGTGGTGCCTTAAATTCCCAGCTGTTATGTACTTCAATTACAGTGCCCGTCACCACCTCTCGACTACCCCGCGCCTGCAAAAAAAAAAGTTCAACTTTGACCCTCAAGTACAACAAACCATGTGCCCCAATTCACATGTAATACATAGTTCTGAGCTCTACAGGAACAGGGCTTCAAGATTCTATCATCCACAACTCAGTGCGAGGCCTCAAAAAAAATTTCTCATTTTTTGCATGTCAAACTTTGGAACACCATGCTCAGGCCCGCCCAGGAGGGCATATTAGGGGCCGATAAAGCCATACTATGTACTTAAGTGGTGGAATTATGCACTTATGATGCATACACATTTATGTACATAACAGAAACTTTTTCTCACTATAAGAGATAATACCCGGACAAGAAGAGTGATTCAAAGACAAAATAAACAACAGGCAACTTTCATCCAAGTGATGAAGGATAATCTATTCAGGCATTATTAATGGCATTGAGATTCATCATTGCATTCTTTGAAATGCGACAATGGGATGTGTACTTTTTCATAGCCTGTTCAGCGGCAGCTCCATGGAGGCCAAGCTCGTAAGCAGAGTGTTGACGGTCAATTTTTTGGAAGTACTTTTGGATGGTAGACACTGGACATGATTGACGGGATTTCTCAAATAGTGCTTGGCTTTGTTTCCAAGTCAAAGTTGTATGAGTTTGCCTCTGGTAATCTTAAACAACCGTTAAAGCATATCAGCACGGTCCAATTAAAACAAGGAAGCAAGGAAAATACATGCCAGATTTCACGTAAGACCATAGAAGCTCAATTGGATTCAGCTCACAATGGAACTTTGGCAAAAAGAGGCATTGGTGCCCGGCTTCCTCAATTATCATTTGGAGGAGGGGCTTTTCTGCTTGGAAATCAGATTGCGAGGCGAGTATCTTTGACCAGCAGCAAGTAGTTGATTGAGAGGGAGTTGTTGCTGTTGAGTCAACTGTGACGCCAAGCTCGTCCAGGCACTCTTGATCACTCAGGGCATACCCTCGTATCTCAGCTTGCTTGGCCATTTGTGCCACTCGGTTGCTCAGGTCTTGTTGGGCCCCGGTTTTTGAGCACGCGGCGCACTTGAGTCAGAGATTTGGTAAACAAGCCTTAAGACGTTTGTCTGAATAATGTTGCCAAGGTCCTTGCTCGGTCAGGACCTGCTGGACTCCTTTTGGCTGGCTGGCTAAAGCTGGGATGTGATAATCGGATGGAAACACCATTGTCTGTCGTTGGCCTCGAAGAGATTCAGGAATATGTGGATCGTCGCACGGGATCCATGTATCTTTTGGCTTTGCTTGCTTCCCACCAGAACCAAGGTTCATGTTCTGAACGCGGAGCGCTGACGGTCCATATGATTTGTGAGCTGCTGAACAGTCGAATACAAAAACTGCCTGGCAACCCGGGTGTAAAGCATTAAAGATAGGCAATGCCTTCTTTGAAACTTGATCGCAAAGTTGTTGCATATCCCACCAAGCGTCACCTTGCGATCCAGGGTAGATGACTGTGGCTGCATCGTTGAACAGTAACTGGAGGCTATGTTGCTGCTGTTGCGATAAGACCAAGCGTCCTGTCAATTCTAGAATGAAGTCGGATATATGAATGAGACAACCTTGACTCTTAGATTGGAGTTCAGTTGTTCCGGGAAGGAGCCAAGACAGCTGAGGTTGTTCTTGGGCGTGGACTGTTGACTCATCATGATAGATGAATACAGTCTCTTGATTATCACCGAGGATCTCAGGGTCAACTTGCACGGCAATCTCGCAATCGTTACCCTCATATTTGAAAGAGTACAATCACAGCTTAGAGACATCGTCCAGGTATTTTTTTTGGGATTTGACTACATCAGCCCGTTTGTGACCATCATAGTAAAGCGACTTTGTGTGCTTCTGGGGGCGGAATCCAATCTTATAAATCCATCTAATGGATGTTGACTTGGAGATAGTCTTCAAGTTGAACTTTGGTAGGACATTTGTGACCGTATGTTCATGGAAGATCCTTGGAGTAACCCATAAAGAGTCATGACTAAGTATTATCGGCTTGAAAAAGGAGAAGAGGCAAATGTATGTAGGACAGGGGAAAGACTTACGTGACCGGGATTTTGAGTTGCTGACCACGTGGCAAGAGCTTTGAATAAATTTGGATCATCCAAAGCGGACACGTGTTTTGCACCTTTGCCAGCATTGGTAGCTTTTAGCTGTTTGAATACAAGGACATGCTTTGCTTGAGACCGGATGCACCTTGCTTGATAAACACTGGTTATAAACTTCTTCGTTGTCCCTTTCTGAAGCCGGCAGTTGGAGGAAGCAGCAGCAGTAATAGAGGCAGCAATCAAAGGCTTTGGCACTCCATTCATCCAATTTTTGAATTGTAAGATATTGAACTCATGAAGTTCATTGATATCAAGTGCGGGGTAAACAAATTTTGGGTTTTTTTTCTTCTTTGCAGCGTATTTGTTCTCAAGGAGTGCGATAACATTGTTGAGTTCATTAAAGTCTCTTTTAAAAGATTCTTCTTCATTGGTCTTGCGCTTTGAATTTTTTCTGAGGTAATCGTCAACGCTTTTATTGATACGTGTTTGATAGGTTTGTGAATCTTTGATGTTGATTGGATGAAGAGGCTGCTTAGAGGTGTTCTGATCTATTTCCACTTCTTGGTTGTTTTCTTGGGATTTCTGCATTTGTTGTTTTCCTTTTTTGAGGAAATTTGCCAAGATGTTGTTGTTCGATCCATGGGCTTCTGTCTTCTTTTTGCGGCAGTTGAATTTTGTTGTCCTTGGGGGCTTCCGCGGGACAAGTTTGTTTGAATTGCTGTTGGGATTGCAGACGGGAAGTTTATATCCCTTGTTGCCTGACTTGAGCTTCCGTCTTTGTGTCTCAACATTGTTGGAGAAAGAGATTGGCCAAAGGATTGACATGGCTGTCTCGGACTCTTCAAGTTCATCAGGCTGGTTTGGCTCTTTGCACCATTCAACCATCTCCTGCGCTTCATTAGCAAGCTGCAATTTGTCTTCATAGCTCTCCAGGACAACGTAACCATCTAGATTTTGTGTGCCTTCTTCCAGTGTATTGTCCTCATCAATCAGGATTGGCTCGTTATTTTTGGTTATTAAAATGGCCTCATTGTTATCAAGAACCTTGCGTGAAGAACCACGCTTTGACTTTGGATTGGCTTCGGCAATTTTTGTCTGGGCGGATACTGCTAGGGCTGCTTCTTTTTTCCTTTGGAGCCTTTGAACGCGAGAAGCTTTGCTGAGAGCCATTGAGCGACGCGATGGACGGACGCAATGGACACAAAGAAGTGCACGAATCTGACTTTTGCAAGGCTTCTTCTTCCCCAGACCCCCAGAGCCCCGGTGGGGCTCCACGGGGTTTTGGGGGTTTTGAAAATTTCTCAACCTCAACATTTGGAACGCCCCCCTGTGGGGGTAGTCGAGAGGTGGTGACAGGCACTGTATCACACTCTTCAAAGGTGTTATCTAGTTATGAGTGGCTTGCATTATACTATCAACCAAAGGTTTGCCAAACAATTGAGGTACACTGAAAACACGTACTGCCACTTTTACGCATAGTTGTGGTGGAAAGCAGTATGGGATGTGAGGAAACCAGGCTCTTGTTAAGATGTCTTGCCAATTCCAGCTCAGGTGTCCTTTTTTTTTTTTTTGAGAACAGGAGCGGGAAGCTAAGATGGTTGGCTATTCATGCCCTTCACGGCTTTGCCTGGTTTTGGATGGTTTTTGTTGTGTGAGGGGTAAAAGAAAAAAAAGTGTTGAAAAGCCACAAAAGCCCAGAACTCTCAGGCCAAATTTACGACATTAGTCATAAGCCTCTCCTACAGAGAGTCCCTTCGGGACATGGGGGTCCCTCCCCCCCCTCCGTTTGAGAGGCTTAGTTAGGCTAGGCTCCGCGCCTCCTTGGAAGGAAGGGACTTGTGTTAAGTTAGTGCGGTCATGGGGTCCCGGCGCAACACTATTGCCCTCGGGGCGCCCCATCCTTGAGCTTAACTAGGCCTCCGGGCGGGAGCGGTAGCGAGTAGTGGAGCTGTCCACGCCAGTGGAGGCCTATACCTTAAGTTGGGATTCCCGCGTGATGAGTTTTTTGATTTCGCGGGAAAACCCTCTTTTTTGACTTCCTCCTCCTGTACCCGCTTCTTTGATCATATCCACCTGATTTCCTTAGCAGACAATGAAGGCCTGCTTCTTGTCTTTCTTTTGGTGTTATGTATCCTGTTGTACTGGTCCTCACTGATTTTATAAAGATTTTTGAAAACTGTCTGTTTTCAGCTCCCAAGGACTTGTTTTGGTGTGCGCGGGGTACTCGAACCGCTCGTTCAAGCAAAAAAAAGTTCAAAGTGTGATTTCATGAAAATCATTATAAAATCACAAGTTTATGTACTTGTTCTGAGTTTGGGTTGGATGAACAGGAAGATGCTGCTCTTCCATAAAACCTGCTCAGAGATCCTCAAAGTTTTGAGGACATTGTGTAATTCGAGGCTGGAGTTTTCTCCCACCAAAAGGTGGGAAACTCATCACGCGGGTTTGCCGACCTCTTAGGCGCAAGTCCCCCCTGCGGGGGGGTTCGCTTCGCGAACCGACCAGCCAGCCAACTGGCTGGCGCACCCCGCAGCAGGGGACTTGTGTTAAGTTCGCCCCATCCGCCCCTGTGTGTATTAGAGAAGAAGGCCAAGCTGGCCGCTGCGGCCTTGATGCCTCTAGCGGCGGCTCGCGAAGGCCGCCCGGCGCCCCCTGCCCAGTGCCGCCCCTCCGTTCACCTTGAAGGAAGTCCGGACCAATTAAGTTCGATATGAATTAAGCAGTCGCGTCCCCAAGCATCTGGTGGGAACCTTCTCTTCTGTGTCTCTCTGTAACATGCAACTCATGCAAAGTCGTTGTCGACATGACATTGCTTTCTCACAGTGCTCACCTTTCTTCTCTGGCTGTGCCTCTTTGTTGCAGAGAAAGTGCACAAAAGTCAATACATAAGCAATGTATTCTCATGCATCGAGGTGTCTACCGACCTGCCCAAAACGTCCTGAGATTGGGAATACCGACAGCTTTTGGGGCACCGGCGAGTGGCAAGTTGCAACGGCCCTTGTACCCGTTGCATGTAAGTGTGTATTAACCCTGTTGAGATCCCTCGGGTTCAGTGTGTAAGTTCCTCTTTTGCAACCCACTGGAGCAATTTTTTGAAGCATCTTGCCTCTTTCCCAAGCAGAAGCAGGGGCTGGACATTCTTGCCTTCCAAGCCTTCGACTTCCGACCTCACACACACTAATCCTATTTACTTCAACAGCTTCTACAGCAATCCTCTCGTTCTGTGTTTGCCTACACTAATTTAATTTCATTCCAACGATTCCTGGCAAGCGTGCCAATTTGTTTCCACTCTGGAGTACTTGAACAGTCTTTCTCGCACATGCCTGAATAATGATTCTCTACCCTCAGTACATGCCTAATCCTTCGAGGTGTCGGTGGAGCAATGTGAAAAACTGGTTTATTTTTGCTGCAGCGACCGCCGCTCTAAGTTCTTCACCATCTCTAGTGGCCTCAGCTGGAAAACTCGAAGCCGCTCGTCGAACCTCCTCAATCAGTAGTTCAAGATCCTCATCATTCCTCAGATATTTTGATGCCAGCTCAAACACGGCGTCGGTTAAAGCAAGCCATCCCCACCATCAACAGTATCCAGTATCCCGGCAGCAACCGCAGTTCTCCTTCATAACACACCAATCTTTTTCCGCTAGTCAACCAGTCTCCACCAAGTCGAATCATGATTCATTGGGGCCATTTGATGAGCCTACCCCTCAAGACCGACATCATGACCGTGAATCTCAGAGGAAGCCTCTGATGACCCAGCACGGCCATCTTACCAAGCGTCAGCAAGCAGCATCCGTCACGACCTCAGCTCCGGCCTTTCCTGAACCTTTCGATTCCAGTCTAGGCACCGAGTTTGACTCCGAAACGTGTGGACCATTCATATCTCAATTCCTCAAGAACGCAGCTTTCC
This sequence comes from Puccinia triticina, assembly GCF_026914185.1. Lineage (NCBI taxonomy): Eukaryota > Fungi > Basidiomycota > Pucciniomycetes > Pucciniales > Pucciniaceae > Puccinia > Puccinia triticina. The sequence continues at coordinate 8,938,134 of NC_070559.1, read as the reverse complement.
GCGAATGTCATCCCATCTCCTTACTGTTGACTACTAGTCAGGGGTTTTATCAAGCTGGTCGTGCCTTGAACACCTTCTCAACATTGCAGGCGAACCAGACTGACTCGGTTGATAGCACAGTAATGCCTGTCGATAAAGTACTTGACGCGTCTTGTAAAGCAGACCCTGATCAATGCCAAGTCCTGTTTGATCAACTCTCTTCGAATATCAAATCACCCCGTTTTGGATGTGGGAAAGACTTGGACAAGCGCAATTCATTGGCGGTCCAAGCACTTGCTGGTCTCAGCAGCTATAGACTGATGCGTGAGGTTGCTTGCCTTACGACTCGGGAGACTCCGACACCTGGAATGATCCTTGCGGCAAACCCGGTCAAGAACCTAACCAATACTACCATCGCCAGTCAACGTACCTCTGTCAAGCTAGCGACGATGAACTCGAGTGCCGAATCAGCTCAACCTTCCGTTAGATATTGCTTTGTGAACGCCATGTCGAGTCCAACTCCAGATGATCTTGTGAGCTGCTAGGTTCCGCTGTGTTACAATCGTTCTGATTGATTTGCTGACAGATTCTGTTTTATCATTAGTACTACTATTATCTGCCTCTGGGAACAAATTTGCCCAGTGGGACACACCCCAGTTGTAATGACTGCACCAAGTCTATAATGAAGTTATACGCGTAGGTCCTGATCTGCCTTCTCTTGCTTAAATGAAAGAGGGAACACATGTTAACTTATCCGGTCGGACGATCACGACTTGTTCCGCTTCACTAGTCTCTCTATATCAAGCAATGACTTGACACTCCGTGATAGTTATCCATCGGCACGAACGATGACCAATTCCAGATGTGGGCCTGGCTTTGCGCCGATGCCTTTGAAAGATGCCAACAGACTCGCATCAAGCACAATTAGGAGATTTCCATGCATCGCATCCATTGTCCAAGTTTGGGCGCTAGCTTTTGTTATAACTGTTTTCCTCGTATTCCCTTCTGTTTTCTAATTCTTAGTGTTTATGTGCGGTGTCCCTCATTCAAATTGTACCGCTTGTATTTTGACTTGTTGACAGTTAAGTCAAGTTGATAATTTATGAGTTTTTTGCATCAAGTGGTCTGGTCAATAGAATATCTACATGCAAAAAAAAAAAAAACACCAGGCACGATTTTTAAAAAATGAGATAAGAAAAGAATGAAGCCAAGCAGCTACGTAGGTGTCCGTTGATTATGGAGAATCCAGCCTTGATTCTATAGATGACGATCCTCAACTGTACATCAATAATTTTGAGAAAAATAAGTATATATGTATAAGAAATTGTAAATTTCGACAAGATTTTCAGAACAGAATCTTGATGGGGGCAAAGGTAAAAGGGAAAAACACCAGTACATGGGCATGCAGAAAATACGAATATGAAACGCTATGAAGGTCAACCTCGCCCGGTCAAAAGAGCATATCAAGTTTGCAAGTAAACAAGTTCATGATGAAGACTGTCAATCAGCTCTGAAATCAAGAAACAGTGTATGGATAACAATAAATACTATTTTTGTTTTTGTTTTTCGACGGGGAAGAGAAACTAAGCTGAATAAATATATATGTAGCGCTTGAGTTCCTGCGGTTGAAACAGTCAAGTGAAACCCAAGATGAATAAAGTAATTAAAAATCAACAGTGGCGACCAGTAGGATACAACGTTTCAATGATCATCATAATTGTCAAGTACAAACCAGTATCCGAATCACACTGATGAGTGAGTCAAATGACAGGTTACCCGAGGGGCCGAAAGGGATAAGGAGGCCAAGAGCGTTCTTCCATCGGAAGGTTGACACGATCCTGTGGGGCGACGGCCGGCTGTTCCTCAGTCAACCCAGCGAGAATGCTGAAGGTACCCTTGGCAAGGCTGAGACTCCGGTACATTTTTAATTTCGAAGCAGCCGCACACTTGACGCATTTGACGGTTACTTTGCCGCAGCCCTTGGCGCATGCGACTTGCTGGGAGACGAGATGTGGTGAGTAGGATGCTTTCCGGAAGGGGAGGGATGTCCGATTTCGACGAATGGGACCAAACTCGCCTCCCCACCATCCGGCAGGCCGCGCTTTGGGTGTTGAATGCGGGTCGAGATCGTTCGGCAAAGTCTGAGAGGGTGAGGAGATGGAGCCCATTGCGATGGGCTGGGAAAAGAGCCCATCTGAAGGACAACCTGAGAGCGGTGAGAAAACAGTTTCATCCGGAGGCAATTCCGAAGTGGCATCCTGAGAGGTATCTGCAGGATGTCGAGCGAGGATCGAGTCGGTTGAGGAAGTACTTGAGCGTTGTGAAGGACAGGGTTCAGGGTTGTTGAGAACAGCAGGTTCGGGTAGTGAGATGCTACTGTCTATCTGTTCGACTACTTTCTGCCATGTTTTCAGGCCGAGCCGACAATTGTCCGCGAATGGCCGGAATGCTGTTGGGACTCGGGGAGAGTCAGATGGGCTCGGGAAAAGCGAAGAGAGGAAGTATGATGTACTGACCTTTTGGGCTTAGCTGCTCCATGACTGTGAAGAGGGGCATAACAAAGAGGGTGGTGAAGCCAATTTGGCTCTTGGCTTGAGCACGCTTTTCAGCAGGATCGAGGGTTACCACGCTAACGGGCAGGCAAAGATCAGCTTCTAGTGCGGCTTGTCGGGACCACTCGTTAAGGAGGCAAGACGACCAGGTCAGGGAGATATGATGCGGACGGCTCTAGAAATGAGAGAAAGGATTAGTGGGAAATGTGTGACTGGCGAATACGGGAGCGGAAGAACGTACGGAGTTGGAGATGTCTCCACACTTTATCAGACCAGCCGTAAGCAGGACTTTGGCAGCAAGGTCTTCATCGGGATTGTGGGGGCCATCTTCCGGAGATGTAGCCCACTTGCAGGCAAGCCGCTTCAATTCTTCGACTATTGGGAAATGCCGCCCCATATCGGTGGCAAGCACAGCCCCGACCATAACTTGCCTGAATCCGGCATGCCCATCAATCACTTTCCCGAACCCATGCTCTCGTAACATCCTTGTGAAGGTGATACGATGGAAGTTTTCCAGCACGGCACCGTCTGAAAATACATAAGCGATAGGGGTTCGAGCGTTGACCTGATAAGAACAAGACAAAATGTGAGCAGCATAAAGAAAAAATAAAAATAAAAACGTGCGAAAGGGACAGAGGGAGTAAGAAGGACTTACCATGAACGCATTACTCAGGCCTGGATGTCCAACATCATGACCAGCAGCAGCCAAGAGGAGGGCCCAGACGGTCATTTCATCTAGTAGTGAGCCAGTACGTCCGACAGGGGTGCGTTCCCACGAGTCGGGACAGTTGCAATCAGACTCCTTCTGGAGAACCCAGCCCAGGGGAGGGACGATTCCTTCGTGTGAGAGCATCGTGTAGACGGCTTGGACGACGTCGACTGCATGTCGGAAGTTGTGATAGGCATTCCGTTGATCGTAGGCCACTTCGAGGTTGTCGACGAGACTCTGGAGACATTGTTCAGGGTCGACGACGCCGAGCTGAGTGAGCTGCTGAGAAAAGCCGGGGGTATACTCGAGATAGACGGAGAGCAATACATGTAGCGAGCAGCGGATCTGAAGAGGAGAGAGGGAGTTGGCGTCGAAGGACCAGGTGTTGAGTATCCGCAGGAGTTGAAAACGGGATGCCGAGGGAAGGGATTCAGAGAGGACGGGGGGCAGGTTGATCTGCGGGGCTGGGGGCGAGGAGGGGCGAGAGGGCGGGGTTGATGGGCGAGGCTGGAGGGGACAGGAGTCGGGGTGGCTGAGGTTGGGCAAGTAGCAGGAGGAGGCGGTTGAGTCTTGACTCTGGGCCTCTTCGACGTCGTCTGTTTCGATGTCCTCCTCTTCGTCTGTGGCGGTGGAGGTGGTGAAGCTGGAGAGGGAGGTGATAGAGACTTTGTTGCGGAGGGCTTCGGGGACGGGTGTATTGCGGAGATTGAGGAACTGGCTTGGAAGGGATTCGGGGCTGGTTGAGGAGGGGATCGGATGGGGTGATGAGACGGTGAAGGAGTGCTGGAGGACGATTGAGAGGTGATGGGCAATCCTGTGGTGGCGGCAGGGCAGGGTTAGTATGGTGCGAGCAGGCCGGGCTGGAGAGAAGACCAACCAGTTGTCGCTGGTGGGTGGTTGAGCGCCAGAGGCCTTGCCTCCGTCGGCGAGGCCACACTCGCCGCCGATGACCATGTCATCCAGACAGCCGTGCGACGAGGAGGGGTCGATGCCTAGTTCGTTGGCCCGCCTGGAGACGAGGGAGGAGGAGCTTTCGGTGTTGGCATGTTGGGCCCCGGGGGTGGACATCCTGCGCAGGGTGCGGAGCTGGGGGGGCTTGACGGAGAAGGCGCTGGTCTTGTCGCTTGGGCTGGGGGGGAGGAGGGGCTGGGGGGCGGCGGTTGCTGGTGGGTCGGAGGCGGCCATTCGGTTCCCGCGGGGCGAAGGGTGGTGGGAGGCTGAGGGTGTGGGGGTGTGGGGGTGGTGGCAGTGGATGTTGGAGGGGGTGGCGGCTGGGAAGGGAGATGGCAGAGCAGATCAGCCAGCGGGTCCTGTTGTGGCTGGGAACAAAAGAGGGCAGGGCTGGGGTCAGGAGACAAAAGACCAGGGCGGATCTGTCTGGGCCAGCGTCGGATAGGGCAGGGCTGGGCAGGGGGACAGCCTAGTGGATATGTGTGGGGGGGGATAGAGGGGGGGAGGGATTGCCCAATCGGGATATCGACGTGGGCGGCTGGCGAGGGCCCGGCGGGGAGCAGAAGACTCACCTACATCAAGCGCCCGGTGGGAGAGTGGCCAGCGAGCGCCGGCGGGAGGGCTGGCTGGAGAGGAGCCGGAAGCTGGAAAACGTGCGGCGTGGGCGGCGGGGGGGGAGGGGAGGGTGCAGCGTGGAGGAAGATCTGATATTTATTTGTTTGTTTGTTTGTTTGTTTTAAATATTTATTTACTCGATGTTGATATTTATTTATTTATTTATTTATTTATCTGGAATGTAAATACACTTCCGACTGTGTAGAGTCCGAGCACAGCAGCTGAGCAGCCGATGGGCAGATGAGGGGGAGGGCTCGGCGCAGAGGCTGGACCACGGGGTGCTACTTGAGGGGGGCGGGGCGGGGCGAGCGAGCGTCGAAGAGAAACGCAGCCGAGCAACCCAGCCTATCGTCAAGACACAAACCCATACATACTATGCATATACACCACACCATCCAATATACAGACTTCTCAACCGGAACCCGACGAACGCTTTTGGAGCCTGATGAGGTTGCGAAGCAAAACACCCCCCATGTCCATGCAGCGCCCGGCAGCCCCATGGTACCCCAAAGAGCAGGCAAGCCTCAGCGCCAGACTTGACCGGTGCTAAAATCATACTTCTGGTGATGAAACTGGCATACTCTAACCACTCGCCCATGTTTTGTCCTCTGTATCTCCTCTATTTCGGCCCTTCGCCGACTACGCGCCCGCTTTCGCCGCCGCCATCTCCTAGTCTCAAGGGGCTGCCCAGACAGCCTTTAGTCGCCATACAGCTTCTGAAACTGCTCTCCATACACTCCCCTGGAGATCGACTTCAGACACTCCTCCGTTTCAGAGCTCTCTCAACCCCCTTGCAGGGGAGTACATCCATACAGGACATCAGAAGCTGACCCCCAACGTTTCCCTTTCCCGGGATTTATGTATGTATAAAACCCTTGCCCACAAACCAGAACAAAACACATCCATCATAACACCGCCGGAGTTCTTTGAAACACTCCGACCCACCCAAAACACCTCAAGCCCTGCCTGACTTGACCCATCGGGAGAGGACCCTCTGGTTGAGCAAGTGTCCTTCGGCTTGTTTCAAAACCCCGTCCCGGCTCTCCGCGCGCCTATCGGGAGCTCCAATCCTGAAACAAGCCACCCTCCTTGAAAGATACATATCCTTGTCGGCAGTCCCTCATCACTGCCCCCGACCCCCTGGCGACGTCAGCAGGAATTCATCACGGACCGTCGCTGCCTTGTGCGCAATTCATGTATTTATGTATTTATGAATGCATCCAGTCAAGTCCGTATGTATTGGCCCCTGATCAAATGACTCCGCCATGCTGTTGCCGTGGCCCTGCTGCCCCGGAGGTCGCCGGCTCGGAGACTTCCTCAACTTTCAACTGCTCGACCGGGGTCCCACTGCCATCAGCTGCTACCCCATGAGCGCCTGCAAGATCATGTTGTAAATATGTGCTTAGCAGACGCGCTGAAAGAACGCGTCTGGATTCTGGAAGTTGGATGATCAATTACATACTGAATAAGCTCAATTCATTTGCTTCACGACGCCCATCGAGATGTTTATGTATCCACATCACATCCACATCCACGCACCACCCACGCTGGCACGCTCTCAACTGTACATACAGTCCAAATCTCTGTTGATTATGTAGATGGCAAAGATTGTTGAGCAGTTGGTTGCCAATCACCCGCTGGGCTCGGAAGTCGCCATCAGCCGGTGAACGCCTGTACATATGTACAATGTTACTCCAGTATTTAAATATAAATATGTGGATCGAAGTTATGTACAATGTCGATGAATGCGCCCAGGACTGCCCAGGGGGATCCGGATGAAAGTCATTTTTGTTGACTCGATGAGTCAAGACTCAAGACCGTCGCGTGTGGTTTTGAGAAGAATAACGTGGATGATAATTGACACTGACATAAATAAGTATACGTATGCATCGCGCCTGGCCGCCCTGCAAACAATATGTACCTCATAGAAGAACTGGCAGCCAAAGCTCATACAAACAGACACAGGGCATCTGGAGTCTGCGGACTGCAAAGTACAACAAATTTTCATTCCTGGTTAGAGCAGCTGACCAGAGGGGTGCTTCCAGTCAACGAGGTATGCCTACCTCTTCGACCGGATCATGAATCCCTCCGATCGAGGAGAGTGACATTCCAAAAGTCCCTCGATCGGCGAAGGAGGGTCGCTTTGCGCTTGCGCCTCGTCTCAGCTATGTATTCCTCCAATCTCAATTCAACCCGGTTTTCCAGAGAACTGAACCACACGCATTACACATGTGGAAGCCCTAGGGCGCCCGGCGCCCGCCGGCAATCAGCATGAGCCTGCTGTTCAGCGGCATTATGCAGAGTCTTTGGCACTTGGCGTGTTTTGATTATGGACTCTTGGCAAGTTGGCAACTTTTCAGACTTGTCAGAACATGGGCGATATCAGGTTGTTCACCCTAATCCGCTGGCACTGTGATGGGTGTAAAAGTAACTTTCACTAGCTTCTGGCAGACTATAACGATGTTAAAGCATCTCTGGACATGGTGGCAACCCAACATCCAAGTGTCTTTGACGGGCTGGAACGTAACTGCACACAGTCAGTGGAGGACTTCCCGCCCGTCAATCTGGGAACACCTTCCAGACCCAGATCTGAGCCAAATTTTGTGGGGAAATCTAAGGCTTTGGGACTTTGGGAGCCTCCCAGAATGATCCCAGATTGCGACGGGAAGTCCTCCAGTTCCCGCATTCAAGTAGGCCCAACACGCATGGCGTTGTTGATTTGGTGGTCGATAAGGTACCGGGAAAACAGTCCTCATAATGTAAAAAAACTACAGCTCAAATATTCCGGGCGCAATGGCTTTTGCATCAGGCAGATAAGTATATAGTGGTTGGGCGCTACTTTACGGTGTTTCACATATTCACTTGTCTTTGCAGTGCTCTTCTGTTCAGTTTATTTGAATGAGAAATATAGTCATAGTAACCAAAGTGCTTTCAGGGTAAAACTTTTGAAGGCACATCTATCACTATTCACAGTCAGAGTCCTGGACCTATCCCTCCTAGGGCATCAATTCTTCATGTAAGGTCAAATATTTGAAAAAATCTTTTGTAGGTATTCTTAAGGCATTGTTATGTATAATCAACCTGCAACGATCTGCCGTCGGCGACCATAGCATCCGATCTCGAAGGAAGAGGGAAGCCGGCTGGGGCTAAGTGAAGTGAAATTGGAGTGGCCATCAGCAATTATAGCTATATTTACATGATTCCACGCACACGCCGGCGTCGGTAGCGCTGCACTACCAGCAGAAGCATGACGCGGGTAGGATAGGGCGCTTCATCAGTACCTCAGACTTTATGTATTCCTATGATTTCACAATGGGTGCATGAATGGTCTGGATCCCACCGCATGATCTGGGCCACCGAGAACGCCTGTTGTCATGGAGCTCTACTGACTTACGTATCGTTACTCGTGTCACGATTGGCACCATGTTCAACAGCATAGATCTCGTTGGGGGTTGAACAGTGACACCTTTTGCCAAGGGTTTCTCTGGGAAAAAATCAGAATGTTGAATATAGCATGTTCCGGCTGTTCCTTTTGGCAACTGCTGCCGCTGGGGAAGTTTGATCTTGAACAGTCTGATACTAGGTATAGGATGGTCATTGCATACCCACAATTTTCCCCTTGATGTGACAGACCGGAGAGAGTGGAAGCTCTCTGCCGGACTAGGAAGCAGGGGGAGGGACTGATCTATGTACTCAGGTCTGGCCGGGGAGATTTTGACATTAACCCCTGGTTCTTTGTGTGAAACCCCACAAAGTGGGGGCTCACATCTTAATGATAAACTGATGTGCATTGTGGTCTCTTTTTGGCAGAATGCAATTGTATGACTGATCCTGCTGATCAGGAATTAATTCAAAAGTGAAAATTTTGCTGTAATTTTTCCCAGCCCACAAACTATCCTTCTGATCCGAAGTTATATGTAAGTATTTTGCATCAGGGTACATATATTAGGGGGTTTCAAAGTTGGCCAGATACAACTTGCATGCACTTTTGCAAGTCAGTGTTCAAGTTCATTCTTGAACACTGAGTTGCAAAATTGCATGCAAGCCACACTGTACTACACCCCCTAAGCCTGCTTGAATGTTTTTTTGAAATTTGGTGTTCAATAAAAGCCTTGAACACCAACTTGCAAAAGTGCATGCAAGTTGTGCATGGCCAACTTTGAATCCCCCTATTGCATGTACAATCAAAATAATTCAGTTCTGGGAGAGAATTGAAGGAACAATGTTTCAACCATGTATAATTGTGTACATCTAATTTGCATTTGAAACTTTTGGACAGGCTTTGATTTATTAGATTATGTCAACAATAGTGAAAGGCTACGCTGCCCTACAAAAAGTGTAGGTTTTAGCACAGCGCAGGGGGTAACCACTGCGTGAACTGCAAGAAAAACTCTAGAAACTGCTTGCAGTTGAGATGCAAGAGCTCAAGGCAAGCTGTGCCTCATGAAAGAATCAAGCACTGGTTGATTACATGCAAATTTCATAATTTATGCAAAAGTGAGTCTAAGCTCCAAAAACGTTGGTTTTTGGTGTCCATTGGAAACTCTGGCTGGAGTGTCCAATGGATGCTGAGCTTTGTGGACCATCAAGATGTCCATTGGACACTCTCACTTGGGAGTGTCCGCTGGATGGTGTTTTTTGATGTCCAGTGGACATTTCTGAGTGCCAAGCATCACTTGGACGCTTCCAGAAGTGTCCAAGTGATGCTCAGTGCCCCTTGCGTTCGCTGGATGCCCTCCAAACATCCTCTGGACATTTCTCAGTGAGAAACGTGCGCGGGATGCAGGGCATTTCCAGGAATGCACCCCGTGGTGTACACGGGTGGGTACCTGTGGAAGTGCACAGGTATCCGCCAGGTGTGGGTGTGGTTGTCCAGTCTGGGTCCAAATTCAGGCAGGTACCCGCACACAAATTTCCATTATGCAAAGCTCTGCTTGCCCCTAGTGCCCATTGGCAGGTACTACGTACCTGTGGAAGTACACAGGTAACAGCCAGCAGGTGCAGGTGTCCATTCTGGGTCGGAATTCATGAAGGTACCTGAACCCGCTGTGGTATGCTTTATGGTATCCCATATGCCAAAATCAAAATTTTCTGCTTTTCTTTTTATTTCTATTAGTTTTACTCTTAATCTCCCTTTTCCTCTTATCAATCACTTAATATTCCTCAAGATTCAGCTTCTTGGGACAAATTCACCCCTAGTCTTGCCTTACAGAACACTCATAAGGGCACTCACTCAGAAGTTACATACTCTTACACACTCACAATACCCCTTACAACCTCAAACAGTTACACAATCCACATTTACAACACTTAGTTACACACATGGTTACATACATAGCTACATACATATTTACACATAGCTGCATCATCACTTACATACATACAGTGTACACATGCAGGCACTCATGCAGGTGCTAGCTGCATGTGATAGCTGCATGCACTAAGCTGCATGCGCTAGTGGATCTTTGTTGCATAACAACAGCAGGTGACCTGGTTACAGCATGACTACACTAACATACAGTCCTGACCAATCACACCTCCTGATTCAGCCTGCATGTCATAACCCATAATCACCTTTACAGTCCTGACCAATCACATTCACCCATTCAACATATGTACTAGCCAAAAACCCTCATGTACCTAGCTAAAATCTCTCATGTGAGGCTCCTCTGGAGCTAAAATCCCTCACTGTTGTCTATAAAAAGAGGCTCTCCTCCCCTGTTGTAACTTTCCCCCAGCAGACTACTAGCAGACTACTAGCAGACTACCTGCACTCAGTTTCCCCTATAACAAAGTACACAACTGCTCACTCCACAATATATCAGTCACCCTATATTTTGGTTTTACACACATTACAAAACACTTACATACGAAATAACAACTCTACACAACACTCACATTACATAACACAAACCTCTGAGGGGTCCTCTTTGACCAACTATCACCTGGTTGAAGTCCAGACTCCTCACTCATAACACATTTTAGCAACTTCATCACACCCACTTTATAACAACAGTTATCTTTAGATAACACTCCACTATCACTACATTAAACCTGCCAATCTGAGATTGGTGGGCTTGTTTTAGTGTCTAGTGAACCAGGAAAGGCAGAGGTTTCCTCATACATCCCTTTCCGCACTCAGCAAAAGGTTCTCAGGAACACTTTTGAGCTTTACACCGCTGTGGGTACCCAGGTGCAAAGTGCCAGCTCTATATATTTCATTCTATCATGTTTTTATCATAAATTCCAAAAAGCTGAAGATATTTTAGTGGTACACAAAAAGATACACATGTAAGTTTGTGTGACACATTCTTTAGTTGCTGAATTTTTTTCACAAAATATTTGAAGTTCTGGGAAAAGTCCAGTGGAAAAAACCTCATATTAATCAGGAGTTGTGTATGAATTCAGAAAATATCCCCAAAGCCATTTGTGTACATATGGCTGAAAGTTATAAACAATTTTTGAAGGGTCCACCTAAGCCCCTGGCTCTGCATGAGCACTCAGGTTGGCATCACTTGGCTCAGTGATGAAAAATGTGACACACCAGAACACATGTGTAAATTTGTGTGACACATTCTTCAGCTGCTAAATTTTGTCACAAGGGAGTTAGAATTCTGGGACAAGTCCAGGGGAGCCTCATATTACCCAGGGTTTGTGAATGAATTCCTAAAATCTCCTTGAAATGATTTCTGTACTGATGGATGAAAATCAGATATAATTGTTAAAGGATTCAGCTAATTTGCCCCTGGGATCGCCGGGCACTCATCTTGGCATGATATGGCTGCCTGATGGTCTATGTGTCACACAAACGTGCGCCTGTACGTTTGTGTGACAGAATGTGTTGAGAAACCCGCACAGGTTACATGTTTTTGTGAAAGTTGGCCCCACAGCGCCAAAGTCAAACCGTAGTACCAGAGCAAAATCAGACCTCCCACTAGAGCTGACACTTTGCAACCAGGTACCCATGGCTGGTGGGGGCACCTACCTGAATTTTGACCTAGAATGGACACCTGCACCCGTACCCGGCACCCGCTGGCAGTTACCTGTGTACTTCCATGGGTACCCGCCCACAGGTACGTAGTACCCGCCAATGGGCACTAGGGGCAAGCAGAGCTTTGCATAATGGAAATTTATGCACGGGTAACTGCCTGAATTTGGACCCAGACTGGACAACCACACCCGCACCTGGCGGATACCTGCACACTTCCACGGGTACCCACCCATGTACACCACGGGGTGCATTCCTGGAAATGCCCTGCATCCTGCCAACGGTGGGCCAGCTACGCTAACCGTAGCGTTAGCGTGGCGTAGCGTAGCGGAATTCGGCTAAATTTTAGCGTAGCGTTAGCAGAATTGCGCCTTTCTGCGCTAACGCTACACGCAAAGGGTGCACAGCTAATTTAGCTGTTAGCGTAGCGTTAGCGCAGATGCGCGCAATTGCGCTAACGCTACACACGCAGGGCGCAAAAGAGCGCGCGCTACGGTGCGCCACAGTGCTTTTAGCTGAAAAAAGGCCTTTTTTCCGCTAAAAGCGCTGTAGCGCAGCGTAGCGTAGTGACTGTAGCGGCGCGCTAACACTAACAAACAATTGGTGCGCTGTTAGCGCCGCTGAAACGTAGCGCAGCGTAGCGGCGCTAACAGCGCGCTAACGCTACTCAAAATGGGTGGGCGCTTTTTGCCGCTACGATAATGCTAAGTGGCCCTGTAGCGTAGCGGCCCACCGTTGATCCCGCGCACGTTTCTCAATGAGAAATATCCAGAGGATCCAGAGGGCATCTAGCAGACGCGAGGGGCACTGAGCATCACTTGTACACTTCTGGAAGCGTCAAAGTGATGCTTGGCACTCAGAAATGTCCACTGGACATCAAAAAACACCATCCAGTGGACACTCCCAAGTGAGAGTGTCCAATGAACATCTTGATGGTCCACAAAGCTCAGCATCCATTGGACACTCTTTATCAAGAGGCTGTCCATTGGACACTCTTGATCAAGAGGCTGTCCATCGGACACTCTTGATTAAGACTCCAAGAGTGTCTGATGAACACCATAACTCACCATCCATCGGACACCCAAGCTGGAGTGACCAAAGGAATTTATCAGTTCAACCATCGGACACTCTTGGAACAAGTTTCTGATGGCTGCATCTTGGACTGTCAAGATTTTGACAGTCCAAGATGTTCAGCTGCCTGTTAGGTGGCAAGAGGGTCTGCCATTGCAAACTCAACCCTATATGGACTTTGTTCAGAGGTAAGGCAGCAAAGGCAAAATATCGCAGTTGGTTATGGACACTGCTTGTCCCGCCAGCGCGCACCCCAGACAAGCAGGTTGGTGTTCAAGCCCCACTCATGACATCCCCCTCTTCCCCTGCTACATTTGCTCCCCCCCCCCACCCCCACTGACCTCCATGACCCCCTGCGGGGAGCGCGGGTCTGCGGACACATCAGGACACCACTGGATCTCCTACAATTTTAGAAACCTGGTGATAGTGGCTGATATCTGGCGGACGTTTGCATTCCATCCAGCGGATGCATTCTGGCAAAACGTCTGCCATTGCGCAATGCAAGTGGCATCCAGCAGATGTTTCCTGCAGCACCAGAGCTGGAAATCCGCGGACATGTACATATACATGACCAATCAACGTCCGCGACGGCCCGTGGTGTACCCGCCAACGGGTACTAGGGACCAGCTCTACCTCCCACAGTATCACTGCACGCCATCCAAAGTTTTAACCATGTGTAATAGAAACAACTTAAAAAGAACTCGCAGCTCTTTGGTGTGTTCCCTGAAAATAAATACAAAAACTGTTTCAGAGAAACCTACTGGGTATGGGTTTCCAAAGAGGTAAAAAATCATGGTAATTGAAATATGAGGAACTTTGGTCAAGCTTGAGGATCAAGTAAACCTTATCATTAAATTGGCCTGGTTTTCAGCATAGGTATGGCATACATTTTACACAGACATTGCACAACACATTTGGTATGATTCCAGTTCTTATCAACTTGATTTGTGGCAGACATTGTTGAAACTCGTTGACTAGCCGCGCTAATGCGCAGTGCGCGCTTGCGCACTCATTCATCAAGACCTCAAGAATCTCATCTAATTTATCACCAATCAAAACCTAATCATCACTATCACCATCCTTTCTCTCTTACTATCGCTCTCTCTTCTCCGCTCAATCCAAAAAAAAACTCCAATCCTCAAAAATCATCTTCAACATTCTCATACTCTTTAAAACAACTTCTCCCCTTCCTAGAATCAACACTTTGGTCTCTTCCTAAAGGCCGAACTCTTTCCTCAAGACTCTCATCACTTCGGCCTCTTCTTCAAACAACCAAACTCTCTCCTCAAATCCATTGCGCTCAATCACTTTGTTTGAACTCTCTTCTCAAATCTCACTTGACTGGTCATTTTAACTTGGTGAGAAATGATTCACAACACTCTCCCCTTGTTGGCGGTTATCTCCTCAATTCTTTGTTCAACTACTAACTTCTTCCTCTCAGTCCTGTGTCTTCTTGTCCTTGTCCTTCTGTCCATCTCTTTTGTTTAGTTGTCTGTCCTCACTCCTCATATTATCATTGGGTATATTGCTCTCAAATCTATTCTTCCTTAAGCTTTGTTTCAATCTTCTAACTTATCTTGTATCAGTTCTGGTCTTTTGTTTTTCAGCAATAAATTCTTAGGTTCTTTAGACATGAAATTGCCTTCCAGCCAGCATCTAACTGAGATCCAACCAAATCTATGACTGAGTTCAGAGATGGCACTTGCACACAAGTGCCGAGGAAACTACCATGGTGATATGGATAAAAATTTGATATAACAGAGAATTATACATAAACTTAAATACCTGCAAGCTTTAGCAATATTGTGCAATAAGAACATCAGGCATAAGGAGTGCGTGGCAGAATTGTTATTAAAATGACTGCTGGCTGTGTAACTTTTTTTTACACACCTAAACAGTCTAAGAAATTCAGGAATACTGTAATGTTGCATATTCTTGATGCCATAAGAGTTTGAGCAATGGGGTGGCATGCAAGGATGAGACATAAGGGGTGCATGGAGGGCTTGGTGGGAAAATGACTGCTGACAGTATAGCTTTCTTTTTACGTTCCATCAGTCTCAAAACTTCAGGTAACTTGTAACTGCACATATTATATGTGCCATGAAATCATTGGCCATATTTATAAGTCAAAACATGAGAATATAAGGTGTGTGAAGTAGTCAAAGTACCTCCTAGTGTATGCCCCTTGTATCTCCTGTTCTGATGCCACCCCATTTATAAGAATTTCATGGAATGAATGTGTCAGGCTAAGTCTATAAGGTGATGTTACTCTGAATGAAATTGATACTATGTATCAAGGTGGACAGTGCTGGTGAAGCGGAAAAAACAAAGAAAACCTTTAGACCGTAGTCTATCTCTACTCAATCAACGGTGCAAGAGGAGGAGCCACGCTTCTTGGGTAAGAGGGGCCTAGGGAAGAGCAGTACTCGCTGGGATCTAGAGGATCCAAGCGCCAAACAAAAGAGAAAGTGGAAAGGAGGAGAGCCTCTTGAACTTACCTGGTTGGAGACTTACTAGTATCTGGGAGGTGAATTCAAAGGCCGAAGGGGGTTGCGCTTGGAGGTTGGTGGAGATGGAGGGAAGGTCCAAGAGGTTGAATCAAGGAAGTTGAATGTATGAAAGAAATGGGAGTTCAAGAGGTAAAGGCCCCAATTTTTGATGTCTCAACAATGTAAGCGGGCTGGGTACCAAAAAACTCTGGGGGAAAACTCTCTTTGACTGAGAGCCCCCTTACTATATGGGAGGAATGAGCCTTGACTCTTTTCCCTCCCATTCTTCCATCTTCTTGCCCGCTGTTAAGCGGGCATAAAACTCAACTGCCATACATAGACAGATACCCTGCGGGGTACGCCACGGCAGTGGTCTCAACTCTACATACTGACTTCAATGTAATCAGTGCTCTCACTAGCACACTTCAGGCCAAGGGAGACACTTTTGCGGCTCCTTGTTGGCTGCATGCGCTGTCTGGACTAGCAGGTAGCTGACAGAATGATATGCAAAATCAAATTATTCCTGAAATTTTTAGACCATTTGGGTTTGTAACCAAAAATGTATACAGTTAGAAGTCATTTTCCTACTCATTCTGCTGTGCACCCCTTATATCTCATTTTCTGATGGCACAATATTTCTAAATCTTTCAGGGATTTTCTCCAATTATGGTGTTCAAATTTGGTTTGCATAATTTTATGCATGCATACATCATAAAATCATAAAATCTTTTTTTCAGGGGATATGTATCATGACTATCTGATTGTGTAACACAAAATTTCCTTACCAAATTTGTTTTATGATTTTATGATTTACGCGTGCATAAAATCATGCAAACCAACTTTGAACACCATAAATGAATAATGCTCTGTTCTCTCAAATTTTTATCCATGTGGTACATGGGAAAAAGATTTTATGAAAATTTCTGGATAATCAAAATAGGGGCTTAAAAGCCAAACAATTTGGTTCATGGTTTACTGCCTAGCAGCTAAAAATTTTGAGAAATAGTAATTTAATTTGTGCTGTAAAATTTTGGGGCCCTTTGGAGCACTGTGGCTAAGGTTTTGGCAGATTTCACTTGTAGTCAATCCACCAAATTATACCCCCAGTACACACCCCATTCCTGGGGTGTGCTAACACTGTGCAGTTCACTATGTGTTCTTGAGAGGTAAAATTACATTTCAAACTCCCATTCTATGCGGGGGAATGACATTCTGACTCCCAAAAATTATGTTTTGGGAGTCAGAATGTAATTCTTGGGAGTGAATTAATAGTTAAGCCACTTTATAAATCATAAAATAATAACACCTTTTTTGCAGTGGATCTCACCAGTATGATTCCCACTGACTTGTTTTTATGAATTTATCATTTATGCATGCATAAATCACCATTGAACGCCATACACAGAGATTCACCATATTTCTATGAAAGTTTATTACAGAGTAGTCTACTCCCAGCTGGTGTAATGATTGCCTGTTTTTGAAACTCAGACCCTGTTTGCCCCTGTCAAAAACAATGGTGTGATAGTCACAAAATAAATAAACAAAATCCAAACCATCTGATACAGATAGTGCATGTACCCTAACTCAAATTATGCCTTACAGGTGATTTTGGCCTGAGAGTTATGCTCAAAATCCTTGCCTTTTTGTGCTAAGGTCCCTGTACGTTGCTTTCTTTTTGTAATCACCCCACAAATTTACACTAAGACTCATCAGAAGTGTGGCTATCTCCAGCCACCTTCCGGTGTATTTTTCTCCTTCCCAAGATTGAGATACAAGGAATGTAAACAAAAAAAACCTCATGCTGGCTAGAACCAACAATGGATTCTTTTTTGCAATCTGGCTCCCTTGGTATTTGGAGTGAACAGCCAAAAATGCATGTTCCCACACGCATCCTGCAGCTTTTTGACATTCTCAGATATGTCAGAGCAGTGAGTCCTGGATAAATACCTGTCAATTTTTTTTCTTGAGGCAAGTGTATGGATTTGCCCTAAAATGCTGTTTTAACAATCTCCGGGTTGGCTTTTGCCATCCACCATCTTTGATGGATCATTGTGAGTGAGGCAGAAGGACTTATGATGATATTTGCATCAAAAATTAGACAAGATGTTGATATTTCATCTGATCCAAAAAAATTGTTGGAATCCTCGGAGGTGAAGGAGCTATGGGAACACCAGGAAAAAAAAGTAGTCAGTTGATGACAACTGACATAACACAGCTCTGGTTTCAGCTCCAAAGCTACTCCATCTGCTAGTTAAGGGCTGGCTGGCACACAGCTCAGTGCCCATTTTGGCACAGCTGAAGCCTCTAGCTTGCATTTTTCACAAGCTGCTCCTCAGCTTTGTCCCAGGCACAGCTGCTGCTCAGCCTTGGCCCAGGCCCAGCTGCCCCTCAGTCTTGGCACAGGAAAAGCCACTGCTCAGCCTTTGCTTGAGCAAGAACGGGTGTTGATAAACGCACACCCGTCCCCCGGGGGCACACCCTCGCCCACGCCCTTCGAAAAGGGCGTGTGGCGCTGGTTGGGTGTAACACACCCTTGAAGGATGTCTCCCGCGCGCGCGGGAACAATCCTTCAAGGGGGGAATATGCGGACCGGTCAGGTGGACCGCACGCCCTTTATCAAGGGTGTGCGAGTCGAAGGGCATGCACACCGCTGTATGGGCGTGCGAGGGCGTGCACGCCCCCACATGGGCGTTCACGGGCGTGCACCATGGCTCGTTGGGAGCCCCTCGGCGGGCAGGTGCAAGTATACCTGCTCGCCGAGAGCCCCTCGGCGGGCAGGTACAGATCCCACCTCGCCGAGAGCCTCTCGGAGAGCAGGTATACATGCACCTGCTCGCCGAGAGCCTTGCCTGCTCGCCGAGAAGAATAACTCTCGGCGAGCAGGTATACAAACACCTGCCCGCCCCCCTCGGCGGGTAGGTGTATGTATCCCTGCTCGCCGAGAAGGATAACTCTCGGCGAGCAGGTGCATGTATACCTGCTCACCGAGAGCCCCTCGGCGGGCAGGTGCATGTATACCTGCTCGCCGAGAGAAATCCTCGGCGAGCAGGCATACAGATCCCACCTCGCCGAGAGCCTCTCGGCGAGCAGGTATACATACACCTGCCCGCCGAGCCTGCTCACCGAGAGCCCCTCGGCGGGCAGGTGCATTTATACCTCCTCGGCGAGCAGGCATACATATCCCACCTCGCCAAGAGCCTCTCGGCGAGCAGGTATACTTGCACCTGCCCGACGAGGGGCTCTTGGCGAGCGGGCTCGGCGGGAGGTGCATGTATACCTGCTCGCCGAGAGAAATCCATGGCGAGCAGGCATACACCTCTCGGCGAGCAGGCATACATATCCCCGCTCGCCGAGAGCCTTGCCTGCTCGCCGAGAAGGATAACTCTCGGCGAGCAGGTATACAAACACTTGCCCGGCGAGCCTGCTCGCCAAGAGCCCCTCGGCGGGCAGGTTCAAGTATACCTGCTCCCGAGAGGCCCTCGGCGAGGTGGGATCTGTATGCCTGCTCGCCGAGGATTCCTCTCGGCGAGCAGGTATAAATGCACCTGCCCGCCGAGGGGCTCTCGGTGAGCAGGCTTGGTGGGCAGGTATATGTATACCTTCTCGCCAAGAGGCTCTCGGCGAGGTGGGATCTGTATGCCTGCTCGCCGATAATTTCTCTCGGCGAGCAGGTATACATGCACCTGCCCGCCGAGGGGCTCTCGGTGAGCAGGTATACATGCCCTGCTCGCCGAGAGTTATCCTTCTCGCGAGCAGGCAAGGCTCTCGGCGAGGTGGGATCTGTACCTGCCCGCCGAGGGGCTCTAGGTGAGCAGGCTTGGCGGGCAGGTGTTTGTATACTTGCTCGCCGAGAGTTATCCTTCTCGGCGAGCAGGGATACATACACCTACCCGCCGAGGGGCTCTCGGCGAGCAGGTATATGTATGTACATGCACCTGCCCACCGAGGGGCTCTCGGCGAGCAGGCACGGTGCACGCTTGTCACGCCTATGTGGGGGCGTGCACGCCCTCGCACGCCCTTGATAAAGCTTTTCAAAGGGGGTGGGCGTGGGCGTGCCCCCGGGGGACGGGTGTGCATTTATCAATGCCCGTTCTTGCTCAGGCAAAGGCTGAGCAGCAGCTGGGCCTGGGCCAAGGCTGAGCAGCAGCTGGGCCTGGGCCAAGGCTGAGCAGCAGCTGGGCCTGGGCCAAGGCTGAGCAGCAGCTGGGCCTGGGCCAAGGCTGAGCAGCAGCTGGGCCTGGGCCAAGGCTGAGCAGCAGCTGGGCCTGGGACAAAGCTGAGGATCAGCTTGTGAAAATTGCACTAGAGGCTGGATAGCCAGCTGGAGCAGGTGTCATGTCAGTTGTCATCTAGTGACTACTGATTTTTCCTGGTGGAACATTCGTCAAAATTGGTGTTTTTGGCCTTTGCTCTCAGTCCTAAATCACCGATACCGCATAAGTCCCTCCGGTGGAGGCGCTTCGCGCCCCCACCTTCGGACTTCGTTAAGTTTGGCATGTACCATACACATTGTTGCTGCATTGTACTCTCCCTCTCTTTTCAAGTGTTCTTAATCATCAGACGAACACCAAGGTCCAAAACCAAGCACATTTTTGCCGGTAAGAATGAGACACAGCATCAAGTGTTTTAGATTGATTCAATGAGAAAAAAGGAGCGGAGGAACAGAGGAGGATACATGAGAAACCAAAGCAAAGGCCTTGGTGGATTTTGTAAATATGAAGATATGGGAGGCGTAGAAATCGGGTAATGTTTATACACGTTATATACACAGTTAGTCAAATATTGGGAAAAGAGAGACAAAGCGAGAGACTTGTTAATATATGTAGAAGCATCAATGAGATAGGATGACAAGATCGACAGGGTTCGGCTGCGGTTACTGTCGGTGTTGGAGTGTGGATGTATGAAAGGGAAGCAAATAAAGATTATAAGGATTAATATGTAAAGAGAAAGAAATAACGTCCAAAGGTTACTGAGCTAAGATAAGAGTTATTTGATCTTTGATATATTTGGTTTCTCCGAGTCCGCCCGGTTTTCTCTCTTCAAGATGGATATATAACACAATTACTAATAATGATAAGTAACAGCACAAACTATCAAAATTTGTATCCATGGAGAAGGAGAGCCGGCTCTTTGGGGTAGATGAGCTGACCCAAATTAGAGACAGGAACATGGTCGATATAAATCCAATAAATAGACTCACATGTCTAAACTGATTATTAAGGAGAGAAACTATGGATATAAGTGTGTATGTAAAAAAAAAAAGGGCGGGACAAGAAAGAAGGAAGATTACTTCAGTCAAACCAGGAACGTCCGTTTCTATTCTGAGAGAGAAAGGGAACGATCTGATCAGAGTGGTTGAGATTTGATGCAAGACGTTCATATTCCTGGTGCGGCCGGTGAGCAATTTGACCAGGCAAGTGAGGAGAGAGGTAGATGGGTCTGGGCTAGATGGTGTATATTGGATGGGAACGATGATTGAGCGTAGGAAAGTTCAATCGAGTGTCGTATGATCTGACAAGATTCGATCTGGATCCTGATATTTTGGGAGTGGAGAGGAGTGTCGGGTTTTTTATTCTTTCAACAGACAGACTGTAAAGGGGTTGATCGGTTTTCGCTTGGTGATTGCCCTTTCTTCACCGACATCAGCTGGGTGATTCACTAGGCCCCTCTGATTCTGGGTTCATCACCCGAAGGTGTTGGCGGGGCACCAGACGGGTCGAGAACTGAGGTTCGAAGCCTTCGGTGTCGTGCTCTGGATCATCCGAGGCTGCTGGGAACAGTTGGAAGTGTTTCTCGAGGGCCATACTGAGGGAGTGACTTGTGATTTCTTCACTTCCCAGCGATGTCCTTGCCGCCCCTTCACTATCAAGATACATTCCAGAAGCCCTAGGTTGATGGCTGATGGTCGATTTCTCCCTGCTCTGGGCAGCTCGAAGTGAAGCTGTTGCTGCTGCGGCCCTTTCGGCCTCTATCCTCCGTTGCTTTTTCCTCTTGATCATGATCCAGATGAAGATGATCAACAGTAGGACGACGATGGCGCTCAGTAGCCCTCCGACAATTGCGCCAACGGAAACTGAATGTGTCTGCTGTGCATAGCGTGTCGATACGTCTGGATCGTGTGAACCGTCTCCGCCCAAAGCTGATCCAGCTCCACTGGTTGAATGTCCAACTCCTGTGCCGCCAATCATTTGAGCCAGCATATCTGGAGTCTTGTAGGGTAGTCCGGGGGTATAAGTGTTTTTCCACGTGGACGAAGTTGTATCAAAGACATAAACGGATTGGCTGTGCAGTCATTCAAGGGGGAAAAAACATTAATCAATACTGGGGGCCAAATTGGGACATGACAGCCAGTTTGGTTATACCTGTCACATAGTAAATCGCTAGCAACGTATCCACCGATTACGATCATTTGCGAGCCTATCAGATCACAACTATGACCCGCGCGGGCGGAGGGCTGGGAGCTTAATTTGTCGCCAATAAACGTCCAGGTGAATCCGGGTATTGTCAACACATACATTTCTGTACTTTGACTGGATCCGTTGACTATCTAAGTCAAAAATGAAACATAGACAGATAGAGGATCAGCTGAGGTTGTAGATGGGAATTGAATACGTCCAGAGAGAAGGCGTGGCGGGCGGCTGATGATGATTTACTTGACCACCGTAGACAAATATTTGATGGATCGGATTGCCGTTCACTTTAGCCGTGCCACGGACGGCGCAATGATTGATGCGGGGGGAGGGGATGTTGCCTTGGGTGGCCTGCTTGACCCAAGTCTTGGAAGAAAGATCAAAGACATCGAGGGCTGAATTGTCTATGCTACGATTGGCTGAGGATGGGGCGTGAGTGGTTTAGTAGCAGAGCAGATCGACAGGAGATGGACGCGACGAACAGTTTTGGGATACTGATTGAAAGTTTTGACCGCCGCCGATGGCGACGAGCACGCCCTTCCCCGAAGGTCCAACGGAGGGCACGTAGGTTAGAGTCCCGTCTGCCCTGATGGTAGGTGTTCCTTCGACGGTGGCGTTGATGAAGTTGGTGTTGGATGCGGTGGTGAACTGAGAAAGAGATATATGACTCTTTTAGTGCGTGTGTGTGTGTTTGGGGAGTGGAGGCGAGTGATGAGATCTACTGACACTGGAATAGTTAGTCCACGAGAGTGAGCCGAGGTCTAGTTGGACCATACTGTCCAGGAAGACTCTTGGGGTGCTTGTGCTCCAGCCGGCGACGCTTGCCCAGTCGAGATGGCCCCCAAAGTAGTAGGCCATCGGAGCGCCATTGGAGCCGATACCGGGGACGAGTGCGCTAGCGCCTTCGCTTGGACGCAGGACCGAATCGCCGGAGGTATTGATCGACTTCCATGAGCGGTTGGGGATGTTGTAAACGAAGGTGTTCATTGGGCCGGGGTTGACGGACGGGTTGTCGGCAAACTGGCCGCCCCATAGGTAGAGCTGTTGGGCGTCGGCTGAGGCCCAGAGTGCGCCGAGGGAGACTGCGGGTGGCGAGTAGGGGTTTGAGTTGTCCTTTTCGACGAGGGTGAGTGCAGGAGAGCCGGCGTTCCATGAGGTTGAGAGGTCGAGTGAGAGGAGGGCATTGGTCCAGGTGTTGTTGAGCTGGTCAGGGGATGATTTTTGTTCGCCGCCTTGGATCCAGAGGGTTGGGTGGGCAGGTGCCTGGGAGTCGGCTTGGGTTGCGGAGATCGTAGTCTGGTGAGCCCATCGTTGGCAGGGCAACGGCTGAGACTGGCCGTGGACGAGGGAGGATGATGAGAGGGCGAGGAGGACTAGGAGGCTGGCGAGGAGCGGGCTGGGTGGGGGAGAGGAGATGGACATGGCGTGCTGGTTCTGGAGGAAGATGAGGGAAAAAGGGACAGCGGACAGCGGCGGAAGTATGTATCTGGGTGATGGAGTGTCGGAGGGAAGGAGGCTGGTCAGCTTGGGGAGGCGACTGCTGTCTTCGCGGCGGACAGGCCACCCCTGGATGACTCTGCACCCCAGCCAGTCTGGCCACAATAATATACAGGCTTCTTTAAAATAATTAAATAAATAAATAAATAAATAAATAGCCATTCAAAGGGGCTCTAAACACTGAAGCTAACTGGTGCATACACAACCAGGTCAACTGGACCGCCAGCCGAAAACAAAACTCAATTTATTATTTAACGACTCTGGCATATCGAGCTGGTCTGGGTTTTTCCAGATCTGTTGACAGCAGCATGCTAGATCTGATGGAGGATGCTGGAGAAGGATAGGCTCATGTGCAAGAGCGGGGTGTGCCATGCTGGGAATTGAAAAATGGTCATTAAAGCCGGGAGATCTGGGAGACTGGAGACTGCCCGCCCCAAGTTCGAACTTATCTATACACGTCATCCGACTCCAACAGCAACAACAACAATCCAAAGAAAACCGCGACACAAAAAACATGGCAGACGTCCAGGATTCTACCATCCAAGAAGGTCAGCTCATCGCCTGCCCCGACTCCTAGCTTGGCATCCAAACTGATAACTAAACTCTTGGCTTGTTCTCATTTCGTCAAACAGCCTACGACGACGTGAGAAACGATAAAACATCCACAAATTGGTCTGTCACTAAAAACCCATCCTCTTATAGCCCAGGCAGAAGACTAGCTACACACACAGTCGTCAATGAATGAAGAGAGAAAGAAAGAAAGACAGGAAGCAATGACTGATACTCTCTCGCTGCTTCATTATATATCAATCTCCTCATTTGCTGTCATCTACTTGTTGTGCCAGTCAGGCTGTTATTGAATTACGAATCCGAGCGCAGTGACAAGCTAAAGCTCTCGGCTACCGGCTCAGAAGGATTGGACGAGCTCAAGGACAAACTCGAAGAAGACCAAGCCTCATTCGTTTATGCTAGAATCGTTAAGCCCACATATTTTCCACCTCCAAACAACAACCTCATGATGATCACCAGTGATTGACACATCGACCTCACATCACCCAACCCTCTCGGCTTTCATCATCTGTCCACTCACCACAGACTTACGCAAACGATAAAGAATCACAGCGACATAAGTTTATTCTAATCATCTGGATCGGCCCTAAAGTCAAAATCATGAGGAAAGCTAAGCTGAGTGTTCACAGAGCAGATGTCAAATCCGTCTTGAGGCAGTTTAGTATCGAAGTCAGTCTGTACTCTGTTCTCTCAGTTCTGAGACAACATCCTTTTTTAGCACGATAAATAACTGCGATTTCCAATCTTGATATCAAACAGGTCCCTGCTAGCTCGACAGAAGATTTGAACGAGGATTCCATCGTGGTCCAGCTAAGAAAGGTTAATGCCTTCCAAACGAACTTGGAATTAGCTGCCCGAAATCAATCACTAACTACCTCTGCCCCCTCATCTCTCTTCTGTCTCCGTAGGCTGGCGGAGCATCATACGATAAAGCATGAAAAAACCCATCCCATTCCAACTTGCGATTCACCTTCCCAGCAATCGGCCCACATCACTTGCTACATTTTCTTCTTGTTTTGGCGATCCAAGCACCTTTGTTATCATTAGTACTAGAATTCGGTTCTTCAAGTGGTATCAGCTCTTCCGAAATTCACATCATGCGCCACGTTTTGACTGTTTTATTTTCTTCTATTTTTTTATTTTTTTGTGATTGATATTACAAAAATCATATTCTTGGGCCGTATTGAATTGGGCCACACAAATGCAGCTGGCATGCAAGTTAGGCTTGGACAGGGACTACAACAGGTTACGAATTTCTTCGTCAAAAGAAGAAGGTAGTGTACATACGATCTCTCCACCAAATTACAAAGATGAACACTGCCAAATTACTAAGATGAACACTGGAGAATTCGGATCAATTTAAAAAATCATCCCAGCAATGGCTGTGAGTAGAGAGAGACAGGAAACAAATCTGCTCGGTTAGAACTAACAAGCAAAAGTATCCATGAACTGATATGGTGCTTACCCGCCGTCTGAATCGTCGAAAAAAATCCACAGAGTAATGCAGAGATCGCGACCTGACTGATCACATGTCTTTTTGAAGGTACTAGACTATTCAAGACTCCAATCTACAATAAGATAGCAGGGATCAATGTTTCATCCCATGCGCCATGCAAGGTAAACCAGTCCAAAAACTGGGTTCTTAACTTGGATTCCCATGCTGCCTAGATTCGCGAATCCGCACAAACCGTAGATTGCAATGATGATGCCCCTCTCGCTCATTTCGGCTCGCAACTTGGACAACTCTTGATCTGAGAAAACAAAAGTGCGATGTTTTCCCCCATCAGATCCCGAGTGAGATATTTTGCACATCAGGTCCAGGTAATTGCATCGAGAGGGTAATTGAAACGAGAGAAAGTCACTCAACAAGCAACAAATTCATTGGTGATCAATTTCAAAGCCAAAAGCCTCGAGACTTTCAAAACGTCTTGGTTGGGTGTGCCCATGAGCCACTGGATAAATTCCAAAGGATGCGAATCGTCAAAACCTGGGGCACCACATAAAACATCCCAGAACATCATCCGGTGGAAGTACTCACAGCAACTGGATAAAGTAAGTATTGCAATATCAATTCGAGGGTCAGTGGATACGTGCCATTCGGATCCATTCCCCAAAATTGTCCGATCCAGGTTAACAGGCCATCGACGGTATACAAAAGTGCAAGAATTGTTAGAAGGTTGGCCAGTCTATCAAACAAATGAACAATCAATCACATACTTATCATCAACAAGTATCATCTTAGATGACTTCTTAAAGGAATAAGTTGATATTTACATCATTCCGGCCACTCTAAGACCAAGCCAAGCCCCATCCGAAAACGTCATCAGTGCATTGCTGTCCTTACGATTGATTTGTTCATCTTCAGGAATTCTGACTTCGCCAGCGGTGAGCGGTTGGCCATCTTCCGGGAATCTCAGCTTACTGATCGCCAAGGAAGCAGGTATGCTCATGATTGACGCTGGAGAAAATAACGTGTTGAATTAATCCGGGCTCTGCTTTTGTATATGTGATTCGGGGGTACGATACGCTCTCACCGCTGATCAGATAAACCGCTGGGATCCCCATGGCAACATAGGCCGTCAGAACAGATCCTGCTATCGTTGAAAAGCCTGAGGCCATTACTTGATGAATCTCAGCAGGAGTCATCTGTGCGGCGAACGGCTGCACAAAAGTATGTATCCAGCAATTGTCAAATCAATGTCAAGATACGCCGATTAGCTAAGATATATTGATCATTCCAATTCATTTTTGGGGGACGATATACCCGAATCATGATAACACTTTCCCCCTGTTGATGGATTGAGAATGCAAAACAAACGCAACTCAGTTTCTGAACATGCGATGGAAGAAAATAGTCAATGCATGCGTCATACCTGACCAACAAACGGTGAAGCGGCCGCAACCACAGCTTCAACACCACTAACCCCCATCAAGGTGTAAAACACCCAGGCAAATTTCACCATAACAGCCTGCATGATCCCGAAATAGTCTATGGATTGGGTTCGAACAGGAATAAGTTAAAAAAAGACACATCCTAAACAAACATTGAAATGCCTAAATTGTTGTTATATTTGGACTTACAAAGAAGTTGGACAAGCGCTATGAAGAAGATTATCGCAGCCAATGTGTTCACAACTGCATAGAATGCACCAAAGGTGGACAAATAAGAAATAATGAAGTTCATCGTGCATAAGTGTGCTCTTCTTTCGGAATCGCAACGGAACCTTTGAAAACGTACAAAACCAATGGCTTTCGACCACCTGAGGCGAGAAGAAAAACCCGCCGGCTTTCGTGCCTTGGTCTAAGATGTCCGTTGCTGCTTTAGCAATCCAGTTAAAGAAATCATACCTAGGATCATCAATCAATGAAACAACGGATAAATTAGTCTATTGGTTTCATATTCAAACTTCAATTTGATTACGGTGCCCTGCAGTTGTCTGAGCTGTTTTGCTTTTGGTTCACGTTTTTTTTCTCTCTCTATTCTTTGCTGAAAGGAAGTTGTGAATAATTACCCGGCCTTAGATTTGAGTACCAACAGAGCTAAAAGCTGTTGAACAATCAACCCGACTATGACAGTTCTCCAGCGAATCAAACTCCTATTCTTAGATGACGCCCTACGGTTGAAAAATCAAGAAATAAAAGGCTGAGTGGGGGAAGATGTGGGTTTATGGATGAAGGACGATAAGATGTAGAGGAAGACAGACAGACCAAAAGCCAAGCTGAAATATAATCACACCGACTAGAGATCTCACGCGATCGGTATAGCTGTTTCCTGGACCCAACTTGATTCCAAATGTGCTGGCAAGCCACAGACCGAGCAAAATCAGCCAGCCAATCGATAGTCGGACCTTTTGGTTTGTAAACTTCATGACAGGGTTTCCGATTAAGGTCATGTAAGCATTCCCAATTGGTCTGCCGATATATTTTGTTGGTACCCATCGAAAGAAAACTGAAGGAATGCGAATCAGATTGCTTCCGAGTCATTTTCAAAAGATCAAACAAAAAAGCTCAACTTATTAATAGGAATAACCAAGTCCAAAAAGTCGTCACCACCCATTTATGCCTGGTTCTTTTTAACACCAGCCCTGATATCCACCATCCCAATAAGACAACCACCAGAACTTATTTCGAAAGAAGAGGTACAGGTTTGATAATTAGGTCATTGAAATCTCGGAGGAGGACGTCTTGATATATAGCCTTCTGTGTGAGTTAGCTGACATAGATGGACCACCATTCGTTTGTACCGGCTTGTGGAGTCCCTCTTATTCCATTGGACTAGTGAAGGCCACCATCGAGGTCGAACTTGTTGTCCCGCTCCTGTATTGTTCTGCGATCTGCCGGAAGTGCTGTCATTCTCGACGGCCAGTGCCTCTGAAGTCGGTTTCTCCCCGGCGATGATATGTTCTTGAGACTTAGGAATCGAACGGTCGATCGATCCCTGAGAGCAGAACCGGTGGAAATCACACACACACTCAGCCCATAACACTCAGAAGATGACTTTGTGGAAGAAAAGGAGCAGATGAGTAGGAGCTGCAACTTGCCAGACGACTAACAGATGACGATCGACCGGCCTCGAGTGTTCGGTTCGACTGGCCTTGATTTTCCAATTCGTTCAAATCCGGCGGGTCAGGCTTGGTCTCACAATCCATTGGAAGGCCCTTCAATCCAAACCAGTGAGAACTTAAAGCAAGGGGCAATAATTTGAGTTATTAACGATAGCCGATCAGAACACGGAGGCGTTGATGATAAGAGATAGCGATCAGAGCATTATTATCTGAAACCGGAACGCATTCTTGGTTTAACTTTCGGGAGATTTGTACTCGTTTATCCAGTTATCTATCGATTCTCTAGAGGATGTTTCAACGCAGCTGGTCCTTTAATCCACCCAGACAGCTTGCGGAAAAAAGCCAAAAAGCCCAGGTGTATGCACACTACATACATATTTATCTGCCCTCCAGGCTCCGACACAGCCTCGGAGCATCATTGAAAGTAACCCAGCAAGGTTCTGCGATGCAGCACGATCAAGGCGGCTCTATCTCTCGCATTCCATCGCGCTTTACAAATACAGACGTCGAAGGTCACCCAAAAGAATCGGAAGGACCTCAAGCATCCGTTGCGGCGACGATGTTCAAAAACGTTGCCAGACTATTCCTGCGGGAGATAACGTTCTCAGTTTGCACCCTGCTTCACAGCACATGTATGCACCATGCACACGAGTTCTCGCTAAGAACCCAATCAAGCGTCTTGCCCTTGTTCACGCATATTTCTCGGAGATCCTAGAAGCCTGGTAAGGCATGGAAGGATTTCTGTGAAGTGTGGCCCAACATGCGTCTCATGATCGAGGTGCGCGCGTGTGCGCCACTCCGTATCTCTGAATAAAATGTGCAGTTCGTACCGAGTCCTTCATGAAGACAATTTTTACAACCCTCCCCTTTGATAATGTGACAGCAGATACGAAAAAGCTTGCGTTTGGGGGGTCTGAAAATCCGACCCCCAGGCTCAGAAAAAGCCACACCCAAACAAAGCCACAGAGAGATACAGGACCTGTATCTCTCTGTGGTTTCCATACCCCCCACCCCCCGATGCCGGCACCATATCCCCCCCCCATTCCGGCCGCACCCACCCCAGCCATCCTCGATCCCCCAGCCCCCCAAATCCCCCCCCCACTCAGCCCGTTGTGAGTTTCTCAATCCCTCCCTCGTCTCTCCTTCCTGGCTTTGGCTGACCCACCGACCTCTGCACCCTCCCCCCAGGCCCGAAACCATTGGACCAATAACCCGCGAGGTGGTCAGTATTATGTAGGTTTTTTTTTCCCCCATGATAGATCAATAGGTCTGATCCTCCGATTTCCCCAATCATCCAGCCAGCCGCCCTCCCGAATGGGGTTCGTGAAGTACGCCTGAGACGTCAAGGTGATTGTCGTCAAGCTCAGCCTCCGCGGACTGACCCTCGATGAAATCAATGACACGATTGATAAGAATGTCTCTCACGACTCTTTGGCGCGATGGAATCGCCTGTATTGAACCACTCGAGATGTGGTGCGTGACCCGGCGCTGTATGAAGACAGAGGTTGGCCGCTATCCTTCTCGGCCGAGGAGCGGGAATTTATCCTCTCGGCCCTCGAGTTAGAGCCGACACTCTACCTAGATGAGATTCAGTCTCACCTGGAGACCATGACAGGCGAAATTCACCCAATCGCCTCGATCTCGGACGAGTTGAGGAGCCGGCTCAACTTCTCAAAGAAGGTTGCCCGGACCGTCCACCCGGCGCAATGCCCAGTGAAAAGAGCCCGATATGTGACCCAGGTGGGCCCATACCCATCCAACTACTTTGTGTTTATAGGTAAGTCCAGGGTGGTTTGCTTTGTGGTATCTATTTGGCTAGTTTGGCTGATGCATTGGCTGCATCCAGACGAATGCGGAGTGTCTCTTGGTACCCACTCACGCGATCGTGCGTGGTCAACCCGCGGCCGTCGGACGAAACGAATCCCTCGTGCTCACGATGCGCCCCGTATCTCGGTGTGTCCGGCGGTTTCACTCGATGGCATGCTATGTGTGATGGCGCAGAAGGGGACAATGCGTCGCGTTGACATCGAGTACTTTTTAGAGGATGTTCTGGTAGGGATTCCTTTTTTTTTGCTTTTTCTTTGGCGGACCTCAGCGGCTTACTTACGTACTTGTCTCAATTTTTTCAGATGCCTGTGATGAATCCGTTCCCTGGCAGGAACAGCGTGCTCATCATGGACAATGCAGCAATTCACCATAGAGGACGGATCGCCAAGATTTGCGCGGAAAATCAGGTGTTGCTGATATATTTAGCGCCTTACTCGCCGGACATGAATCCGATTGAGAAGGTCTTCTCAAACCTCAAGTCGCACCTCAAACGACATCGGATGCTCACCGGGACCGAGTTGGACGCCGACATTATCAAGGGGGTGCTCCCAAGGATTGCCACCCCCAATTTGATGCAAAAACTTTTTCGGGGCAGTGGGTACAGGGCCTGAGCCTGATAGTTTTTTAATGACTCGCTTTCTTGTTGTCTTTCTTGGCTATTTTA
The DNA here is from genome assembly GCF_026914185.1 of Puccinia triticina. NCBI lineage: Eukaryota > Fungi > Basidiomycota > Pucciniomycetes > Pucciniales > Pucciniaceae > Puccinia > Puccinia triticina. The sequence goes on along the minus strand of NC_070559.1, from coordinate 8,907,247 downwards.
TTGTTCCTTTCCTCTTTACTTCTTCAAATGAGAATTAAATAGTCTCGAGTCTCTGCCTCTTTATAAGGAGCCCTCTGAGCGCATCCCTCTGAGCCGGCCTCTGAGCCGGTTGGTGGGGACTTGTGAGATATGGTGGGCCTACGTGACTAGGCTGCGTGGGCACTGGTCTATCTTTGTGGGCCAGGACTTGGAAAGATTACGTCCGTGGTGGGGACTTGTCCTTGCCGGCCGGTACTTCAAATTAATGAGTCATCTTGTCTGGCCCCACGCGCAATTCCGTGACTTGTAAAAAATTGCTGGGCCCCAGAGGGACAATTGCAGACGGCCCCCGGGCCCCATCATTTTCGGCAAAGTCTTTCTATTTGCAGACGGTCCCCGGGCCCCAGCGGTAAACTGGGCCGCAGAGGGACTCGGACATTTTAGGCAAAGTCAAACTCACATCCCGGCGGAGCCGGCGGGCCCAAGACTGGCGCCCGCCCGCACTGTCTGTTTATTGGAGCTAAGATATATGTATGCATTCCATTAAGAGAATGTCACGGATATAAGAGTAAGAGGAAAACATAACTAAGATAAAATGGAAAAAGGTGGTCACGGATATAAGAGTAAAAGAAACACATAACCAAGATAGGAATTGGATAAAGAAAGGAAGGGGGCTGCTATGGGTCTCATCAGGAAGAAAAAAAAAGGCTGCCGCCCGCAAAAAAAAACTTCCTATGTTGAGCAACCCTCCAAACACTCATTATGGCCTAATGGGATGGAGATCAATCATAGTGGGTAGGGATTAAAGTCTGCGCCCCAGTCAAGAGCTGCCGAGCTAGAGGTATCGGATAGTTCATGGACCGTAACTCCGCCAGGTTGGTCTCCGCGAAGAAGCTCCAATGGCTGACCAGCGAGATGTTGATTAACGCCCGAGGGTTTGGGTTGTTTGGATGAAAATTGCAGTGGTCGAGGAATTGCTCCATTGTGAGCGCGCGGCCAGCAGCGTTGAGGTGTCCGGGGTACTGATGGCCATAGCTATTCTTGGGCGAAGAATTGGATACCCACCCGTCTAGGGAGTCCACCTCAGTCGGTTCGATCCCAGAGACTTCCGGGCGGGTGGCTGCGGAGCGGCCCGAGCCTAGCTGGATAGCGGAAGACACCCCGGACCCCGGAGCCTTGCGAGTTGGGGATTTAGCGTCCCGGCGAGGCGGTGAGCGGTGTCGGTTGAATTGAAGTCGACTCAGTGTGTGAGCTACCCCGTCGGTGGCCGGGCTGCGCGGTAGTTTGCGGACAGGGGACCGGTCGATCGCCAGGTGTTCTTTTCCACCAGAGACGCACTCGATTTCCGTGCTGGCCACGGAGATTGACTGCTGTGGGGACTTAGCTGGCGGCCGGGCAAAGGGGTGCAGTGCACGCTCCATTGCGTCATGCTCGGCTGGGTCCTCAGGGTAGTGATCGGTGTCCGACGAGTTGGCCTGCGACTCGGAGGGCGACCCCGGGGCACTCGGGCTCAGGCGGTCCAGCTCGTTGACGTCAGGCAACCCCTGAGGGGATTCTGATCGGATGGGCACCCCCACCCGGGCGTTTATGGGGACGCGTGGTTGGGATATAGGAGCCATCTCGCCGTCGCAAGGATCCCCCCAATAGGACACGGCGGGCACTGGGATCCGAGGTGAAGGGGGTTGAATTGGTGGCGGCGCCGCTTGGGGTGTACTGGTTGTTGCCCGCAAGGACCCCGCCTTCGCGCGATCCGAACCAACCCGAGCCGGCGTCGGTGTATCATGGATCATCCGGGGGGGCGGACGATCCCGTTTGCGGTGACCCGGGCTGGAGTGAACTTTGGGGTGGCGGAGTTGGATTTGGCGGCCTTGCCGCCGCCTTTGCCTTTGCAATGGATCGGCGCCTTTTCGGCGACCTCGTCTAGGGTGAGGATGGGAACTTTTTCGCTTACGAAGTCCTTCGACCTGGGGGGATTGTCGTAGTCCACTCCTGGGGCCCCGTGATGGATGGCCCGTGCCCACTGCCACAAGTTATTCGTGTAGATCGGAATCAAGGCCTTGGACGAATTGAGCGGGTCTTTAATCCGGAGGTTCTCGGTGTTCCCACCGTACTTCGCGATAATGTGCGCTGTCAGGTCGCCCACAATCTGTATTACCTCAGCTGAGTCTACATCGGCCTTTGGCTGAGGAGGCAGTCAGCATCCAAAACCAGCGATGAACGTAAGTAGACCGTAAAGACCGTAAGGATGACTTACGTTCATCACCAAGCAAGTCGCCTTACGTTGCAGCGCCAGGCGTGTTTCCTCTGGCGCATGAATAAGGGCCAGGTTTTCGTCTTGAGCTCGCACCTTTGGGGAAAGGTTACAAAAGTCAGCCCATCCAATCAAAAGCTCCAAATGAGAAAGAGTGATCTCACCGCAGCAGCCTGCTTCTCCAGGACTGATGGGTCCTGCATGGTGATTTTCACTTTGACCTCATTCCCGGGGTTGCGAGCTACCTCCGTCACGAAGTTCGACCATTCTTCCTCGGATGTGACTGCCGTGTTGCGGGCGACTCCGAAAACACGATTGTTGTGGATCGTGCACCGCCACTGGATCTTATTGCCCTCCAACTCCAACTTCCTCAAATGCGTGCAGACATGTTCGCGATTGACCGACACCCTCATGATGAAATCTCGTTTGAACAAGTCAAACAAGTAGTCCGAGAGGTGGACCATCCAGGTAATGACGCCTGCGTGGCCTAACTTTGACCATTCGGGCACGGCCGGCGTCGGTTTCCCCTTCTGAGCTAGGGCGATCTCATGGGCAACCGAAGGGGCAAAAACCGCAAATTCAAGGATGATTGCCCTTGGAGGGCCCTTGAATTTGGACGCGGCGGATTCCTTTGATTGCTGCTGGCGTGGTGGGTGGGCGGGAGAGGCGACCTGGGAGCGCGGCGGCGAGGAGTGGGGTTGCGGCTGCAAGTTGGGCGGTACTTGGGGTGGTTGTGGATACGCATGCAGCGGCTGTGGTCGCGGGGCAGGCGCCTGGCTGTTGGGTAGCCCGTGATTTGGGGAAGGAAGGGGCTGGGTTTGCGATTGCAACGGGAACGCCTGCGTTTGCAACTGGTCGAATAGCACGTACGATCTTGAGTCGGGTACATCGCCCAGAGACGGCCCCAAGTAGGATTCTTGGGTGCCGCTGGGCTCGTTTGCAAAGGGGAGTGGCGGGATTCGTGAGTCAAACTGGTGGTCCATCGGCCGTTGATACCTGAGCGTGTGAGATCCCCAGGGGATGTCAGCCGGAGGATGAAGAATAACAAAGTTCCAAATTTACATACCTGCAAAGCGGGCAAATGCTCTGCTGCGGGGTGTTTGACTGATCTCGGCTGGTCCAATGGTTTCGGGCCTGGGGGGAGGGTGCAGAGGTCGGTGGGTCAGCCAAAGCCAGGAAGGAGAGACGAGGGAGGGATTGAGAAACTCACAACGGGCTGAGTGGGGGGGGGGGGGGGGATTTGGGGGGCTGGGGGATCGAGGATGGCTGGGGTGGGTGCGGCCGGAATGGGGGGGGGATATGGTGCCGGCATCGGGGGGTGGGGGGTATGGAAACCACAGAGAGATACAGGTCCTGTATCTCTCTGTGGCTTTGTTTGGGTGTGGCTTTTTCTGAGCCTGGGGGTCGGATTTTCAGACCCCCCAAACGCAAGCTTTTTCGTATCTGCTGTGACCATGAGGTGAACTCATTGAATGGTGCCACAGATCTGTATTCACTGTGGTGACTGCAGTTATTTTCACATCCGACACACTTCAAAGTTCAACACTTATCCATCCCAGCGTGTTAAGAACTTCCGAGATATTTGTCTGAGGGAGTTAGATCCCGCGCTACCAACCTCATATAAGTTTATTGCCACATCTTACACGGCAATACATTGTATGCGGCCAATTATTTCTTGAAAAGATCGCCCAAACACATATTTATGTATCCATTTCTTGGTCATGTTGGGACCCCGGTCACCATGAAAGCAAAAAGGGAATTCCAATCAATTGAAGCATGCTTTGGTCGGTGTTCCTCTCATGCAGAAAAGAGAAAAAGAGAAAGAACGACAAACGACGGTACGTATCCAAGCACAGAAGACGGAAAAAACAACAACAAAGATCTGAGAAAGAGAGATAATCAGAGGATAAAACTGTTTCCGAGAGCAGACAAGGTATGTATATGTATGTATGTGTGTCTATGTGGGTGTGGGTATGTATCAAAACAACAAACTTGGATTAAAGCGATAAAAGGAAGATCCGAAATGAATGTTTGAGTGCTGAACGACGAAAGGACGAAAGGAGAGAGGGAGAGAGAGAGAGAGAGAGATGAATGGATTAGATAAGCTCTCTGGTCGGAGTATGTACAAGGTCATTTCTACATTAGATTAATGATCTGATAGTTTATTTTTGGGGAGGGTATATAACACAGAACGTGTTGGGATGATCCGAAGGCACTAAAGCAATTGAAGCGTCGGGATCTAGACTGAGGGTATACATATGTCATCAAGGCACACACAGCCAGCAAGCAGAGGACGGTTCAGTGGGAGTGAGAGTGTGAGCCGGCCCGAGAGCGCGACGATTGGCGCGCTTCAAAGGCATCAATGATCCGCGGGATTCTCTGGGTCACCGTCGGTCGGGGCCAATGCTGAGAGGAATCGGTGTGGGACGCGATAGAACCCGATTCGGCCGATCTTGTTTCCTCCTAATTATTGGCAAGAGAAAGATAAGGGGGCTTAGGAGAGGTTGTTGCAGCAACTGATCAAGTCAACTCACTCTATCCTCTACACCGTCCAAGGTTGGCTCATTGGGTTCCAGTCTGGATCGTGCTATCGGCGCTCTTCGCGGACCAGCATATCCCGCTAGGATTTCGTCGATTAAGCCTGATCGTTTGACGACTGTGGGGGATGTGCTTTCCCCGGCTTGTTCATCTGAGGGTTGCTTCGATTTGATTATATGATCATCATAGTCTTGAATCAGACTCCGACGTGGCGATGCGGGTACTTGATAAAACTGAGGTGAGTCAACTGGGAGTCAGTAATCCGACCTCGCGGGGTTTTTTGTTAAAATTGCTCATAGGCACACTTACGAGATCGGCTTGGTTGATAGGCTTGTCAGGGTCGATGGCCGAATGAGTAGACCCACTTCCACCCGAGTGAGAAGAATTGCGAGCCTCATTCAGAGAATCCATGAACGTTTTGGCCGGTTGAGCATCTCCCCCGGCGTGGCTTTGAGAGATTTGTGGTGTAGAAGTCAGATATATGGCTGAGAGAGGTGGCCTGTTGGGCGTCAAAGCGGCTGTCTGATCCCGATCTTCCCGATCAATCCAGGGCACACTCACACCAAATGAGCAAGGCCGACTAGAAACCTGTGAGAAGAATCCACTGTATCTATGGGCACTGTCAACGGGCGATTCACAAGTGGGAGAAGTCGGATAAACCGACGAAAAACTTTGGCTCCTGATTCGCTCAGGAGGCTCAAATAGGAGGCCAGTGGTGGGAGCGGAGTTCGGCATGATCGCATCGGCACTTGGGTCTGGGGGAGTGAGGGGTGACGCCGATCTGCGGACCAGTCTGACGGAGGGGGGCATTGGGAACTCGGGGCCGGTTTTTTCAGAGGGCGTTGCAGGAGATAGATGAGCCACCATCGAGTCGTTCGTACTCCGTTTGGTTCCCGCAAAAGAATTTTGACTCGAGCTATTTGTAGATGTTACTGGAGTGGGATTGCGCCTCCGGGGTGGTGGAGGCAGTGCCACGACAGTCGCAAGGCGCGGCTCGATAAACCGAGGAAGCGAATATAAGGGGCCCTTTGGTAATGGTTCTGACAGCTCATTGGCAGCGGCGGAATCCGGGCGGGAAGACGTGAAGGTGTTATCAGGAACTTCAATGGTGGCACATATTGACTTGTGGAGCTCTTTGGGAGAAGTAACACAGCGAACAGGCCGGATACTCGAGTCAACCGATAATAGATTCCTGGAATGGAATAGAAAACATCAATTTATGATTCCCTCCACACAGTCGATGGAATAAAAGGTGAACTACGAACTCTGGGGGGTAGGAGGGCGTGTCTTTCGCGACGTCGGAAGCGGGGGGGAACATGGCATCGATTAGTGTTTGAGGTATTGAAAGGCTGGTTTGAGAGGTGGGATCCTCTGCGGGCCACGGCCGATGGATATGAGAAAGCAATCCTGGAGAATCCTTGTATGCAAGATCTCCAGAAAACCCGGTTGTATGATCGCCGGAAAACCCAGTTGAGTCTTTCATCGAGTTGGGTGGCGATGGTAGCTGGAGATGAATCCGGCGCAAGTCGGGCACAGAGCGAGATCTACGCCGGAATGTTCTTTGCTGCTGGGAACTGTCAGTGGGTAGAACGATACGATAGCCGCGCTGAGAATCGCCATTTCTCGGGAAATCAGCCGCTGCCTGATGCCGAATGACTCGGGACGACGCCGCGGAGCGAAGGATTGACTGGGATGGGTGATGTGAGGGCGAAAAAATCTCAGGTCTGTAGGGAGTTATTGCGCCAGTGGATTGTGATTGGCTCGAGCTGATACATGGAAGGCGTTGCAGAGGGCCATCACTGATCTCTAGGGGACTACTCGGCTGACAGCTGATCAGCTTGCTCAGCACCTTCTCATTTGTCGAGCCAGCTTTTTGAAAGTTTGTGAAATCAAACCTGCCGCGCTTGTTTGATCCTGCCTTGGTCTGGTTGTTTTTTTTAGGGCGTGACGATGGAGCTTCGGTGCGGCCCTGCTCGGCATCGGACGCCGAGGCGACACGGCGACGACCGTTCTGAGGTTTGAGAGTACTACTCCCCTTGGCACCTGTAGGTAAACACAACGCGAGACAATCTACTGAGAAGTCTGCCTCAGCTTGTGCCTTCCAAAGTTTGCGTTCGAGCCTGGATATGTAAATCTCGGCCCAAACCTCATGGGCGCTGATATTTTCTGTCTTTGAATTCCAATACCGTTCTTTGAGTTCTTCTGTCTGCATATCAGACGCGGTCGGGGGCGTCGTGTATGGGAAAAAAACAGCGGGACAGGTCTCGGTGGCTGGTTTCGTATGATTTTCACCACGCTTGCGGTCGCCCACAGATTGTTGAGTGACGTTAGGTGTTGCTAGGGTCACTTCCAGGCGGGGCTTCGGCAGGGCATATTTACAAAACGACTTCCCAGATGGCTCGAAGGAAACCCCTGGCTCGAGCGTTTCTCGAGCTCTGCTTGCAGTCACATCCTGTTTGGGCGACGGCGGAGGATTGACGGGGGCGATCTGGCGGGGATGTGACTGCTGAGGCTGCGGATGGTACGCGTCCTGGTCGGCTAGTCGGTTGGAGCCGGGGTGACAAGTTGCCCGGGTCTGAAACGGATGATTCGCGATGAGGGGCTGAGGACCTGATGTACCTGCAGGCGTTTCGTGTGGTACCCGATCAGAAGCTGTTGTGAGCTGTGTGGTGTTGGTCTGCTCTGGTAGTGTTTGCGGATCGATCTGGGGTTGGTCATTCACAATGGGCTTGACTCGTAAGGGATTCAAGAGCGAAGGGATCGATGAGCCTTGAGAGAGGGAGCGCGGTAGATCGGATGTTGCTCCGGTGTGGTTAGACGAGCCATGCAATGAGCTTAGCTTGGTCGAGCTGTCTTTGGAAGGATGATGTAGCGGGAAGCCGAATGGATGGTTTGTGGACTGTGAGATTGGCGCCAAGCCCAAGCTGGTGACGATCGACCGCGGTTCCTGGTTGTCGCGCCGGGTGCGGGTGGGGGCGATGAGTGAGGGGATCTCGAGTTGATTGAGTGTAGGCGTCGAGGGCCGGCCGATAGAGGAGAAGGGATGATTGGATTCGGAGGATGGGCAGTCAGACAGGTTCTTTCTGTGGGTTCTTTGGAAGGTTGAGGTGTTTGAGGAGGAGTGGGTAGACAGGTTCCTTGTGTGGATTCTTTGGAAGGTTGACGGGCTAGGGTGGGTTCCATGCTGGGTTAGCGAGCGCTGACGGGAGGGTAGTTGTTTGAACAGACGCGAGTGATTGAGGGTGGTCGAGAGGAGATGTCCGGCCGAGCCATGTTTTGGGCGGAATGGAGATTCGCCAATCCCGCCGACCGGTCTGGCAGCCGTGAGCGAGGGCGAGGATTGGAGCAGATCGGGGGAGGAGGACTTCTGGAAGGATAAAGGGTTTGCCGAGGAGAGCTGGGGTTGGTTTGAGCTCATAAGATGATGGGGGTGGGCCCAGACGGGTGGTTGTATGTGCTGGGCGGGGTTAAGGCTGACTGCGGAGTGCCGACGAGCGCGCCAGGATGCTGGTTTGTGTTCATGGGCCAGACTGGAGAGAGAGGCTGAGCTGGGGGCCAGATGGACGGAGGATGGGCGGTGGAAGCGGAGTGGCTGGAGGAGTGCGGAAGCCGAGCGGGATGGGTGGGGGAGGGCGGATGCGAGACAGCTGGGCGGGACAGGTGGCTTGGGCGCGGGGGGCGAGGAGGATGGGCTGGTGATCTGGACGGAGGGGGGTGCTCGGGACGATCGGCGGGAAGAGTGGGGGGTGCTGATGCGGGAATGGCGGAGGCTGGAGGCGGGCGAGTCTGAGTGGTGGGCGGCGCTGGCGGGAGGACTGCTGAGGGTGGATTGGGTGGAGCCGGCTCGGCGCGGGAGGCCAGCCGCCGGGAGGAGGGCAGGGGGTGCGTGGGGCGGGCTGGGGGGGCTCAGCTGGGGCGTGCAGGAGTAGAAGGAGCAGGAGGACTGGTCGGAGTCGGCGGGCAGAGGCGGGGGCTGCTGGCAGTTGCTGGGCGCATGGAGTGGGTGTTGCTGCTGTTGCTGGATGGGCTGGGGCTGGTAGGGGCAGGCTGGGATGGGATGGGCAGGAGTGGTTAGCGTGTGTGTGCGATGAGAGGGAAGCTCGCTCCCACCCAGATCAGGGGAAAGATTACATATCTGGGGGAGCTTGGTGGGAGTCCCCTGCCAGCCATGGGAGTCTTCTCCAGCGGAGGCGGGCTCGTGAGAAGCACTGACCTGCTGGGCGCCCCTCGGCCTCACTGTCCGGCTGGGAGTGGGGAGTGTGCGAGCGAGCGGGGCTCGGGGAGCCGGCCGAGTCCGCCAGCGGGTAGAAATACTCGAGGAGCTGGGGGCAGAAGGAGGCAGTCAGTTGACAGTTCGGGGCTGGCTGCTGCTCGAGGGCGGCTCCCATCGTACATATTTACCTTGACTAGATCCATCGCACTCTCCGGGCGTTGGCAGGAGGAAATGTTACAAGAAATGGGGGGAATCGCCGGCCGGAAGTATCGAGGACTGCAGGTTGTTATACACAACAGGGCGTGCTCCCCTCGGGAATCTGAGATTCGGTGGGATTCCGAATCGGGAAGGAAACATCGGCTGCTCCGGAGCTACATAGCACGTCACTTCGTTCTAAGCGAGAGGGTTCATCCATCAGCGGAGAGAAGAGAGCACATCTTCTTTTATATGTATGTCACCCCAGCAAGCTGCAGACTCACCGAGAGACATTATATTTATTTTTTACTCTCACATTTATAAGTAACACAACTGCAGTTCTGCCTCGATCTGCACGCTTGTCTCAAATATTATTCATTGACTGTAATCTTGCCTGTCCATTCGCCAATCAAGCTCACGACCAGCGCTCGGTGAATAAATCATTCCCAGCCTCACAAGCTTCCAAACTGGCCGGCTGCATATTTACATACATCCAGCATGCATTTGGATACACAACACTGGCGGCCACATCCAGACTCCGCTTACCGTGAAGAATTAAAGGAGAGTGCCCCGCTGTTCTCTGGGTTGTGGAAGCTGTGTGGCCCAGCTGGTCCGGCCAGTCCATTCCCTCCGGATTCCGCAACGATCATCCTGATACATACATAGCCGGCTCGCAGCTCCCGATCTATCGCTTCCCAGCCTGGCCAGCTAATCGAACCGAACCACTTCAGCGGACCTTGCTCGACCGAGCAGCCATCTAAATATTCAAGAAGCTGCTGCTCACCTCTCAAGGCTTTCTCCACCATCGATCAGCTCATGGGCCCCGCAATCGGCCCGCCTGGCTACATATTTCTCTATCGATCCTGATCGTCGACCTCGACAGCCCGGTCAACAACAGGGTGGATAAACTTCCCGTCCACCCTCGCAGATCTCGGTTGAGGCACGGAAATCTAGCTTTTGAGGCTCTCAAGTCATTGCTGGGGGGGGGGGGGGGGACTAGATCTTGACGAGAAGTCGTCCACTCTTCAAAATCAAATCAATTTCAAAGAGACGTGTTTTGCTTGAAGTTCTTTCTTCAAGTCCTTTGACGCTTAAACTCAAACCTCTCTTCAGCTGTTAATTTGCTCCACTTTCCCTCATAGTTTCCGACAAAGTAAACATCCAGAGGAATAAAGGTGGGTACACAACAAATGTCAAACGAAAGCAAAACACAGATTTATGCTAGAGTAGCTGGGCACGCATCGGCCACAAATAACAAAGCAACAGCAAGCAATGAATTGCAAAATTATAATCATATGTGTACGTGTATTTAGAACACAGCGTTTAAACTGAAACTATCCTGCTCAAATACACCTCTCTGTTTAGCTTCATCGAGAGACTGGAGTATATAAAACCTCAACCCAACACATAGCAGAAATGAGAAGAGATCTGATCAAGAGATCAATGACATCTCACTTTGGAACATCCAAAAGTTTTGGTCCAAATCGTTGTAGATAACTTGCACGTGTTTTTCCAAAGATTTTTGAAGAAATTGCACAGCTTCATCCACCAGTCCGAAACGTAGGATCCAATCGACTTGCGCTTGCTTGAAGTGTAAGCACCCTTGGGTTTATTTTGCTCCCACTTATCTGAGATGTGGAATCCGATCGGCTTCCGGCTATTAGACCATTGCTTTTGCAATATGGCAACATCTACCAAGTTCCAGCCAGGTTCAGAAGGATGCTTGCCGCCTTTGTCCGCTTTCTTGAGCGCAAATTCTATCAAGTACTTCTTCTCGCTTTGCCGAAGATTGCCGTATGATATCTGCAAGACTTCATCCAACGTACTAGTTTTCATCATCATTGTAAGTTCACATAATAGTTTCTTGAGATCAAAACTTGTTTCCTTAAATTTGAGATAAAATATGAATGATCAACTTACCGCTCTCGAAACTTATGAATCAAGTAGTCTTCAATTTTTGTTTTACTCTCCCCTGACGCAATGTCTGTGACAAATGGATTGCTCAAGCTAGAATATAAGAAAATCAATACTAGATCAGATAATTAAGTAATTTGGAGCCATTAGGCCTACATAGGCCCCTAGTGGGCAGAGGGTGATGAGACAAGGATAAAAAAAAGGCTTTGAAAACTTAAGAGACAGGATATGGGAAAGGCAGGTGAGAAAAAATTAAATATACACACTCTTTAACATCAATTGTAAGCCACCTTAAGGCTTCTGAGACTAGTATTGAGATAGGGAGATGTTGAAAAGGCCTCCGTTCAACAGCATCCCAATAATATTTCCTGGGAAAAGTATGAATCAATATAGGAGCAAGTATCGGGAGGAACAACCTTGGTAGAAGGCCAAAAATTGCTTTCAAATTGTTAAAATTGAACTAACGCCATCCATCTTGAAAAGAGGGGCATGAATCCTGGGCGGATTCTCATCACCCTTGGTGCAAGAAACATAAATGTTTTTAAAGACCTAAAATTTGTTCATATTTTCATATCATGTTACTTTTATTTCTATTTTTGGATCAGTTACTCAACAGCTCTGTATAAACTTACACCATTTCCTCAGAGTCTTCAATGTCAGGTTTTGGGTATGAAGCATATTTTGAAGGTCTTTGCTGCTTTGTTTTTGTTTTTGCTTTTTGCTGGTCAGTTTCTGGTTCTTCATATGTTTTTTGAAAGGGTTGGGGAGAAAGTGATGCAGGAAGTATACCCATACTCAGTGTTGTATAACTATAACCCAATATTTGTGATCCTATTTGGGTGACAACTTGCCTTTGTTTTTCCCGGGTACTCTTTGTGCTTCAACTTTGGACCCCCTGGAATCAGAATCAGAAACTGTGAAATCATTTTTGACAAAATTTTCCCTTTCTGAGTTTGCATGCAATCTTGTGATATTCAGAAGTGTCTCCCTCAGCTCAAAATCATTTCTTTATATTTTCCACATTGACACACCTTTCTGCTGAGGTCCGTAGCAAATCGCTGCAGAAAAAGAATCCGTAAATTAGTTTTTGTGATTGACAGGCATCTTCACCTGAGAGCTTACTTACTCATGAGTAGCCCTGGTTGAGTGTGATATACTGAAATGCCAAAGGGAAATTGAAGGAGATAAACATGGAAAGAACACTTTTTTTTTTTGGAAAAGTTCCTTGAAAACTCACAGGGAAGCTGCTTCCTCCGTCCCCTTGAACCCAGTTCCATCAGACAAGCCTGCGTTAGAGCATTGCACTGGTGATGCGCTGATGAGTATCAGTAGCGTAGGACAAATGAACAGCGCGCTGGGGTGAATAATCATCAAAACTTGGATTTCAGGCAGTCGGATTCAAGTCGGAGGGATTAGGAGCAACAGAGCCTTCAAGACGGGTAGTAATTACAGCGCAGAATAAGTCCTTATCAAGCGTATACAGCAGCATCATTGAGTATGGCTTGGCTGTGGCAGCGAGTCTCATTGATTCAAGTACGACTCGGCTAAACGTGGTGCGGCATAACACGCAAAGGGTGCCAAAGATTGCGTACACACCTATTGGTTCAGACCGAGGTCGCTTTTGCAGTCAAAAGTGGATTGAGGACGTCTCAAACTTTACATCAGAGGTATTGGGAGCCTCCTCAGTTGTACTATTACAATGGGTTGAATATATAAGATGTGTAGAAAACTTCATCAGGAGCTACATTTGTGGGCATCATTTATTCACATTGGCATAGATTTACATAATGCTATTCTTTGTTCCCCCAGATGTAAGTCTTTGACATTGTTTGGTGCAGCTTTTTCTTGTTTGTATTCCACATCAGAAAAAATAAGAGCAGAGAGAAATGAGAAAAAAAAAGAAAAAAGAAGAAAAAAAAAGAAAAAAGAAGAAAAAAAATACTATTCAATCAAATGTTTACTTTTGAAGAATTTCCTCAAGTACCAAATTTGCCAAATTCCAGACGAAAGCAACACAGTTACGGTCAAAATGGCAAAATTCTTTACCCTGGCATTTGTAGATTCTGTTAAGATTTTTTGAGACAGGTTTGATTTTCCATTGAAAGGAGAAATAGATTGAGTGATTAGATCGCACAAGCAGAAGGAAAAAAAAAAAACAGAAGGGGAGTAGTGCTGCATACCGTTCGTGTCCCTCATCTTGGCTTCGCGCCGTTTCAAGTAATTCAGTTCTTCGACGATTTCTGTTACGATTCCTTCGAGTTTCCTCATCTCAACCTCTAGCCCGGATAATGATTCAGCCTTGGCGATCGCGTTGTAGTCAACAGCATCTGCACCAATGTCTACATCGAAATCGATACTCCGTTTTTGGGCTGGACGAGCGAGATGCACATCTTTTTGTTTGATTTGACCAATAAAAAAAATTAAGAGGCTGCGTAAGCTATCAGAACCCGATTTACAAGTCGAGAGTGGTAGGAATGATCAATCACGGGAGTCAAGGCGATTCGTAAAACAGACACCCAGATCGGCATCATTATGGGTAGTGATTGCTATTCGAGTCTCTCCTTGAAGGTCTTTTTTAGATTGGTAAACGTTCTTGTGGGTTGAGCCATCGATAACCTCGAGATCTACCTTCTGGTTATCCCCGTTTTCGATATTGGTTGAGATGACGACCTAGATGAAGGTGATATGAGTCAGACAGATCTGTGTCGGATCATGCTTCAGATGTGAGTGGAAGCTTACCAGAGTATCGGTCATGGCATAATACCATATACATTGTCTGATGATAGTTAGTTGATAATCGATCAGACCCCACATCTTGAATTTGACAGCCAGTTTCCAAATCCGTTCCACTCACGGTGCAGGTGAATGACTAGCGTGGAGATCGAATTTGATAGACCTAACGGTATTCGAGATCAGAGCAACAGCTAATGCCAGATTGGGCAGGTTTAACAGCCTACGATACTGAGCCAACATGGGAAGCTTTGAGTTTTGATTGCGTGGTGTGAGCGATATGAGAGCGAGATTGCAGAATTGAGTGGATGGTTACAAGTTGACGATGACGGGACGCGTGTGTATTAGACGGTATGTATTACATAATCAAGGTCACCCATATTGCATATCCAACATGACAAACAGGACCCAGGAAAGCCCCAATAGAACACAGAAACCAAAATCCCAATGTTTTTGAAAAATTCATACATTTTTGAAGCTCATTCATACATATTTTATGTGTAGGTTCAGAGCTTGGTCAAAAGATTCATACAAATTTTGTGTGCACGTTTTTTTTGCTGCTGTGAAGAAATACTCCCAGCAATAAGTACTTTTTTCAAGTAGTTCTGATGTCTGGGTCATCGGGTTACTACCACACTGGCAGTCACCTGGTGTTATTGCCATCAATGATGCTGCTTCCAAGGGGGGGGGGAGGGGAGAAAAAAAAATATGGATGCCAGACTGCTGTTGAGGGGGGGTTAGAGTCATCACTGCATCATCCCCTGATTCTCATATTGTGTTTTGTAAAATGCTTGGACAGATGGTCCTGTCAGCGGTGGGCAGATACGTTACTTTACGTTACAGCAGTTCAATTGGATAACATAAAATCTTTTTAGTTATCCAAATTAGGGGGTATCAAATATGACCAAACCCACCATTACCTAATCAACGGGTCTCACGCAATCCTTGATTGCAAAATCCTCAATTGCAAAAGCAAAAAAAGGTTCTTTTTTGGCCAGGGCCTGTCAAATATAAGACAAAAAAATACCTGTTCTCAACCAAATACATCTGATTTTGAAGTACAAATCAAATCATCCCAGCCAAAATATCATCCACACTCCAACCTCAACCACCCCGACTTCATTCGAATCTGTTTTTTCAAGGTAAGTTTTAACTCCACGTCAATTCAAAGTATACTTATACCTTTGATCCCATTGATCTCTTTCTCATCCTTCTTCATCATACCAACAGAATGGCCCAAAACAAATTTTTGGCAGCGAAGAAACCAACACAGAAGGAATCAAGGTCCTTCCTTAAGAACCGATTCCCAAAGAACAATTTGGGAGAGGTGGACAAAATCGCTACTACCCAAGGTCATCTGAAGCGAGAAGATTACCTTATCATAATCAACTGGCTCAGAGACAGGAAAAACTACATCGCTTGTTTTGGAGACGACAAGGCCCCTAAAGTTGGATGACCAGTTAAAGGGAAGATCAATGGTTACAAGTTAATGGCTATCAACCTTTGCAATCAGTCTCCCTCAAAAATCGATCTCACACCTCGACAAATGAAAGATCAATTCATGTCTTACCGGACGAAATACAAGAAGGCTCATACACAATCACTTTCTACTGGATTTGCTCTAACCCCCAACAATCAACAAGCTGGAATCAGTACAATTGCTGAGAAGCTTGACAGCATGTGTGCCCTTTATGCTGAAATGGATGACTTATTTGGTGATTGTCCAGATGTGACTCCTTGGTGTCGGAAAGATGCAGAGGATTCAAGTCATTCTTCTGAGGATCATTCAGATGACAAAAACCAAGACGGCTCTGACGGCTCCGATGAAGAGAAGCAATCAAACTCCTCCGCAATCAATCTATTGTTGAGAAGTCCAAAGAAGCATCAAAAAAATGGACCCAAACCAACCTCTGATGATGATAGCTCAATTGAGTATGTTGAGGAGAATTGAGTGAGTGTAAGCACACCTAAATCATTCAT
Organism: Puccinia triticina; assembly: GCF_026914185.1. NCBI lineage: Eukaryota > Fungi > Basidiomycota > Pucciniomycetes > Pucciniales > Pucciniaceae > Puccinia > Puccinia triticina. Next base: position 8,891,447 of record NC_070559.1, on the reverse strand, counting down.
ACAAATTGTTTTGTTTCATAACTAAACTGAATACAAATTGAAATTCTTAGAGCAAACATTCAGATCATTCAAATGAAAATAGAGGAGATCCAAAAGCTGTGGCAAGATTAGATGAACGTTTTTAATTGAAATCAAATTCACTGAAATAATGTTTACTGATACATGCTCCTGTCCAGCTTTCCAAGAAATTGTTTGTTCAACTATGTGATAGCCTTCCATCAGGCAAAAATGTTATTGACACCGGAAGAAATTCTAAAACAATCAATCCTCTCAAATCAATCTCAACAACACTTCACAAGATATTGGCCTGCAAGACAACAATGATTTGAACGACTCTCCATTGAAGGAAATGGGATCAAAGAGGAAGCGCAAGGAAATTTATAAATCAACTTCGACAGCTTTCACAAAACCTTCCCAAAAGCATGATTCCAATCAAAGTGAAGCTGCAAGCCCAACAAAGAAAACTGCAGCAAAGAAGAAGAAGTCCAGATCGTTCTGAGCTGCCGAGGTTGCAGTACACAATACAACTGATGAAGACTCCAGTCAACCTAAGAAACCAGCTTCAAGAAAGAAGAAGCACAAATCTTCTTCCACTGTTTTGACAGCTGCTGAGCTTGCCTTGGACGATTTGACAAATGACAACACATCTTCTGAAACTCCAAGGCCTAGTCCAAATAAAGGGAAACGCCAAGCTTCAAAATCAAAAAACATCAACCCTAAAAGCCAGTCTTGCCGAAGCAGTGTTCCTATTCCTTTTGTTGCCTATGAAGATTACACATTGAAGAGGGAAGCTGGTCCGTCATCCTATTGAATTTTTGTTTGGAATCATAATTGATGCAATTTTTTTGGATGTGTTTTTAGGCAAGTCTGAGGTTGCTTGAGAGAATCTAAACTTTGAGAAGATGAAGTATCATCTATTGATTGAAACTGATAGTAAAGGAATCTATTTGGATGAAAAGAAATTCAATCATACAAAGGAACTCAAGGTAAAAAAGTGGGATCACGGAATCAAGTTGGAGGAGAAGAAGTTGACCTTGGAGAAGGAGGAGAGGGACAAAGATTGAAAGTTTGAATTGGAAAAACTCGATTGCCAAGGTTCTCAAGAGAATAAGTCAAAGAAGATGGAGTTGTTTGCCAAGTTTTTAGATGCTGGAAAGTCTATAGATGAGATTGAGAGAATCACTAAGCTCTTGAACTAACTTGCATTTGTTGTTTTATGTGACTTGGATTTTGAATTAGTTGGATATTATTATCAACTTTGTCTTTATCATTTTCTTTGCTTTCCTCCGACTATCATGTGCAAAGCGGCTTTGCCGTATTGGAGAGTTGTGACAGGATCCGGGAAAGTTCCTATGGAGCACAGTAACAAAAATTTATGATTTTTTTGTCAAAAAGCAAAAGTACTACGCACCCCAGCTGTATGTATAGTCATTTTGACCAGTAAAAGTTACTCACCTCAAATGTATGATTTTTTTAGGGCAAGGGCCGGGGTAGTAACCAAAAATGTATTGCTGCTTGTTTGTTGGTTGGACATCAAGAGTGAATGTGATGCTATAGTGATGGGGTTCTTGGGCACAGTCCCAATTTACTCTCCCCCAATTCTGCCATACACAGCCCGGTGGCAACAGCCTTCCTGTGCCAAAGTGAAAATTATCATGATGATCTTATTTCACAGTGTGAGGCAAACACAAAATAATTGCAATCACGGAATGCCATGATTTTTGCACAGAAACAGGACCAGCTGGCAGCAGTGGGCAGATATGTTCTCCAAATGGATAACTCTGAGTGTAATGTAACCTTTACCGTTGTGGTGGCCCATTTTGTTGACAGCTAGTCAGAAGCAGTTCCCTCGCCACCAGCAAGATCAGCTCTACTCTCAAGACCCTCAAGATTTCAAGATCATCAAGACTTCATTCTTCAAGATCCTCAATATTCAACCTTCTTCAAGACTTCAAGATCTTCCCCTCCCTTCAAATTCTCTTCCCTATTCCCTTTTTCCATTCCCTCTCTCATCTATCCTTTTTCACCTTTCTTGGTCCTAACACAGCATTTGCTGTGGGTTTGTTGTTGGTTTTTTTTCTTTGTTTTTCCTTTTATCCCCTGTTTCCTCCTTTCTTTCCTCCATTCTCACTTGTATGGTTTTTGTTGCTGCTCTGTGATCTTTCATTTCTTGGTGCTCTGTTCTTCTCTTTCATCTCTCAGTCAGGCTCAGGGTTTTTCTCCTTGTTCTTGTTTGTTCTTTTCTTGTTTTCTTCCTTCTTCTCTGTGTTGTGTGGTTTTGTTGCGCGCGCTTGCGCGCGCGGATGATGTGATGAAATGTATGTGACATGTCACCCTGAGTCCAAGTTCAGCTCGAACTTGGATGATGGGTGGCCATGGCATTCTGATCCGCCATCAAATCTTATTGATCTCCAGAGTCCAGAGTCCGAGTCCAAGAATCCCCTTCCCTTTGACAAATCCCTCAACCATCTCAGAATCCTCAACAAAACCGCCGTCGAGAATCCAATCCTCGGCGAACTCTCAAAACCACCCAACCACAAGCTATCAATTCGAATCCGCACGACTCCTTCTGGACCGATCCGAGAGGGCAGCCACCAGGCACCTTTTTCCCCTCCCAGCGCTGTCGCCGGCCTAGCACCGGTCAAAGCTCCATACCGTTACATTATCTGCTAGTTACAGATATCTAATTTGGAGTTACAATATCTCTTGCAGAAAATGGGCTCCATTTTTTCTAGTTACATTCCCTGGATATTTTGAACAAAACCGGGTACGTTACATGTTTTCCCAGATTTGGGTAACTTAGGTGTAAATTTCTGGTAGAGGCCCTAATTTGTGGCTGTTTTTATCAGTATGAGCAAGATGTTTGCTCAAGTTGACACTAAACAACCACATGAACTCAGTATGATGCCAGGAAGCCAGATCAAAAGTTATTCAGAGTGAGGATTGAACCCACATTCATGTATTCAAATTTCTAGCTTTTCTTTTTTTCTTATCTCCAGTCTAGATTAAATTAACTCTATACTGTTCTCATTCTTTCGTAGCATATTATTTATAGCTTAGCCTTGATTTTGCACCAGGAGAGTTTGCTCAGCACTCACATGAAAGCACCAGGAAAAATAAATTGTCACCAGACATCAAGTGACATCAAGCAACAATGGTGATTACTTTGAACCTGCTCTGGTCTTACCACCACTAGGCGCCAAGGGCCCCTTTGTTTCCTATAGGGGGCTGTCCATGCAGCCAGCTTTGCAACTGGTGGGTAGCTCATTGGACTTAGGCTGATGTCACCTGTAGTCTTGTGACAGTTTATTTTCCCTGGTGCAGTGTCATCACCCCTCTCTTTAGGAAGATTTTGAGATTTCTTGTGGAACTTTACTCTGGAATTGTGGAAATTTTTGTGCTGAATTTATGCTTATTTTTATGCTAAATTAAGGGTGTTCAAAGTTGAAATCATAAAATTTTCAATGCATAAAATCATAAAATTATAAAACTTTCAAGTGATGATTTCATATGTACCATTCTAGAAATGTTGCTCTAATTTGAGTGCTTGGGTGCAACATATTTTTTTCAGCTTAGAATTTTATGATTTTATGGTGTTATGATTTTATGCAAGTCAACTTTGAACACCCTAATTGATGCTGAATGTTTCTGAAATCACATTGGGAATGGGTTGAAATCAACTTGAAACAAACCCCCACTTGACCATTCAATTTATTGTAACTATTTTAACTTCTTGGCCAGGCAGAAACAGGTTTTTCTTGATGTAATAATATATTTTCATGTGGTTATTTTGTCTTCCACACAACTCAAAATATGTTTTCATACATGAAAAACAGAATTTGTCACTTTGTAGATATGACTGTGTTATGAAAGTGCATATATTCAATGAATAGTTTTTCTGTTTTCATCACTCAAAATATGTATAGATGTGCAGGAAAAAATAAGATAGTGGATAATTATATCCTTTGTTTTTATTGATGCTGTAAGCATCATATCCTTTGAGATAAAGTGTGATTTTACTTTGAACTGAGCTAGCATCACTCACTGGCTTATCTCCTTGATGTTTTTTTGGCATCAAATGATAAAAATTTTATCACTCACCCACCATAACCACATTGTGATCTGGCAGGTTTCAGACAGGCAAATGGGCATTCTCACATACAAATTTGTTGGGGAATTTTCTGATTTTTTTTTCACAAGGGAGTTGGAAGTCTGGGACAAGTTCAAGGGAGCACCAGATTACTCATGAGGGGTTTTGAATGACTTTAGACAATCCCCGCAAAAGGATGTGTGTGCATGTGGGTAATTGTTTCATATAAATTTGTAAAGATTTCACCTAATATACTGGTGTCACGTGGGCACTCAGCTGTGTGGTGATATGTGTGTCACACAAACATACCCGCAGAAAGCTGTGTGACACAAGTCCAACCTTGACTTAACTCAGACTTTCACCCTATTGAAAAGGTTTTCACCATTTTCTTTTAGCCAAATTCAAATTAATCCCTGCATTTCCAAGAAAATGGGTTTCACTAATTCTACTGCAACATTACCACCTTCTGAAATCCTAAACCCAATAGCACCAAGTATAATTTTACTTTAATTTTGTACATGAGGGCATATAATGTGAATTACAAGAAACCCATTTTTTCGGAGGAATTGAATTTGAGAATGTCAATTTTGCTTTTCTATCCTTCAACATCAGTAAACAGGAGGAATTTATGAGTTGAATTTGGGTGAAATATCATTTCATCATATTTTTTCCTACAGTTGTACCTAGAAAACAAGAGAATTCTACACAATGACAAAATTGTGTTGAGTCCCAAATAAATTCTGGCTGACTTTTGAATCACTTCTCCATCCACTTTATGATTCATTTAGGGATGATTTGCTAATCCACATCAGGCCCACAGCCAACAAAAACTCACGTAAAATTCAGCTCTGGAACTCCCTGGGGAGTGGAACATATCTCCCCTGTTGATAGCCCCTCAGAAAACTCACAATTCAAAGCAGATTAAAATGGTGATTTAAGAAAAACTGGCACATTGTTGGCCAGGCTAAGGTAGCCTCTCAACATTATACCTGTAGCCAAGGGGAAAAAGTTCCAGGGGAAGTGGTGAGTACTATCTAAGTTAGTACACTTTTTTGCTAATTCTGTGTGCCCTAAAAAGAGGAAAGATTCAGAATCAGATCAACCTACACCACAGGGCGCATTCCTTGAGATTCCCTGCATCCCATGGACATTTATGTATGAGAAGCGTCCAGAGGATTCCTGGGGAGAATCCAGCAGATAACAGAAGTGGTGAGCATCACTTGGAATCTTACATAATACAGAAGCATCCAAGTGATACTCAGACTTGGGACTTGAGAAAGTCATTTGGACATCAGAAAACACCATCCAGTGGACACTCTTTAGCCACAGTGTCCACTGGAAATCTTGATGGTCCAATACAGTTACAATCCATTGTTGGACACTCCAGCTGGATTTTTGGATGGACACAAATGCCCCCCCCCCCTCTACCTGCTCAGTGTGACACACCCATTCACCAGCCTGAAGTCCAGGATCACAGCATTATGCCCATACACATCAACATACATCTCCCCATCAGACTACAGTCATTACATAGTGTCAAGTATTCCCTTATTTCCATACTATGACATCATCTTACACTGCCTCTACAGCCTCAGACCTCATTTATGCACTCACTGCATCTGTGTGACACTTCATGCAGCCTACTGTCACTACTACCACTTTATGCCATCTTCATGTAGCACCTCTGCAGCCTTTTGACATCATTTTGTACCCCTGACATATGATGACATCATTTGTACCTTCTGCCACCAGCTAAAATGCCTCATACCCCTATCTAGACTAGCTGAAACCCTAACCCAAGAGCCCCTCTCAAGGGGGGCTAGAATCTCTCACATTTGTCTATAAAAGGAGCTCCTACTCCACTCAGTTTTCTGCTATCCAGTTCAACACTCACCAATTACAGTTCCCCCAACTTAATACTTCCAGTGTCCACTATTACAACCCTACTTGAAATTAAAGCCTTATAATTTGCCAATCAACAAACTTATCTTAAGCCAACCACTGCTATCACTTCATTAAAGCTTACCCTGGTGGGTCTTGTTTTCTGATAGTCAGAAGGGCAGAGTTTGCACCTCCATCATCCCCTTCACCATTCAGAAAAAGGGTTTCACAACCACTTTGGAGTCTTACGTTGGGAGCGCAGTGGGAGGTGACAATGTCCAAGGAGCTGCATGCCTGGGACATACCCACTGCAACAAAGCCTAGCAAGGGCCATCCGGTGTGGTGGTAAATCCAGGTTGGGGACTCAAATTGACCACATGGATGTGCGGAGTTTTCAGGCTGGCGTAGAGGATGTCTTTGAGGTGGGGTGCGGAGTTATTGTACACGGTGCTGCGGCGGCAGAGCTCAACAGCGGAGCTGGAATCAACTTATGCAGGCCAGCACAGACTGGCTAGTAGCTGAGAAACACCCGTGACGCGCAGTGAGCTAAGGAGGCCAATTGTGGGAGGCTGACGAGAGAACAGAGAGAGAGAGAAACAACTCTGCACCTAAGGAGGTATGAGAGGAGTTGATACAAGGAAGAGTGAGTGAGGAAAAGAAAAGAGGAAAGAAATGGTACAACTTTAGCTAAACTAGATACAAAAAGTTCCTCGTCCTCACACGCCTTGCTGCAGTACCCAGGCCCAAGTAAGCCTCTCTGTCCTGTATCACCACAATATGTAGAGACTGTAAAATGAAGATGTGTCTGGTGAGAGTCGAACTCACGACCTCAGCTATGTTGAGACACATACTAGAGTGCTGCCTTTACCAACTAGGCTACAGACGCTTGTGGCTGCCAGCTGGGTGGTTGGTTGGTAGTGCTCATGGGTCGATCCGACAGCCCTCCATACTGTGGTGATACATCATGGTAGCAGACTAACAGACAACTCAACACAGTAGCGGTGGTGAACAGGGGAAGATGTGGCAGCCAAAGCAGGCTAAGTCAGCAGGCGTTGTGGAACTACTCTTGGGATGAATAGAGCTGGAGAGGGAATGGTGCTTTAATGGGCTGCCTCTCTGGGAACAAGAAAAAGAATATAAGAGTGTGGACTCTTATGGAAAGGTGTGGCTATAGAGGATTCTTGAGGTTTGTCTAAGGGTTTACTTTCTACTAATCTAATAGCAAGTTAAAGGTAATGTAAAGTCTGTCCAACCTGATATATTTGGCATAGACTTATCAAGCTTGTCCACTCTGATTTAATGGCATAAGCTAGGCTAGTGAATGGTGACCAGTGATCTGAATTACTTTGACAGGATCTGATGGGGAATAAATGAAGAGGAAAACAACCCAGTTTATATACACAAGAAAGAGGAGCCATGAGGAAACAAGGATAACCTGCAGGGAAGCATAGAACATTCTACTTCTATAGGATGAAACAGCCATGTGGTCAGAGTAGTGGTTCAAGGAGTCACATGATGGTGTAATAGTGGGTGGGGATGATGCCATCTTCTGGGGGCTATGGTGCAATCTTCCTAGTTGGAGGAGGGGATATGTGAGACATAAAAGGGGTAGAATATTCTATGATCTAAGATAGGAGGAGTTATGAGTTTCAGGAAGTGTTTCAGGAAGAAGTAATCTAAGGATCTAAGATAGGAGGAGTCAGGTGTTTCATGAAGTGTTTCAGGAAGTAATAATCTAGGTGGGGTTTGGGGCTATGTCTAGCATAATGTGTATCATGTTGGGTTTGGAGGGTGAAGGGTTTCAAGGGTGCTTATACATCTTTGAGCACATGGTTCTAAGGAAACACTAGAAGAAGGGGGTAAAATGTGATCTGGGTAGATGTTTGAGACTAGGAAGAGGGTTTATCCAAGAGAGGGGGAGTGTGGGAAGAGGGAATACTATTATCCAGGGTATGTCCATTGAGTGGGGATGTTGAGGGGCTTGGGCTTTGCTGACAAGGGGGCCAGAGGTATGGGATTTATTCTTGAGGTGTGACAGCATTGTGATTGATGGTTGCTGGTTTTCTGGGTAGATCAGGATTGGCTTACCACAGCGTAGCTGGGGCGGAAGCAGTGTGTGGGATCCCCGCACTGTAGGCTAGACAGGGGTGAGAGGAGTCCAACGGTGGGTGATGACATGCGGCAAAGTTGACAGGAGATCCGTGTGAGAGTGGAATGGACAGATGACGTGCGTGGTTGTGGGAGTTTGGCTTTGCAGATTGTGTGTGTGGGAGGTGGGCAGGGGAGGATATTTTTTTTTCTTTCTCTCATGTTGTCTTTCCTTTTCTAGGGAGGGGGGGGGGGGGGGGGACGGGGCAGTCCCCCCCCCCCCCCCCCCCCCCAAAAAAAAAAAAATATCATTATGACTTTTACGCATTTTGATTCATTCTTACTATAAGTTCTGGTATGGATTCCTTGCGGTGGAGTTGTTTTGCAGGTGGAGTTCATTTTTTATGTTTACTTTCATGGCCGATTTTTACTGTATTTTGTGGGACTCTCTACATACTGGCGGTTAGTTTATTATTACTTTACTGTTGCATGCTCTTATGGTTATTGCACCCCATTACTCCTTTGTGGAGCGGAGCGGAGATCTCCAGACCACTTGACTTTACCCAGGAAGCATCTTGGAGTGGTGGGGTCCTGCAATTTTTCTACGCAGGGACCACTGTAATTCACCACACCAGCCCAAAAATGAAGTGCAAAAATAAATTGATCCAACAGTAGCACAGCGAGCCCCCCTCAGCCCCCAAATCAAACTATAATTGAACTTGGATCTGACAATGAAGCAGAAGATGCACCATTGTCTTTGCCTCCCAAATCACTCAAAAGATCTTGGGCTTGGAACCACTTTGTCAAATCCAAAGAAACCAACAAGGCAGCTTGCCAGGTCACTTTAGCCAAGAAGAATGGTAAATTATGCAGAACCCAATTGAAAAGGAAAAAATTGGCAGTACCAAGAATCTGTGTCAGCCCATTGATTTGCCAATACAACTCTCCAGATTAAGACAAAGCATAATCACTTTGACAAGGAAAAATGGTCAAAAAAAGGAAAGATTGAAGGAAAGGTGAGTCTTCTTATAGTCACTTTATTTATTATATTGACATATTATGATTTATTAATCCAGAAATGTCTTCCAATTTCATGTCAAAATTAACAGTGAATCACTCAAGAATGCCCTTTTTATGTGACCTGCCATTCACTGTGATTGTGCAAAAATCTTTCTGCAACTCTGCCCAGCTTCTCAACAAAGGAAAAATGTCTTTAGTGAATCAAATCAGCCAAAAAACAATTGCAAATCATCTTGTCAGAGATGTACATCTGCAATTCTGAGAGACCATCAAGATTCAATCACTCCTCAAAGAGGATTTTCTGTTGTTCACTCATGATGCCTGGACTGATCCAAATTTTACTGCCTTCATGGCAGTAACCACTTTATGAAAAAAAACTTGATGAAAGACATCACACTTTCTGTTCCTCATGTTCAAGGATTGGAGAACTACATGATATCAACAGATGATAATATTGAGACTTTCACCTTGATTGCACATGAGTTTGATTAGAAGCACAAATATGAGTTTGAGCAAAAAGATGATGCATCCAAAATTAAAGCTCAGCCCTTGGTTGCAATGACTAGCCAGGCCTGGGGTTCTTTGCCCAAGCTCTATACCAACAACCAGATTGGCTCAAGAGAGTCTCAACTGAAATCAACCACTACCTCAAGGAAGACATTGAGCCATGTGAAATGAAGAGTCTTCAATAATGGTTGAATTGGCCAAAAACATTTCCAATCTCATTGAAGATGGCATGTAAATACCTCTGCATTCCTGAGACCAGTGCCTCATTGGAGAGATTTTTATCTAAGAGAAGGAAGGCAGTGATCCTCCCTCAAAGCTGAAAGTGTTGAGCAACTTATATTTTGCCTCAAGGAATGGTACCAAACCTTTGACATTAAGGGGGTTCACAATAGGATAAAAATAAAATTGTTGAATCAATGTTAAGGCCTCTATCAACAAATTTTCAAAAATATGGCAAGATGTACAGGATTGGGTATCCTCTGAAAATCAGAGCAACTTCTTCATTTTTTAAAAAATTGTTGATAAGGGCCTTAAAATTGGCTCTATAGTTTTATTTTTATTCTATTTTGTTAACTCCCCCCATTTGTAATCCAGTTTTTTTATCATTATCATCATTGAGTAATGAGAGTCATATACACTTGAGTAAAATAAAGGTAAACTCAAAAAAGATGCACCTTTGCCCCCATCCTCAGAGCCTGTCATTTGCCCCCATCCTCAGAGCCTGTCATGACCCGGGGTTCGGGGCACGATGAGTCCCATCCCAATGACCTAACCTCGGGGCATGTCCCAAAAGCCGGGGTTCGGGTGCCTTACCTAGCCCCCAAGTCATGTAGCCTCGCAGTTACAATCTTAGGGTTCTACTACTTCTGTAGAGTTCAGAAATGTTTAGTATGCATGTCTAGGGTCACATTGAGCTCCATCTTAGCGGTCAAAGTTCAAAGAAATATGTTGCTGAGCGGGTTGCAGAGAAGAGGGTTAAGGTGTATCAATTAGATAAGGAATTGAGTGGATTCAGAAGGTCAATGTGAGATTGGAAATGAATGTGGCCGCTCCTGGACTCTAGGACGATATATATAAAGAAATCGGTTGATTAACAACCATGTGAAAGCCGATTAATCGTTCCAATTATCGTACCCTTTATGATTTCGGTCAGGTAGGCTAGTTGTATTTCCATGACCAGATCATGGAGTTTCCGCCTCGTTACTCTTCGCAAGCTTTTCTTGTCGCTCCCGTTTGCCTTTACGGACCCTCTCGCGTGTCTTTGCCTTGTTCCTTTTCCGTGGGGATTTCTTGGATTCGGAGCTGGGATTTCCTTCGCCAGCAGTCTTCGAGGTTTTCTCAGATTGAGTATGTTTTGCCGACCTTCGCTTCCTTCGTTTTTGCTTCTTCTTAAGCTGCGTAGAACCTGCTGGGACGACTGGCGGTGGACCTATGAGAGCGTCAAGTAATTCAATCACATCTGTCGCGTCGGGCGACAGCGAAGTGTGAGGCGGTGGATTATGGATGAAGTCTTCATAACGAGCTAATCTTCGCGTGTGAGCCTTCAAATGCAACAAGAAATGGATGTCAGCCCGTGGTGATGAAGCGAATTTCAAAGTAGATGACACCAGACAGTTACCTGACCCCTCAAGTGCTCCTCCAGCAACGTTTCAGTCTTGAGGACTTTGCCGGGGCAAACCAAACATATGGGGAATGCATTTGTTCGAGCTCGGATCTGATGTTTGGAAGGATTTTCTGATGTTGATCCTTCGGTATCGCGGGGCTCAGCAGATTCCAAATCCTCGTGGTCTGTCTCATCGCCATCCCCGGGGTAGACAATTGGATTTTCCAGTACTTTCAGGAGGCTTTCAGGAACTCTCACACCTCGCTTGGGCTTTTTTCCGTCGTGTGCATGTGATTCATCAGAATCGGATTCTGCTTGACTCCTCCCCTCGCTTTCTTCAGAAGATTGCTCTTGCTCGTCTGTTTGAGAGCCTGAGTCGGATTCTGAGTCTGCGTCCGATGATGATTCTGAGTCGGATCCTGCTGTCGGCAAACTCCCTGGGTGAGTTTTCGATAACTTCTGTCGCTTTTGAAGGTGTCTGAACATTGTCGGCCGAGTGATGGGTGGTGCAAGATTCGAACTTGGATCCAAGAATCAAGATGCCTCAGGGGGCCCCGGGGGATTCCCGTCTTGGGCGTATGTCCATTATTGGCATATTTTTGGTGATGCTTATAGTGTATATTGTCCAAAAAGTTTCCTCCGTAGTCCCTGGGATCATGGATGCCGGTGAATCTTTTTTCCCACTCTCTTCACCGACATAAGCAACGACCCAGCACGGCCCACATTGAGGAGGACTTCGTCACAATCTGGGAGCAATCTGGGAGCCTCCCAGAGTCTCAAAGCCTAACTTCCCCTGGGAAATTTGGCTCAGATCTGGGTCTGGAAGGGGTTCCCAGATTGACGGGAAGTCCTCCAATCTGGGAGTGCATTTTAATTTGTCTTTTCAAATCTGCTACTTGTTAACCGTAATAACAGAATTGCATTTGAGCCGCATCTTCTTTGCAATGGGGTTTCTTGTCATTCCTTAAAAATATTATGTATCCAACATTCTGGAGAAAAAATGTTCCCATATTCTAAGATTCTCTCGACCTCTGCCTCCTCACGCCCAGCTTCTGTGTACCTATGGAAATTCGAGCAACCACCCTTTCGATGCGTATCAAAGTTCAATTTAAATTGGACTGGGCAACCTCTGAAGGCCAAAGTCTTGTATACTCACCAGACCATGAGTCATAAATATTTACATAAATAAATAAAGCAATTCAGGTGCCATATAACGTTGCCTGAGTGCACGATGGGAAATTTGCTGTGTAAACTTTGCCCATGATGGGGAAATAAATGTTGATCTGAGGGACTCAATCGCTCGGCTCTGAGCTGACGTCCGGTACTAGGACTGCTCTGCAATGGAGACGACAATGGCCCAATGATTGTAACTTGTTTGTCCCTTCTGTCATCTTAAGTAGATATAAATATGTATTTAATTTCCCCTCGGCGGCACCTCGAGGCTCGATTGTCGTGGATGAGAGCTGAGCTTGATCAATCGAGAACAACGATCCAACTGGTACAGCCGAGCAGAGTGAACTGATGAAGTTCTAACCTCTGGTCGTATCAATCCAGCTCTTCATGTCCATCTCGAAGCGCCCAACACTTGAGGTCCAGAACACGAACCAAAGACTTCGCGCCTGGAGGATACGGCTTGTGCTGCCGCCTGCCCCACATCAGGCCCAGGGCAGGTTTCAAACACGCATGGTAACACCAGTTGGACCGCCACAGTCCTTCCCTGCCTAACTAGAGGTTTTTTCGTATCTTCAGGGCCCGCCATCTCAGCCTGGGGCAGAGGTGTAAGTTTAACAGAGTTCATTTCCGTCATGACCAGGCCCGGGCCTTGTTTTCGCCAAATACATAAATATCAAGTCACTTGAGGGCTGCATGCTTTTCCTTTGTTGTTCCAAGTCCTGCTCGACAAACTTCGAACCGATCTCGACCTGCACTCACTCCTCTACCTTTTCAAGAACATCTTGACTATCTTGACTGCGTCAAGACCCAGAAGACGTGTCCACAGTTCTGCATTTGGGCCTAATCGTCAGTCAGGTGCTTGTCCCTCGCCTTCTCCGTTATTTCTGTCCAACTTCCTTGGTTTTCTCGTCTTTTTCTGCAGATTCCATCGCGCACCCGAGTCCTTTGCAGTGGGATCAACCTCCTTTGTTCAAGCGCAACAAAAAAATATATCAGGATACCTCAGGATACATCCGGTTCTGGTAGATTCGTCAGGCTTTAACCTGCAACCTTCTGGTTGTGATCATCAAGCGGCTCTCATCTCAGCCACCCGTCAGGGCCAGCAAAGCGGGAAGTGTCATCATCGCAAATATATACACTCACGCTCGCTCCGATTATTGCAATCCTATATCTTCCGCATATCTGGAGCACAGTCAGGTCTTTTATCAGATGGAGTACATGGTGAGCATCCAAATTCACGTGTGCGGCAAGGTTTCTCGAACGAACCTGGTGCAATTGCAATGTGCACATGAATCCGCCTGGTCATATCCACACGAGCTTTCCGAATGACCATGCTCACGCATTTGCTTCCCTTTTCTGTTGAACCAGCTGCCGTCGGAAAAAAGTACCCCTATTGTCATCCGGAGTGATAGCGCACCAGCTCATCGTCAGAAAAGACCCAGCCGTCTAGTCCTAAGCCCACCTTCGAATATCTTGAACTCGTGAGATATTTCCTTGCGTTTTTCTTTGCTGTTCCGCCTCATCAAAAAAAATCCGCAAGTCGGGGTTTTAGTTGCTTCTCGCCAGTATGGCGGTGCTTGCTCTTATATTACACTGATCCTCGATGCTTAGAGCATTTCCTGCGTTGACCAGTATTTGCACCAAATCTTGAATACTCCTTTTATCAAGACTACCTCCTTTACTCCCTCACATTCACCACTTTGAAAACGTTAGACTGACATATTCCTTCCTGCCACCCACTAGCGAGCTAAATATTCAGCTCACGCCACCTGACGAACCTGACGTGCCTGGCAAGATGATGGGGCCCGGTCAGCTTACCATAGAAGAGGATCCAGATTCACGTCAGAAGGAGCCTGGAAATCATGTCAAGATGGGGAATCAATACTCATGTCCACGCACTCCATTGAGATCGGCCCGCTCCAGCTCAGGCCAGACCCCAACTATCAAAGGATGGCGACATAGCGGAACGGAAACTGATTCCAGCATTCATGCCTCCAGTATCCCTGATTTCATTAATACTGATTTCGGACACTCCGCCGATGAGATCAATTCTATCCTTTCTTTGTCTTTCCCAAGGAGCCCCAATTCAGATCGGAATGGCCAGTCTGGGTCTTTTTCCACGCCAACAACCCTCAGCCCGGAGTCTTGTCCCAGCGAGGCCGGCTCGATGTACTCATATGATTCGTACGAAGGTAGAAGAGGCAAAGTTCTCGAAGCATCGCCGGCCTCTGAAACAGCCATCCTGGCTCCCAGTCCCATGATCGCCTCGCCTTCATGTGCTCATTCAAACTTCTCCATCTATCCTGGTGAAGATGTCGAATCCCCAGCGATTCGACAAAGCTACGACTGCTCCCTGAAACCGATATCAGCCCCCCACTCACTAAGAAACAATCGGAGCCGGACAGCGTCAGTAGCAGTCACACCATCCCTGGTGACTGAGCCTTCCAAAACCATTCAAGCCAGGCGTTCATTTGGTCAACTGTTGTTATTCCGGCGTCCTTCCCAAATCAGGGAGGGGGCTTGTGCCTGCGCTCAAAGTTGTGCTTTGCATGCGCGAGACGAAGAAACGGAAGAGTTGCAAACTTCTGCTGACAGTGATCTTTCACTTGCGAGCACCAATTTGTACTTGGGTGACCACCTAGGAGGTAGAAATCCACTGAACGGGTTCAAGCCCCCAGACAATATCAACTCGTATGTGGATTTCCTGTCACTCACTAATTTGTGGTCAAATTATGCCACTGTTTGAGGTTTTTTTTTCGTCGCTAGTTGGAATCAGTTCGCAAAGGACAATGGTCAACCAGCGTCGGACACTCTAGCAAGATCCTCTCTCTCCACTAGTTTGCCAAAGCCCCGCGAGACATTTTCCACCCAACATCCCAGTCAGACCACAGGATCCGGTGCAATCTCAAATCGTCCTAGAGGTCTACTGAAATTGGTAAAAAGGTGTGTGGCTGTTACTTTGCAGCTGTGCTTCGCTGGAAAGCTTTCGGCTTACCAAATGTTCTCTTGATCAACGGCGCACGCCAAGTCAATCGAGCTTGCGAGAAACGTTTTTTGGCCCCAAACGAAATGAAAGAAGCCTGAGTGTACAGTTTGATCAACCCGCAAGCAATAATTCGTATTTTTCTCAGGAGTTGAGCTCAACGACAAAAATGGCGTCTCCTTCCAGCAATCAGTTTTCTTCCAGTGATACAAGAAACTCTGAACACGGCTCGCGAAATTCGTTTTCAACTTTTCAGCTCGTAAACCTCATCCAAACCGATCCCAAAATCGAAGCTCCATCAGAAGGAAAAGACAGTCATCATTCAAAGCCTGGAAACATCCGTCGATCAGGCTCATTGAATATCTTCAAGTTCTGGAAGAAGAAGAAGAATGCTGACCCAGTCAAACCAAATTCACGCAAGGCGGAACCTGTCGAACAAAACTCCAAAAAGAAAGATTCGAAAAAGAGTGGACGGCCCTCTTTGAGGATCGAACAAATTTCATCGCCAATATCTTTCCAATCACAAGACCCAGGAAATCATAACCTCCGCCTTGACACACGTCCCTTGTTGTTGAGTCCAAAATTTAAGGATAATGATCCAAAGTTCTCCTACTTCGCACCTAGTAGTGAAAAACAAATTTCACTCGGCTCTTTGCCTGAACCAGATGCTTCCATCAACCCGCCTTCCTCCTCCAGCGTGGGCAACGAGTGAGTCCAACACCAGAATATCTTCACGTCCATTCCTACATGCATATCCTGCTTCGGAAGATGCACAATATTAATGCAGCCCTCGTTACTTTGGCGAAGTATTACCGCAGGCCACTTCATCAAATCTACGCAACTCCAACAGGTTATCCAGGCTGCAAATGTAAGTTTCCAAATGTCTGCAAACCCTCATCAGGAACCGACTGGGACCACCAAGCTTGCTAATCTGAATTGTTTTCAGCTTGCGAAACCTACACGACCCCCAAGGAGAAGACCCGTGATGATGTCCACTATGTGAAATCTGCCTTTCAAGTTTCTTGACCATTTTGTCCTGTTTCCCCTGTTTGATTATTTTTCCGAACCTGTTTTCTTAAAGTCCTACCAAACAGGAACGTATCTCACCCCCAAAAAATCAAATTAGTACTAGTATAAAGCTTGATTTTGAATTATGTAAAATAAAACAATTACAGCCACTTCTTTGTCCTCTCTCTTCTTGTAAATATATAAATTGAAATCTAGAAGGCAGAGTCAGACTCCAATCCATGTACATAGAGGTTACAGCTCTTAAACATTGCCAGCTTTCCTGTAAAGCACGGACTTGATCTTGACCCATCTCCACCAGTAAAATTAGTTTTCAAGACAACATGATAATCACCTGCAGATATGTCTTAAATTTTTGGAAAATCAAATTCCCAGTCCCCAAAACAGGTAAACTCATATACCAGAGAGCCCCTGAGGGTTTTCTGGTACAGAAATATGCCTTGCGCAACTGTACCCATCATTTTCCGAGGTGTGCATACTTTCTTACACCACATACATATTAGTTCCTCGAATGATCAAAACTGGCCTACCAGTTCACTCATGATCTTTCAGACAAAGTAATTGAGCACACATGTCGTACACCACTTCTCACTTGTCTTTTTGAGCGTTAATAGCTCACCGCATCCAAGATAGCCGACAAAGAAATTCTTATTTCCAGATAAGGAGATAAACAAAGATGCTTGACACTTTCTAAGAAGAGGAAGAGAGGGGTGAAGAATACACGCGAAGGTCTCATAGATTTAAATAAAATTAGCAGTTGAAAGAAGACACGGTGTATATAGGAGTGTTTGGAAGGCGCCATGTCTTGACTATGATTGATCAATTGAGTGCTATACAAGTTGAATTTATTGCTTTGACTGTTGCTGGTGTTGTTGTTTATCAGCCAAGAAGAGTGAGACTCCTGGTTGGACGCTGAAACAGCAGAAAATAAACGGTGGGTTAATCAATCAAACTATTTTTGGCATTAAAGGAAGATGGGCAGCTGACGCGGAGATATCGGACGGTTTCAAAGACATAGCCGCCATAGCAACAGACAAAGCGTCTTTGGTCAAGCCGGGCTGATTGCCAGGTTTTCTAGAAGGAGAGGAGGGCAGTGTGACTTTCTCCGGATGATCTTTTGAGCCGGCTTGTTTTGGGTTATCCTTGGCTCGATCGGACCTCGCATCGTTGTTCCCCTTTTGATGATCTTCTTCTTTCTTCGGTGGAGCTTGGTTATCCGCTCCTGGGCCCATTTCGTAGATCTCCAGCTCTCGATTCGGAATCCCTTTCCGTCCGGCAAACCTCCACACCTGATAGCACGATAGCAATGTGTTTTTGTCAGTCCAAGAAGCCCTGATGTCAAGGGGAAATAGAAACAGACCATCATTCTTTCTTCAGTCAGAGTAGAATGTCTGAACGATAGTCTCCCATTAGGCACATTAGTCTTATGGATCACGTTACCCTCGACACTCGATTTGTACCACTCAGCGCCCAACCTAACGTGTTAGTGTTATTTTTCAACAAAAAAGGAAGCGCGCAATGTCTTAGAGCTTTGAAAGGGGCCGTGACATGCTACTTTGACAAAGGAGTGCGAACGAAAATGCTTTGAGAGGGAAAGAGGGCCGACCAATGCCGTTTAATAGCCATCTCAAACCCAGATTGGATCACTGAATTCCTCGCCAACTCGCACATATCTGAGGTCCCGCAACAATAAAAAGTGTGACCAACAATGTGGATCAGTTGAGGCAATCGAACCTACATAGAATATTGTAGAATTGATCGCAAACTTAACCTGCTGGGGAGAACTTGTAAATCTGGGCTGCAACGCTGTACTCTTCTAATAGGGGTTCCTGTGAAATGAAGCAGACCAACAAGTTGAGAATTGACTCTCATTCTAGCGAAAATGAAACAAAATACTCACTTTTGTGAAATGAAATTGGAGCCTGCAAAAAACGCAAGAGGGAAGAAGAGTGAGACTAGCCGAAGGATGAATATATACGTGTTTACAAAACAAGGCAGAAGACGTACGGGTCATCAGTACTGAGGCTAACGTTCAGCCCGGTGCGAAAGAAGAGGGGTAGGGGGTTGCGTTCGTAGGTGAGGAAAAGGGCGTTGTTGGACAAGGGGCTCATAGCCAAGCCGATCTGTTTCAAGTAGAAGAGATACTGTAGCGCTGGCACCTTGCGCAGAAGGATCCCATGAGAAATCGAGTGGGAGGTCAGGTAAGCGGCCGTCAAGTGGTCCGGATCTCCTGCCTCTCCCGCATGTGGGCGCAGGACAAAGGTGTTGAAATGCCGGCTCTGCCGCCAGTTATTCAATGACGCCATGTTCGCATACAGGTAGTATAACCAATATGCATATGGAGGGTTTTGAGATGTTGACCAATCTTTCGGTAGTGGATATTTGCGATATATTCTAAAAGAGTACCGATACATAAGCATTCCTTAGCCTATCGCACCTTATTCAGGATCTTGGAACGTCTACCTCTTCTCTGGCTTGGACTCGTCATCGACACAATCAAACCCAATAACTCGTTGTAGAAAGACATGCAATTCGGGATGGCTTTGGGGATCCTTAGTGACTTCGAACAATGGCTGAAATACGTCTACATACAAATATGAGCATTGTCAAAAGGGATCGGACCAGAGTTGCAGGTCTGTATGGATACGAGCTGAAAGACTGACTGGTGACTAGATCTTCGAACGATTCAATCAATCCACTCCGTTTGTACACGTCATAGAGGCGAGGAATTTGGATCAACCATCTGACATTGTTAGAAAACAGTTTATTGTTGATCACCCATTTAGCCAGTTTATCCCATTCGTCTGTCGAGCTGGATGATTATTGCCACAAGGAGTATTTCAATCGTCAGACATTCAAATTGCGCTTTGTCATCGCTACCAGTGGGAAAAACTGCAAAACATTATCGACCAATGAATAGTGAAAATCGAATCAATATTCACCGGCCATAAATCGACAGCCTGTATTCAGCGTGTTGGTATTTACTCAATTCTAGATCGGTCATGATTTCTGTTACAATAAGGATGGAGAAGAGTGTCAGCATAATTTATCCAGTTTTCAGAAAAACCCTCTTTCGGATGATGTTCCACAAACCTTGTGTTAATTCAGCTAAATATCGGCCTTCGATTAAGTTGTCGGTTTTCAAGAAGATTTCCCTTAATCTAGATTCGCCGATTGGATTATACTTTAAATTGAACCTGGGGAAGCAAGAGCAACTGATAGGCATGAGCACATTTTTCTCATTTTTCTTCTACACTTTTTCAAGAGAGAAAAAACTGAACTTATCAAATCGGTGGAATGAGTCATTATGGGCATGCATATCTAAGGTATCAATCGACAAATCATAAGCAGTAAGGTTTAAGGACTCAAACACTTGTCTCAAAGTCAAGTATTTCTCGTCTCGATAAATGACGACGTCCTGCCATGTCGATCGCCGAATGGTGTCAGTATATCTGAATAGATCGACATTGAATGGCCGACTGATTGCGTGACGTGAAGTATATTTAGAATCACTAACATCTGGACTTTTCTTCATTTTGGATTTGATGAACCGGAGCAAGTGTTTCTGATTCATGGAGGCTGAGTGGTGGACATGAGTATCGACCTTACGGACGTTATAAAAGTCACTGTAACAATACATCATGATGTCCAATTCAGAGAAAAAAGAAAGATAAGTAACTCTTTGCGTAAGCTGTTTTTCCAAGCAATGGCAATCTGATCCTTTCAGCCGAAAAACAAGAAATAAATAGGAGACGACAGGGACTAACCGATGAGAGACTCGCTTCATATCTGCCAGCTCTTGATATTCATTCAACAAGACATACATGCTAAATTTTGATTCAAGGTATTTTAACCTCCTCCAGGCAAAGCTCTTGGCCGGCCCGTTGGAGATAGCCTCGAACACAAACTCCAAGTCGAGGAAATATTCGCGAATGGTAGGGATTTTGAAAACCGGTTGGTTATTGCAGGTATTAGGAGGAGTCGCAGTACTGTTGACATGATAGATCTGATAGACCCCATGCGAGTCGATTGCAAATCGAAATCGTCCGTCCTGGCCAGGCAAGGTACACGCGTCGAAGTCGAACTCGAGACGTGGTGAGGCAGGGTGATCCTGTAGCTGATCGCGCGAGTCTCTGGGATGGAAATCCCAGGCTTCTTCGGCTTGGTAGTCCGAGTTAGCTCGCCAGTGAGGTTTGGGTGGTGGTGGATAGATGTTCCACTCCGGATGGGCAGGCGCGGTACCCTTTGCAATTGATTGATGGATGACCTTGGAGTCGAACGATTGTGGGTTATCGACCAGTCTCTGCTTAGAGAGTCCGATGTATTTATCGCGCAGGTCTAGACAGGCTTGAAAGGATTCATAGAGCGAGCGGAGCTCTTCTGACAGGTGTGTGTCTTCATCGTTGATCAGAGGGGAGTTTTCGTTCAAGATTGGTTTTGGTTGATCTGCCTGCGGTGGCTCATAGAATGGGTCGGTTTGGCTGGATGAATGCGAGGCTTGTTGGGGCCATTCGGGGGCCAAGGCATGGCTGGAAGTAGATGGATTGAGTAGTTTCTGCTCGATTGAGTCGACATTCTTGAAGGTCAGATTGTTTGAAGTGGTAGTGGCAGTACTGGTGGCGGTGGCCATATCAGACGGATGGTGAGCCCAGTACTTGCCGTCCTCCTGTGAATTAAAAAAGGGAGGTTTCAGTTCCTAATATTATGTGTGTGATGTCTTCTTCCTGGCCACTCACCTGCTGTAGTTTTCTCTCCTCCTGGTAATCGTAAAAGGTGTTCTTGGCGCTGAATGGTGTTCGAGGGGTTTCGGGCGAGTGGCCTGTGGCGTGCTTCTGTCCTCGTGCGTCCTGGTGGGTCGAGCCAGTTGGGGTTGAGAGTGGGTTGGGTGTGCTGTCCGGGGCAGCCATGGTTCGTTGGTTGGAGTTGGTTGAAGATTGTTTGCTGTGCAGATGCAACTGACAAATGCATTTCGTCTCTGAGGATGTCGATCGAATGACGTAATATGTAATCTATGCCCACCAGATTCCCGGATCCCCTGCTGCGGGCGCATCCTGGCACATCAAGATTCAACTTCAAGTCCCGCCTTGTCAGCCGGCTACTATGCACGAGCCGCCGCGCTATACAAATGACTTTCTGAGAGACAGTATTACTATAAGTGGATAAAAGCCCGGTTTAAATAGAGTGTGTCTTAAAGAGAGCTGCGCGTAAAAGAGCACTTGAGCTTGAGTCATATGCGCTCTGAGTTACATTCACTTGGTAGTATAGGTGCTCCAACTCAAGTTATGTACAAGTAAAAAAGCGCACCCAAAACATACGGCCTGCGCACCCCAAAAAAATATGTATTGATGTATTGTGTTTTCCAAGAAGCTTGGACCCTTTCAATTTTTTTTATTTTGGTAGATCCTTGCAGATCCCATGTTTTTCTTATATGCTTCTTGACAAGTGTAAGATACAACCCAAGGCTAAATCTAACCCTCCAGAATACAGTCAAGGAGTAGAATTCAGTAAAAATAAAGTTCATATGTGGAACCAGAGGCACAAAATTACCCGCCCTGCCGCTCCTCATGGTGCTGGAAAGTTGCCCTCAGCCTGAAAGGAGGGGCCAACGGAGCCCAGGACTTTTACACCAGCTACAAGGACAAGAGATATGTGGGATAATGGAGCCCAAATTTAATCTTGAAACTGAAAATAAACCCATGCAATGAAACAAAACAAAATAGTCCAAGCTTACTGAAAAACACAATAAATCACTCTATGGATTGTATGTAAAGTGCGCTGTGAGAATAAAGTTTGGGCAGTGTGTAGAAATGGCCACTTCTGCCTACTTCTGCCTTCTTCAAGCATGTGTTTATCCAGGCTGAGTGATTACAGTTGCGCGCAGCATTCTACTGTACAAGGTTTTGGGCCGGTCCCAAATGTTGGGGCCCAAAACCTGGAAAAAATACAGTTTTTTTCACATATTTTTGGGCGGCTGGGACATGGTATGGTGTCCCAGCTATGGTTTTAGACCCACCAAGCACTCCTGAAAGCACTGCATGACAGTTTCTGCCTTCATTTGTGGGTTTAGTGCCCAACCAGGAGGCATAAGTATGGGTTTAGGACCCCATACATATGAACTTATTCCCGTATTTGGAGGTGGGTCCCAAAATATGGGCTGTGAACAAAAAAAAAAAAATTGGCTGGACCAAATTGGTTGCCACTTTAGATTTGGAATCTACGCACTCTGTAGACTCCAAAAATTTACTCTTTTAGAGTGCTGGACCCCCGACCCAGTCAGGGTTTTCCCCCGCATAGCCCAACAGGTTTTGCGGGCAGCTCTGTACAGTAGAATGCCGTGCGCAACTGTATCAATGTCTTGGCTCCGCACTGCTACGTTCTGCTAGCCTTCAGCACTCTGCAATGAGCCTGATCTATAGCATACTAATCCACAAGTGATGAAGCTCCACACTCTGCAAGCACAAGTCCACAGTAGCAATCAAGCAAGTAAGCAAGATAAGGGTCACATGAAACTCTTCTGATACTCTAGTACGTCTGTAAGTGTAAGTACAATGATGAATACATAGTAAGCAAGATAATGAAAAGGGCAAAAAGAAGAGAAACCATGAGCCCTGCACGTGTGTCCGGCTCCGTTCCCACACAATCCCACACTAGTCCGCTGTCTCCGCCTGACTTCTGCACATCAAATTCCCAAGATCTGCTCCTCTCCAATGCTTGACCTCCCACATCCTCTGTCTAGCCCCCACCAGTCAGTCTCTCACCAGCGCCTCCGCTGTGGTAGATGGAAAAGTGAAAAATCAAATTTTTTTTCTCATACATATATTTACTCACCCTAGGCCTCAAGATAACACCAAATGGACCTCAGAAATGGATTCCATGGCCAATTTTACCCCTAGCCACCACTGGAGGCGTCACTGGAACCCCACTGGATTGGAAGTTACTGTCAGCCTTAGAGTCAACACAGCTGACCTAAAGTCTGCCTTTTTTCTAGTTTTTACACATGAATTACTTCATATCTTTTTCATCTTAAGAGATATCCTTGTTTTGACTTCATATTCTGTTTCCTCATGCAATTTTAACCCTAGTTACAACTTACCAATTCTTTGTAACTCTACTCCTTCCCTGAGTTCTTGAGTTGTGGCGTGTATGCGCAGTTGTGACGTGTCAGGGCTACCAGGCGCGCCAAACCACATGTACATATGTAATTACATAAGCAAACTGTGAAAATTTTTGAAGTCAGGATCCCCCTTGCCTGAGGAGTATCTACAAACTTCAGACAAAAAGAGGATACCACGCTCCCAGTACACCTACCGTCACAGGCGCCTAGGTTATTGACAGTAAGTATACTCTTTCTCTGAACCTTGATTATCCAGAGTACTACTCTGTGTCTCTTGATTGCTTCTCTTTATTTTTCTTCACACCAACCCCTCTCAAGATCAAGGTTACTCTGTGAATCCTAGACTTAGTCTAAAAATCAGAGCAGATTAGTTTTACTATTCTGTGTCCCCCCAACGTCTCCTTGGTGCGCGCGGAGGCTGTAGCCCCTGTTAGTCTGGCGCAGCTGTCCTTACCACTTTTCCAGGTGGTTCAAGTTGACTTTGAGGATCCTCTTATAAAGAGTAGATAGACCCCCTCCAGATCATATCTTTCTCTTTCTCCTTCTCTTTCTCTCACCCTCTGTTTGTAGTTCTTTATCCCAAGAAGTACAACCACTGCTTCCTATTTCAGTGTGTCCTGTAGCCACTATAGAGGCTCAGGCTCACAGTTACACCCTCCTGGATCCCTCATGGACATGGTGTGGTAGACAGAAAAGTGGAAAAGTAAAACGTTTTTTCTATACCACATAATTACTCATACTAGGCCTCAAGATACCACCAAATGGACCCCAGAAATGGATTCTACGGCCAAATTCACCCCAAGTCACCACTGGAAGCACCCCGGGACCCCCTCTAGCGTTGTGGAACTACTCTTTGGGATGAATAGAGCTTGAGAGGGAATTGGTGCTTGAAGGGCTGCCTCTCAGGGGAACAAGAAAAAGAATATAAGAGTGTGGAATATTATGGAAAGGTGTGGCAATGGAGATTTCTTGAGGTATGTCTGGGGAATTTTCTCTAATCTAATATCTTTAATTCATAGGTAACAAGTTTGTCCAATCTGATTTATTGGCATAAACTAGGCTAATGGAGGCTGACCAGTAATTTCTGTAATTTCTGATAGGGAAAAAATGAGGAGGAAAACAACCCAGTTTATATACACAAGAAAGAGGAGCCATGAGGAAACAAGGATAACCTGGAGGGAAGCATAGAACATTCTACTTCTATAGGATGAAACAGCCATGTGGTCAGAGTAGTGGGTCAAGGAGTCACATGATGGTGTAATACTATAGTGGGTGGGGATGATGCCATCTTCTGGGGGCTATGGTGCAATCTTCCTAGTTGGAGGAAGGGATATGTGAGACATAACAGGTGTAGAATATTCTATGATCTAAGATAGGAGGAGTTAGGAGTTTCATGAAGTGTTTCAGGAAGTAATAGTCTAGGTGGGGTTTGGGGCTATGTCTAGTATAATTTGTATCATGCTGGTTTTGGAGGGTGAAGGGTTTCAAGGGTGCTTATACATCTTTGAGCACATGGTTCTAAGGAAACACCAGAAGAAGGGGGTAACATGTGATCTGGGTAGATGTTTGAGACTAGGGAGAGGGTTTATCCAAGAGAGGGGGAGTGTGGGAAGAGGGAATACTATTATCCAGGGTATGACCATTGAGTGGGGATGTTGAGGGGCTTGGGCTTTGCTGTCAAGGGGGCCAGAGGTATGGGATTTATTCTTGAGGTGTGACAGCCTTGTGATTGATGGTTTCTGGTTTTGTGGGTAGATCAGGATTGGCTTACCACAGCGTGGAAGTCACACCTCATGGACACCTATCACACAGCCAGCCCCAGTAACCCAGCTGTCACCTGCCCCAACCCAAGTTTCACAGTAGTACACTCATACATATCACAGGATACAAACATACATCTCCCTGTCAGGCTACACTCATTACATATTAACTACATACACTACTTTATATACATAGTGTGACATCATTTACACTGTTTCTGCAGCCTCAGACTTTGTGTATACACTAATTCCCCCTGCATGACAGCTCATGCAGTCTACTGTCACCTCATGCATGTGTTAGAATTTTCTGTTGTATATTCTGACATTGTGTATGCACCCCTGGCATGTTTAGAATGTTCTGTTGTATATTCTGACACCACTCATGCGCCCCTGAGGGGTTATGACATCATTTGTATCTACTCTCACCAGCTAAAGTCCCTTGCCCTGTTGTCTAGATTAGCTGAAACCCTAACCCACAAGCCCCTTTGGGGCTCCACATTTGTCTATAAAAGGAGCTCTCTCCACCCCCAGTGGCCTGCTCCCCAGTTCCTCACCCAGAACTCACAAGTCACCCAACACTCATCCACACTCAAATCCTAAAACCCTTATAACAACCCTTATAATAAAGGAATTCAACCCTTATAACAAAGTAATTAAAACACTTACACGTTGCCAGTCAAACAGATTTCATCTGGAACAGACCAGACCTATCACTTAATAAAACTTGCCAAGCTGAGCTTGGTGGGTCTTGTTGACTGATAACAGAAGGGCAGAGCTTGCAACTCCATCATACCCTTTGAAATTCAGCAAAAGGGTTTCATTACCACTTTTGAGTCTTACAACGGCCAGCCCCAGTCATTAACCTGTCACACCCCTCAATTCACCTTTCCCAGGTATGCATATACTCAGTCCCAGCCAAACACATACTCTTTTCTATCCCTCTTGTCTCCACTGCATATGCAAGGGACCAACCCCATTTCTTCTGTATTTGACATGTCCCTGCTTCATTTATGCACCCCTTGCAGCTGCATGCGGTCTTCTGACCCCATTCCTGCACTCCTTGCATTATTCTGACACCCTTTATGCACCCCTTGCATGAGGTACCCCTGTATTTTACATTTCCCCACTTTGTTTATTTAGTATGTCATAGAGATCGCCAAGTGGACCTGGGTACCCGTGGCGGGTGTGGGTACCTGTGGTCATTTTGGGCATATATAGATACCCGGACTTGGACCCAGCACCCGTAGGGCGGTTACCGGCGGTACCCGTGGGGGGTATCACGGGTACTGCCTATGATTCAACCCTCTAGCCAGTCTATGCCGGCTTTGAGGGTGGTGTAACCTCTTGATGACCAACACAGACCGGTCATCAAGGGTGTATATACCCTCTTGATGCCTGACCTGGGCCGGGTATCGAGAGGGTGTATGTATACCCTCTCAATGTCCGGTCTGTGCTGGACACCGAGAGGGCATACAGTCTTGATGACCGGCACAGACCGGACATCGAGAGGGTTTATGTATACCCTTCCAATGTCTGGTCTATGCCGGTCATCAAGAGTTTACACCACCCTTGAAGCCGGCATAGATTGTCATCAAGGGTGTATATACCCTCTTGGTGCCCGTTCTGGGCCGGATATTGAGAGGGTATGTCTGCGTGTGAATTCTCAAAGTCTGGTCTGGGCCAGACATCAAGAGTGTATGCCCTCTTGGTTTCCAGCACATACCGGACATCAAGAGGGCATGCAAACACCCTTCCGATGTCCGCTCTGTGCCAGACATCAAGAGTGTATGCCCCCTTGGTGTCCAGCACATACCGGACATTGAGAGGGCATACATACACCCTTCTGATGTCTGCTCTGTGCCAGACATCAAGAGTGTATGCCCTCTTGGCGTCCAGCATGTGCTGGACACCGAGAGGGTTAGGTTAGCGGGGGCCATGATTGCGCTGCAAAAGGTTGTCCGTGACTGCTTGTCTCCAGACCTTTTGCAGCGGGTACCTGGACAGGTACCCGCCATCCAAAATTTACATACCCAGACCCGCACACGGCACCCGCGGGAGGGTACCCACGGGCAATCTCTAGTATGACATCATCTTTCATTTCTCACCCCACTTTTTTGTCTGCATCTAATATCTTCTGACACAACTTGTACCCAGCCCAACAGCTAAAATCCCTCATCCAGGGTCCCCCTTGTAGCTGAAATCCCTCACATTTGTCTATATAAGGAGCTCTCTCCCCCAGTTCAGTACCCACCAGTTATACAGAAACCACCCATTGGTCATTATCATCATCCTTACACTTTATAACAACCCTTATAACATACCATATCATCCCTCATGTCTGCAATAACCACTGAGCTCACTCTCATATCTCTTGGTTGACATATCACGTGCCTGTCACAAGTAACCCGGTTCCTGGTTCAACTCTCAACTGAGACATATACCCTTCTAAGCCTAGGCACTCTTCTCAACTTTATATATCACCCTCTCAAGGACCTGTGTTCAATCCCCACTGGAATCATCAAGTCAACTTTCACCCTTTTCACTCATCATAAACTCTCACATCTTTCACATACCTATCATCAAACAACTTCATCTGGAACCAGACCAGAACTATCACTTGATTAAACCTTGCCAAGCTTAGCTTGGTGGGTCTTGTTATCTGATAGTATAGAAGGGCAGAGTTTGCACCTCCATCATCCCCTTCTCCATTCAGCAAAAGGATTTCACAATCACTTTTGATTCTTACACTGCCCCAGCTCCGCCCACTTGTTGTTTGTTTGAAAGTTATTTTTATAGAGAGTTGAGAGGTGTAGGTAGAGTAGTTTGTGAAGCTGATGGTATTGTTGTTACTAGGAATGAAGATATCTGAAGGATAGAAAGGCCACTGTTGGGACACCACTTGTGGAACTACTCAAAGGGGGGAATGGAGCTTGGAAGGGAGATGGATAGCAACACCTGTATTAATGTAAGCTATGCAAGGGTGCTGGTGAGGTTGCCTTCCTGACTAATGCTGAGGGGATGAGAGTAACACTAAGAAAAAGAAGAAAAGGTGTGGCTGATTTCTACTTGATCCGCTTCAACTGACCTGGCTCACCTGCTATCAGTCCACACATCTGATCCGCAGCAGTCCAGCTCTTGCCCTGCACTCCGGTCTGCCTATTCAATCCAACCTCTGCGGTCTGCAATCCATGAGTCATCATGATCCATGCTTTCCATGTATGTAAATTTCTGTTAGCTTTCTTTTGTTCTTTTCTGACATCATGCTCAGTACTTATGTCACCAAATTCACACTGATCTCAGCTGAATGTGCATTCCTGCCTGTGCTATCACTGAGTAGAAATTCCCTGACACTTGCCAATATAAATCACCACAATTACTTAGCTTCTGCCCCCAAGTTCAGAAACTAGTCCAACAGAACTCCTGCTTTTTCCAATTGCTATTTTGCTACCTAGTTTGCTGTCACTCTTCTCCAGAGCTTGCAAGGAAGGAGAAGATGATATTCAGTCCAATATTTCCTTTCTAGTTCAACATCATCATCTATCTGGGATTCAACTACACCTTAATGCAGGCCCCAGTCATCTTATCAGCTATCCAGATCTTCTACATCTTTAATCCATGGCAAAATGAGTGAAGAAGGTTTGATACCAGGAAGTGGAGAGGAAAAAAAAACATTTTCCAGAAAGAATTGGCATCAAATTGACAATTGTTGGAAAAGAAATCCACTAATCATACCCACCCTGCCTGGACTCATGATAAGTTATTCCAATATACACTGTTGATATTGTGAAAGATTTTGTGATCTATATACCATTGATGGCTGTTGGTGATTTTGACAATCATTTTGGCCCAGATCCACATATTGACAACCTGTTGGCTTCCCAAAGCCCAAGAAACCACCCCAAATCCACAGTGTCCATCTGTGTCAATTTTTAAGACCTTGGTGATACTACATTGAATTAAAGTTGGGAGGAACTTGAAGGCAATGAGAGACGGATATTCTGGAGGTTTACTAGCAGGCTGTTGAGGTTTTTGTATGTTTTAAGTGACTGATGGTTGGTTGGAAAAGTCTGACAGCAAAGGACAGAAATGGCTGGTGTGGTGTGATGTGCCTGTTGCAATGCCACAAGCATGTATGCTGTGGTATTTATTCCTGTGTTTCTATACAGAGAAATATAAAAAATTCCTTTTCTTATTTATAAATGAAAGATATTGTAAAATTAACCCCAGAAATGGACTTTTCACACACAATAACCTATAGTTAACCACTGGAATGACCCCTCTATCTCCACCGGTTTAGGAGTTACACAGATTTCAACCTGTCACCGGGAATGTTTCTCTTGCTTATTTTTCTTCAAGCTGACTTTGTATTACATATGCATAATGAATATGAATAATTCCTCCCACATCACACCATATCACTCCACATCACACCAAATTATAACCTACAATTTCATATTATTACCCTTACAAGTGCAATAAAAAGTCTAACACATTTTTATCATCATGAATATAACAAGTGCCTAGTGCCAGTACCCTGTCCTGGCCTGCTTCCAACCCTGTTTGAAGCATAATGCTCCCACACCCTTCATGCCTCACCTGAGCCAACCCGGGTTCCATCCCCACTCTTTTCATTGATAACAATACCTCACCCAACTTCAGTTCAATTCCCCCTCTTCACATCTTCATCACAAACACTCATTAATACTCTATACATCACATGAACCAAACAATCCTATCATGTGATTAAAACTTTCCAAGCTTACCTTTGTGGGTATTGCTATCTGGTAGTTGGAAGGGCAGAGCTTGCAACTCCACCATCCCCTTCTCCATTCACCAAAAGGATTTCACAACCACTTTTGAGTCTTACAACACAAGGGTATTGTGATGGTACAGTTACATACATGAGGAGAAGCCAGTCTTACACAGCAGTTACAACACTGACATAAATAAACCCTCTTGGTTACCACAGAGGATTGGATGGAAGAATACACAATGGAGACACAAGGACATGGGAGGTGGAAGGAGGGAGGATCAGAGAGAGGATTTGACCCCCAAATACTGGACAGAAGGAAGATTCCAGTCAGGTGAAGAGTGTATTGAAAATTATGCAAAATGGCTTGTTTACATAGCAACAAATTTAATCTGTATTCCTGTTCATGCAAAGGCTTTGCAACTACAAACCTCTGCAGCATAAAGCCCTCATTATTTGGCAGGCAGTGCACTACAGGTGTATAGGGGCTGTGAAAATGATATCCCTTCTCTTTTCTCCATCAACCTATAGAAGTTTGGTCACATATGGTAGTTTACTTAGTATCAGCCTACAGAGGTTTGGTCACAGTAGTAGTTTAGTAGTAGTAGCTTAGCAGTAGTAGTTTGGGTAGCGTAGAATTCAGGCAGTAAGTAGATCAAGTTTCAGAGAAGTAGTAGAAACAACAGCCAAAAAACTATTCTCCTTGTTAGTATGTTAGTAGACTAGTTACGCTACGCGTAACACGTAGATAACGGTAATGTAACGGAATTTTTGTTGTTATCTGCGTGTTACGCATAACGGCGGTGTGATTACGTTAGCGCACCACATTAAGCCCTTTTCTTATGCTTGTTTTGTTATCCGTGCGCGCGGAGCCCCTGAGAACGGTGTAGGACTCGTGTGGGACACTAAATATAATTTGGTGAAATATCCGCTGAGGGGGAAATAAATTGCTTAATAGGTTGAAAGGCTATTACAACTTACGGGTGGTTTGAAAGACCTGCCCCTCTAATAATACTATGCAAATATCTAAGAGTCTTGTAATCAATATTTATAAAGATATGGCTGATTCCAAGATAGATCTTACTTTCATATAGTAATCTCTATCAGACCTAGATCACTTGATTCAACAGGCTAGCAAATCTGTTATAACTTCTTTGCTCGCAGGCAATATACTTACTTTGTTATACTTGTACTACACGTTACTAATATGCTGTTTAACGCAAACTTGTTGTTGTGTTATGCTTGGTTCTACTACTGCCAAAACACTAATACTGCTACTAAACTTCTACGCTACTTGTACTAACCACTAATACCGCTAATAACCGCACTGCTGACTAAACTACCGTATGTGACCAAACCTCTGTAGGCTGATCCTAACTAAACTAACTAACCACTTGTGACCAAACCTCTGTAGGCTGATCCTAACTAAACTAACTAACCACTTGTGACCAAACCTCTGTAGGCTGATGATGAAACATCTGATGAGGGGAGAAAGGGCCTCCTTATATATTGAAGGGTGAGGGATTTTTGCTCCAGGGAATCTCAACTACACAGCCTCTCATGCATGTACTGCGCTGCATGTACAAACAACGAGGGGTTTATGCTGCAGGAGACACTCAACTACACAGCATCTGCATGCATGTGCTGCACTGCCTTACAAACAATGAGGGATTTATGCTGCAGGAGACACCTCCTGTACATCTTATCTACCTGCATATGATGTGCTTTGTGTACAAACAATGAGGGATTTATGCTGCAGGAGACACTTCCTGTACAGCTTATCTGCCTGCATATGCTGTGCTACATTTACAAACAATGAGGGATTTATGCTGCGGGAGACACTTCCTGTACAGCTTATCTACCTGCATATGCTGTACTATGCGTACAAACAATGAGGGATATATACTGCATGAGGCGCTTGAGCTACACAGCACTTTCATGCATGTACTGCGCTGCATGATGTCATGTGTTGCTATGCAACCAAGCCATCTTCCATCCTCTTCCACACACTCTGCATCCATTGTCTAACCTGTTCCACTCCCAATGTTGGGGGTCAAGGCCTCTCCTCCCCTCTTGCTCCTTCTTCCCTTCTTCCCCCCGCACTGTATTACACACTCCCTCCACTATAATACCTCTGCAATGAGCTTTTGGCATTGTCACGCATATGGAACACCACAACGGGCAAAAAATGAGGCTAAAAAAGCCTTGAATGGTCCGTTATCGCGTTATCCGGGGGATAACGCAATAACGGGCCTCAAAAATGAGGTACGTTACGTTACGCGCGGGGCCTGAAATGTTCCCGTTACTAGTAAAGTAACGGGGGGGGGCCGGATAAAGGGGGTAGTTACGTTACCAAAATCGTGCGGATAACACAACATGACGTAACTACCCTTTGTTACTAAGAGCTATCTTGGAATCTGCCACATTTTTTTAAATATTGATTACAAGACTCTTGGTTATTGGCATAGTAATATCAGAGGGGAAAGTATTTCAAGCCACCCATAAGTTGCCATAGCCTTTCAATCTATCATACAATTTATTTCCCCCTCAAATGAAATTTGATTACCCATCCATCCCTGGAGTCCTACACCAGCAGTCTTGATTGGGTGGATTTTCTTCTTTGGTGGCAGTTGTTCTTGCTCTTCTGCAGGAGGCAAAGGAGGGAGATGGTTTGCAGTCTTGATTTTGCAGAATTTCTTCTGTGGAGCCAGCTGATCTACTTCTGAAGCTTCTTCCTTTTCTGAATATTCTGACTGTTCTTCCTCTTCCTCCTGCTTTTTCAGCAGAGATGTTATTAATTTACGCAAGGGGAGGACCCTCTTCTCAGGAAGCTCTTCAGTACTAATTCTTTTCTTGATTTCTGGTCTTCCCTTCCTCTTCTTCTTCTTCTCTGCGGCCTTCAAGTCTTCAACTTGCTGCTTTTTGGCTTTCAGATATGCCATTGGGCATGAAACATGCCAGGGCTGATTCTCTCCAGCAAGTCCAAGAATGTAGTTATCTGATGCTTGCATGAGATTCCTGTGTGTTTGTGGTAGCAATGGTGCAACAAGTACAATACATGTAATTGTATTTCACTGTATCGTATTGGAAAAATATCAAAATAAATGTATGTGTATTGTAATTTTTTCCAAAAACTGTACATATGTATCATTGGAATTGTTTGGTGAAACCATTACAAAACATATTTATTGTAATTGAATGTATCTGCATGAAAATATGATACAATGTATAGCCTATACAATACATGTATCGTAATTGTTGCAGAGTTGGTGGTAGTTTCCATGACACTGATCCTAGGTGCTGAGCTTCCTGGCATCCCCAAGATTGTTGAAGGCCTTTTGGAGCACATAATTTTTGATAAACCTGCAGCAGTTGTGGAACATCTTCAGAAGGTATCACAGAGTAGTCATCTTCTTGTGCTGGAATTCTGTTGCAATTTTGTGGTACTGAGCTTTGAGACCATTGCTGATGATATTGATGTAATTGTGCTGAGGGCCAAGGAGAAAAGACTTGATGAAAGTATGTGCAGATTCCATTCTAGATGTTTTGCAATTTTTGAAGTGAGGAACATCTTTAGTCCAAATGTTTGGGTAATTATTGTCAACCAGGAGCCAAGTTTACGTGACATATTCTTCAAACACAGGACCAGGTCCATATTTTGTTGAAAATAAGCTGAAAGAGGATCTGAAATTGGCTTGATTTTGTAACTTGACCAAGTTCAACCAGTATCAAAGCACATATTTTTCTTGTTCTTGATTCTTGAAGAAGGCTTTTCTGAATATGCCAATTACAGAGCATATTATTGCAATCTGGAAAGGAGGCAGAGAGAGAGAAGTGATCAGAGCTTTTTCACAATCAGTGATCACAACCACTGGCAGAGGAATATTGTGATATTTGAACACTGAGAGCAAGGAATTGAGAACCCAGTTGTAGAATGGTACGGTTTCTTCCTTCATGAAGCAGAACTGGTGACATCTCCGCGGATTTTTTCTGCATAGTCACTGTGCATGATGCACAGTGACTGTGCAATGACACTTGATCAAGTACAGTAAGCCTTGACAAAGGCTTGTTTAATACCATATCATCAGCTTGCTGAGTTCTTGCATCTCAACTTCTGGCAGTTGCTTGACTTTTTCTTGCAGTGTAAAACATTTTTGCTGTTAGCGCAATAATAACAGCACCAATTGATTTATTTCATCCATTAATTTTTGTTACATATAATGTAACTCCCCATTGCTGAGGACACCATTACTTTAGAGAAACACCCTGACACAAACTCACTGGCCCAGCTACGCTAACATTAGTGCTAGCATAGCGTAGTGTTAGTTTCTTTGAGCTACTCTACGGTGGCGCTAGTTTTAGCGGCCGGATTTTCCCACTAACACTACTGAGATAGAAAAAATCATTGGTGTAGCGCTAGCGGTTGTTGTTTTACGTCTGCTAAAGCTACATTTTTTTGGATAGCGTTAGCATACCTGTTTCAGCTTAGAAAAAAGCCACACTAACTTTTAGCATAGCTTTTGTGTACACTAGCGCCGCCTGAGGAAACAACTGGGCAGAAACAGCCCAATTTTCCCCGTTCAATTACAGGAATGAAACTTGGCAGAAAAAACACCCCAGTTTTTTCCTGCAGTCACACAAATACAGGAAAAAAAACTAGAATGTTGTTTCTGCCCAGTTTATCCTGCCCTAGTTCAGCGGGAATTTATTCCGCTAAACAAATGGGGAGCAAGAATCAGTTAGCACCTATCTTGCTACGCCAACCGTTAGAGTAGATGATGTTTTTCTGCACTAACACTTTTTTTAGCATTAGAGCAGGAAAAAAGCTACTCTACAGATTGGTTTTATTGGCATAAAATCCCACTAACACTACATGAAAACTTGGCCTCTGTTAGAACCGCTACACTAAAGCCAAGTCTCCCTGTAGCATAGTGTAGCATAGTGGCCCACCGTTAAGCCCATCCAAGGCATATTACACCATCATCTTGCTAGTTACAACCCTCTAAGACACAGTTAGTTTACTATAGGCTGACATATCCAGTTGAGGAGGGTCCTTGGAATTTCAATCCATGAACTTGATCTATGAGCTGTGCTGAAGATCAGCATCAGCTCTTGATGTGCTCTGATTCCTTCTGCCAGCTGGGGCGCTGGCTGGTACTGGACATGGCGCTTCTTCTGGGTGAGCTGGAACTAACCACCTATCTTAGCTCCAAGTCTTACTTTACCAGTGAAACAATACAATGTATTGTGTATTTGACACATAAGGCATAGATACATTCTGTATTGTAATGTCCTTGAGTGCAAACACAAACTCCAATACAATTTATCTTGTCTTTGATACATACCTGTGCATTCAATACCAATACTATACTGTGTAAGGATGTCAGATAATAATTAATCAAGAATTTTCTGCCAAAGAACAGAGAAGGGCTTCCTGTCCTTATCATTTATTGGGAGCTCATGTTCTCTCTTGGTGGAGTTTGGTGAGAATTCTGTCATCTTAAATGATCAAATTTTTGCAAGTATTCTCATTTTGTTTGTTATTTCTTATTTATAGTATCCTGGAAAATTTGGCCTTTCAATTATGCCATATTCATCATCTGAAATCACTGTGCCTGTGCTCTGAGGTTACATGAATTAATCATGAATTCTTTATTAGTTTGAAACCCTTTTGGAAATTGTGGAGTTCACCCCGGTGCAGAATTCAGGATTACCAATTTTTCAAGATTGTGCACTTCAAGATGTGGAAGGTGGAGCAGGATATTCAAGGTTCCTCCCCAAGTTCTAGTTGCAGGTTGGGTTGTAAGGTCCGCAGTAGGCGGAGTTCAACATTTAAGGTTTGGTCTGATTGATATTCAAAGTTTCATACTTCAATTTTGCTCCACTCCATTGTTTGTTCTTTGTTTCCCACAGTTGTATTCTTTCTTTTTGTTTGTGTTGTTGTGAGGTCTGACAGGGAGAGGATTAAACTGCCCGGAATCCAAGTGCAATTGCACACTTGGAGGATGGGTTGGCAAGGGGAATTTCTGATCCACAGAATAACCATCAAAGATTTTGATCAATCTTCATAGTTTGAGCATTGGAGTCTTCTCTGCCATTGTTTCTTTGTTTCCGGACCTCAACAAACCATCCAAACGGCCGCTGGGCTTTCAACCTTGGCGTATCTCAAGCCCAACCCAAGCTATCTCTTTTTGATTCTTCTGCTCATCATCTGGACTGACACAGAGGGCAGCCTAAACAGCACTTTTTCCCCCCCACCAACTGCCTCCACCTAGGACAGACAGAGTCCCATAACATGTCAATTGTCTCAAGGGTTCAACGGTTGACTCAGTGACTGATGGATTGAAGGTTTCCACTTTCAATGGCACAATTTGACTTTTTTTTCTGAGGTTTATTGATACAAGTGGTGAACAAGATGTTGATATGACAAATCTGACTGCTCAAAGCCTCAATCCCCCGGTGTTCGGCTCCTACCCGTTTCCCCCTCTCTGGGCTCGGGGAAACCATCAAGCCGCTCGGCCCACCCTTGGCCCTCTATGTCCACACACTGAACCCTCTCTTCCCTCTTCCCGCGTCTTGCTCGGTCTTGTCGAGGTTGTCTTCACCGCTACATAGTCTCCACTTCTATCAGCCTTCGCGATAGAATGTTCGGGGCTTCAAATAACACGTTCGGTGGGTTCAATGCCGCTAATCAACAACAACCCCAACAGCAGCAACAACAACAACAACAACCGACCGGCGGTCTCTTCGGCGGAACACCTGCGAACACCTCCTTTAACAGTAAGTCTCCATCCTTCTTCTTCTCACGCAATCGGTCACTTCGATCGGCTCGACTGAGCCGATTTGCTTGTCTTTGATGTAGCGTTCGGCCAACAACCCGCAGGGAACACCTTCACTCAGCAACCCCAGGCCACCGGTTTTGGCAATAGTTAAGCTTCACCTTTTCTATCCTGCGATGGAACCTCAATCGGACTAAGCGTAAATGTTTTGGCAGATGCCTTTGGTGCTCCAGCTTCATCTACTCCCTTTGGCCAAACGCCCGCTCCTGCGAATAACCTCTTTGGCCAACCTCAAACTCAGTCCTCAAATATCTTTGGCGCTTCCCCTCAACCTCAGCAAGCACCCCCTAATACCGGCTTCGGCGGCTTTGGTGGTTTGTCTCGATCCTCAGCTTACCCCATATCTCATCTGCTCTTCTCTAACACGCTATTTTCGTCTTCTCTCCTCAACTCGTCTTTCGTAGCTGCTCCCACTAACACATTCGGTACCTTTGGGGCAACCACCAATACAGCTACCCCCAGCTCCAACCTCTTTGGACAGAAGCCGGCCGCTTCAACTCCTACATTCGGCGCTGGTACCGCGACTGGTTTCGGATCCAACGTGTTCAACCAAAACAGTCCGTCTTCTTTTATTCTCTCAAGCCCTCCCATTTATTTCTGCATGACAGCAAGCGATCTTTGGTCTCATTTTTATGTGTTTTGAAGCTGCATCTCCATTCGGGGCTACCGGCCCTTCAGCTCCTTCGAGTGGCACCGTCAACCCTCCCTATGCGCCCGTAACTTTGGCTGAGAACGAATCGACTCCTAGCTCGAAATCCACCTTTAACTCAATCGTCGCTATGGATGCGTACAAAAATTTTAGCTTTGAAGAGCTCCGGTTCCAAGATTACATGCAGGGTAGAAAAACTGCGGTGCCCTCTAACACACTCGGAACAGGCTTCGGCACCCAGCAGCAACCTCAGACCGGCGCTTTTGGAACTTTTGGAAATGCCAACAATACCAATACACAGGTTGGCGCGTTCGGTCAGCAGCAACAGCCCCAAGCTAACATTTTTGGTGGCGCGCCTTCCTCAAACACGTTCGGAGCCCAACCAGCAGCTAATCGCAACATATTTGGTCAACCAGCCAACACTACCTCAACCCCATTTGGTCAGGCCCAAGGTACGTCGCTCTGATTTCTAGGATACTCATGTTAGCGCCTCAACATCCTGGAGCTCTGTTGTCGTCTCTTACCTGGGTTACACCCTTCCCAGCTCCAGCCACCTCAAATGCTTTCGGAGCAGCTGCAGCACCCGCAGCCACTACCTTCGGCTCGAACAACATGTTCAACAATAACGCGACCAACGGTAGCCCCTTCGGTGCGCCAGCCGCCAAACCAAACATCTTTGGATCTGCAACTACCCAGACCCCCTTCGGCGCGCCAGCTGCTTCAGCTGCACCTACGACCGGTATCTTCGGGAGCACGCCCGCGCAACCTCAGAATAATCTTTTTGGGGCTGCAAACAACCAGAATGGCGGTGGATTGTTTGGCAATGCCAACAACAACAACGCTACTCAACCCGCTGGTGGCCTGTTTGGTAAGCTTGCATTTATTTTTCTTTAATGCTAGTTCACCTTGACTCACATTGTGGGATTGATATAGGCGCAAACACCAACCAGAACAACGCACAAAAACCAGCCGGTCTTTTCGGGGGCGGCTTGGCAACGGGCTCCACACTCTTTGGTCAGCAAACTCAAGCGGCGAACACGACCAATACTTTTGGATTTGGACAAAACAATCAACAACAAACAACCGGCGGATTATTCGGAAATAACAACCAAACGCAGCCCAACGCGAGTGGGGGTCTTTTTGGCCAGAATAATAACCAGCAGGGCCAGAACACGACCAGCGGTGGATTGTTTGGGTCCAATAATGCAAACAACCCAACTCCCAACACTGGCGGACTCTTTGGTAGCAACACCAACAACAACAATGCGGCCTCCGGCGGTCTGTTTGGACAAAAACCCGCGAATCCGACTGTGTCTCTTTTCGGTAACAAGGACGCAGGCGCCCAAAACAACAACACCAATTTTGGCGGTACCACAGGCGGGTTGTTTGGGGCTCAGCAAACGGGTTCGACGTTTGGAATAGGAAATAACCAGAACCAGAGTAACAACTCCGGCGGAAATATGTTTGGTCAAGCGAACAATCCACAGATGTTTCAGAGCCAACAGAACGGCCTGTTTCAAAGTCAACAAGCTCAGCAGCCTACACTTCAGGCACGCGTCGATCGAGATGCTTATGGGAATAACCCCCTGTTTGCCAACCACGGCATCTCTGCGGGTTGCAAGCCAGCCATTCCGATTCGAAAACAACTGCCGACCATCGATTTCAAACCACTGCCACGCCCCAACACGAAAATCGTCAAACTGCGTGGTTTTGCGCGTTCTGCAAGTCCCGTCAAGAACGTGAGCTCCGGAAGTCCTATGAATGCTAGTTCGGTCTCGAATGGCTCTTCGGTCGTATCTCGTTCATCCGCTTACTCCAGGCACGAGGAGCCTTTACTGAGCCCCAAAGCTTTTATCGTCAAGCCCAGTCCCAAAAAGCTTACTATCGACCCGTCCACAATTTCAACACTATTTCGCAACCGAAGTACCACTATTAATGGATCTCCATCATCGGTGCAGGGTACACCTCCCCCTCCTAGGAAAAACACTGCAATCAACCGACCCGAATCTGTCTTTGACCCGGATGCTGAATCATCTGCCCGGAATGTCTTCTCAGCAGCCTCACATGGCCCGACCCGAAGTGTAGGCCAGGCAAGCGAATCAAACAACGCAGCGAAACAAAGCTCAGCTGTAAAATCTCCCACCAACTCGAAAAATGCACCGAATCTTTCTGGCTCCAACCAACTAACAACCGATAACGAAATCAACTCGGATCGTGTGCTCATGGAAGATGAGGTGGTGATCCGTTCGAAGTCTCAAGCAAAGGATGGAGAGTACTGGATCCTTCCATCGATAGACGAGTTGCGGCTCATGAAGAGGAAAGACTTGAAAGCAGTCCCCAACTTCAAAGCTGGTAGGGTTGGCTATGGTCAGATTGAATTTCGAGAGACCGTCGACCTTAGTGGCCTCGAAGACTTCTCCACAGACCTATGTGGCGAAATAATTGTATTCAAGCAATCCCTGTGTAGTGTCTACCCTGACGACCCAGTCGACAAACCACCCGTTGGAAAAGGTCTCAATGTCCCTGCAGTGATAACCCTTGACAACTGTTGGGTGTTGGACAAAGCAACTCGAATGCCGATCAAGGATCCAAACCATGCCCGTGTCAAGCTGTTTACCAAGAGATTGATGAAAAGTGAAGACACCGAGTTCATCGAATATGATGCCCAAACTGGCAAGTGGACGTTTACGGTCGAACATTTCACCACCTACGGGATCGACGATAGCGATGAAGAAAGTAATGATGATGATGACGAAGATGAAGATCAGGAAGGCGAATCATACGTCCGCTCTGAATCCGAAGATGATCTTTCGGGATTGGATCATCGTCACAGTCGACTAGTTCGACCGCTACATGAGATGACATCTAATGGAAACAGTATTTCTGATGAGAACGAAGATGACGGACCTCCTCGGGCTATGTTATTTGATGACGAGCAGGAAAGCTTACCGCTCCACAAAGAGAATCTTCCGACAACTCACGGTCAATTGATCGACAGGTCTGAAGACGAAACTACTGCATCAGTTACTGGGAGTGATGACCGTGAAAGCCCATTCATGGCCAAGCACGTGAGTAAAAAGCGACCAAGGCAGGGTGTAGATTCTGAAA
Organism: Puccinia triticina; assembly: GCF_026914185.1. Lineage (NCBI taxonomy): Eukaryota > Fungi > Basidiomycota > Pucciniomycetes > Pucciniales > Pucciniaceae > Puccinia > Puccinia triticina. Next base: position 8,850,856 of record NC_070559.1, on the reverse strand, counting down.
ACTCCCTCGACAACGATCCGTCTAAGCAAGCTTCATCCTCAGATTGGAGAAACTCGATTGGACTCGAATCTCGGAAAGTTGCAGTTATGCAAGCTAGCCTGTTTGCCCGTCCCGATTCATCACGGGCTCGGCTTCAGCTCACTCCCAAGGTACCCTCGAAAACTCAAACAGCACCTAGTGAGGACCCCCGACGAGCGCGCAACACCTCACGTCAACCTCCATCACACACTCCGGAGCCGCGCCAGATCACAAATACGCACACCAACATCCCGACTCCCTCGCCTCACGTGCCAGTAAAGAAACATCTCAACGTACCTGTCAGGCTTAGATACCCACAGTATATCCCTTTATCAAAATCTTTAGCTTTCGGGAAATGTATCTCCAATAAGAGCCCCAGCTTGAGTATGGCTCGATCCTTTCGAGTTTGTTGGATAGGGCAATCTAACCAAGTCATTCACCCGGCCCGCGGTGAAATTGGAAATATTCTGGATACTAGTAACCTGTAAGCTTCCAGTATACTTGTTGGTATCGCAACATATTTCGTCCTGAAATCGGTGTCCTTTCCTGCTCCTTGATTCCCGCAGACAAAACACATCGTTCGGCCATCTTGCCGTTTCCACTATTTCATGTCACGCTTTTGAGAATGTGGGTTTTCAAATCTTCGCATTCTTTCGCATTTACAATTTAGCTGACAACCCTGCTCGATTTCAGTCGATGGAAATCAAATCTGCCCAACGCTTGCTAGAAATCCAGCTCAAACATTCCACCATTCGGTTGGAGGAGGGTGTACCCAACGTGATGACCAATCCGAACTTGAAATTTCGAGATTTTTTGGCCAGTTATGATAAAGCAGATCGATCAAATGATGCATTGACCTGGGGGCTGTGCTCGGCTCTATTCGATGAGTTAGAATTGAGGATCCCGAAGGGCGCATCTCCTGGAGCTGTGGATCGAATCAAGCGCATCCGACGTGAAGACGCCTTCACGAAGTGGCTGGAGAAGACCGTCGCCCCGTCAGTCGAACAAGACGTGAGATCTCCCAGTCGACAGCAGGGTAAATTTAGCGCCATCTTCCAACTTTTGACTGGAAATCAGATTGAGCGAGCTTGTGAATTGGCAATCCAAACGGACAACTACCGCTTGGCAACGTTGATCGCACAATGTAGACGAAGTGACGCGACGTTCAAGACAGATATGCATCAACAAACTCAGATCTGGCGCCAGCTCAGAGTGGATGCTCACATTGACCGAGATCTGAGGAAGACCTACGAGTTGATTTCTGGAAACGTCACAATGTCCAAAGGCTCTGGGAAAAAGGGCCTGCAGGTGGATCATAGCGAGGATATAGGGATCGGCGAAGGGCTAGACTGGAAGCGAGCATTGGGTCTTCATTTCTGGTTCCTAGCTCCGGACGATAACGTCTGGCTTGCCGTCCAAACTTATGAGGATGCATTCAAGAACGCTCGATGCACGCCACCGCCGATCCCGTGGTACATGGACTCATCAACTGCTAGCATATCCGAGCCTGTCCCCAATCGATGGAAGCTCGATCCAGACCAGCCCGTATATGATGCCATCTTTCAAATCCTCAAGATCTTTGTCGATCCCACGTATCCGCTCGAATCCGTTTTAGAGCCCCGAGGCTTTGGTCCATCCCCGTTTGATTACCGAATGCCTTGGCACCTCTACATCCTTATCGCGAAGGTGATGAGGTTGAGGGACTTCGAAGACCGAGAGCCGATCATGAGAGATATCGAAACCTACTCAGATGATACCAGTCTCTCAGAAAGCGGGAGTGTTTCGGCTGATATTCTGACCAGTCAATACGCCGACCAATTAAATAAATTAGGACTGATCAAATGGGCTGGCTTTATCTTGTTACACTTGGAGAATCCGGAAGGGTGAGCGTGTTTTCTATGCGATTGTGTGGGGATGATATACTGATTAGCTTGTCCTTTATAGCCGAGCCCGAGCCCTGAAGGAATTGATTTCTAGAAATATCAAGGCAGTCACAGGCGACGTCGAAGATTTTTTTGTTGACAAATTGAAGATTCCATCTACTTGGATATATCTTGCTAGAGTACATTCATTGCGTGGTCTTTAGGGCACCAATCCACTTGTACTAATGCTTTTTTTTTTTTCGTCACAGGCTCAGGTAGCACATTATGAAGGTCGCTTCTTTGAAGAATACCATCTCTTACTAAAATCGTCGAGAATCAACGAAGCTCATAAGATTGTCGTCTTAGAATTGGCACCAGATGCCATCTTGAGAGGAGATTTGAAGTTGATCAGGAATTTGTTCTGCGGGAAATCCAACATTATTTCAAGCTCGGAGTTGACCGGCGTAGCCAAGGTGAGTAGAGATAGTCGAATCTCGATGATCGACTTGTAGGAAACGTCTTTACACTTTGCTTATATTATTGCACAGGCCTTCATGGATTTTGTCAAGGTGGTCGAAGGTTTACAATTCTTGAATGCATCCAATGGAGCTACAGCCCTCACCGCACGGGGGAAACGAAGTTTGGATAACCAAGTCGACCAAGCCCAAAACCGGGAAGAAATCGAAGAGATGCTGGGGACTAAAGTGTCTAACTTGATCAAAGAAATCCCACTGATCTTCAATGAGTTTTCGAATGCCAATGGGTTAACCGTCAAACAGCAGGTAAGTTCTTCATTTGGCCCGCAGAGCGTAAGGCAGAGCTGACTCCTTTTTTGGGAGTTGTGTTTCATAGGTTTGCATCAATGAGATGATGTCGAGTTTGATCAATCTGATCGAATGTAATCCCCGCTCACTAAGCCTCAACCACAACGCCATCAGGGACCATCAACGGACGTCGAACACGCCTCAGAAGCCATACCACTATCTCAACAGTAACAATACCAATCTGATCAACATTAAAGACTTGAAAACCTCCGATCAGGTGCTCTTCATCCAAAACTTTTCCCACGAAAACTTCCTCAAAACTTTACAAAACTTTCCTCCGCTCCGTTCTCCACCTACCACGACCACTTCATCCCCTATCCTGGTTTAAGATCAAGATGACTGTCTCCTTTCTCTTTCTTTGTATTTGTTCATGAAATTTACATATCTGTTGGAGTTTTTTCTATGATTGAGATTGATCCTGTTGATGAAATAAACTGATGATGATTGTGCTGGTGATGGTCTGGTGAATGTGTGTGGCTAAATATGTAGATGAATCATACTGTTCTACCTTCTACCCTTGTTTGATCCCTCGCACCAGCCGATGGTTGATGTTGTGATCTTGAGAGAATATGTAATTGACAGCTTGAGTGGCGGAAGAAGGGACTGCCCATATGATAAAGCTTCACTCTTCCTAATCCAACCCTTCAAGCTCTGTTCAGTCTCCGATGTACGAAATTGGGAACTACAATCCATCACCCTCAATATTTACAGTGGTTAATACCTACACCAGTTGTAGTCGATGACACATGATACAACATGTGTGCACATAATTACATAGGGCCAAGGGTGAAGTGCTGATTACGTAAGCCGTGGTTGAGTCCCCTTGTTGAGCGAAAAAAAAAGAGCGAAAGGGTGATAGGGGACGTGGCTCTCCCCTGATGACCATGCCCACTGGCCGGCTCAACTTCTCCTTCCCAACCAACCAGCTCTCCAGATGGGTCTCTTCTCCTTCCTCCGCCCCTCCAGCCAACCCACCCCAGACTTGTTCGAAAAGGAACTCGTCCAACTCGAACTCAAGATCTCAAGCCACCAGGAAAGACTCAAGGCGATCGACCAGCGACAGCGATCGACTACCTCGACTATCACCATCTACTCAAGCCTGTTCTGGTCGATTTATACATGTCTATGGTACTTCGGCTGGACACCAATCAAATGGCTCCACCTCGGCAACAGGCTCATAAGCCCAAATTCAAAAACATTACTCTCAACCAATCCCAAACTCAATCAATCAATCCAGGTCTTACCCATCATACTAATCCCAATCGGGTCAGTGTCTGCTAACTCCATATCTGGAAAAAAAGAAGGAAAAAAAAACCGTCTGAGACGAGGATGTAAAACTGATTGTTGCCGATCTGCTCTACTAGACTCCTGTCGTTTCGTTGGCTCGTTCAAACTTGGTATCAACGTAAACAAGAGTCTGAGAAGCTCCGACTACGCTTACTCCAAAAACAACTGCGGGATAAAATCGAAGAGCTGAAGAAGAAGACTGCTTATTACTCAACCAAAGAATTACTCGATCGATATGATGAAAAAACTAAACTCAATTCTGTGAGTTCAGGTGGATTCCCTCCATTTTACTGATTTTCATTTTCAAGTATACACTGAACTTCTACCCCCCCCCAAATAATTGACTTGGTTCTGAAGCAATCGTCCCCTCAGAATCCACACCAACCCGGTCGGATGACAATGACTCCGCCGAATAATGAAGCCTTGAGACAGAGGCACCGCCCGCCATCTTCGAGCCCAGCTACTCTGTCGAACTCATTATCTCCGATGCAGAATAACAACTCCTCTCCAGCTCATCAGATGGGTCCGCTATCAGGTCCACCTCCGGCCCCACACCAACAGCATCTCCATCAACAACATCAAAAGATACTCACTACTCCTTCTCCCACTAATGGCCGAGGATGGGCCGATCGATTCGCTGAAGTCTTGCTCGGTGACGACGAAGCTCGACCAGAGAGTAAGTATGCCCTGATCTGTATCAAATGTTTTGCGCATAATGGACTGGTCCGACAAGAAGAACTCGATCAAATCCGTAGGTCATCAAAACTTGATTCATTCTTTTTCTATTCGCTGTCCGCTTTTTTTTCTTTGCTGGTCTATGAGCTCACTTCAACTGTTTCTGCGAATTCAAACATAGAATACCTATGTCCCAAATGTGGGACTTTTAACCCTTCGAAAAACAAAATGGGCCGTCATAGTCAGTCAAAACAAACATTCTTCAATATCCTAAATTTTTCCGTAAATGTTGATGTTGAATTGATTGGAATTTTCTTGAAAATTGATTGACGCAGATCATCCGAGTGGAGAGGAACGCCTATCAGATGAAGGTGCAGGGGAACGGAAAGCTGGCTCAATCAATAGCCAAGGAAAACGGGGCGGCAGGAAATCATTAGCTGATTCGATGATCCGAAGGAAGCCACCAATCGATGATTCATTCAATGTAGTCCATCAAAGACGAGTAGTCAGTCAAGCGGCTGGCATCCCTACTTCCTCGTCTTCTTCCCTCTCCCTCGACCATCGCTTTTCTCAAGTCTCGCAATCTAACCGGACCGATGTGGATAATGAGGATGTGCTCACCGACGACTATTCTGAACGCCCTGACATCTCACAAGCTGATCGTGCTGACAACGACTACCAAGTGGAAGACCTCGAAACTAGCGACGTCGAGCCCCCTCATCCCCAGCCCGTCATTTCCTCCTCCGCCGCTCCTACAACTCTCCCTGATCGAAAATCTAAGAAGAAATCTTCGGCTCAGAAAGTTAAAAAGTCTGGATGACACCGAGCTCAAATATTATATGATGGATTTGTTTATCCTGCTTTAGTAACAGTTTACTTTTCTCGTGTGTATACATCCGAACCACCAAAATTAGATTTTCTCTTCTTTGTTGGTTTTTTTTGTTTGGCTTTTATTTAATTTTCTCATTGGTTTGTGAAGATCTAAATACTTGAATTAAGTAATCATCAGTATCATTGCCCATCAATCATAATCATCCTAACTCTAGAGTACAACAACTTTTGCAACTTTTGTATGATGAGGTTCTAGTTCTTAGATTCCTGAGCCCAAATCCATGTTCGAAATGTGTAAGCGAGTCTGTCAATAATTCAATGAGCATTTGGTTTTTTCGGAAAATATCGCATCCCTCTGACAAAAAGAGCCATATTCAAATGGGAGTTTCGAACTTATCATTGATGCTTTCTGGGTCCGTACACGGCGGGGGTACTTCCTGCCCCGCCCGTTTGTGGAACCGACGAGAGGAGGGTAATCCGTGGGACCGACGAGGATTGGCTCGCACTACAGGCAGACAGCTGTCGCTCCCGCGCGCAGCGTCACCTAATTTTGGTGGCCGCAGTCACTGCGCAGGTGACGCTGCGTGCGGGAACGTCACCTGTTTGCCTGTAGTGAATGCCACTACGAGCTCCAAGCCTGGTTGTGGGTTCGAGTCCCATGAGCAATACTTTTGAATGAGGTGCGCTTCTGCTGTATTTTTCACTGGCCTGCCTACGTGGCCACGTGGATTCCACGGGTACGCATCTGTAAGTATCCGTGGAATCCTCGGGGCCATCACGAGGTGCCCCCGTGATCCACTTGGTGGAGACCCCGTGAACGTGTGGACCAACAGCCGCTGGTCCGACCTCGCGCGCGGCTACCACGTGGACTCCTCGTGGATTCCACGGGATATCCTCGTGGAAGGACTCCCCGGGTGTACGTGTCTGCGGTACATTCACCCGGTCTCAGCCCGTTCGGCGAAAAAAACATTGCGAGCCAAGCCGGTGCGGGAGCCTGGTGGAGATGTGGCAAAAGAGTAGCGTTTTTCTCTCCGTCCGGGAATTGAACCCGGGTCACCCGCGTGACAAGCGGGTATACTGACCTCTATACTAACGAAGAGTTTCTTGTGAGATCTGGTCAGTGCCAGTATATAATGATTATACTTCATCTTGGCTTCAGGAGTCACATTCAAGTTTAATTCAGAAGGCAGATAAATTGTAAATGTTTCAATTCACAGTTACACGACATAAAAAAAGGACTCCACATGCAGTTTCAGTGTCACTGTCAGCCCCTGTGGTATTTGATAGTGAGGAATGGAGATTGGTTTCAGGCTGCTTGCCAAACTTGTGTGCCAGTTGGGCAGGTCAACTTCCACCAAAATCCAAACTAAGCAAAGCCTGTGTATGTGATCATTGGCGGTGGGAGGAGCCGTAACTTGATCCTGAGCAGCCGGTACCGGCAAGACACCCCACAGCAAGGAGACAGCCGATATGTCAAGTTGACAGATGGTTGACAGTGTCAACCAACAATTCAGCCAACTTCACCATATTACCAGACACTAAGCATAGGAGTTTGCAGTAAAACTCTTTTTTGCCCCACCCACCCACCCTTTGGGCTCTGACCTTAGGGACTTGCTAGATAAATACTTTGAGTTTATGCAAAGACCTAAAGTTCTCTACTGTCAAAAACCTCCCTTCCAGGCAGCTTTAGGAGCCATGAGGAAGAATGGAGGAGGAGAAGGAAAGAGGCCTTCTTCTCTTTAGCCCGTACCCGGGTGACTTGGGAAGTTAAGAGGTGCTTTTGGTTCACCCTAGACAAAATAATGCATTTATGTGAATGTTAGTTTGAAGATTAATTTCCTTAGATTAAAAGGAAATAAAGAACGAATTTGGAGAGACAGCATGGAAGGCTGCAGATTGGATACGGTAGTCAAACAAGTGTTTCTTGTAGTGAATGGGATGCTCTCGAAGATATTCAAACTCGCCTACAGAAAGCCAGTTTGCGATGATAAAATTGCACCAACCAACAACTGCGTGTTAATCAGATGGGCAAACATATTGGAGCGGTTCCAAAAGGTTTGAATATTCAAATGGCGTGCACAAGAGAAAATAAAAGAAGGGAAACCTACACACAGGTATACATATGTATGTACAAGCAAAAAGGAAGAGGGTCAAGTTGCGAGGCATCTATGTGTTCAGCTTGTCATGAATTCTTTAAGCTGACTGGTGCGGATGAACTTTGCACCTTTGGGTTCAACAAACAAGCTCCTAATGATGCGATGTAAGAAACGAGGAAAAAAAGGGAATCTGAAGTCAGCACTAGCCATTTGATGGTCCTCTTAATCATGTGGTTATATTTTGAGAAAGGTCTCTGGTGAGAGATCGATCCGGGAAAGGGACTGTGGGCCATTTGATACTCAACTCAGCTTCGACCAAGACATCTCCAGCCAGGTTTTCGATCCGTCCATCAGCCCAAACCTTCCTCCCATTCGGAGCACGATCGCCAGGAAGCCATGAGCGCAGGATGATGAATTGGTTCGCAAGTACCGACTTCTTATAGCTCAATTTCAAACTAGCCGTCACTCCGATCATGTTGGGCAAATTGCTGAACGCCTGCAATGGTCAATAATGCATTTGTTTCGTGTTTCGCCCGGCCACATGTTTTTTTTGTCATGTCATTTCATCAGTACTTGTGTTGTCATCTCCTTTTCTTTTACACTTTGCTCCAAAATGAAAGTTTAGTTTAACTGAAAACTGACCAGGGCGGCTAATCCTTCATCACAAATCGTCGCAAGCAAGCCTCCATGGACGATCCCTTCATGACCACACATCATATCACCTACGTGTACAATCACTACAGCTTCTGTTTTGTCCCTATCAAGTGTTAAAAAAATATCAGTTATCTTCCACTGAATTGTAACCAGGGTTGTTTTTTATCTTCAGCGGGTACAGTGGGATGAAATTACTTGTTGATAAATACGATCGGAGGAATTGCGAATTTTCCAGAGCCTCTGAGAGTTGAATAGGTGAGGCTATGTGCCATCTGGTGGCGGCCAAGTTTGTTGAACGGTCTGAAGGATGACCAACGGTCCGGTTGAGCGTTTAGTTGTTGGACGATCTGGAGTTCGTGGAGCTGGGATTCGATGGAGTTGGTAATCTCTTGGGCCTCTGGGGAGTCATTCTGACGGTGGAGCGATGAGTTCGTAGTAGGCGGTTTCAAGAAAGAATTGATGACCAGTTGGCTCATCAGATTTGGCGGATAGCTTGTCCCGACTAGGTATCCCATCGAGAGCGTCGCCAACGAAATCAATGTGGTCGATTTCCATCGTGTTGGTCCAGGTTTGGTCGTCTGTTCGGCCGTCGGATCGGCTTGGTTTGAAGTGACCGAAGAGGCGCTGTAGGATCTCGCCCCAAGTCGAAATGGGTTGGGAATCCTCCGGAGAACTGGCCTAGATTGAATGTCGGAGTTGATGGGAATTCGGAGGATGTGATCCGTGGCAGGCTTGACAGGAAGAATGTTGAAGAAGGAAGATTGAACGGAGCGGAAGTTCCCCAAAGATCTGGACATTGACGTAAGTAGATATTTTATGTAAACAACTTCCGGCGTATTTCTTGAGGAGATTAAGGTTATTCACAAATGATAAGGATGGCGGCTGCAAACGGCAAGGGAGCTTGGTTTGATAGTTTTTGGTACAGGTTCATCAGGTTGAAGGGGAAAATACCAACACATAGATTTGCTGCTTTAGGAAACCCGCCGGAACGTTCAAACTCCACTCCCATCACCGCATTCTCAACCACAAATATCCACACAAGAAACTGGGTAAATCTTAATTTGTTAGGTAAAAATAGCCAAGCTCCTCCCCCTCTTCCAGAAGACCGACCACTGCAGGATGCACCATGTGGCTTTTGCCTTGAGGGCTTTCAGGAATCACATCAAGTCCATCAAAAGCAATTGTCAGTAAATCATCCACCAATCTTGAAATTGAAAGGTCTTGCCAAGGAGAAAGCTGACCCTACTCCTCAATCATCTGCATGAGATCAGATCACTGAGGACTTCCCGTCAACCAAAAATTAAAATGCTTGATCCGGAGGGATAAGCTAAACCTTACTGACTGGTGAAAACTGATTGAGATTGAGTCTTCACCAGGAAACAAGGTTTAATGCCTTCCGCCAAATCATGCCATTTAGGCAACGGCAAGTCCTCCACTCTTTGGATCAAGGCTTTGAGCACAATCTATGTAACACAGATATTATTTGATGATCATATGACTGTCCTGTTCACTTCATCACTCTGGAGGCTGTCATGTTATTTTTGTCTCAGCAACAGCTGTAAGATCAATGAGCTTCAATGTCTAGTTTTCTAGTTTGATAGGAAAAAAAATATGCACAGTATGACTGAAAATCAAAGTTGAAATGCAGCTAAGTGCTCAAATAGATATTTTTGCACTTGTAACTTTTACTCTTAATTTGTAAGCCTCAAATCCATTTGATTAGGTTTGATCTTGGCGCCCAACAAACAAACATTAAACATATGTATTCAAATTGTAATGTATCTCCTTTTTGTATCCCGCTGGATCTATGCAGGTATGAATAGCTCTTGCTCAGAGCCAGGTTGAACTGGGGACCAGTGGTGTATGCGCTGCACTAAAAATGTCCCCCTTTCAGCGCAGCGCAGCATGGCCCTGCTACAGGGATATATCCCAATTCCAATTTTTCTAGCACTAGAAGTAGTGCAGTGAATTTTACCCCAGATTGCCAAAGAGCAAGCACAAAATCAAGCACTATTGCTACCAAAATTTACTACAAAAGTGTTGGTATTTGTATTGTAGTTCTCAGCTTTTCTCTGATCTCCACTCCAGATTGAAATATGTTTATACTGCTTTCATTCCTTTTGTAGCATATTATCTTGACTACTATAGCTTGAGTTTGTTGATCCAGAAAACTCATTGAGTCTTTCCCTCTTCAACTCTTTGATTCATCCATTTGCAAAAAGTGCAACACAATTCAACACACCACAATACCACTTCCAGTGCCCTTTGTGCCATTCAACACTATCTAGTGTGGCAATTTACATAGATTCAATCTATTTCATGCTATTTAGCGCTGCGCTTCACACAGTGCTTCACGCAGCTTCCTTTTGACGTGTTATCAGCCCTATTCAAAATAGGTTTATTCATTGGCACCCTTGATAGTGCATGACTTCCCGTTTCAGAGCTGATCTCTAAAGTGACCACACCTGACTAGGAATGGATACTTAGTATCCACTTGGCTCATGCTAGCAGCGTGGAGAATAACTAAACAAAATATCAGAGTCTATCTTTACTCAACCGTCACCACGGGAGGAGGAGGCATGCCTCTTAAGTAAGAGGGGTCTAGCAGAGCGGAGTTGAGCTTGAATCTAAGGATTCTAGTGCTGGAAGAAATAGATAGAAATGGAGGAAAGAGCCTTATGAGCTTACCAGTATCCAAAAGGCAAGGTCAAAGGCCTGAGTTTGAGGATTTGGAGCAGAGAGATATGGGAGTGAGAGATTAGGCTGTTAGTGAATGGTCAAAGAAATAGAGAAGGGTGTAGAGTCTTGATGGAAAGTCCACAATTGTTGTTTTCTAGCAAAAATGGTGTCAGGCTTGGTACCAAATGAAATAGAGTCTTGGAAAAATGACTCCTAAAAATTGGGAAAACGACTCCCATTTCCCAATTTATGTTGCCAGGACCGGGTTTGGGAGTTGTTTTCCCAATTAGTTTTTTTGGGAGTTGTCCGCACAATTTTATTATTATTGTTTTGAAAATAGAAAAGGGAGGTGGCTGCCTAATTGGCCCTCTGCAGAACACAATTTTGGGAGTTGTCCATGTGCACCTGTAGTTACCCCTGTATGAAATTGTTATGCGGCATGTGACCCCGTCTCAAATTTTTATGCAGCATGTAAACCCCGTATAACATTTTTACACGGCATGTAAACCCCGTATAACATTGATGTGTGGCATTTAACCCCCGTATAACATTGTTACGCACCATGGAAAATTTACAACAAGTACCCCATGCATCAAGCTTGTGCAACATGTAACATGTTCCTGCATCACACAATCCCCATGAAACATGTTTCTGCAACAAGCAACCCCCATGTAAGATGTTCCTGCAACATGTCACCCCAAGTACCCCACATGAATGTCCCGCACCATGTAACCCCCATGCAAGAAGTTTACAAACAGTGTAACATGTGTATAACATGTAACATGTACGCACCACCCGTTACATGCACAAACACCATGTAACCTGTAAGCTACTAAGCAACAAGTACGCACACCACAAAACACATTTACACACACAACATTCAACATGTAACCCAACAGGTAAAACATTTAACCCAGAATGTAACATGTACAGTGGGTCATCTAATGTTTTTGGCACCACATTTTTGAATGCAGAAGCTCAGGCCACAGCCGTTGAGTCATGAGATTGGCTACAGGGGTGGAAAATAATTTCCTAAGAATGATTATGAAATAAAAAAAATGAAAAATGTGGAAATTTTTCAATTCCTTGCAAATTTCTCAGAATGTTCATTACTGTTCAAACCAAGGGGGGTAAATTAGAGAGCAAAGTATGGCATACAACAAGAATGATAAAAAATGAAAATTTTTGAAACCATTTTCAATGATTCTTTGGGTGGATGGGTTATCAACCAATTTCATTTGAACTCAGGGACTGTAGCCCAAATCACCACTAATTTGACTCAATTTATTTTATCCAATAAAAATCATTGGCAATGGTTTCAAAAATTTTCATTTTTTATCATTCTTTTTGTATGCCATACTTTGCTCTCTAATTTCCCCCCCTTGGTTTGAACAGTAATGAACATTCTGAGAAATTTGCAAGAAATTGAAAAATTTCCACATTTTTCATTTTTTTCTTTTTACTTTTTTTTATTTCATAATCATTCTTAGGAAATTATTTTCCACCCCTGTAGCCAATCTCATGACTTAACGGCTGTGGCCTGAGCTTCTGCATTCAAAAATGTGGTGCCAAAAACATTAGATGACCCACTGTACACATAATGTAATATTTCACCCCCAATGTACCAATTTGTTAGGGTTATGTAACCGGGGGTGCGTGCACCGCTATTGGAGCAGAAGGCTTGATGGAAAGTGCTGTAGAAAATGTGAACGTCAGCGGAAAAATGTAAAACTTGCTTCATTTGAAAGTAGAGATTTTTGAAAGTAGAGATTCAGGCGGCACTTTTGAGCCAATAAAATGGATATAAAGCTCAGCAGAACCAGGTCTACATGAGTTTTGAAGTTGTTAATTCATGATGCCTAACGTGCACTGCAACAGTGGGCCAGCTACGCTAACCGTAGCGTTAGAGTGGCATAGCGTAGCGGAATTCCTCTAACTTTTAGCATAGCGTTAGCGGAATTGCACCATCTCTGTGCTAACGCTATGCGCACAGGGTGCGCAGCTAATTTATCTGTTAGCGGAGCGTTAGCGCAGATTTGAGAAATTGCGCTAACGCTACACACAGAGGGCACCAAAGAGCGCGCTAGGCCTTTTTTCCGCTAAAAGCGCTGTAGCGCAGCTTAGCGACTGCAGCGGCGCGCTAACGCTAATCAAAATTGATGGGCACTTTTTGCCGCTACGCTAACATGTAGCACTGGAATAGCGTAGTGTAGTGTAGTGGCCCACCGTTGCGTGCAGCCCTCATATGGAATGTTCAGATTACATAATATATCCATTATTTTCATAGCACAGATTATATACAACATATAAATATCCCTGAACCTCTTATACTTTTTGGTTGGGTAACAAAACACTTATACAGTTAGCAATAATTTCCTACTGAGCCAATCACGCCCCCCATATATCTCATGTTGTGATGAAACAATATTTCTGATAATTTGATAGAACAGATAATATGCATCATTAGAATATTTCTGGAAGTTTCAGACTGTTTGGGTTTGTAACAAAAAAGTTGTACAGGTAGCAGTCATTTTCCTACTCTGTCTGTGCACCCCTCATATCTCATGTTCTGATGGCACAATATGTCTAAAAATTTCAGGCGTTTCATTTTATGCATATTTCTCTGTAATCTGAAATTTTTATGCATGTGGTGCGTGGGAAACAAAAGTTATGAATATGGTGGATCATAGAATGTGCACCCCTGCACTCCACAGTACAAACACGGTTTCCCATCAAAGAGTGATTGGTTGGATGGGGCTTGATTTCCTTTCTTGATGTTGTTGAGCGCGGCCAAAATGTTGTCAACGGTTGGGTTGCCAGGTTTTCCCACATTTGGTTGCCTGTGTGTTGTTTGGGAAGACGTTGTATTTGGCGGATGTTGGAACCGGCCAGATTGATGTTGTGGGAGTTGTTGCGACCTGGGGGGATTCCAATTTGGTTGTTGATGTGAAAATGAACAAAAGACAGACACATTCTGGGGTTGGTTGCTGTCAAACCAATTGGTTTCACCGTATGCCAATGTAATGATTTTCTGAATGTCCCGAGCGGTGACATCCTTCTTATCTCCCAGTTGAAGCGAGATATTTTGAAATGGTTGCGATTGAGACATTGTAGATGGAGGTGGAGCAATTGCTTGAAGAATGAGGCATTCAACCAAGGGGGGAAGGGCCGCCTGTGCGTTCTTGAGACTCGCAAATACATTGAAGACTTTGTTGAACAGGCCTTGAACATGGGCTGGGTCAGTTGTTGGTCCGGTAATCTTCAATTCAAGCAACTGGTCGATAAACTCCATTTGTCTGAAGTGGATCATCCCCTGGAAATTGGACTGCACGGCTTCAAACGCATCCTTTCCCTTTGTGTGTCTATTGACGAGTGACAAAAGCTCGTCATGGACCGTGATTTGTATAAGATATAGAAGGCACGTTGTAGTCGTTATTCCTGTGTTTGTAGGAGAAAAAATTAAAACTTTTATTTGTACTCTCTAAACGCCTCAAGATAGCAACAAATGGACAGCAGAAATGGAATCTACGGCCAAAATAACCCCTAGTCACCAACTGGAACCACTTTCATATCTCTACTGGATCAGAAGATACACGGATCACACCTTTCACATGCTAGTCCGAGACAGTTCACAGAGTATTTCACATATGATTTCACACACAACTCAGCTCTAGGATACTTTGCATAGGATATTGAATACCTCATATTGAATTCCTTTGTTTCTTTTATTTCCTTCCTTTTATTTCACTCAACCACAAGTTGGCCACTGTTTTGATATTGCATACATATGAAACTCATGTAACCCCCTAGAAGTTAGACCCCTTCTCAGTTTACTATATAAGGAGGCCTCTGCCTGCCAGTTGTTTCCTCCCTCATGCCATCTGGCTCCCATCACCCATCTACTCACCTGTCACAGTTATTTATTACACATACATATCACAGTTACTTGAAATTCACACTCATAGTTGATTTCACAAACCTTTCACAAGCCTCTCAAGGTACTGGGTTCCAATCCTGGTGGAAGCATAGCTTTCAAACCTTGACCTTCTCTTTTTCACTTTATATACCCTCTGCTCACAGACCTGGGTTCAAGCCCCATCCAAGTCATCAGTATTTTCTGCCCATTTCAGACTCCTCATCTGTTTCTTAGACACTCAGAACTTTCCACCATACAATCCAACTATACTCTTCATCTCTGAACATATCCTTATCACTGAATAAAACTGCCAAGCTTAGCTTGGTGGTCTTGTTTTCTGATATCCAGAAAGGCAGAGTTTGCACCTCATCCATACCTTTTGCCATTCAGCAAAAGGGTCTCACAACACCTTTTGAGTCTTACAATGTTTCTTCCTGGGCCAAGAGTTTCCCAAAATTTTCCCAATTTTCAAAGAAAGCCGCATGACCAAGCGTCAATAGTATTACTCGGGAGAGATCCCGTTTCCACTTGTTAAAGTTTGAACCCTCCGCCAAAAGTTGTTCAATTTCAGATTTGTAAACACTGGGTTGTTCCAAAAACTTGTTCCTCGGAGAAATGTCAATCGCGGCAGGTTGTGCCATGGAACTATTTGTTAGTTCTGGATTTAGGGTGATATCCGAGGTGGTTGGTGACTGTTTGGACGGAGATTGTAATGGAGATGTTTCCGGATCAGACGGTTCCCAATGTGTGTTGTTTTTAGGCCAATATGCTGGTGTTGGAATGGCAATCACAACCGGTAGTCCAAAAGGATTCCTAACTATCCGATGGTTGGTCAAGACTGGGGCCAATGATGATGCACTTTCGTCGATGTGCCGTGTTAATACTTTTGAAAAGACATACAAGATGGTCAAAATAAAGGGAGATGGAGGACGGTCGTTGTCAAAAGGGTTTGGTTTTTCCTTGAGTGGTGATGGAGGTAATGAAGGAAGATTGAGGAGGGCCTTGTATGCCTTTGTTTGCTTTGGGTGTTTTGCTTGTGTTGGTGGAGGTAGTGGTCCCGCTAGTTCCGGTTGTTCTCGACGAGTTTTTACCATAAACCAAGTAGGATTGTGCCAAAAGTTGATGAAAACAGGCTAGCGTTGTAGTAGAGTATTTGTCTCTTAATCTGTTGTGTGAGAAAGGGAAAAACCCATGACCATGCATTGCTCCTCCCCGCCCACCTCTTGACTCCTCAATACTCCAAATGTGGAGTTTGCACACCCCACAATACTACAGATATCAAATTGTTACTCATGTAGTGCATGGGAAAAAAAAGTTATGGGTGGATAATAAAAAAAAAAAAAAACTCATTAGTTGCAACAACTCCCAAAAAAAATGTGTTTTAGGAAAACGGCTCCCAAAAAGTGCTGTAGCCAAAAAAAGGGGCTAGGTCAACGTCTGGACCCGGAGATGTATGGGAGTCGTATTACCAATTTATGGGAGTTTTTTTTTCAAGTCCCATGAAATATGGGGGAAACTCTCTCCCAGAGAGAGAGCCCCATTGTAAGACTCAAAAGGGTTAATGAAACCCTTTTTTCTGAATGGTGAAGGGGATGATGGAGGTGCAAACTCTGCCCTTCTGGCTATCAGACAACAAGACCCACCAAGGTAAGCTTGGCAAGTTTTAATGAAGTGGTGGGAGTGTTTGGCTCAAGATGAGTTTGTTTGATTGACAAAGTATACAGCTTTTGTAAGGTATGTGAGAATTGAGAGTGAGTTCAGTAGTTATTTGCAAATATAAGGGTTGTGGTGATGGTAAGTGTGAGGGTGGTATGTAAATAACTGTTGAGTACTGAGCTGAGAAGAAGAGAACTGGGCAGAGGAGGGGCTCCTTTTATAGACAAACATGAGATATTTTAGCCCCCCCCCCCCTGAGGGGGCTCCTGGGTTAGGGTTTCAGCTAGACTAGACAAGGGGTATGAGGTATTTTAGCTGGTGGCAGTAGGTACAAATGATGTCATAATATGTACAAATGATGTCATTATATGTTGTGGTGATTTATATAGGCAAGCAGTGTAGAATGTCTGCTCACCGCAGCACAGGTGGAAATGCAGTGGGGCAGCTGAGCAAATGCTCAGTTTACATATCCAAACAAGATAATAAGCAGGCGTGCTTATGTGTCCCATATGTAGGCTGAGGAAAACCTTGAATGCACTGCTTACAAAAGCACATGGAAAGTTGGAAAACAGGTCAAGCTGCGGGACTGGGAACTTGGTGCGGGTGCAAGGGAAACGGGGTTCAAGTAACACTTTGGGTGTGTGGACTCAGCAGAACAGTTGGGGTAGGACTTTGGCGGGACTTTTTGACAGACTGAATTGTGCGGACCAGCACCAGGTGAACTGGGGCAGCGGAAGCGGATGACGTTGGGGCGGACACACCAGGTAGAGACTGGGGTTGGAGGCTAGTCAGAGGGTGCGGGAGAGCAGGTGTTGGAGAGGTACTAGGCTGGGAAGTGATGCATGTGGAGGTTTGGAGAGTACGGGAAAGGAAGGACGTGGGCAACACCAGCTGGGAGCCAAGTTATGCGGTGTGGTAGACATAAAAGTGAAAAATCAAAAGTTTTTTCTATGAAATATATTTACTCACCCTAGGCCTCAAGATAACATCAAACGGAACTCATAAATGGATTCTACGGCCAATTTTACCCCTAGTCACCACTGGAAGCGTCACCAGAACCCCACTGGATTGGAAGTTACACCCTCTTGGACCCCTCATGGACACAGCCAGCCCCAGTCATCAACCTGTCACACCCCTCAAGTCACCTTTCCCAGGTATACACAGACTCAGACCCAGCTAAACACATACTCATTTTTATCTCCACTGCATACACAGGGGAGCAATCCCATTTCTTCTGTATTTGACATGTCCCCGCTTCATTTATGCACCCCTTTCAGCTGCATGCAGTCTTCTGACACCATCTCTGCACTCCTTTCATTAGTATGATATCCTTCAAGCACCCCTTGCATGAGGTAACCCTGTATTTGACATTTCCCCACTTTGTGGTGTTCAAAGTTGGTTTGCATGATTTTATGCATGCATAAATCATAAAATCATCAAAATATTTTGATGAGGAAATTTTTTATTACATAATCAGACAGTGATGATATCCCCTGTAAAAAAGATTTTATGATTTTATGATCTATGCATGCGTAAAATTATGCAAACCAACTTTGAACACCATAATTAGTATGACATCATCTTTCATTTCTCACCCCACTTTTTGCCTGTATTTAGTATCTTCTGACACCACTTGTACGCAGACCACCAGCTAAAATCCCTCATCCAGGGTCCCCCTTGTGGCTAAAATCCCTCACATTTGCCTATATAAGGAGCTCTCTCCCCCCCAGTTGTTTTTCCCTCAGCTCAGTACTCCCCAGTTATTTACATACCACCTTCACATTTACCATCACCACAACCCTTATATTTGCAAATAACCACTGAACTCACTCTCAACTCTCACATACCTGTCATCAAACAACTTCATCTGGAACTAGACCAGGCCTATCACTTGATTAAAACTTTCCAAGCTTACCTTGGTGGGTCTTGTTATCTGATAGCAGAAGGCTGTAGTTTGCACCTCCATAATACCCTTCACCATTCAGCAAAAGGGTTTCACAACCACTTTTGAGTCTTACAGCGGGTGGAGGGAGTGGAGGAATAGGGGCTTTTGGGGTGGCTTTTCTCTCACTTACTTCATTCTATTCTATTTCTACATACTACTCAATTTTACAGTAGACAACGTCAGGTGTACATAAATGATGTCAGAAGGCTGCAGTGGTTCCACATAAAATTGACAGTAGTGACAGTAGGCTGCATGAAGTGTCATACAGGTGCAGTGAGTGCATAAATGAAGTCTGAGGCTGCAGACGCAGTGTAAGTGATGTTGTAGCATGGAAATAGAAGAGTAGTCAATACTATGTAATGAATGTTGACTGGGTATGTTGAATGTGTGATAGGTGTCTAGTGGGGTCCAAAGAGGTGTAACTTCCAATCCAGCGGGGCTCCATTGACACCTCCAGTGGTGACTAAGGGTGAAATTGGCCGTAGAATCCATTCCTGGGGTCCATTTGGTGGGATCTTGAGGCCTAGTATGTGTAATTATATGTATTAGAAAGAAATTTTGATTTTTTCATATTTCTGTGTACCACACCGTACTACATGTGAGAAGTGAGATTTGGTTCTTCAACCTCATTTCTACAATCTTATTGCCCACCGTTAAACAGACATATTTCAGCTCAACTAAATAGAAACTTCAGGGTGTTTCCCGGCAGTGGCCACTGCTCTATGGCTGACTTGCCTGGCAGTTGCAATCTCAGTGCCGTGCTTCTTGCAGGAGGAGATGAATTTGTGGCTCTTTGTTGGCTTTCTGTGCTGACTCAACTAGTGGAGGGCTGAAATTGTCAGAATTCTGACCTCTTCCGCTCACAGCTTCTTACTCCCCTCTTCCTGTCTAGCCAAGTGGCTAATGTCTTTCCTGTATGGCCAAGTGGCCCATGTTTCCTGTCTGACCAAGTGGTCCCATGTCCTTTTTATGTCACCTGTTCAGTCCCCTGTCCAGTTCCCTGTTCCTGTTCCAGTTCCCTGTTCATGTCCCCAGTTCCCTGTTCCTGTCACCTGTTCTGATTTGTTTGGCCGAGTGGCCATGACTTGTCTCCTGTTCCCTGTCACCAGTTCCTGTCACCTGTCCTGTCCCCTGTTACTGTTGTTAGGCCCCCCTTTGGATCTTGCTGGGGGGCTCTCTAGTTGTTTGGTTAAAGTTTGCTCCTCGGACATGAAATAAAAATTATTGAGTCTGAGCATTTTTCACCAAGAGCCACCTTTGGCAGCTCCCCAATCCTGTTCCGACTTACCCAAGAACAGCCCTTCCTCTCTGCTTCTTTTTAAAGAGCTGAAATCTTAACAGAAATGCCATCACATCTGGATATAGACCCAGAAATTCTAGATTTTTGCAGGGAAATCTAGCTCTTGGGACTCCAGATCACTTCTGCCACTGGGAGGCTCTAAGATCTCAAAAGAAAGTCACCCCATGCCTACATACCTCCTGAGCCCCCCCCCCCCTGTAAGGAGTGGAATCTTGTTCATTGTTGAATTGGCTTGAGAGGGGCACAAAGGCACAACCTCTAGAGCCAGGGACAGTAGTTTCAATATGAGAGGGAACTATCTCAGATAGATGTGTCAGTCTACAGGGATCTCCCTATCTACAACTGGTGATAAGAAGGAAGGAGAGGAAAGAGGAGATAAAGTGAAAGGGTCAGTGGCTTACCTTGCTCAGAGAGATTTGTCAGTCTACAGGGATCTCTGATGAGCCAGGGAAGGAATGGGGTGAGACCTGCTGTAGCCCAGAGGGGCTACGCACTCTTAGACTGCCCCTCTGGGCTTGCCACAGTTGGTGCTTCCTCATCCTGGACTTGAGTCCAGGCTGAGAGCTTGTGCATTGATCATCCATCTCAGTATTTTGCCCATTGTGCCAGGACCCTGGCAAGCCCCTACTAGACACCATTACATAAATTGTTTCAAAATGATTTTTTGGCAAAAATGATACTTACATAAACCTGTGAAACTTGTTTCAAATTGACACTGCTGGGATTTTTTTCTTCTGGGACATACTGACGTACCCTGTTTCAATCTGGTCTTCCCTACCAAGGGAAAAAATGACATACTTATGTGTTTTGTTTCAATTTGGTTTTTATGCTTAAAGGTGCAAACATAGTGTGCATACATATTAGTTCCTCCCTGTTCTCTCCTGCTCCCATGTTACATTAAAAGGGTTGAGGAAGGTGTGAAAGGCTTCTAAAAGTTATTTTTTGTTGATTTTAATCAATACATCAGCAATGATAACCAGAACATCAATTTTGCACTTTTCTTATCCAAAACCCCCACAAATGGCTGCAGATGTTACTTACGTAACTGGTTTCAATCCACTATGCCAAAATTTGCAAAATTGAACATACTGACATAGTTGGTTTCAAACAGTTGGTTCTCTGCAAAAAATCAAAACTACAGCCGTTTCAAAATGGCAAATTCCTGGGGTATCACATAAGGGTGTCTAGCAGGGGCTTGCCGGGGTCCTATTGTGCCCCTTCAGTTCATAATCTGGGTGGATTATGTAATGTAGTGATATCTAATGTAACAGCTTTGTGAGACTCCAATAGCCCGGTTCACGTTGGTGACTTTGAACCTATTTTTATCTGATTTTATCATAAAATTTCAACAAATTTTTCAATTATCAGAAAAAGTGGTTTCAGAAGAATCTGACCAACTTGAAAAAAATGATAAATTTTAATGATAAAATGGATAAAAATGGCCTTAAAAATACAATGTGAACCGGGCTAATGGAGGAGGCTTACACCCTCCCCCCCTCCCCCACCCTCTCCCTTATATTTTGACCCTATTAATATTCCTGCCCGTGATGACCATGGTGGCAAGAGAGGAAACCAAAGAAGCCCATCACCATCAACCACCACCCCAAAGTTGGTATTTAATTATATATTTTCTGAATTGCTTGTTGTCAACCAACAGTAGGGTATCATCCTAACTTAGCTGATTCCCTCCTTGGGGGAGCGAAGCAACCTTGTCCCGCAGGGACCCATTGAAGGAGGGTCCCTGCGGGACAGCGCCCCTCCCCCCTCCGATAGAGGGACTTGGTTAAGTGAGGGTATCATCATTATGCTACAATACAATATTGAGAAAATCTTATTTGATTTATCTGGAGGCAAAAGTACCTATTCTCAGGTTGGCACTTGATAGCAACTCAAGCTGAGATCAGCTAAGGTAACTGGTTCAGCTTCTTGACCTTACTTGCACAACAGATCTATAATATATCCTGTTTCTAAAAATTTATTCTCAACTGCTGCAAAACAAGCTGCAAAACGACATTTGCGCCTGGAATCATACATGATCACGTATATGGACCCTCTACATTGCAGTTGGATGTTATACTTATCTTTCTTTCCAGGGCGACTGGACGACTGGTCTGACAATACTTCGAGCATGAAAAAAATTCGTGTATTACTTATAAACTTAACAGACACTTGTGAAGGGGTTAGGGCATCTGAAAGCATGATCTTCTTATTCGACTCCACTGTCTTCAGACATATTAGCTCGAGCTCACTATCTGCTTATAACTAGTACGAGTGGGAGATGCGGTTAACAGGGATGCAAGAAGGAGACCAAGGTCTTTGTTGTCAAAAATTAAGGGATTTACAACATTGTCAGGATTATCACGTAAAGCGGTATGTAGATCGATGATGGATCAAGTGTAAGGAGAAGGCTAAAGGGTGATGTGGATAAGTAAAGCGGGTGTAGTTGATGAACATGGTACCAGGCAAAAATTTTGCACTGGACGGACAAGGAAATAATAATAATGAGAAGATGTGGACATCGAAAGAATGATGAATGTCAGCCTGTTCAGGGGGGGGGGGGTAAAGAATACAAAAAGTAAGAACAAGTTTTTGCTACCGATGAAAACCCAGGAAAGATTACGCACGGAAACAAACATTAATGAAGGTGGACTACCACGATCGCGCCATCGATCGGCCCCACTTTTCTTCCGTGTCGGGCTGCCCGCTTTTCCTGGCCGCGGGCAAGGTGGCCTGTTGGATGGGAGGGGCCGGTTCCTTCTTCATGCGTTGAGCCTGCACCTCCATGGGTTTAGCCTGGACCTTCTTGAGGGATTGCGCCTGTGGTTTCTTGGTGGGTTGGGATGTACGGGGAGCAGAATTGCCTCGCTTGACGAGGAGATGGAGAGCATTTACCACACGAGTGTCGTCAATGATCGGTTGATCAGGGATTGAGGGAGCTGCGATAGGTGGTTGCAAAAGTGAGGGGCGGATGGAGTTTGATCGTTTGGCCAAATTCGAAGTTGCCTGGATTACCGCCGCGGTGCCGCACCCAGAGTCGGCCACTGTTCCAACAGCACGTCGAACAACGTCCGGTCGGCCGGTCACGCCAGCAAGAGCACCAGACATAGGAATCCCGCCGACGGCACGCTTGACAAGAGAGCCACAGCCGTTCAATAAGGGCGAGGTGGCTGAGGTGTTGATGTGAGCCACATTATCCAAGCTTCCGGAGACGTTGATGGGAAGTGATTGGGTTGTTGCAGCTAGCAGGCTAACAAGAAAGGACAGTAGAATCGGCGAGGATTGAGATCGAGAGTACAGCATTTTTGCTAGAGTGACGTGGTGATTAAATCTGGGATGGGCGGGATGCAGGTAGGGCTTTGAGACAGGTAAATAGTGGGTAGTGCTATTATTATTCGAAGGAGATAGTCCGAAAGATTATTGACAGCCTAGCCTGAGTGGGTATCGCAGTTTAGGATATATATGAATGAGATGGGGTGATGCGATGGTGACGGGAGGGAGTCAGAGATTAAGTACTCCGGGGTTCAGCAAAGAAATCTGTCCCGCCGCTTCTAAAACAGACGCTACTGGTGGAGCCAGGAAGATTTTGAATAGGCAAACTGCCAAGGTTTCAAACTGATCAATGCATCTGAGAGCATGGGTCGCAGAGGAGAAGGGACAGGGCAGAGAGGTGGGGTGCATTCCAGGTGCTGTCTGGCCAGTGATATGGCACGACGAATTGTGCACTCACTGGACAGCAACGCAATGCGCTTCATCCGCGTCCTCGGCTGGCTTGGGCTGTTCGATCCAGGGGCAATTGGCCTCGAAGTTAATGCTTGAGGCTCTGTATGATCAGACCAGAGGCAAGTAACAGGCTACACGGTCACCAAGCTTCGAATTACATATGTACTCTGGTGCAACATGTTCGAGGAGGCATCTGGCTCTGTCATAGGGACCGTATATGTAGAATGTATCGGTACAAATGCTGGGACTGCATGATTTCGGACCGGGAGGGTGGATTGCAGTAGTACATCCAAAATCAGAGGCACCCTCGTCGGTTGGCGCCTGATCTCCAGCCCCGCCGGAAGCAATGTTTAAGCACGAGTTTAAAATTACCCGGCGACATAGAACCAGGGGCTTGATTGATCACAAGACTGCTATCAGCTGAGGGACTGTGCTCCACAAGGACCTGATGACACTGACTGGCCGTGTTGTGGGGGGGGGCTCAGTTTGTTCGAAACACCTAAGCGCGATTGCGGGGGCAGAATTCGAAGGTTTACCCTGCCACGTCCTTAGGCCAAGTTCACTTATTTCGGGTCCCCACATCCTTGAGAAAGCTGAAATCTAAGGCTGCTTGAGCGGGGTATCTCAGGTTGGGGATTTGCCATTTGTTCAAATACTCGTTTCGTCCCTTGAAAGCCTCAAGGTTATCATCTATCTACTTGACGTGAATCTATCAGTTCTTCGCCAAATGAAATGACGAATACACGACATGCTTTTGATCATTTTTTTGATTGGATTCAAGAAGTCCATGGAAAAAAGTTGCAGTCCTCATGAACTGCAAATGCCGTCTTAATATTATGCACAGATGTGCAGTTACGCATTAAGCAAACCTCGTACAAGATGACATATTGTCCCTCAATTCTTGGAGCATCTTGGCCATTGGCTTGCGGGGTTGGTGTCTCCCAGCGTAGTTCGAAGGCTGTTTTAATTACTCAGCTTGGAATGTTTCATCTTTGAATCTGCAGGGACCATACCGGCTGATTCGATGAGAGCCCGGCATCAGCACAGTCTCGCCTCTCAGGAAGCCTTCACAGGCAAAATCGGTAAAATTTTCTAAGCGCTTATGTTTTTTTTGCACTATTACAACTCCTAAAAGCTGAATAATTGCCAAAGTCCCTCTCTATGTGGAGGGGGGACGCCGTCCCGCAGGGAGGTCGCTCATGCGCTCCCCCGAGGAGGGAAATTAGCTGAGTTAGAAAAATTGCTAGGACCGCCCGGAAACGTTACATAAATATGTAGGTTTGAAATAAACAAGACTGCGGACAAGTTTTACAGAAATGATAATATAAAATATTTTGATAGATCTGATACCAAAGTTATCTCCCTATCCAGCATCAGCCCGTTGGAACACGAAACAAAATGAAGCATCTCACAAACCCGATCGCCCGTATGTTAATGTAACAAATCAAAATGGGAGGCCGGCGAACTCAACAAGCCAGTTATCCAGATTAGTTTCATACTTACGTGAGATGTGCTTAACCGCAAGGGTTCTTTGTGATTGAGAAAAAATATGTCTTGTCATTGAGGAAAAGTAAGCTACTCCGCTAATCCTTGACATGGCCACGGAGGACGACCAAAAGAGTGGAGTCGCCGGGGATTGAACCCGGGACCTCGTCAAGTTTCATTGAACACCAGGCTGGTGCCATTGCAAATGACGCGTGATAGCCACTACACTACAACCCCATACAGAGCGGGCGTTGTTTTGGCAATTTGTATACGCTGAACAGAGACATACACTGATCCGCTGACAACAAATAACCAATTCAAGTTGGTGCACAAAAAGTGCGGGGAAGGTGAAAACCATCCATGATTGGAATTGAAAACCGGAAGAATATGAGGTATCAATGGGTCATCAGGGGCAAGATAACAAAAACAATGAGGTGCGCAGAATCCAGCAGCCGATGACACAAGACTCTCCATATATGCTTGCCATTCAGCCCATCCCAGCCCACTCGAGACTCAAGAACTTCACGGCTTGGGTGCTCTCGTCCCAACATGCTAGTAGATGAGACTTTTTGACGGCTGTGGCTAATCTTCCGTAGGAGACAAGCGATAAAGGTGCGATGGGCTTTTGGGGGTCCTGAATCACTGTGCAAGCGAAGTGAGAATGGAATCGCAATGAGTCGCCTGGACGGAAAAAGTGTACTCGAGCACAAATCAGTATTCTATTTGTTGGTGTGTAGGGGGCCGGGGATCAACAAATGCTCGAGATGGAGTTTGTGCTCACCCGGATACACGAGAAAGTCGCATCCGAATTTGAGACCAATACCCAAGAACATTCCTTGCCTCCAAAGCGCAGAAAAGACGGCACATCTAGCCCGTTGATATTGATCTTCAGGGTAAGTCCAGAGGCCCGCCTGTCTCGCCGAATCCAATGCACGGAACATGTTCGAGCCTTCGGGGGAGTGCGTAGGCGGCCGAGATTGGAGATGGACGGGGACGAAGTAGGGGACTCGGGAGGGGTTGCTGGTCGATTTGCTGTCGTCAACACTGGTGTCCGGTGGCAGCATTCCTTGCTGGATCTCTTCTCCTGGATGGTCAGAGCGATCCTCTGTCTGCGGCGCCTGCTGTTGTCGGGCGCGTCGTTTCTGCTCTGCAGCTTCAATCTGAGATCGGTAGACTTGCTTGGCAGCCGCTCGTCGCTCGTCATCCCGGATTACCGTCAAACGTCGCTCCTCTTCGATCTCTTGATCCCGTTTGGTCTGGTATTCTTCAGATTCTTCGAGCGTCGCTGGGCGATGCGAATTCAGATCATCAACTAGAACCGCTATGCCTGTAGAGAACACAATCATTCAGCGAGCCGCAGAGTGCAATCATAGATGTCGGCGAAATCGAAAACAAATAAATATCATGGCGAACCCGATTCGACCAGGACGACGACTTCCTCTGGCATGAGCTGTAACGGTAGTCCAAGAAACACATTCTGCTGTGCCAGCTGAGGCAGCGTACCGGTCAGGAGACCAGAGATCTGATAATCAATTCTCAACCGTTTGACCTCTGTCCTAGAAGGAATAAGACGGATTGATTTTCATGTTGGGTGCACATTAACTATTGAGAACCATGTCTCCATGTTACGCACGGTCAACTGCCCAGATGTATCCCTTGCCATTCGAGACAAAAATCGGGATGGCTGGGCCGATGGGCGATGTCGGCGGTTGTCTTCGCAGTGGGCCCATCGCTGGCTTTTCCGAATCTATCTCCATCGATGAATATTCGCGAGTGGTGTTGATTGAACAGACAAGAAACCCTAGAATGGTAATGCATCGAGGAAAACACGCTGAAATATCGGTCCCAGATGTCTAGCAAGTGTCACGGAGTGTAACCTACTGTTAGGTTTCAACATTGATTCTGTTTGCGTCTTTTCCTGACTCGGCCTTTCAACTCTTTTTGCGCGGCTGGAGAATCCCCCAGCGCGCGAGCGGCGCCTCGGAAGCAACCAATGGGGGAACCCCCCGTAGGGTGAATAGCCCAAGAAATGCAAATCAATCCAACAAAACCATTTAAGTTTCAAGGTGGTTCAAAAACATCCATTCATGCCATGTCCGTCGTTTCTATCGCCAAGATTGAAAAAGAGAGATATTACAACGGAGTCCGGTATCTATTGTATTTACATGCGGAAAGCAAAAGAAATCTAATTCATGTAGCACACAGACTTTAAATGTATGGAAGCGTAGGATTTAAATGAGCAGTAGGGGTTTACCATCCATCAGAAATGTATATATCTATGAACAGATATATATGAATACGATATGTTCGTAACGGGCTTACATCAAAGAATACATACTACAAGAAAAGAATCGAGTAAGCAGAGGAGGGGGGAGGGGTCAAGTGAGTAAAAGAATCCAAAAAATTGCTTGCAAAAAAGATAGAAGAAAATTATATGCCCCAATTGCGAGCAAAGCCTGTCTTCCGCTTTTCAGTGATCACTTTCAGGGGTCATCGAGGCGTTGGAGGTAGGTTGCTGACGATCTTCATCTTCTACTTTGTCGATGTTTGCGGCGGCCGATTCGATTCGATGACCCTTGGAGTCTCGGGGGCCATCACCGTCACCGAACAGGGCCATCCCCGTCTTCAGTCGGACGGTCTCGAAGGTCCTGAGCATCTTCCGACGAGCACCGACGGCGGCTACTCCCCGATTCTCGAGCTCAGAGTCACTCATCATCACCATTTCCTTCCACGTGCAGCCAGCGAAGTTCGGCGTGTATTTATGCAGCCTCAGGCCCCGTAGCCAAGCCGACACATCCCCCAATAGCTTCAGGTCCAACTCTTCCTCAGGATTAGCTCCCGAGCCCGGCGTGTGGGTCGATTTGTTCGCTGCCGCTGCCGGTCGGCCTCCTGGACTGCGCTTGTTGCCATTCATCCCCATCGCCCCGCCGCCATTCATTCCGAAGCCCATGTTCATGCCGAACCTTCCGTTGTTGGCGGGTGAAAGAAGTGGGGTCGTGTTCATGATGCCTGCGAGCATCCCATTTTGTTGCAGCTGTTGTTGCAAAGCTTGCAAGCTTTGGACTTGTTGAATTTGTTGTCGCATGTTTAGCATGTTCGCCATATTTTGGATAGCATTCGGATCGGTCAAGCTAGAATTGATGGGGGCCAAGAAGAATTGATCGGTCAACAAAATAAAAACAACTGAAAAATGGCCTGAAAATGAGGAGCTTACTTTGCCATGGCAGCTAGATTCGCAATCGAATTCTTATCCACCCCACCATTCATGCCAGCCAGGGTGTTCATCATTGCCAGATTGTTGACCATAGTAGGATCGGGACTATTCAATGATCGCGGGTTCGGGCTGTTTAATCCATTTCTCCAGTTGGATTGGTTAGCAGCCATGGATGTCTGTGGGGGTCCCCACACTGACTGCGTAGACATGAGATTAGGCAAAGCAGCTCCATTGCTTGCGCCCATCGTCGAAAGGTGGGCATTCGAGGTACTATTGGTCGCAGATGTCGTGCGACTCAACATTCCTGGTTGGCCACTTGATGGGTTGTTGCTGGCAGACTGGGTGGAAGCTTGAGCGGAGTTAGACGTGCTATTTGTCGAGCTGCTCATACCGGATAAGACACCCGAAAAACCTGAGGTTGCACAGTAGCCAAATGGAAGACATAGTGTCTCAGTGAATATTCACGCAAAAATCGGCTGAGAAAACTCACCAGATGAAGTGTTGGTGTTGTTACATTTACTAGCTCTTCGAAATTTGCGCGCATCGTCTAATTGGATACCGCTTGGTGGGGCATCCACCGAGACACGAAGCGTCGAGGTTGTCAAAGCGGGCAAGGAAGCAGTGCTTGAGCTGGCCTGGTGGGTGGCACCCCATTGGGCCAGGCGGTTGGCAACAGTCTCGCTGTGAGCTTGGTGCGCCTCGTGTGGGTTCTGGGCCGGGTCCTTGTTAGCGAACATAGGAACGAGAGGGGTATTGACTTGGCTTGCCCAACTGCCGCCAATGGCCGGACTCAATTGGGTTTCTTGTCCCGACCAAGGCAAAGGCAAAGTGCGGGAAATCGTAGGAGCAAGGGAAAGGTGTTGGTTCGCAGGAGGGTTGACTTCGCCACTAGTGCTCTTCGGTCTTGGGCTGACTGATCGACTCTGGGATTCTTCTTGCACTGTGCCCGAAAAATTGCTCCATTTGGGGCTCTTCAAGCCGTTGTCCGCCAGGAGTTGCCCAGGGGCAGATAAGCGGTTGGCTGCTTTGGACTGGAGCTTGGCACGCTGATTGGCTAGTAGGGCTGCTGCATCATTGGGATTGAAGCTGTTGGAATCATTGAGGAGTGCTGAGTGGGGACTAAGAAAAGGCTCGTTGGATGGAGTGTTGACGTTGGGGCCAAGAGATTGACGAGCAAATTGGCGAACAATAGGAGACGCCGGCGAAACCTTGTTTAGTTGAGCCAGTTTGGCCTCTCCTGGAATTTTTCAAAGAGACTGATCAGCTGGCGAGCTGCAACAATGAGCGGATAAAGTATCCTACCGTTAGGAGCGGGGCTTAATAAAGCGGTCATTGGATCACTGCGAGCCATTTGCTGTAAGACAGTGATGAAGAATCGAATCTGAAGTTGGGTAGATGACTGAATAAGGAGGGGGATGGGTCAATTTTCAATTGGCAAGCCAGGTGCTCAAAAAATGTGTTTTTACTTACTTGCAACAGGGAATATAGAGCTGCGGTTCTTTCTGCCTCACTGAGAACTCGAAACCACTGCTCGATCGCGCTCAACTGGGATGATTGTTTGGTTAAAAAATCGATCAATTTCCAAGCTTGGCGGATCAGACGGCGGAGAGGGTCGGTTTGCTTACCTCCTCCTTGAAGCTAGCGTCTAGACTGGCAGTAGCCATTTCTTCAAGCGTTGCTTCGTAGCTTTGTAAATCCTCAAACCACTTGTCGATGGCTTCGGCTGTCGAATGGAACAGATTATCAGAATATATCCACTCGGGAGAAACAATACTAGCATAGGGGGGAGCTTACCTTCTTGGGAAGGACCACCGTGGAATTGTCGTTGAGCACTCAATCCGAGCATCTCACTATTCGGGCGTGTGTTGTGGCCTGCCGAGGCAGGAGGCAAGCGGGGACTGACAGGAGGGTTCCCAAGGAACTGTTTGGTGTTATCCAAACTCTGCCTCATACCGCCAGCACTCCGAGGGGGACACACGCGGGGGGAGATAGCTCCAAAGTGCTGGTTGGACGTGGTGGATGTGGATAGGGAGTGTTGATGGCGGTAGACGTTATTCGGTTGAGATGCAGGAGTGGTTGATCGGTTGGAAGCAGCGGAGGGTGGTCGAACGGGAGCCAATGAAGCCATCGGATCGAGCTGAGAGAAGGGAATTTTTTCTGCTGTTTAGAATCAGATCAGTCAGTTTGGACTGCCTGACTCTGAAGGCAGGCCAGAGCCCGTGAAGGCCTCAGCATGGCTGCCGATGATTACATATGTGCGCGGCTGATTGGTTTGAGGCAGCCGTTTGCAACAAGACACGTACATGGTGGTTGGTTGTTTGGGTGTGCTGGGTTTTCTGCTAGGTCGAGTCGGATGGAAGGGTATGTGATGGAAGAAGGAAGGCAGCGACGGAGGACGGGGTTGGAGGATGTCTATATGTATTTGTCTCTGGGGCTGGCTGCAGGTCTCCCTCCCTCCAGCGCATCAGCCGTGGGATGATCCACCCAAGAGCGAGAGACGCAACCCAGGATTATCCACATCCACCTCATTAAACAGCTCTCGTTGCCCCAGCAACCGCCGCCTACTGGAACGGGCGACGACGGCCCCATGACACCCAGCCATCGCCTGCCACACTGGCAGACGGCCCAGCCCTGCAAGACGGAGGGGGACGCATAAATATTAGGGTTGCCCCAGCGACAGCCGCCTGCAACGGCCCCATGACAGCCAGCCATCGCATCCCACCAACCAACCAGAGCTCTTCAACAAGTCACTGAAGGGGCCGCTGTCCCGCAAGGACCCTCCAGGGATCTCAGTGGCATGTAATTAGCTGGTCCCGCGGCTAGCAGCCTCATCCTGTTTTGGCGTCACAAAATACAACTTTCGCTGGCAGTGGCACCCAAGACTCTTTGGGAGACATCTCCAGGGGGACCAATTAATCTGAAATCCCCCGGCCAAAACGCTATACCCCATGGAGCAAGATGTGCCGAATGGGGGGAGTCTCCAGTGCAGATGATTCATTAAATTAATAATCAATATTCGAGATTCCCCGGGATGATTCATGAAAGCCTGTGTGCTGACTCGCCGGGGACAATTCCTCATCGGCGAACAGATGCCGTGTTGGCGCGCGTCTCGTACGTGCATGCCACAGAATCCCCCCCCCCCCCCCCCTGTGCTTGCTTGACGGGCAGGATTTTTCCACGGAGATCGCCTTACTTACCCAGCGGGGTTCGTTCCCAGCAAGCGACT
This sequence comes from Puccinia triticina, assembly GCF_026914185.1. Taxonomy (NCBI): domain Eukaryota; kingdom Fungi; phylum Basidiomycota; class Pucciniomycetes; order Pucciniales; family Pucciniaceae; genus Puccinia; species Puccinia triticina. Next base: position 8,819,468 of record NC_070559.1, on the reverse strand, counting down.
GGACCGATCATACCAACTCTACGGAGGCTCAGGCGGTCAGCGTCCAACTGGACACAAGTCACCTGCTGGCAGGCAGGGGCATCCGAACGTGACAAAGTGCCTCCCGGGTCGGAAGCGCCCGCCCCCAAAGGAAGAAAATCCGACGCTTTGAATCTGAATCATGATGCTTGAAGGGAACGCTCAAGTATCTAATACTTCACCTGGCAATATCTCCTCCTCAATCCACAAGGATGTCTCCCTGGTGAGTGTTGTGAGACCCAGTACATATGATCAATTTGGCATGTCGCTTGCCAGTCAAAGAAGATGCGGTCCTGGCTGTCAGTCATTGGCCACAGCGAGCTACGTCCAAGTTTGGTGCAACTGGCATACTTTCTTTCCTACTACAATTGGCACTTCTGACAAAAATAAATATGCATCAAAATACGTGCCAAAATCAACAAAACCCCGTGCCACGCCTCACAGCGTCGGGGTTGCCTACATTTTAATAGGCCCCCCTTTGGGAGTGGGCACAAACCCAGAAGCGGCTTAGTGAGCGAGAGTAAGGCCACCATGCTCCTGTGAAAACCACAACCTTGTTTACCCTGCCGTCCACAGTTCAAGGTAGTCGGCAGCTCCACAACGGAGGGCCTCAACCGCAGGCTGAGGGATGACATGATCGCTGTTGGACAGTTGTGGCAGACTGGAAAACGTGTTTATCTAATCCGTGTAATGAGAAAAAAAAAAACAAGCAAGACACCCAGGTTTTTGGTTCTTGCTTCAATCATCTTCATAGTTCTGAGCCTTTCTGAGCAAGTTCACTTATCACGGCTTGTAAACAGTTTATTCAGTTTGCTGTCGGGTTTTTTTCTGTGGGATTATGTATCATGCGATTGAAAATCCTGCCCACCCCAGCCAAATATTCGACTTGATTCACAACGGGGGAAAGAGGCGAGCTGCACTGATACGACACCAATATCGAGGCGGCCTTGGAAACAGTATGCCGATCGCACCGGTGAGGGAGAAGACTAGATCAGAGGACATTGACTCGTAACGCACATACATCATAAAAGATACATACAAGAAAGAAATGTTAGACATCAGGTTGGCTGGGTGAGCATAAAAATCCAAAGAATTACAAATAAAAATAAAAAGAGATTATATATCGACGAGGGTCTAGCTCCATATAAGATCTTTCTCATTGGTCGCTTTCAGGAGTCACTGAGAGGTTGCTAGTAGGCTGAGTCTGATGCTCTTCTTCCTCAACCTTATCGACGTTTGCGGCCGTCGAATCGATGCGATCGCCATTGGCGTCGCGGGCTCCATCACCGTCACCGGGTAGGGCCATTCCGGTCTTCAATCGGACGGTCTCGAAGGTCCTGAGCATCTTTCGACGGGCACCCACGGCGGCCACTCCACGATTTTCGAGGTCCGAGTCACCCATCATCACCATCTCCTTCCACGTGCAACCTTCGAAGTTGGGCGTGTATTTGTGCAGCCTCAAGCCCCTTAACCACGCCGACACATCGCCGAGTAGCTTCATGTCCAACTCTTCGTCGGGATTCGCTCCTGAACCGGGCGTATGGTTCGGTTTGTTCGCCGTCGCTACCGGCCGGGCACCCATTCCCGGACTGCGTTTGTTCCCAGCCATCCCGCCACCATTCATCGGGAAGCCCATGTTTAGGCCAAACCTTGCGTTGTTGGCAGGCGAGAGAAGCGGGGCTGTGTTCATCATACCTGCAATCATTCCGTTCTGCTGCAACTGTTGTTGCAACGCCTGCAAGCTTTGGACTTGTTGAACCTGTTGGATTTGTTGTCGCATGTTGAGCATGTTTGCCATGTTCTGGAGGGCGTTGGGATCGGACATGCTGGAGTTGGTGGGAGCAGATGAGAATTTATCAATCAAGAGAGCGAAGCCGAGTAACAAATGGCCTGAAGGTGAGAAACTTACTTCGTCATGGCAGCCAGATTCGCAATGGAGTTCATGTCCATTCCACCATTCAAGCCAGCAAGTGTGTTCATCATAGCTAGATTGTTAACCATGGTCGGATCGGGACTGTTCAAAGATTGGGTGTTTGGGCTATTCAATCCGTTTCTCCAGTTCGGTTGAGAAGCCGCCATAGAAGTCTGTGATGCTCCTAATAATGATTGCGCAGAGATAAGGTTGGGTAAAGCAGGTCCACTGCTTGCGCTCATCGCCGATGAAAGGTGCGCATTGGAGTTATTGGTCGAGGGCAGCGTGCGACTCAACATTCCCGATTGGCCGTTCGGTTGGTGGTTGCTAGCAGACTGGTTTGAAGCTTGGGCATTGCTGTTTGTCGAGCTATTCATACCGGACAAGACACCCGAAAAACCTAGCAGCGCGCAGGAGCCACAGTCGATTAGCAGACGTACACAGGAAAGTTGACTGGAGAGAAACTTACCGGACGAAGCGTTGGTGGCGTTACTCTTGCTAGCTCTGCGGAATTTGCGTGCATCGTCCAGTTGAATACCACTTGGTGGGGCATCCACTGAACCGCGAGCCTTCGAAGGTGCCAATGCAGAAGCTGGTAATGAAGCGCTGTTTGAGCCGGCTTGGTGGTTGGCACCCCATTGGGCCAGACGATTCGCAACGGCCTCGCTGTGAGCTTGATGGGCTTCGTGATGGCTGTGGGCTGGTTCCTTGTTAGCGAACATAGGAACCAAAGGGGTGTTGACTTGACTGGCCCAACTGCCGCCCACGGCCGGACTCATTTGGCTTTCTTGTGCCGAAGGCGAAGGCAAGGTGCGGGAAAGGGTCGGAGCAGGTGGATTATGTTGATTGGCTGACGAGTTGGCTTCGCCACTGGTGCTTTTCGGTCTTGGGCTTACCGAACGGCTCTGTGCTTCTTCTTCGACTGTTCCTGAAAAATGGCTCCACTTGGGGCTCTTCAAACTGCTGTCGCCTAGCAGCTGCCCGGGGGCAGATAGTCGGTTAGCTGCTTTAGACTGGAGCTTAGCACGCTGACTAGCGAGCAGAGCTGCTGCATCGTTTGAGCTGGCGTTGAAATTATTGGAATCGCCGAGGAGTGCTGAATTGGGGCTAAGATAAGGCTCGTTCGAAGAAGTGTTGACGTTGGGGCCGAGTGACTGACGGGCAAATTGGCGAACGATAGGAGACGCAGGCGACATCTTGCTTAGTTGAGCCAGTTTGGCTTCCATCTGCTGCTTCATGGACACACCTAGAATGGGATCGAACAAACAGTAGAGTAGTAATCAGTCGGCGATCTGGAAGAGTCAACTAACAAGACCAAGAAGGAATCTTACCGTTACCCGTCGGCGCGGGGCTTAATAGGGCAGTCATCGGGTCACTGCGGGCCATTTGTTGCAAGACGGTGATGAAGAATCGTATTTGAACTTGAGTGGACGACTGGATGAGGAGGGGAGCGTATCAACATCAAAGCTGCAAGCCAGTCCTCAGAAAACCCCGTTTTGACTCACTTGCAACAAAGAGTATAGAGCTGCGGTTCTCTCAGCTTCACTGAGGACGCGGAACCATTGCTCGATCGCGCTTAGCTTGAGTCATTATTGGATTAAGAACGGATCGATCAATCGTCAAGCTGGACGGAACGGAGTAAGATGGATCGGGTCGGTTTACTTACCTCTTCCTTGAAGCTAGCATCCAGACTAGCAGTAGCCATTTCTTCAAGCGTGGCTTCGTAGCTTTGTAAGTCCTCAAACCACTTGTCGATGGCTTCGGCTGCCGGGTGTAAAAGGTGATCAGAATGACCACCACCACAAGACACCCAGGTTTTGATGAGGATCGGTTAGACTTACCTTCTAGAGAAGGGGCGCCGTGGAGCTGTTGTTGGCCACTCAATCCGAGCATCTCACTGTTCGGGCGAATGTTGTGACCTGCCGAGCCGGGAGGAAGGCGAGGACTGACAGGGGGGTTTCCAAGGAACTGTTTGGTGTTATCCAAGCTCTGCCTCATCCCACCAGCACTTCGAGGCGGGCCATAGCGGGGGGAGAGGGCACCAAAGTGTTGATTGGAAGGCGTTGATGAGGAGAGAGAGTGTTGATGACGGAAGACGTTATTCTGTTGAGAGGAAGGGGTGGTCGATCGGTTGGAAGTAGCAGAGGGTGGTCGAACGGGAGCCAATGAAGCCATCGGATCGAACTGAGAGCAGATGAGATGGTTCAAGTGAGGCCTACTTGTTGTTTGAGCCGCTTTTGAGTGTCTGTTGGCTTTGCTGGCGGTAGAATCAAATCAGTCAGCTTGGACTGGCCAAATATAGATCCCTTCGGCTGTGCCAGCTCAAGAGGCTGATTGGGTCCAGACAAGGCAGGTGGGTGCGACAAGGTACGTACAGTGTCGAGTCGATGGTTATGTATGGTTTTGAGTAGAAAGGTGTGGAGAAGGGTGCGAGCGCTGAAGGGGCTCTTATAGGGGCGGCAACGGTCGAGCTCCGGCTGGTTCTCGATGGCTGGAGTCCGCCCAACGCTCGAAGGTCTGGATCGTCGAGGCTCCCTCAACAGTCTTCGTCCGGCTGACCCAGCCACAGTCCACACCTTCCTCCACACGAGTCACACCACATACACACACACAAACTCTAGTTGCCAAGTCGGGACGATGACGCTGGACTAATCGCCTCGTATTAAACAATCCCATTCATGCGTACAGTCTCAGGCCAGCGCCTCCACCTCAACCAGCCTGATTGGCGGCAGAGGTACATCTGTCACCCAGGGGGCGATGTCGCTTTGTACATACATACATACGGAAAAAATTACCCAGACATACATACAACTTGGGGCAGGGTACAACTGCCCTATCGAGCAGGTGCATCCAAACAGAAGAACTAGGAGAAGAAGAAATGCATAGTTCTTTAAAGGGGCACTTTGAGCTAATAAAATTACATGGCACAAGCTTATGATCAATTTAGACCTCAAAGGAGTGCTATCAATCAAACTAGGTCCTTGCATGTATTGATTGGGTTCTAGCTCAACTGCATGGAGTCTTGATGATGTGGTTTAATTGGTTCATTTGGAGCCCAACCAGTTCTCAGTAGTGGGTGCGTCCAAATGGGGCCATTATATATGATTTTGTTACTCTTGCTTGATGTTTGGCCCCACCACAAATTTGCCCTTCACACTCAGACCAAATTACTATGAATCTTGATGGATGTAGCTTATAATATCATGGTGATAAGGATGAATTTCAAAGCTGAGGCGGAAGCAGTACAGAGAGACCTCTCTTAATCATGTATAATTACCTGAAATCAAAATATACAGATTAGTCTGGTTTATGGGAATAGTAGGGTACACCTACCTTCACAACTGCTCTGAGAACAGCAAGGAAAGTTTTAAATATGTGGGGTTATGGGTATTTTGGGCATGAAGTACAAAGCAAGATAGTATTAATTGGTACAACAACTGATTGCCACCACAAATAGGAAGAAGTGTATGATTCACAATGTAAAAAATGAAAGGTACATTTTTTACCCAAACCTTATTTTCTATGATAGCACAACACTACACTTAATACATTTTTTTGCTGAACAAATTTCAGATTGGTTTAATATCCCAGGTTATTTCAATGTCAAATTATATGCCTACAAACCAATGTAGACCTGGTTCATGACTCTAGTATTACATAAGGGAAAGTCATCACATTATCCTACAATCATGGTTCAGCTGAAGCATAAGTTAAATTGATGAAATGGCTTGATCTGTACCATTCCAAATTCAAGTGTAGTGGCAACACTGTCTTAGCACTTAAGACCTTCAAATAAGGAAAACTTATCAAACATGACCAGTAAAATTTGTGGCTTGTAATTACATATATTGTTTTCAGATCAAGTGGTTAGGAGAAACATCTGATAAAAAATGCATGAGTTGTGTATTTACATTGTACAGTCAAAAAGGGAAAAGAAAAAACTAAGACCAGCAACAAAAAAAATGTGCATATATACAAGAAACATGCTTTTAAATTTATTTACAAAAAAATGGAAAGGAAAATGGTATGCAGGGTAACTTTGAAATTGTTGAATATATGATATAGGGGAGAAAGGGTCAGAAATTATACCACATAGGGGTATATCCAAGTATAGAATTCCTAGAACAAGCTAAAAATATGAAAAAGATGAGACATCAAAAAAACACTAGCAGTAACTTTGGATCAATACTTGTTTCAATCCTTGTCACTTTCGGGTTCAGGGGCAGTGTTGGTTTGCTTGGAGTTTTGATGAACTGCGGTGACATCAGTGTCATTTGTTGGAGTGGTTGGCTTGTTGTTTCCATCACCGGGCAAGGCCATTCCCTTGATGATCCTGACCGTCTCAAAGGTTCTCAGCATCTTTCTTCGCGCACCAACAGCGGCCACCCCACGGGCCTCGAGGGTTGCGTTGCTCATCAAGACCATCTCTTGCCACGTGCATCCTGAAAAGTTAGGCGTGTATTTGTGTAAGCGCAAGCTTCGGAGCCAAGCTGGAACGTCGTTCAAGAGTTTCATGTCCAAGTTCTCATCCGGATTTGAGCCTGAGCCTGGCATGTGTGTTGGTTTTCCCGAGCCTCTCCCAGTTGGACTGCGCTTGTTGTTGCCCGGACTTCTTGATATCATGGGGAATCCCGAATTCATCCCCAATTGAGCCGAGCCAGGAGAAGCCATTACACCACCGGTCATCATCCCGTTCTTCTGAAGTTTCTGTTGAAGTGACTGGAGGTTTTTTACTTGTTTCATTTGCTGATGCATGTTGAGTATGTTGGCCATATTTTGAAAACCAGCAGGGTTGGTGATACTGGGTAATCAGAAATGCTAGTCAATACTACCGTCAGACAAGAACAAATTATTTCAACAAGGTCTTCTTACTTTGACATTGCCGCCAGGTTTGCCATACCATTCAGGTTCACTCCATTTGTTTCACCATTTATTCCAGCAGTGAGAGTATTTAACATGACAAGTTCATTCAGCATATTTGGATCATGCTGGTTCATTGATGCCATTGATGCACTTTTCAAACCTTGGTGCCAGTTATTTTGAGTTGCCACAGCACCCTTTTGGGCTCCAAGCATGTATTGTGGATTCATTGGGCTATACAGAGTTTTTCCATTCCTCATAGCTGAGAGGTTTGTGTTGGTGGGATTTTTGTTGCCGTTTTTTGCAGCAGATTGACCGGTGCTGTTGCGGAATAGTCTGTCTGGCTGAGGTGAGCCAACGCTGTTGCTGTTCTTGTTTGTGCCAGAAAGGACCCCCAAGAAAACTAGGCTCCATAAAATTGTGAATAACCTGCTACTAAAAATAAAATGAGTTCAAAATCACATACCATCAGATTCAGAGCCATCAGCAGCAGCACTCTTGCTCTGTCTCCGGAACTTGCGCGCATCATCTAATGGGAAACCATTCCGTAAAGAAGATTGTGGCAGGGAAATGTTGGGCAAAGCCAATTGAGCAGATTCGTTGGAACCTTCTTGGGAGGCAGAATCCCAGGGTGCAAGCTGATTACTGGTTTTGCTGATGTTTGGTGCTGTGTCATCATGATTTGGACTGTTTGCCTTATCTTTGTTACCAAACATGGGGACCAGAGGTGTGTTCACCTGACTAGCCCAGCTACCACCTATGAACGGACTGAGTTGACTGTCAATTCCAAATGTAGAGGAGTTGATTGGATGGGTGAATCCAGGCTGAAGTGTGCTTTGAGAGTTGTTGCCAAACAAGGTGCCATTGGATTTGGGTCTAGGGCTAGATGCACAACTATGTGATCCCTCTTTGAGGGGGCCTGGGAAAACACAATTTGAGCTTTTGAGACTGTTACTGGCACTTAATAATTGACCAGGGGCAGAAATTTGATTTTCAGATTTTGTGTTTAGCCTGGCAGATTGATCAGAAAGTGCAATTGGAGGATTGCCTGAATTATTGGACTCATTGAATAAAGCGGAGTTAGGACTGAGGAATTGTTGACTTGACGTGAGATTAACACAAGGAGTGAGAAACTGCCAAACCATTGGTGATGCAGGAGATTTCTTGTCAAGTTGGGAAAGTTTGGCTTCCATCTGTTGTTCCATAGAAGGTGCTGAAAAAGAATAAGAAATCAAAAGGTCAATCACAACCTAAAGAATAGAACACAGGATCCTTACTTGCGGGGTTCACCATGGGACTTGGCATTGAGATTGTGGGATCACTGCAAGCCATTTGCTGCAATACAGTAATGAAAAATTGTATTTGGACTTGAGTAGAAGACTGAAAGGCAGGATCAGGTTTTAAGTTCAATGTGTGTTGGCGAAAATCAAAATACCACACTGACCTGCATCAAGGAATACAATGCTGCAGCCCTCTCAGCTTCACTAAGAACTCTGAACCATTGCTCAATGGCGTCCAACTAACCCCACCAAGCAAATCAAATAGAGGAGTTTAAAATGGTGTCAAAATGCTTGCTAGTCAAAAGAATCGTCTCACTTCTTCTTTAAAATTGACATCCAAACTGGCCGCAGCCATTTCTTGTAAGGTGGCTTCATAGCTTTGTAAATTCTCAAACCACTTGTCAATAGCTTTGACTGTGTGAGTGAAAGATAATGGAGAATTAACCACCATCCAATAAAAAAAACAGCTTGGTGAATATATACACTTACCCTCACTTGAATCGCCCTGGTTTGGTTGAACATTGGTACTACCCGAAGCACCACAGTGACTGCCATTGGCGGATAAGATTTCACTGTTGGGCCTGAGTTGCGTCAAGCCAGGGGGGCGAGGGCTGATTAGGCCATTGACGGGTAGACTTCTGGTGACATCTAAGCTCTTCCTGGGACCACCGGCGCTTCGTACGCAACCATAGTCGTTGAAGAACGAGCCAAAATGATCGCTAGCAGGGATGGAGCTTGAGAGAGAGTGCTGATGACGATAGACGTTGTTTGCTCTCATGTTGGATTGAAGGCCCGAAGGAGAGGAAGGATTTATACGATGGGATAGGGAAGAGGTCATAAGGGTGACCGTGAACGTTAAAATGAAGGTTGAAGGAGTTTTGAAAAGAGTTCAACAGATGGATGGCAATAATAATCTTCTAGCAGAATGGACAAGTGGCCTATTGGGTTCTTTTAGGGGGAGATTGGTGAGCTCCTTGAAGGCTTGATGGGCAACCTGATGATGGGGAGGATGAAATGGTTGGCAGGTGAGGAAAGGTTGGTTTCAAGCAGGGAAAGTCCAATGAGCCAACACAGCGAGATTAAGTGGACAAAAGAGCAGAATTTTGAGTCGCAAAAATAGCGAAAAAAACACAAACCGAGATGGATTGCTGAAGAAGGATGGAAAGAGCTCAAAAGAGTTGTAGTCAGAAGAGGGATAGATAATTCTACGGACGGCTTGAAGCTATGGACGGCTCCAAAAGTAGATCGGAGTTTCTGATAGGGAGATACAAAAAGACTGGGGCTTGCACTGTTTTATTCCAAATAGATCAAGTGTTAGAGAGACCTTCGGCTCACAAATTATCGACGATTGGAGGAAGTCATTTGGTTCTTGCTTGGTCTTTGACGACCTGTTCAAAGAGGACACGCTCGGGATCATGGCTACAAAATGACATTACCACACACCGACTTCCAGGACGACAGTCAACATCTGGCTCATGACTCATGGACTACTCAACATCGGCGTATACCATCTTCGAAATGTCTTCAACTTCCCTTCTGGGTCACCTTATCAACCAAGGCAGGATTCAGGAAACAAAAGACCCACAGCCTACCGATGAAATGGATTGAATATGCCCATACGGTCCATGCCATCAATTCATGATCATCACTGCTTAGCACATCTCTAGGTATCGCCCTGTATCGCCCGGTATGCATTGCCTCCTGAGGGTAAAAAAAGCAACAATCAACGGAGCTCTATATAAAACTGGTGTAATAATAAACACTTATTTGCACAACTTAACAAAGTCCATCACGGCTAACCCTCAAGTGATGGGTTAAAGGCTTGCCGGGGGGACTTACACCCACCATAATTTCCTGGCCTGAGCCGAGGGCACTTTTTGAACAGACATTCATTTAGGATAATTGATGTTTATTTCTTGCACATGCCTACTTTGGTGATTGAGCATGTACATTCCACCATGTCCAGCTCAGGGAACCAGGCAAAAGTCAGGAGGTTGAGTAGAGTTTATCTTATTTTTTTTTCTTTTCTTTTGAACTGAAGATGAGGGCGTGCAACTTCTTAGAACAGAATGACCTCATGAAGCTGACGTCGTCAGAAATGTCCGCGACCATGTTATGCGGTGTATGACGGCTCAGTGCATCGGTCCTTGTAAAATCACGGCTCAAGAGAAAAAAAAAGACAACTAAACACTTGATTGACGATGATCAGAATGAAGAAACAAGCTCAATAGTACAGCCCGGCTGTCGTGATGTGGGTGACGGTATGCTGTTGCTACAGAATAACATGCCAGGTGGCCTTGTAGATAGATTAAAACAACACGACGGACCGGTTGGAAAGCTGTACCAAATGGTAGAATTTGTAAGTGTGAGAGGAGGAATGAAGAGAGACAAACGATACGAAAAAATCTGATACAAGATTTAACGCAAATGCATAAACAGGGATGCCGTTGGGAAGCCTAAGGCTTGAAAGCTTGGCGGACTTCTTCAGCGAACGCTTTATCAGCCAAGACTTTCCAACCGGCAACAGCAATACCCTTGGCTGATTTCAAAGTGAGACAATGTGCTTCTTCCGTCGCGGCGGCTTTGGTAAACCCTCGGGTGTGATTCCCTTGGCCGGGTAAGGTTGGAATGGCATAGATGGGATGAATCGAGGGGACTTCATATGACACATTCCCCTGAGAAGTGGGGTAAGTCGCCAGGTACGCATAGGTTTATATATAAATCGATTTGTTCCAGGTCTTCAAAGAGAGTGGAGGAATCCAAGGGACTTACAAAGTCAGTTGACCCAAGTGTTGGCCCTTCCATAGGAACGGCAATCCCCATGATGTTCTCCATGTACTGATGGTACTCGTTGGCTAACGGTAAGTTGTTGACCAAATCAGCATAGACCATTTCTTCTTCGATTTTCATTCGACATCCACTTGAGTCACAAGCTGCTTGGAAGCACTTCAAGACGCGTGATTTAAGTTTTTCCATCCCTTCCTTTGTAGGCGCTCGGATGTCGTATCTGAGCCAAGCATAATCCGGTATCACTAGTAACATCCAACCAGCAAGAAATCTTGATTCAACATCATGGGTCGCTTGCCCTTTGGAAAATGCCGAGCGAGACCTTCACACACCATTCGAAACCCAATTTTCTGAGCCTTGAATGATGCCATGCACTCGCTCGTCCGGTCGGACTATGGGTAGATATTTGAGGCAGATCATGGGGCGCGTGGGTTGAATACGGCTCGAATGTGAGCAAAAAGATGAGATGGACTCAACTTTGTTGGCGAAGAAGTGATATATTAGTATAAGCTGCTACCGCAGCATCGAGCGCATTGATGCCTTCCCAAGGAGCCCCTGCGGCATGAGCACTTGAATAATCGTGAAAGTAGTCGCAATTTCAACTTTTCCTATGCCATGCTGATCAAAAAAAAAAAAGTGCTAGAAACCTTACTTTTTCCCGAAATATTCCACCTTGATTTGGCTGATTGCGAGCATCGGCAACATCCCACCAAACGGACCAGGATGTAGCATCAAACAAGCCTAAACTGACTCGGGGTGAATGCATTAGTCCAACTGTGTTTCAAAGCCGGGTAGCTGTGATCAATTAATGAAACAGCCGGTCTTGCCCAACTCACATCCATGCCCCGGTAAGCACCCTGCTTGAGTAATTGGATCTTGCCTCCAATCGTCTCTTCTGCTGGGGTTCCAAGTAACACTACTTTACCAGGGGTGTTGGTCTGAAATCAATTTCAAGTTTGAAACACGATCAATTGACTGAAAATAACACGCGGCTTGTCTTCGCTACATAATCGCGTATGTGGGAGAAAAAGGGCCCACCTTTTTTAGAGTTTCTGCAGTAGCCATGGCAGCTGCAATCCCAGCGATACAAATCAAAGGATGTCCACAGGCGTGCCTGTGCACCGCGCGGATCAACCTCTGCAGGCGTGATATCGATAGTGTAGAAGACAAAATGTGCAGCTCTTACCCAATCCCGGGTAAAGCATCCATTTCCGAGTTGAAGCCTACCGTCCGACCGCCTCTGCCGTGTGTGAAGACCGCCTCAACGGCTGTTTGAATTCCATACGCGTGCCGAGTCACTTTCCAGCCTGATTTTTGAAGGACAGTCATTAGATGTGCGTGGTCATCGCTGGAGGTGGTGATGCTAAGTTAGAACTCACCAGGAGTCTGTTCAAAGATTTGAGCAATCAGGTCGTGCGTCTTGAATTCCTTCATGGCGATTTCGGCAAACCCGAAAATCCGCAAGCTCCATTTACGTAGATCGTCAGACAGACAATCGATTTCCTGCTCCAGGGTCGAGGGATAATCAATCATATGATTGTCTTGGAGGTTAATGAGAGGCTTTTCTTGGTCTGTAGAGGAATCTTGAGGGCGGGATGGGTACTGTGATTGTGTCACGTTGATGAACGGCGGTGAATGGGGCTGAAGGAGCGAAAATGATGAATGTCAGTGGAATATCGAGTTTTAATTGCAACGGTCAAAGATGCATGCATACCTCAAGTTCTCCAAATCGACATTTACATGATGATAGAGCCTGCTGTTGGTCATGGTCGATGGTTGCTTGGTCTCGACTGTTATCTAAATGCAAACCGGCGGCAATGGAGTCGATGATGGGACCAAGACAGCTTGAGTGGGATGACATGGTTGTTGTGCTGAGATTGCAGATGGTTTGCCAGTGGTCGTACTTGGAACACGCCCGTCCAAGTTGGGCCCCCGGAGGCCCCCGGGGACGTCCAGCATGTACATACTGTCTCTTCTTCCCATGTCCCATACGTATACTTCACAGCTCATTATTCATACATATCATTTTGCGATTGTGGATGGCAAGGTCGGTATCCCAGACTCTCAACAAGATCACAATGTGTTACTCACTTCCTGCTTCAGCTCGCGAGCATTTATTTATGGACATGTCATTTTTTTATTTACATAGAAATATTTCATCAAAAGGAAAAGAAATATCAAGGACCAAGTGGAGAAACTAGCACGTGACGCAAGCTATTCCTGATTTGAGTCATTATATCTAGGATAGAATAATCAGCAGGGATGACGGAGTTGATCTGTTTTTTGCCCTTCTGACGGTTGTAGAGTATGTTGAGAGAGGATACAGAGTTCATTGATTGTCGTTTTAGAGGAACTACACTGGAAACGAGTCTTCGGAGATGATGTTGACATTAGCTATTTTTTGATCGAGTATGTCGGTCCCATCGGTACATCATGAGGAGATAGATAAGCGTGACGTTTTATGGGACCTGATAAACCGTTGTCCCAGAAATACAGTTCAAGATATATATAAAAAAGAAGAATATGACAGGCCAGGAAAATTGCGCGTTCCAGCTGGTTTCCGCGTTCTGTTCGTGAGATTTGATCACCTGGTGGAGACTCGGAGTATGTTGAGTTCGAAGGCCTTTCGAGTTAGATTCATGGGTATGGTGTTCAGGTTGGATTGTGAAAGTTTTTGTGTGATGGAGTGCGAGCTCATGGCTGCTGTTTGTTCGTGCTCATAAAAACCAATTCGTAAGCGGGTTTGGTTGAGGTGGTTGGACATCGTAAATGAAGGAAATAATTATATTCGTAAGGGACCTCGAGGGACAGACGGCAAAGTTGATTGATCGGCGGAGGAATTGTTCCTAGAACCCTGCCCGCGGCGAGTCCTGTGGTGAGAAGGCATCTGATTGGGATTCCAGTAGTTAGCGTCAATCGATTTGTTTTCATTTCCTTTCTTATCGACGTTTTTGACGCGGGAAGGCTTTTGGGATGTTCTTCTGTAACAATCAGTCGCCTGCAAAGCAGGCTGTCAGCGATCCGGAAAGACCTTCAAGGTCAATGAAACCAAGTATGGAGAACAAACATGGGGAATATGTTGGTGTTTCAAATCGAAACCGGGTGTCAAGGAAGGTAGCCCCCATCCTCCCTGGAGTCCCGTGTAAGCATCCGTGACCTCGGCCAAGGGGCTGACTAGGTAAGAGCTGGATGGCGCAGAAACAACCTTGACATCCCGATTCTTATCACCAGACAGGAGGCTGGACGACGTAGAAGCTGGAGAAATGTTGAGCTCCTCCGAGCGTCCCGCAGTTGCCGGACCCATTGCAGCGATAACCCCACTTGAGCCAGTTTGACCCTGTTCATCCCCATCCGCTATTTCCACAGGCTGGACCACTCGCAGTCGGACATTGTGCGCCGCTTCTGAGTGCTGGAACCATGCGATTTCGCCGTGCGTCGTCGCGTCCAAACCTGAACCAGTCGAGTTAGTCGCTTCATTTCCAGGCTCTGTCGAGCCCTGAGGTTGATCGGGTGCAGGCTGGCATCGATCGACGACTTTCAAACGTGATCGAGCTGCAAGTGCGCCCGTCTTCAATGCGCCAAGCTCGGTGGTTACGTGGCTTTTAGCTGGGGCGAGCAGGCACGAAGGCGCTGCATTGCTAACTTCCTCCCTTTCGACGGAATCGATGCCATTTGGAGAAGGCGTCTGCGGACGAGGAATGAAGGGATGCTTGAAAGCCAAGAGAGTATCGCACGTCGCAGTCAAAATTCCTCCGGTGGGTTCCCCTGGAGGGGAGGATCGTTCGTCTTCATGTGTACTTGAGTATGAATATGGGTCGTAAGAGGTTGCATGTCGAGGCCTGGCGACTGGGTTCATTGATCCAAAAGCTATAGTATAACAGGGGATTGAGCTTAGGTGATTCTCGAGTGGGTTTTGGAAGGTGGAAGAGCCTACAGCGGTCAACACACTTCACTGCAGTGGTCCATGGTGTGACTGGAATGAGTACTAAGTGTATGTGCTCAAGAAGGAGATATGAAACTCATGGTCTGATTACGGATGAAACGTACGCAGACGATGAAAATTAATTGACAGCAGGCCCGCAGGGGAAATCCAAGCAACAGACGCAAGAGATCCAGAGGGAGGGATATCGACATGGAGCTATGTAAAGGATACTACCCTAGACCAACTCGGACGGTTAGATAGCTTGTCGGCCTGGTACACCAAAACTCATGCTGAACGGTGGGTCCCCTGCTTAATGAGCCTGACCGATGCGACGGCAAGAACTGGTGAACCGCGCTCCCCTACACAGTGCAATCTTCGGGAAATCTTTATGTTGGACGTTAAAAGTGGGACAACACCCATGGTGCAAATGCGCCTTGAGAAAAAAAGACAGGTCGTCATTGCAAGGTTCTGGTGGGGAAGGCCCCATGGAGACGAGCGCAAACTGGGTATGTAAATAAATAAATATGGATAGTAGAACATCTACATACATAAATATCTCTGCTGGTTTATTTGGTTCCGTCGCTACATAAACTGGAGTCCAGTTCATGGGTTCATGGAGAGGTTAAAACTCGGTAAACCATATTCATAAATACAAGTTTTATTTACTACATATCTAAAGCCCATCATCCCAGAAACGAAAAGAGGGATCGTGTCAGTGTCACCAGCACTGCAACGGCACTTGTAGGCTACAAAACTAAATCTGACCTGCAAACGGTCGGCGGTGATCGATCAGACATATTTAACTAAATATATACACTGGCCCGACCTTAACACAAGTCCCAGCCTCCGTGCGGGCGTGCAGCATTTGGCTCTAACTTAACACAAGTCCCCCCTCGTGGGAGGCTCGCTGTGGCTGGCCGCGAAGCGGCCCCTCCCGCAGGGAGGGACTTGCCTGTAATGTCGAAAAGAAATCACAAATGGCTGGAGGGAAAATATTAAGCCTCAGCCAGCCTCCCCCTCAAGTCCTGTGGACCTGCCCCAGAGCCAAAAGATACTTCTGGACCTCAGCTTTCATTTGGCACTGGTCTCATCTCCTCAATCCAAACCATTTGCACTGTACTAATGGTTTAAAGATAAAAAAACATGAAGAAATGTAAACTGAGGATGCACAACCATCATGCCTGGTGGATCCTGGATCTGCAAACCTGCAGATCCTACACATGTAGTGTTGCATTTTGTTGCAGAAAGGAAATTCAATTGTGCATATTATCAGAAAATCCAAAAATGGATCTTCAGAGCAATGTAATATCCTTCAGGGTTCCTTTGACCTTCAAAACGGATTCCTTCAATCAGTTTTGGGTCTTTTTGCTCAAAGTTTTGGGTGAGGGTGCGCATTGGCACTGCCAATGAAACTGTCTATTCAGTTTTTTTGTACATGTTTTGCTGATTTTTAAATAATTATTTAGTGATTTTGGGGTTGAATATCCTTCCTTTCCCTGTCAGACTTCAGTCATTAGGCGTAAGCCTCTCCTGCGGAGAGCCCTCCGCGCGGGGTCCCCCGGAACCTCCATTTGAGAGGCTTAGTTAAGCTAGATTTGGCTGGTCGCGAAGCAACCCCGACCGGAGGGAGGGCCTTGCATACTAAAACACTTTTCTTGCGTGAGCCGATTCCAAGGTTTGGCTGGGAGCAGCCTTGTTTGCATCACCACACTCTCAACACTCAACATAATCTTTCTAGTTTTTGATACATCATAGTTCTACATGTTCTGGATTTTTCAGTATTTTTTTTAGTGTAAAATCTTGATTGTTTCTACTGGAAATAAATTATTGAAGTTCATGATTTCAAACTTGGATTTGCCTTGCGCATCATATGACAAGGACCGTGCGCAGTCATACTACTTCTTGTTGTCAAGTTTCAAATGTGAGGGGTGAGAGTACAGCAATATAAAAAATACCAAAAAGTCAAGAAGATGGTAAGCTGTCAGATAAACAAAAAAAGAAAAAATTCTGATGAGTGGCATAGAAACAAGGAGAGAAAGAGTGGCCTCTATATCACGCTTGGCTCACGCAAGCTTTGTGTTTTAGTTCATAAGCCTCTCTGGTGAGACTGGGCTGCCACCCAGACCCGCTCACCACAAGTGGCTTAGTTAAGCTTGACACTGGCCACCGGCTTGCCTCCGTTGCTAGAGAGTAGGGGTGAGCGTGGGTCGGGTCAATCCGCGGGTCGACCCAACCCACCCGGGTCTGGGGCGGGGCGGGTCAGCCGGATGCCCATTTTTGACCCAGATGGGTCAACCCACTGGGTGGCCTGTTGTGGCAACAAAGGGTAATTACGCTACGCGTAACGCGTAGATAAAGGTAATGTAACATAATTTTTGCCGTTATCTACGCGTTACGCGTAACGGCGGTGCGATTACGTTAGCGCACCATATTAAGCCCTTTTTTTTATGCTTGTTGCGTTATCCGGGCGCGCGGAGCCCCTGAGAACGGGCAAAAAATGAGGCTAAAAAAGCCTTAAATGGTCCGTTATCGCGTTATCCGGGGGATAACGCAATAACGGGCCTCAAAAATGAGGCCTGTTACGTTACGCGCGGGGCCTGAAATGTCCCCGTTACTAGTAAAGTAACGGGGGGGCCCGGATAACGGGGGTAGTTACGTTACCAAAATTGCGCAGATAACGCAACGTAACATAACTACCCTTTGTTGGTTGTGGGTCGGGTCACAGGTTTTTGGGGATGGGTCGGCCCATGGGTACCCATTGAGACCCGGTTCACCGTGGGGATGTGAGTGATCCAGGAATCTGAAACTCAGGAGTTGCTCCCCAAGCATAATGAAGATGAAGACAACTTGGCCTTCCAACAGCATCTTGCTAAGACCAAAGGTGTTGCCTTGACTGGGACCCCAACCAGAGAGCTTGATCTCTACCTTCAAGAGGCAAACATCTCAATCTCAAAGGGAACCCAATTTGACATACTCAAATGGTGGGACTTAAATTCAATGTGGTTTCCAACCCTTGCTCAACTTGCTTGAACGATTTTGAGTATCCCAGCAACCTCTGTTGCATCCAAAGCAGCGTTCTTGACCTCTGGCCAAGTCCTACACAAATACCAAAGCCACCTCAATCCTGATACACTCGAGGTGCTTGTCTGCACTCAAGATTGGCTCAAAGATGACAACAAGGATGAAGAATAGAAGTGCTTCACGATGTACACATGCTTTTATTTTTTTTCTCTTCTTCATTTCAACCATTGTGATAAGCCATACACATGACCGACAGGGTCCATTTTGTATATAGCCAGTTCAACACACCTAGATTTCATTAAAAAACATTTTTTTCAATCACCTCTCTGGACCAACCCATGGGTTGGCCCATGACCCAACCCGCCCCAACCCGCTTCACTTGGGATGGGTCGGGTCATGGGGCGGGTCTTGATATTTTAAATCTCTGACCCAACCCGCCCCAACCCATTTAAAAACGGGGCAGAGGGGGTCGGCATTTTTCCGACCCAACGCGGCCCATCCTCATCCCTAAGAGAGGTCGCTTGCTTACATACACTGATCTCCAAGACCTATTAGCTTAACTAAGCCTCTCAAACGGAGGGTCCGGGGGAACCCGCCCGGAGGGCTCTCCGCAGGAGAGGCTTATGCTTAATGTGTGTAGTCTGGCAGGGAAAGGAAGGATATTCAACCCAAAAATCACTAAAACATTATTTAAAAATTAGCAAAATATGTACAAAGAAAACTGAATAGACAGATTCATTAGGGGGGTTCACAATAGGATAAAAATGAAATTTTGGAGTCAATTTTAAGGCCTTTATCAACAAATTTTGAAAAATATGGCAAGATGTGCAGGACTGGGTGTCCCCTGAGAATCAGAGCAACTTCTTTATTTTTTTATAAAATTGTTCATAAAGGCCTTAAAATTAGCTCTAAAGTTTTGTTTTTATTTGCTAAAATTTTAAAATTATCTTCATCAAGGCCTTAAATTGACCTCCAAAGATTTATAAAATTCAATTGTGAACCCCCCTATTGGCAGTGCTGATGCGCACCCTCACCCAAAAGTTTGAGCAAAAAGCCCCAACAATGATTGAACGAGTTTGCTTTGAATTTCAAAGGAATCCTGAAGGATAATAAATTGCTCTGAAGATCCATTTGCTGATTTTCTGATAATATACACAATTGAATTTCCTATCTGCAACAAAATGCAACACTTGAGTGGCTAAAGGTGTAGGATCTGCAGATATCTGCAAGCTTAACTAAGCCTCTCCAAGGAGGCGTGAAGTGTCTCCAAAGGAGAGGCTTAGGAATAAAGTCACATTCTTTGCCTGAGGTTGATAGGCTTTTGCGCAGAAAATCACAATTTTTTTTATTTACATCTTTATTCCCTCTCTCTCTCAATTTTCAATTCAAAGCCCATATATCAGTTTATAGGCCTCAATCTGAGCTGTCTTGTACATATTTTTTCAAGTACAACAATCAAAAACTGGCCACTCAGTGGCCATTCTTGTGAGGGCTATTTCTGAGCAATGCAAATAAACCATTGGATCATCCAAAGGTTGAGTTCAGACATGCTCTCACAGGTTTTTCCAGTATTGAATTAATATGGGTAGGTCTCTTGAGTGCATAAGCAAGGAGACCCACAGGGTTTGACATATGACATCTAACCTTACTTTCATGCAGTTAGTCCGGACTGGCTATCCGGTTTTCATCAGGCTGGGTAGGCTCCCAGATGGAATTTTCAATTCATTTTTTTTTCAGGGGATGGTGGTAGGTGTTGTTTTGGACACATGAGATTATGTAGAAATAAAATCTGATTCTAATAGTACCGGAGGCTGCAAAAAATTCAGAGAGGTATGCGGTGACATGTGGGTTAGAAGGAATTTTTAAACATTTGGCTGGGCAGCCTCAAGCCAAATGTTCAAATGTTGGACATTAGGCACAAGTCCCTCCCGCGCAAGCACAGAAAGGGACTTACGTTAATTTTGAGATATCTGCGGGTTTGCAGATCCAGGCTCCACCAGGCTGCATGATGGTTGCGCGTCCTTAGTTTACATTTCTTCATGTTTTATTTATTTTTCAAACATCAGTACAGTGCAAATGGTTTGGATTGAGGGGATGATGAGACCAGTGCCAAATGAAAGCTGAGGTCCAGAAGTATCTTTTGGATCTGGGGCAGGTCCACAGGACCAAGAGGGAGGCTGACTGAGGCTTAATATTTTCCCTCCAGCCATTTGTGATTTCTTTCCCAGCCACAATTTTGACATTACGCGCAAGTCCCTCCCTGCGGGAGGGGCCACTTCACGGCCAGCCACAGCAAGCCTCCCACCAGGGGGGACTTGTGTTAAGTTAGTATTCACCTCAACACCATACTGTCACCATGATATGTGTTGTAACACCTTTTCAACCCTGCCATAGCGCTTTGTGTGGTCTTTGTCCCGAGAAATTTGGCATGGGAATGGATTCCTGCTGCAATATACACACTTCATGGTGTAAGACTCAAAAGTTGTTGTGAAACCCTTTTGCTGAATGGTGAAGGGTATGATGGAGGTGAAAAACTCTGTCCTTCTGCTATCAGATAACAAGACCCACCAAGCTAAGCTTGGCAAGTTTTAATCAAGTGATAGGTCTGGTCTAGTTCCAGATGAAGTTGTTCAATGACAGGTATGTGAGAGTTGAGAGTTTATGAGGAATGGAAAGGGTGAAAGTTGACTTGATGATTCTGGTGGGGGTTGAACACAGGTCCTCAAGGGGGTGACATGTAAAATTGAGAAGAGTGCCTAGACTGAGAAGGGTATATGTCTCAGTTGGGAGTTGAACCAGGAAACAGGTAACTTGTGACAGGTACGTGGAATGTCAACCAAGAAATATGAGAGTAAGAGAATATGAGAGTGAGCTCAGTGGTTATTGCAGATATGAGGGACGATATGGTATCTTATAAGGGTTGTTATAAAGTGTAAGGATGATGATGGCTATGGCTCCAGTGACACCTCCAGTGGTCACTAAGAGTGAAATTGGCCATAGAATCCATTCCTGGGGTCCATTTGGTGGGATATTTAGACCTATTATGGGTAATTATATGTATTAGAAAGAAATTTTGATTTTTCACATTTCTGTGTACCACAACCAACCACCACAAGCAATGGTGGGCAGTTACTTTACTTTAAAATGTAATGGTGGGTGGGGATGATGCCATCTTCTGGGGGCTATGGTGTAATCTTCCTAGTTGGAGGAGGGGATATGTGAGACATAACAGGGGTAGAATATTCTATGATCTAAGATAGGAGGAGTTAGGTGTTTCAGGAAGTGTTTCAGGAAGTAATAATGTAGGGATCCAAGATAGGAGGAGTCAGGTGTTTCAGGAATTGTTTCAGGAAGTAATAATGTAGGTGAGGTTTGGGGCTATGTCTAGTATAATGTGTACCATGTTGGGTTTGGAGGGTGAAGGGTTTCAAGGTTGCTTATACATCTTTGAGCACATGGTTCTAAGGAAACACTAGAAGAAGGGGGTAACATGTGATCTGGGTAGATGTTTGAGACTAGGGAGAGGGTTTATCCAAGAGAGGGGAAGTGTGGGAAGAGGGAACACTATTATCCAGGGTATGACCATTGAGTGGGGATGTTGAGGGCCTTGGGCTTTGCTGACAAGGAGGCCAGAGGTATGGGATTTATTCTCAAGGTGTGACAGCCTTGTGGTTGATGGTTGCTGGTTTTCTGGGTAGATCAGGATTGGCTTACCACAGCGGGCAAGGAAATTACACCAGTTGGAGGTCCTGATCCCAATGACATTGACCCTGATCAAGAGAAAGCGGCTTCCTCGATCAATACACTCAAGCACCTCAAAGCTTCTAGAACTTACTGAATTCTCATCATCTTTGACCTGTTTTGCATGTAACTCATTGGAATTGAAAAAACAAACCAATCAAATGCTTCATCAGCTTGATCTTGTTATTAAACAGATAACTCACCCGGCGGCCCAGCGCTCCAACTTTGATCTAACGGCTCAAAAGTTGGGCATTAAATTTGCTCCTTTGATTGCGGGATACGGGATCCGCTGGAACATCCGCTGTCAGAGTTACCAAAAGGCTATTGATGCCCATCATTCTAAAAGACGGCCAGGAGGACGAAGTATCAGACATATTTAGTGATGCGCACTTTGTCCCAAAAGACTGGAAGGAGCTGGACAGTTTCAATCAGGAGCCTGAGGTTGGTTATTAATTTAAGTTTTTGTTGCACATGGCTGTTGAAAAATATTACCCTATCATCTTATTTAGGTGTTTGTCAATCTTCCAAAATGGAAGGCAATTCCTCCACAGGCGCACATGTCATACCAAAGTACTTGGAACTTAAGGAGACCCTTGAAGAGAAGATTGTCAGGTCACACAAGACTGATGGCCTATACCCGATGTATCATGCAATAGGGGGCTTCAAAATTGCCCCAGGAAGCGTTCCAGGTCCGAGTTTCCAGGAAAAATGAGCGACCTGGAACGTTTCCTGCGGACCTGTGCTCCTTCTTCCCATGGCCTTCCAGGACCTCCAGGACCGCAGGAAATCAGGAAATTTTTAATCCAAAAAAAGAGCAATCAGACCAATTTCTCAAACCCCCATCCCTCGGATTTTTTTTTGGCACCCATTCAACACCCAAATCACCTACATATATACTCCAGTTGCCAAGCTCATGCGTACTTCGAGAATCTATACACCACCCACCATGCCACTCAAGAAGAAAAATACTCAGCCAGAAACCCCAATCAACAGTGCCAGTCAAGCCAAGAAGAAGAAGGCCCCGGTAGTGTGGGAAAAGGACGGCAAAAATGGCAGAGATTGCAGTATTCAAATCTTCCTTGACTGGCTCGCTGTCAAGGGCAATTACAAACGTTGGCGTGGCAATACCAAGACTGGTTCAACCAAGTCTGCCTTGGCCAACAAAATCCTAGGATTGATGGTTGATGCCGGTATCACCCACCAAGACAATAAGGGGGTGCAGACCAAAATGCAGGAGCTTCAAAACTCTCTGAAGCATGTGTGTTGTGACTAAGATGCTTGTCTCATTGCTCCCCCTCCACATCCAACTCTTGACCCTGCGTACTCCCAAAGTGGAGTTTGCACACCGCTACTCTACAACAGTGTGAAAATAGAGACAATCCAATGGGATACACGTGTCATTTGGAAGAAGGCACAGGAGAGAGTTTTCTGTTTGGGACCCCGGAGGCATGGACAAAACACAACAAAAAAGGTATTAGTTCCAGGAGGCATTCTCCTGGGCTCAAATGCAGGAAATTATCAAGTTTTGGGGGTCTCAATGTAGAACCTCCAGGAATTTGTTTTTGGCAGTGTTTGGTTTTTCCTGGAAGTTGGACCTGAAGCGCTTCCTGGATCATATTTGAAGCCCCCTAATGTTCAGCCGTGTGGAAAAGTACTTGAAAGAAGCAATGGAGTGTGAAACCCTGATCATCGCTACCATAATGCATCCCTGCTACAGGATGCGCATCTTTGAGCTGGGTTTTGGTTTGGAGAGTGCGGAGGTCACCCGATGTCTCAAGCTCCTTCAGAATGAATTCAAGATATCCAAGAAAAAAGCAGAATCAACAAGGCCAGTGGAGACTGATACTGGGCACCTTCCTCAAGTCAAAAAAACTCGAATCCAATCCACTCAGCCAACCAACTCACTCAAGGCATGTCTTGCATCAAAGATGGACAAATTGGCACCAAGTCCCCAGGCAAAGGAGATCAATGCCTGTCTCACAGCGGATCTGTGCTTCAAAGACAATGCCATGGATCACAAGAGCACCCCTTTGAAGTGGTGGAAGGTAAATGTGGGTTATTGTAACCTCAGAAATAAATAAACCATTACCTTACCAGATATCGTAGCTTTCAGCTAAAAAAGAAGTACACCATGCAAGGATACCGTAACTACAATCCGTTACTGCTAACAACAGTGTTAACGGTCCCAAAATCACTACTTTAACACTACTTTACGTGTTACTGTAGCGTTAGCTGCCCACCGTTGCCACAAGGGCAGCTTCATAGCACTTTCCCCTCACTGCGCTGCCTACGGTCTGAAACTGTAGGAGCTCCATAGCGCTTGAGTTCAACCCCATGGGGGATCATGATGGAAGTACAGGGCTCATGTTTTTTGAAAATGGCAGTGTCATTACGACCCAACTGCTGGCCATCCAGCGGAATATTGACTGGTTTGCTCAACAAATTGGGCACTCTGATGCTGTTTAGGTAGTTAGGTAGCCAAAAGTGGCCCACAACCCTTTCAGATGACTAAAATTGTACGGTAATGGGAATGGGACACAGGAACATGGTAGAAAATCCAGTGGTTTGACCAAGCCTCACTCATTTTCCAAATATCTCAAGAAGCATACAGAGGCAGGCTCTGATCCAACACTTAAATGCTCTTAAATGGCTACTGAGACAACATTGTTAAGGTTTGTCTTAAGGCAGGAGGGATTGGTCAAGGGTTCTTCTAGTCAGATAGTAAATTGGTAGATGGGGAGAGTGTGATGATCTCTCCCTGGCTCCCCCTTATGGCAGGGAGCTGTGGCATGTACTTATGTAAAATGTGATGAAATTTCCCTGGTACACTCCATGATGCGTGCAAGAAGCTCATAACAACACTCTTGATTGCCTGCTTGGCCAAGAATTTTCATTAAATTCAAATTTTTAGCTGAGGACTCATGTCAATACAAGCTCTTCCAATAAACAGTCAAGATGCAATGAGATCAAAATGTAAGATTATCTGATGGGACAGAATGGATGATCTGGACTCAAAATTCAAGTTTTTCAGCCTCAAAAGGGTGATCTCAAGATCTGATAAAGCTTGGGAAGATGTGGGAGAAAGAAAAATGGAGAAAGGAATATGAAGAATGTATGAGGTGAAGGTGGTAGGGCATTAGAGAAAGGCACAATGGAGGGGAGGGGATGAGAGTGAGATTGGATGGAGGGAGAGGCAAGGGTATGATAGGGGATTGGATGGAGGAAAAAGGATGAGAGCAATATCATTGATGAGGGGGGCAAAAGGAAGGGAGGAGGGGAAGGAAAATGTATGTCACAAGATCATAGTCCTCAATTTTGGGGTTCCAGAGGGTGTGAAAGTGGCAGAGGTTTGAGAATCACAGGTTTTTAAAGGCAAATGGGGAATGGGAAGGCTCAGAGTTGTTCAATTCTTTCCACCCCTAAAACTGGTGTGAATTGCGAAATTGGGGTTGACAGTCTGGGTGTAAGTAGTTGTGAGTCCGTCAGAGATGCTATACAGTGTAAAGTGACAGCACTATACTCAGTCATGATACTGTTTAAGATGTTCAAGTGAGAGTCTGTTCAAGAAATGTACTCAAATGGACTTGTTTATTGATGTCTCTCACATACTCATTAAAAAACTTGGTTAATAGAAAACAGAGGCATTGAAACTGGTGTTACATTTCATGACAGCAAATCTAATGTTTTTTTGGCTCCAGGAGCCTACTTCTTTAGTTATATGTAGATATTGTAAAACAGATGACATCACACCTGCTATTCATGGTATGGGACTCTGTCTTTCCTAGGCAGAGGCAGTCGGGAGAGGGGAAGAAAGGTGCTGTTTAGGCGGATGGGTTATCAACCAATTTCAAATTGAACTCAAGGACTGTAGCCCAAATCACCACTAATTTGACTCAATTTATTTTATCCAATAAAAATCATTAGCAATGGTTTCATGAATTTTCATTTTTATCATTCTTGTTGCACGCCATACTGTTATGGTGTTCAAAGTTGGTTTGCATAATTTTATGCATGCATAAATCATAAAATCATAAAAATATTTTGGTGAGGAAATTTTGTATTACATAATCAGACAGTCATATCCCCTGCAAAAAAGATTTTATGATTTTATGATTTATGCATGCATAAAATTATGCAAACCAACTTT
Source organism: Puccinia triticina (assembly GCF_026914185.1). NCBI lineage: Eukaryota > Fungi > Basidiomycota > Pucciniomycetes > Pucciniales > Pucciniaceae > Puccinia > Puccinia triticina. The sequence goes on along the minus strand of NC_070559.1, from coordinate 8,793,780 downwards.
GAACACCATATGTGCTCACTAATTTTCCCTCCTTGGTTTAAACATTAATGAACATTCTGAGAAATTTGCAAGAAATTAAAAACCGGATGTACTTCGCGCACTGCAGGGGGCATCCAATAGGGGGGTTCACGTAAGGCTGATTTCGCAAATCAGCCACCAAAACCAGCAGATGCAGCTTTTGAAAATCCTGAGAAAGCAAAAAGGTTTGGCTGGGCAGCTCCCCTTTGGAAGCAATCTGCAAGGCATAAACCTTACTCACAGGTGCATGAGCAGACGAAATCAGCATTGCTTTTTTTGCAACGTGAACCCCCCTAATTGATGTCCCGGCCACAGTGCGCAGAAGCTCAAAACGCTTCCCGCACTAGAGGAGAAACACCTCTCGATGACGGATTTCATTCCTCATCGGGGGAGTGTGTATCCTCCGCACTGTGACCAGTGGCGGTCACGGGCCTGCGCCGGCCATTGACACAGCACGGCGGCTGACTTCGGCCCCTCAAAGTGGTCCCCAAACAGGTCATTTGTGGCAGGTTAGATATCCCCGGGGGATACAGCTCATTGATGCGGCTTGATGACCTTTGATGACCCCATGCGACTTCGCAGATCGCGCCCGCCGTATCTCTATTTCTCATTCTGAGATTGGGAAGGGTTTTTACGAAAAGCGCGCCGTCGAGTTTAACCTTGGCATTCCAGCATATTGCTCGAAGTCAAAGCCTCATTGGGTTCGTTAAATACGGTTCTATAAAATTGCTTTCTACAGAGTGTCTCAGGATGTTTTTCTCCAATGATCTTTTGACCAAACGGCATCGCTCCGGCTGGAGCCTCTATTGGATAGCAGCAGTCAGTGCTAACTTCAAGTCGGCGGTCACGAGACTATCTAAAAAGGAGCTCTTGAATGCCGACTTATCCGAAGCATGGTAAACACGAACTGCTTTGTATATTCAGCTACTCTTTTCAAGTCCGATGTTTCTGCTTGATTGATTTGTTTCCCTATTTTGTAACTCTACCAAGTTCGACATTGACCCAACCTCGCGAACCCTTAGCACTGAGGCTGAGCAGCGCATTACTACTTGGAATTGTCAGAGTTTATGGACATGTAAGCCTTCATATTATCTAATAGTCCAACTGGGACTCCCTTTCGTAAGCTGATGGTTGATTCGTATTCTGTAGAGATGCTCTGCGTTACATCTCCAGGTGCAGCATGTTGCCCAGTCAATGAAGAAGGTTTCATTCCTTACCGAAGACGAAAACGTAAGTGTCTTTTCGATGTAACTTCGGATCCTGAATATGGGTGGTTTGCTCTGGCAGGTCGGACTAATCCCCTTGCTACAATTACTTTGTCGCATTTTCTACTGACGACAAGGACACTGTTCAAGATGCTCGCTCTAGAACTACAAGAAGTGCGGTTGTTTTGGATGGTGCTACTCATGTGAACACGGGGTACGGTATACTTTTCCTTTCACGTAATTGAACACAATCTTTTCTTTTACCTCACTCTAATGAAAAGTTCAAAAAGAACGTCTCTTCATTACCACATAGATGGTCACAATTTTCCCCGTGCGAGGGAGCAAGATCACATCGCAGAACTTTTTGGTTTTGAGGAACCCGATCCATTCGAATTTGATCCGAAATTTCGTGGAAGAGACGTCGAAGATCTTTACCTAGGGTTTGGTGCTATAACAGTTGGAAATAAACCTACAAGTGTGTAATTGTTTTTTAGCACTTAGTTAAGAACACAATAAATTTGATAGATAAAATCTTGGATGATACTATATTTCGTCGTATCAGGGATCACTTTGACAGCCTCAGGAAGCAATAACTCTCCGCGTCTTAGTGATCCATTTGTCTCAAAACCTTCCGAGATTAGTTTGTCGGGCAATTCTTTAGCATTGGGCCCATTTTCTAACCATGGAGACGACCTCAACGGCTTGAACCAGTTCTCTGGACCGGGTTTTGATTTTGTCGATTTAGGTGTAGGCGGCCTGTTTCCATTTTGGGCCACGTTAGTTGGAGTTGATACGTCGTAACTGTGATTTTCGAATTCTTAATTAGGGTGAAGGGGGAGAGATCAATCTGGGGATCATCCCCGAGACAAGCGTTCATCCGATCGTAGAAGGCCATAGAATTCGTCAACCTTCCAGCAGGTATTTCAAACCATTTCATGTTGATTGCAACCTTTTTTCATAACAAATTTGGGCGCGCATAGGTTCGGGATTGAAAGCGAAGTCGGAAGAGGCTATCAAGGCAGACAAAGGCATACATCTATCATCGGCTTTCCAATGAGCCCAGTTGGAATTCAAAGAGCTAATGGCAATGTTGTATGTCAAGATTGACCGATTTACCCCCAAAACCTTCTCTGAATAGAATGGTGATCCAACTTGCTTATAAATTTGTGATTTTGAATTTTAAAGAGAGAAAGTAGGCCACCCGAGGGCCCGGAGCATTCCTTTGAATTTGAGTCTACTACTCAGTTCATCAATCCCCACATTTCCCTTGACGATGAGGAGGAGCAACTCGATACTCTAGGTCCGGAATCTCTCGAAAAGCTCATTTCAATCAAGCGTAAAGACGAATCACATCCCCGTTTAGACCGTCGAAAGTTCATCAAAGTCTTAGTCGATCCGGTAACGTCTCTGAGTGCAGAAAATGTGATGAGTATGAGAGAGAATTATCGTATCGAGCGTTTGGAGAGAGAAAACAAGTACCAGAATCGAAGAGTCGAACAACTCATACAGGAACGTGCCAAGGAGTTAGTTTATGGGAGCCCATCTTACTGTTTGAGTCAATGTTTTCGGCTTTATTACCCAGGATCTGGAAGATCCAAAGAAAAATACTTAAGAGGCTAATATTTTCTATTCAGTCCAGGCTTCCAACTTGAGAGAATTATGGAACGACTGTGTTAAGGTACCAGAAGTTGATGCATCCGCGAACAAACGTATTTATTTACTATCCTTTCGACTGAACTACTTTTATCATTCCATCTTGCTTCTCATTTCATTCTTCTTCTCTTTGAGCCTGATGATTTTGTTTTCTGATAATGCGTATGAAATTCAGGAGCAGTCGAAAGACCTGGCGAAAAATATCAAGCAGGTGCTGGAGATAGGGGATTGGAATTGCCTTCTTCTCATTCTGGTCAGTCAGACAACAGATTTTTCGAAGATAATCCGACTTTACAAGGGTTGGAGATCCAAAATCAATCATTCCTCAACCCACCCAGCAATATCCGTGAGTCTCTTTGCGGCTCCCAGAAAGTCAACATCCGATTCCCCAGGAAAACCGATGTCAATCTGTATCACTCCTAATGAATCACAGCATGGTTGAACTTTGAACAAAATCGGGATCAAGTCGAGCCTTTCTTGGGGGAGCAAACGGAGAGGATAGATGAAATAGAGGAAGATGTTTGTAATTTCATTCCTAGTCTTCCGACACTTACTGATTCAAGTATTTATTTGTGGAACCTTTGAAGGTAATCGGAAGGCAAAGAGCACCCAGTTTTGAAAGCAGCACCCATAGACTTTCCTCTAGTCAGGTACTCCCATGGGGCCGCCAAGGTTTGATAGCGGCGGGCACTGCTGAGGGAGGATATGAAAGTGACTATGGAGTGTTGGACTCTTATGGAATGGACGCTGGGGAAGCTAGTGCCAGGAGAACTTCCCAAGTAAGGAGGGAAACACCTGTGAATATGTGAATCGAATCTAGCAATTCTTTCTTCTATTCTTTGCGAAATTTACTGACGAATTCTAATATTTATCACAGACGGCGGAGGTCATCGTTGCTCTCCCTCTCTCGCGAGCCCACGCGGATCTCATCGACCCCTCAACATACAAGATCAAGTTTGATTGCGAGAAACAGTTGAGCAATCAAGCTTATATTTAGGTCTAGTAACCCGTGGTTTTCCAGGTAGTGAACCCAATAATGGGCTATGTATTATCCACAGTCGAACAGATGCCACAGTTAGAAACCGATCCAGATGCCTTGAATTTTCTAGCCTGGTCTCAGACTTTAATCGACAATCCCAGTGACTTCTTATGTGCGTTTATGTGGGATACCACCAAATTTTCGACGGATTTTTTTTGATTCAGTCCTATGTTGCTAACAATAACAATTATGCTTACAAAGTCAGCGATCTCGCTCCGGTGGCGAGTACAAGTAGTCCAATCGCTGCACAGGCATTCATTAAAGTACTCTCTCTAGCGAGTCAGGACTTGATTGAAGTGATAGAACAAGATGAAGCATATGGAGAGGTGAGCAACATAACATTGATGTTTGATGTGATTTTTTTTTTGAAAACACACTTTCTGAAACCTTGGAGAGTGGAAAGGGTGCTAAGCACTTTTATCTCTGCGACTTACAACCATTTCTTGGAGACTAGATACGTTTGAAAATCTTGGCCCCTGGATCTTAAAAGAAGACAAATGCACAGACTGCGTTCAAATTCAATAAGCATGTTCTTCTTACTAGGAGAACTCTACTTTATCTATGGAGTTAGACCCTGTTTGGCAGCGTGATTAGTACACAATAAATAATCTTGCCATGTCCCCCTACATTGTGTAAGACACTACTTTTCTGCCTGATATTTTGGAAGTAAACTGCCAAGCCTTATGAGGGTTTAATTTCAAAAGATTATCCTAAAAAGACATGTTTTACCATATGTAATGTAGCATGTTTCCTATTATTACACTGTGTAATATGACACTGCCAAACAGGGCCTTAATTTTTCATGAAATGGATGGCTTCCTGTCACATCTGGGACCCTCACAGTTGTGGATATAGACCCAAAGATTCTAGATTTTTTCAAGGAAATCTAGCTTTTGGGGCTACAGGAGTCCAGATCACTTCTGACAGGCCCTCAGATCTAAACTGGAAGTAACCAAATATGTGCAGCAACTGCATTTTGAATTGATTTTGCAGCATTTTGATTGGAATACATATATTTCTTCCAAATTGCAAGCATCATTCAATTTCATTACACATATTTTTTGTTGAAATCCAAACTGTTCTTTTTAAATAGCCCGCTTCATGTTGGGCCTCAACTAGCAAAATTTTTATAAACTGCATATAAAAAAAAAAAAATGCTGATGAAATTGCAATTCCCACCAGCATTTTGAGGCTCTTGCAGCTTCCTATTTTATCGATACGGAACATAATTTTTATTTTGGGATATAAAATGCCCCAAAATAAACCAGGCTAAAGTGACAATTACATGCTGGCTTCTTTTCTCCCTCCAATTGGCACTGGAGGACAGTTCACTCAAATCAGAAACAACATTTTGTATTTGGAACTGATTACCATTCTGCACTTATATTGGAAACACCTCCCAGTTATTTTTTCTCAGATGGCACCAAAGTGAGATTCCTCCAGATTCCACAAGAGTTGCCAACCCAGCAAGCTATCACCCCAGATCCAAAAATCAAGCACAAAGCAATCACCTCAAAGAGATCCACACCAATTTGCACATCTTCTAAAACATGTTTAATTGTCAGTATTCCCAGTAGCAAGTCTCAAAAATCACCTTAAGAGAAAAAACCTGGAGGAGCTCACATTTTATCTTAACTAGAGATGGCCAAATGGGTCCGGGTACCAGCAACGGGTGTGGGTACTTGCTATGAATTTATCCAATTTTGGACACCCGGACCCGGACACGGCACCCGCCAACGGGTACTGGCGGTACTTGAGGTGGGTACCACGGGTACCTCCACTGTTTTGCAAGTGACCAATTGAGTGGGGTATGTGTATTTATGCGCCCCTCTTGATGGCCGGTCATCAAGCGCAGTACACACCCCTCTTGATGACCGCACATTGAGCAGGGTAAAAATCCCACTTGATGGAATGCGCACTCAACCCAATGAACAGCCATTGAGTAGGGGTGTAGGCCGGTCATCAAGCGGAGTACACACCCCGCTCAGTGGCTGGCCATTGTGGTCACCCCCTTGATGTCCGGTCATTGTGTGGGATGTGGGGGTGTGTACTCCACTCAACAATGGCCGGTCATCGAGGGTGTGTATCCCTCTTGGGTCATCAAGGGTGTGTACCCCACTCAATGACTGTTCATCAAGCGGGGTGTGTACTCAGTGACCGGTCAATGGTCATTGAGTGCGCATCCCACTCAATGGCTGGTCATGGAGTGCACCAGCCATTGAGTGAGATGTGTATCCTGCTTGATGACCGGACATCAAGCGGGGTGTGTACTCCGCTTGATGTGTGGTCATCAAGTGGGGTGTGTACCCCACTCAATGGCTGGCCATTGAGTGGGATGATGTTGATGGCCGTCCATCCACTGGAGTGCACAACTGAAACTGACAATGGCAGGTACCTGTTTGGTACCCAGTGTAAAGCTCAAAAGTGTTCCTGAGAAACTTTTGCTGAGTGCAGAAAGGGATGAATGAGGTTATCTCTGCCTTTCCTGGGTCACTAGACACTAAAACAAGCCCCCCAATCTACGATTGGAAGGTTTATGTAGTGATAGTGGAGGTGTATCAAAAGATAGCCTACTTTGAGCAGGTGGCTTAAGGGTTATGGTGATGTAGCTGATGTGTAAGTGTTGTAATGAGGTTGTAATTTGTATGGAAGGGTGTAAAAACACAATATAGAGTGGGGCTAATACTGTAGAGTGAGCAAGTATTGTACTGTTATGGGGTAAGCTGAGTGCAAGTAGTTTGCTGAGAGAAATTACAACTGGGGGGAGGAGAGCCTCCTTAAATAGAAAAGAGTGAGAAATTTTAGCTCCAGGGGAACAAGAGAATGAGGGGTTTTAGCTGCCCTGAAGACTACAATGACGTATTTTGGCTGGTGGTTGAAAGGTCACATGAGGTCATGATGTCATATGAGGGAATTTAGCTAGTGAGAAATAGGAGGTGAGATGTTTTAGCTGGCCTGGCCTGTCAACTGATGTCATCTGCAAGCTGTTGCAGTGATAAATCTGGAACAGCAGAAAGCAGAGATGATGTTTGTGGAAGGATTTATCATTGCATCAGAGAAAAGAAGAAAAGAAACAAAGAAGAAACTCACCTGGAACAGCAGAAAGCAGAGATGATGTTTGTGGAAGGATGAGGAATCAGCCTTCCACGTCTGCTGCTCCAGGTGACTACAACATGGAGATGTCACGGACTGTGATATGTACATGATAGGTTTGAAGCAGAGAGAAACATGAGGAAAAAGACAGAAAACACCATACAACCTCAACACCCCCCCTTGCTGAGAACCACTAAAGAGAGAAGAAACAAAAGGAAAAGAAAAGAATTAAACAACTTCAAAGTGTGTGCAATGATTTTTGAGTAGAGTGTGGCCAAGCGGTTTGGTGAGCATGTCGGCAAGCATGTTGGACGTCAAGACGTGCAATACCGAGATTTTTCCTTGTTTGACACACTCACAGGAGAAATGGTAGCGTGCGTCGATGTGCTTGGTGCGCGCATGGTGTTCCGGGTTTTTGGCCAGGGCTTCTGCCCCAGCATTGTCGACGTGTAAGGGAATGGCGGTTTTTGGTCGGAGTCGGAGTTCAGTCAGAATGTAGCGGAGCCAGAGGCCCTCCTTGCAGGAATCCAAGAGCGCTTTGTACTCAGCTTCCGTGCTCGAAAGAGAAACGGTGGCTTGTTTGCGGGACTTCCAGGAGATTGCTCCGTCCCCGAGACGGTAAGTGTACGCCAAGGTGGAGCGCCTATCATGGCAATCTTCTGCCCAGTCGGAATCTGAGTAACCAGAGAACGTCAAAGAGCCGCCCAGACGTAGTCTAAGATGCTTTGTGGAGACAAGATAGTTCAAGATCCGGAGAGCAGCTCGCCAGTGCGCTTCAGACGGGTCACAAAGAAATTGAGACAGACGGTTGACGGCAAACGCGATATCCGGTCGGGTACATTGAGATGCCCAAAGGAGAGCACCAATGAGTTGCGGATAAGGAACAGTTGACTGCGGTTCTTCTGGTTTTCTAGGGACAAGGTCTTTGAAGGCTGAGTCGGTAGGTGTTTTGACAGAGAGGGAAGAATCGGGGAGGAAGCGCTTCTGCATGTTGGTGATGTAGTGGGCTTGGGAGAGATAGATTAGGCCGTCATCAAAGTTCTGGTCAATCTTCATTGACAGGAAGTGATGGAGATCTTCATCTGCACCAATTTTGAAACGATTTCCAAGGTTTACAATCAGCGGATCTACAAATGAGGGTTTGCCCACAATCGCCAGGTCGTCAACGTGAACGGTCACAGCTCCAACAAGAGCATTGTTTTTGATGGAGAAATATAGCATTGGATCGTACTTTGATTGAGTCAGTCCTGCTTGCAGGAGGCCGTTATGCAGTTCGATGTTCCATTCACAAGGGGACTGTTTCAGACCGTAAATTGACCGGTGGACCTCGCAGACCCAATCAGGGTGAATGGGGTCCTTGAAACCTGGGGGTTGCTCCATGTACACCGGTTCTTCCAGGCGGCCATTGAGGAAGGCAATTTTGAAGTCAACTTGTCTCCCTTTCCACTTTTTGGCAGCCAGCAGACTGAGGATGAGCCTCAAAGTCTCAAGACGGAGGGTGGGGGCGAAAACTTCATCGTAATCAACACCATGGACCTGAGTGTACCCCATTGCAACAAGCCTAGCCTTCAGTTTTTGTATAGACTTGTCGGGCCGTCGCTTAACCTTGAAAACCCATTTGGACTTGATGATCTTTTGCTTTAGAGGTTGGGGAACCAGGCGCCACGTGTCCATACCTAGAAGGGAAAGAAATTCTTTGTTTGCTGATTTGAGCCAATGGGCTTTGTGCGGCGAACAAAGGAGTTGTTTCCAGGTTTTTGGCGTGTCCACATCGTCTGGATCAATTTCGGCCGACTTCAACCACGTGCCGTAGCGATCGGGAGCGCGCCGTTGTCGTCCGGAGCGACGAGCTGGAGGTGAATTGACCCTTGGCGGCGGAGGAAGCGGGACAGGAGGCAAGGAAGGAGGAAGAGGGAGAGTGGGAGGCGGAAGTGCAGGGGATAGAGGGGGGAGCGGGGGTGAGGGTGGACTTTGCGGAGAGGCTGGGGATGGAGGGGGAGGAGGGACTAAGGGAGGGGAAGTTTGGGAGTCGGAGACGGAAGCTTCTTTAGGAGCATGGATGGAGGCGGTTAGACGACGGTCAAACCGCTGTTTAAGAGGAATATTCAGGGGTGGGGAGTCCAGAATTGAGGGGGATGGGTCGGGTACGGGCGGGACAGGCTGTGGAGCTTCAGGCGGCAGTGGGAAGAAATGAGCAGGCCATGGTAGTTCAATTTCCACTGGTGAAGGCTGACGTTTCAGCTCGGAGCCATAGGGAAATGAACCGTTGTCAAAGAGAAAATCTCTGGATTTGATGACTGACTTGTTTTCAAGATCCCACAGGCGATACCCATTCCCATCCCCAAGGTAGGAAAGGAGAAGAGACGGTCGTCCTTTTGCATCTAATTTTTGTCGATTTGCCTCCGGCACCTTGTACCATACAAGGCACCCAAATGGATGGAGAGTTGAGAGATTTACGAGTGGAAGGCGGAGAATTTCGTTTGGCGCCTTGAAGCCTGCGGGAGTGTAGCATGGGAAAGAGTTTAGTGTAAAGGAGATGTGCCTCATTGCATCTGCCCAGAAAGATTTTGGAAGTCCTGCGCTCTGAAGAGAACATCGGATTAGATTTCCAAGAGTTCGGTTTGTTCGTTCGGCGACTCCATTAAGCTCGGGAGAATGAGGGGGGCCCGGCTCATGGGCTATTCCAGCAAGATCAAGATAGGATTTGAACTTATTTGAAATATACTCCCCGCCATTGTCGGAGCGCAATGCTAAGATCTTGTGGGAGCCATCCTTCTCAAAGTGCGCACGGTAAATTTTAAAGCAGGAAAAAACGTTTGATTTTGATTTCATGGGGAAGAGGGAAACAGATTTGGAGTAGTCATTGACAAAGGTAACAAAAAACTTGTACCCCTCCCGGGATGTAACCTCGAAGGATCCAACGTCCGAGTGGATGAGTTTGCCAGGGGAGTCGGACCAATAGTTGGACCAAGATTTGAAAGCGGATCGATGTATTTTTGACTGTGCAGCGCTGAACGTCCAGCTTGTTCATGACAGTGGGTTTGACGTTTAACGTTTTCAGGAGTTGCTTGAGGGGCCGTAGGCCTATGTGCAATAGACGACAATGATAGCCCAGGAGAGAGCTGTCAACGGAAGAAGGTCCCAGGGTCTTTGTGGAGAGGGACTTTACCTCAGTTGATGGAAGATAGTACAGGCCACCCTTCCTGTAACCGTATCCGACAGTGTCACCATTGACGGTGAGAGAGGTCGAGTCCAATATTTTGCACCTGTCTTTCTGAAAGACACAGGTCAAACCGGCGTCACACATCGCCGCAATGGACAAAAGCGGCTCGTGTAGGTTGGGGACGACGAGGGTGGGAACGGACACTGGAGAGCTGAGAGGGAGCGACATGGTACCACGGTGGGAGGCTTTCACAATAGAGTGATCGGCGAGCCTGACGGGGGTGTGATCAAGTTTGATGTTGGAGACACTCGTCGAATATGGAGTCATGCAGTTAGAGCACCCTGAGTTGAGATTGGCATCGCGGGGTGAAGCTGAGACGGCATGCGCTATGTGCTTGGTTACCACGACGGCATTTCCAGCCTTGGCATGATGAGTGTCCGGGGTGTCATTGTTCGAGCCTGAGTAGTCCGATTCATCCTGATCATCTCCTTCTCCCAGATCCACCACGGTTGTATGACCGGCTTTGGCTTGCGGTTTAGATCGGCACCGGTTTCCGGCTGGCTTGTTGGATTGATTTTGATTGTCCTGACGACGAGAGGAGTTCGAGTTCCGACGGTCGTGATCAGCCAGGATCCTGGCGGCATTCTCGCAAACCTCTAGGTTGTGACCCGACCTCTTGCAGAAAGAGCAGTAGAGAGAATGATCAAGCGGTGGTCAAGAATTTCTGGGTTGGTGAGAGAGAGAAGTGCGTGCAACCAATTCGACCATTGATTGCTCCTCGTTCCTGGTCTTTCTACAAAGGTGCTCGGCCTTTAGGGCATCCAGGATCTTGACAGGGGGAACTCTGGGGTCGTTCATCATTGCAGAGACACATGCCAGCCAGTCAGATGGCAGAGAAGTGAGAATTGATGACGAATAGATGTTGTCCAGAGTGAGCGGAGCATCAGCGGTGATGAGAGCTGAGAGGCTTTTGAACGTCTTAGCCATATTGTCAAGGTGAGCGGTCAGATCATTGCCCGTCATTCGGGCAGTCGTGAGTTTGCGAAGGAAGTAGGTAATGCCCCCAGCAGATGAGTCTTGGTGGGCTTCCTTTAGAGCTGTCCAGAGCGCTCGAGCGTCCGTCGTGATGTGACGAACTTTTCGGACATGCGCTGCGTGGATCGTGCTGGAGATGGCTCCGAAAGCTGCTTTGTTATTGCGAGCCCAATTTGGATTTGCTCTGGCCTTCGCTATATTGTCATCGATAACGTACATGACATCGGTTGTGTTGAGATGAGCCCGCATAAACCAGGTCCACTCGTTGTAGTTGGATCCTGGTCCGGGGGGCTTGAGTCGCTCAATGGTGGTGGTCTTGAGAGCTGGATGAGTCCAGGTCTCCGGGTCGGGTTTAGAAGACATAGTCGAGATGGGTTGATTTGCGGACGAGCTTGTTGGTGGTTTAGGTTCGGGTGGTGATGGTGTCATGAACCGGAAGCTTTATCGAGAAGCGTACGGATCCTCCACGCTGATAGAGACGCTGCGGCTTTAGCGGCAAATGACGCTCATAACCTGTTGCAGTGATAAATCTGGAACAGCAGAAAGCAGAGATGATGTTTGTGGAAGGATTTATCATTGCATCAGAGAAAAGAAGAAAAGAAACAAAGAAGAAACTCACCTGGAACAGCAGAAAGCAGAGATGATGTTTGTGGAAGGATGAGGAATGAGCCTTCCACATCTGCTGCTCCAGGTGACTACAACATGGAGATGTCACGGACTGTGATATGTACATGATAGGTTTGAAGCAGAGAGAAACATGAGGAAAAAGACAGAAAACACCATACAACCTCAACACAAGCTGCATGAGGGGTTTTTGCTATCTTGACACCTGCATGATGTCATCTGTCAACTGTCAAACTGCAGCCCCTATTACACTAGTCTGCATGTACCTGCATAAGACTGCATTAGACTGCATCAAGTGTACATAACACTGTGTGACACTGCATGACATGTGCATAGCACAACGTAATGAGTGCAGCTGATGAGGTAAAGTATATGTAAAGGGTAGACAAGCTGTCAGGGTGGTCCATGTAACGGATTACATGTCCTAGGTAAGTGTGGTTCATGTAACGGATTACATGACCTGAGTATGATGTTTTGAGTGTATGTAACTGAATTAAGGATGATAATTGGGCCGGGTGTCCATTGGCCCGCCCAAACCCGGCTGGGTTTGGGCCGGGCGCGGACACACTTTTCTTAGGATTATCAGACTTTGGCCTGGCCCGCTACTGCTATCAAACGGCGCGGGCTGGCGCAGGCTGCCCAGCGGGGGCCCGCGGGCTTACCCAATTGGACCCAAATGTGCCCTGGGTACCTACCCAAGCACATAAACTCCAACTTGTCCGCTTTCCCACTCTCTTGATGTGAAAAATAGTCATTGCTTGAACTTGATTGCAATCTTCATGTTGCTTGTTCAACTATTTTCCTTTGGTTTTCACATCACACTCTTCATGGGTAGGTTTTGGTTGGATATTCTACGGGGATGTTGATTTTTACATTCTGTCCTTTACATTGCACATGCAATGTAAAACCCCAAACATGTAAAATTGCACATCTTGCGCCAATCAATTAATTTTACATTTGTTGGACTAAATCATGTACCATGTAAAATGTGCCAAGTAAAGTGTGGCATGTAAAAGTGTCCACTTGGTCATGTCAAGGAAAAAAATACATGCTATGTTTTGCAATGTCAGGCCATTGTAAATTAATACAATGTAACACTGCAAAAAAAAATTGGTCAACTGCTTGCAGTTGACATGCAGGATACTCAAGCCAAGCTACCATTGTAACTCCACCTGAATGCACAAGTGCCTTTGTTGGCACAGTCACTGTGCAAGGTGCACAGTGACTGTGCATTGAAGCTTTGGTTGAGTCAAACCTTGGGTAAGGCTGGTGTAACACCACAAGCTTCCTCAGAGTTACCACATGTCAACTGCTCACAGTTGACACAGTTTTTTTTGCAGTGTAAAAGTTGCAAATTTGTGCAATTCAATTAAAATTACATTGTTGCCCTTACAAGGCACCCCAAATGTAAAACATTATACGTTGTAAAACTAACATATCTTATCTCCAGATGCAATTTTATATGCTACTTGAAGGAGAAGACAGAAATTGGTGAAAAATGACAAAAACAACACAAAAGATGATTAGGAGAAACTAGAGTTCAAAGCGGCTTCGCCGCCACAGGGCCCAAGTGCCTGACACTAAGGCTTGATGGATCCGGGGTTGCACCTTCAGCAAAGCTTACTGAGTCTGATTTGTCGCATCGGCAACCAGGCCATGCTCGTCGAAGGCAAATTCTGACCTCAAGTGAGTTATGACGAGCCCTTGCTAGCGCGATCAAGGAAGTCAGTAATTCTTGTGTGAAAGGACAGGTGACTTGTTTTCCTTTCAACATTCGCGGCAAGACCATGAACAAACCTCTCGAAGTGGTGCATGTCAATTTTGGGGGCTCGGTCACTCCGGCTACTAACACCGGTCACCTCAACAAGATCAACGGTTTGGTCTGCTTGGCCAAGTGCATAAATACACTACAATAGCCTCAAGGCCTGTGGCATCAGCAAGCTCTGTTTGTTTGCTTTTTCAAAGCCCTAGACACTCGTGGTGGTTCTTCCGGGTGATCAGCTTGAACTTGTTGTAGACCGGATGGCTCGGTCGGGGCAAGGAGCGCGAGGAGCTCGAGACGGGTAGCAGAGCAAAAACGGCATCGGCAATACTGGGCTGGATGTCAAGGACGGCACAGATGAGCTCAGTGGTGCTGACGGTGGCCCGAGAGGAGAAGGCAGAGGCAGAGGCAATCAGGCCCAGCAGATCTAAGCCCAATGACTCCATCACGCTTCGGGATTTGCTCGCCTGCCGGTAGACGGTGTATCTTCGCGGGTCGGTCAGTGATATGGGGCTCGGAGGGAGATGTTCTGGGTGGTGGCTTGAAGGAGCTTGCTATGCCAAGCTCGACACCAGCACTTGAGACTTCTCCAAAGCGCTCTCCATCCCCGTGACTTGTGTAAAAACCCCGGGGAAGGAAGAAAAGGTACCACCCGACTACACGATCGTAGCAGGCATCAACTCTCCCCCGGAGAGGTATACACCAGGCCATAACACTCCCCCGCAAGCCAATATCACTGATAACAGAGGTGATATTGGATTGGACACCAAATGGACTGGTGTGAAACTACATACAAATCTAAGTGTTACTCCCCGACAGACTTGTTAACTGTCAACTTTCACGCATACTGGCTACTATACTAATGCTATTTTTTTAAAGACTATACTATGATTTATCTTAAAATGGGACTTTTGGCACCCATGAACCGTGGAACTATTTTAAGGCAACCACACTCCTAAACCAATAATCAATAATATGCTTATATGTAAGACTAGGAGTAGCTAACACAGTTATGTCATGTTATGTGAGGGTTACAAGCTGGGGAGATGTGACATGTGCGAGATGCAGGCAATGGGAATTGAACACGCAACAGAGGTAACGCTGGGCTCATAACCTGTAAAAACCCCGGGGAAGGAAGAAAAGGTACCACCCGACTACACGATCGTAGCGGGCATCAACTCTCCCCCGGAGAGGTATACACCAGGCCATAACAACTTGAAGATGATCTGCCCAGGAAGATGAGAAATTTGCACAATCTGTGTTGGGCGCGTTCAAAATTTGAACCATGATTGCAAGACCAATTATAATTTGAGCTACCATCGTGATGGAGAATAGTATGAATATCTTTGCCGGTGATGCTTGATTGTAAACAAATTCCCCCGAGTAAAAGTTGTACTCCTCCCCGGAGCTCTGGACCTGTTTTCAAAGTTTAAGAAGTCTTTTTTGAGTTTTCTAGAATGAGGTTGATGTTTTGATTTTCCAGTGCTACAGTTGGCTACACATACGAAGCAAGCCAGTGATAGGACAGCTGAGAATCCAAGAGTCCAACAGATGCCTAGGATCCGTAGGGTTACCAAAAAAAAAAAAATTGACTTCAAAACCTATGCTGGTCGAGTTTTGCGGGGTTGAAGATAGGTAGGCATCCGGCTACGCGACAGAACAACGCGATGATTGAAATGAGCCACCAAGCAAAGAAGACTGATGGCAGGTTGGGCATCATGATATCATCTCCTTGCCGCCTCGGGAGATGGTTGTATTGTAGTCGGGCGGGAAGGCAACGGGGGTGCAATGAAGCATGTGTCCACGAGCTGCTTGATAGCACGAACCTATGACCATGATAGTGGTCGATGGTGTGAGGATGGGGAAACGGCGAATCAGTGATCATCAAAAGAAATGAATCATGTCCGGGCCAGACTGACCTGGCAAGCCGAAATGAAACGACGTGGTATGTGTGTCTTCCGCGTCGGAAGAGGTGCGATGGATGACCATAATAATTGCACTTGTCTGCCTCCAAGGGAGAAGCCCGCAAAGGGAAAAGATGATTAGGGCAAGGCAGATCAGGGTGGGGGTCTTCAAGTACATAACCTTGATTTTGGTGAATGTGGTGTTGTTTGACGGTTGAATCAGCCGAATATGTATGGTGGGTTTCCGTGGCCATTGGTCTACTCGAGGGATGTACATGGGGGTGACATTCCAAAATGGGAGGGTTATGCGGGGTTAACTCTGAGGATGACAATGAGTGTAAGAGTATTAGGCCCCGTTTGGCACCGATATAATTATAGGTGATATAATTGCTGATTAATTCAATTAAAAACACAAAATTCAACATAAAGCCTCCAAATTTTTTTTGTAGGCAACCTACAGTGCTGGTCTCTTCAACTTTGAAATTAGATTCAACTGATTCAGCCATCTTCAGCACCATAATACCATTATGTCACTTTTGACCAATGTGAAGTGATATAATGGTATTATGGTGCTGAAGATGGCTGGATAAGTTGATTCTGGGTTCACAGTTGAAGAGACCAGCACTGTAGGCTGCCTATAAGGAATATTTGGAGGCTTTATGTTGAATTTTGTATTTTTTATTGAATTAACCAGTGATTATATCACCTATATTTATATCAGTGCCAAACAGGGCCTTAGTATGTAAATTTCAATTGTCCCGCAGGGATTAGTGGATTTGCATGCTCCATAAAGGTCAACTTTTGCTTGCAGGTGTGAAAGTGTAGCTGCGGCGCCACCGGACACGTTTTTACAAGGTGTGTGTAACATGGCACCAGTTTGCATTGGGTGATTTGCACGCACCCAATGTAAATTTATTTTTGCACCCAGTCCAGTGTAATTTTACATTGATGCTTTTTACATTGACCAAATCATGTAATTCATATATTGTAAAATTAATCCACCCCATATTCTACTATAGAAATGTAGATATGACACATGATATCAATCAGAACCAAAAGTTTAGAAGCGGTGTCAAAAGCTTGATGTTTGAAATGAGTGATTGGGCTTGTAGTAACTAGCACATGTATAAAAGAACCCCAATTGGCACCGGTGTTTCTCTTTCATGCAGCAAACTTCAGCATATCAGCAATTTTTGAAAAACCCTATCAAAATACACTTTCCAACAACCAATCTTAGTTCCAACTTCTCATAACTATCCATCTAGCCTACTCGTATCAATTTGACCTTTATCAGCAACCCTGTAGTGACCATGCCTGCTTCTGGAGTCCGAAAGAGTTCTACTGCTCGTAACAACAATGATATTATTGTCTTGTCCAGCTCAATCACCAGTCCTACATCAGCCATCAGTCCGCAAACCAATGCTGACAACGTCAACGTTCAAGAGAACTCTGCGGTTGAATCCTCATCTTCTTCCACTCTGACTGGTACTATTACACCCAAGTCAGACTCTCAAGATGTGGATGCTGATAGCGAAGATGGTCAAGCAAAGAAGCGCAAACTTGCAAGCAAGGTCTGGGACCATTTTGAAAGAGTAGTTGAAGGTAAGCAGGCTCAGAATTTCCCTCTTATTCCGCTATTGAGTGAAACTGAATTTTTTGATTCATCTTGTACTTGCCTTAAGTAGGTACTTTGGTGAAAGCGATTTGTAATTACTGCAATTCCAGTCTCTCTGCAGCATCTGCGGCCGGGAAAAACCACCTTTGACGGCACTCTGAGAAATGCTTCATGGAGCACGGTGGTGTGACTACTAAACAGGCTCTACTCACGTTTGGCTTGCGTTTGGTGTGGATTTTGTCTCAAGAAGAAACTTGTGAAAAGCTGGAGATGATGGTTATCAAGCATGAATATCTGTTCAGCATTGTTGAGCACGAGGGCTTCATCAATTTCATGAAGGCAGCCCAACCGAAGTTTGCAATTCCCAGATGAATGACCTTGAGGAACGATTGCATCAGTATCTACAATTGGTACAAGGAAATCAAGATGAACAAGATGGCAAAGGCCAGCCAAATTGCTTTAACGACCGATTTGTTGACGTCATCAGATCTTACCGGCTACATGGTTGTAACGGCGCATTACATTGCTGAAGATTGGGAATTGAGCGAAAGTATCATCAGCTTCCATCCTCTCTTGTCCCCACACACCGGTGTGGTGGCCCCTCTTGTGGCCAGCTAGTCAGGAGCATCACCGCCGTAAGGATCCTCAAGACTCTTCCCTCAAGACATCATCATCAAGGCATCAAGAACCCAAACCTCAAGATTCCTTTCCATCACCTTCTCATTTTTCAACTCCTCCTCCTTCAAGATCTCCCCCCCTCCTCCTTTTCCTTCTCTCCATCTCCCCTTCTTCTCAGTCCCCATCCCCCGTCAGCTTTCTTGGTCCTAACACCGCGCCTGCTGTGGGTTTATTTTCCTGTTGTTTCTGGTTTCTTTCCCTTTCTGTTTGGTTGTCTGTCTTGAGTGTGTCCTGTCTCCTCTTTTCTTTTCTTTCTTTCTTCTCTCTGTCTCATCTCACTCTGCTTCCCTTATTTCTTTGTGCTGTGTTTCTCTTTTCCTGCTTCTATTGTTTGTTGTGTGTGTGCGCGCGGGAGGATGTGATGAAATACATGTGACAGGTCGCCTCCCGGAGTCCAAGTTCGCTGAACTTGGATTATGGGAGAGGCATGGCATTCTGATCCCCAGAATACGGACCATCACCGGGTTTATTGATCATATCATCAGAGTTCAGAACCTTCGAGCACAGCTCGCCGATCCTTCTTCATTCAGAGTTCCAGATCCCTTTTCTTTTCTTCCTTAAGATCACAATCCCCAACTTCCTCAAAACAAACAACCGCCACCAAGGATCCAAACCCTGGCAAACATCTCAAAACCACCCCCAACCAAAGCTATCCTCGATCCTTTTCTGCGCTCATCTCTACGGACCACCGCCACAAGGGCAGCCTAAAAAGCACCAATCCCCTCGAACGACTGCCACCGCTTAGCACAGACAGGAGTCCCTCACTGGCCAAGTCATTGCGGATTGTATCAGTCAAGTCTTGATTGAGTCGAATGCCCTCCAAAAAGTTGCTTTTGTTACACTCGACAATGCTAGCTCCAACAACCTTGCGATTTCACAACTTGAAAGGTTTATTAACAATTAATCTCAATTGTTAGGCCAACCTGAAACCTCAGCCTACTTCCATGTTTTGATGCTCAGCCCACATCATCAACCTCGTAGTCAAAGATGGCCTCAAAAAAGTCTGTGGGCCAGTTGAGCTCCTCTGAGAAAGTGTCAAGTATATCCATGGCTCATCAGCAAGGATGGAAGTGTTCAAACGGGCTATGGCAACCTCGCACACTGATCCAAAGAAGAAACATCCTTCAAAGGATGTCCCAACCCGGTGTAAGACTCAAAAGTGGTTGTGAAACCCTTTTGCTCAATGGAGAAGGGGATGATGGAGGTGCAAACTCTGCCCTTCTATACTATCAGATAACAAGACCCACCAAGCTAAGCTTGGCAAGTTTTAATCAAGTGATAGGTCTGGTCTAGTTACAGATGAAGTTGTTTGATGACAGGTATGTGAGAGTTGAGAGGGTTTATGATGATGGAAAGGGTGAAAGTTGACTTGATGTTTCCGGTGGGGGTTGAACACAGGTCCTCGAGAGGGTGATATAAGAAGTTGAGAAGAGTGTCTGGAATGAGAAGGGTATATGTCTCAGTTGGGAGTTGAAACCAGAACCAGGTAACTCGTGACAGGTGTGTGATATGCAACCAGTGATATGAGAGTATGAGAATATGAGAGTGAGCTCAGTGGTTATTGCAGATAAGAGGGATGATATGGTATGTTATAAAAGTGTAAGGGTGATGATAATGGCTAATGGGTGATATCTGTATAACTGGTGGGTACTGAACTGAGAGAAAAACAACTGGGGGGAGAGAGCTCCTTATATAGACAAATGTGAGGGATTTTAGCTACAAGGGGGACCCTGGATGAGGGATTTTAGCTGGTGGGCTGCGTACAAGTGGTGTCAGAAGATACTAAATACAGGCAGAAAGTGGGGTGAGAAATGAAAGATGAGGTCATACTAATGCAAGGAGTGCATAAACAAAGCGGGAAAATGTCAAATACAGGGGTACCTCATGCAAGGGGTGCATGAGTGGTGTCAGACTAATGCAAGGAGTGCAGAAATGGGGTCAGAAGACTGCATGCAGCTGCAAGGGGTGCATAAATGAGGCGGGGACATGTCAAATACAGAGGAAATGGGGTTGGTCCCCTGCATATGCAGTGGATTGAAGAGGGATAGAAAAGAGTATGTGTTGGGCTGTTGCTGAGTATGTGTATACCTGGGAAAGGTGACTTGAGGGGTGTGACAGGTTGATGACTGGGGCTGGCCGTGTCCATGAGGGTCCAAGAGGGTGTAACTTCCAATCCAGCAGGGTTCCAGTGACGCTTCCAGTGGTGACTAGGGGTAAAATTGGCCGTGGAATCCATTTCTGAGGTCCATTTGGTGGTATCTTGAGGCCTAGGGTGAGTAAATATATGTATGAGAAAAAACTTTTGATTTTTCACTTTTCCGTCTACCACACCAATGGAACTCAACTTATTTGATGATCATGTCATCAACACCCCTCAAATTAGCCTTCCAACAGCTTGTGATGGACGACAAGAAATTCAAAGTCAGTCCCTCAGCTGTTGACTGGGATCAGCTCAAAGTTATGGAGAAGTTCTTGGAGCCATTCTTCAAAGGTTAGCTTATATTCTTCTCTCATTTTTTTGTGATTGAACCAATAAGTTGATGGTTGATTTTTGTTTGTACCTAACAACAGCCACGTTGGATTTGAGTGGTACAAAATACCCAACAACTAATCAGACTTACCGTGCTATGAAGAAGATTGAGAGACAACTAGCTCAAATGACCAATGTCACCAACATAATACAGCCAATGAAGGAGAAGTTCAACAAGTACTGGGGCACAATGGAAGAATTTGCGGCCATCGGACTTGTCCTAAATCCTTGTTACAAGATTTGATACCTGCATTTTAGTGTTGAGGAAATGTGAGGTGCCCAAGAAGCATCTGAATTCTTGGCTCAAGTTTGTTCAGAAATAATGAATCTCTGGAATGTGTACATTCCTTCCTGCGCTACTGACACACCGATCATGATGCCAGAAAGCACCAAGCAAGTCAACGATGAGGACACCACTCAATTCCTCAGCTACATGGAAGGATCAAGTGATGGCTTCCAGTCAAATGCTCCGGGTGCTGAACTCAATCTTCATCTTGAGGAAAAAAAATGTCTGACTCACTGACACAAAACACTTTGACATACTTGGTTGGTGGAAGATGAATGAATCACAATTTCCATCCCTTTCAAAACTCGCAAGGCTTATCCTGATGGCCCCAGCCACCTCTGTGGCATCCAAATCAGCCTTCTCCACCGGGGACCGTGTCCTTGATGACTACCGCTGTCGCCTGAAAAAAGATACCGTTGAGGCCCTTTTGCCCTTTTGTGCACCCAAGATTGGATGAAAAAGTAGATATTTTTTCTTTTCATCCTTGTACGCATGTTTTTTTCTTTCTTTTCTGTCTATGTATCTCTTTTTTTACAAAATCACACTTGTCACAACTATTTTTCTTTGGCTGATGGCTTGTCCGTGGGCAGCCCACGGGTAGCCCGCGGGTGCCCACTTTACCCGCCTATCTCCAAGCCCGCCCAAGCGGCCTGCAACCCACCCGTGTCCGCAATGAGGCGGACACAATATCTTGGCGTTTGGACCCAGCCCGGCCTGTCCAACATTGTAGCGGGTTCAGCCGGGTTAGCCCGCGGGTAGCCCAAACCCGCCCAATTATCATCCTTAAACTGAATGATGGTGTCTTGAAGGGGTTTTATCTTCTGATCCAGAGGGGTTTAAGGTGTGTTGTCCATGGTGTCCTCTGTAGTTTTGGCCGTAGAATCCAGTGGTGTTGCCGTATTGGTTAATTTGAGAGTGTACATATGATAAAAAAGGAAATTTTTGAAATGGGCTAGATGGGTAACCATAAAGCATACCACACCGGGTACCCGGTGATTTTCCGGCCCAAATTGTATACCCAGACCTCAGGGTGTAAATGGGTCGGGTTCGGGTCAAAAAACAGCACCCAAACCCGACCTGACATTTAGCGCGGGTTGGGGCAGATTTTAGAATATGCTGCCCGAACCCGACCCGATGTCATACTGTTTTGGGTTGGGTCCGGGTCGGGTCGGTTTGGGTCTCGGGTCGACCCAACCACATAGGCGCCAAAAGCCCCCAACTTGACTGTTGGAGGCGTCATAGCCGGGTTGCAGGCTGACCCAATTAGGAAATAGGCTGCCTGAACCCAACCCAACAATTTTACAAGTCGGGTTGGGTTGGGTTTGGGTCATTTCATTTTCTTCAAGAATGTGCCCGAACCCAACCCAAAACCCAACGGGTCTTGGGTCAGTTTTGGGTTGGCCCAACCCATTTACACCCTGACCCAGACCCGTACACGGCACCTGCAGACAGGTACTCAAAGGGCAGTGGCGGGTACCCGCCAACGGGTGCCAGGTACTGCCAAACAGGTACCCACTGGCCATCTCTAACACAGATACATGATATATCAGAGCAACACTGCAAGAATCCAATCTTACCCAATGAATGCCTTTTTATTGGTATTGGATCATTTTCCTGATCCAGAAAAATAGAATAAGTATGTATTGGATTGGAAAAGCAATCCAATACATGAGTATTTTATTGTTTTTCTGATCCACAAATTCTGAAATTGGTGCATTGGATTGGTTTGTTTATTGCTGGTATTTTTACGTGTCTGGGTCATTGGAAGTAAGATTGTCTTCCACAGTTGCAGTGTACCACAACGCCATGTTATAATACCTTTGTTCATCACATTGTGTGTTGTCACTCCAAACCAATCATCATTCATCATCAAAAATGTGTACTTAGATCAATGGTTAGAGCATCACTCATCAAAGTTGAGGTTGGGGGTTCAATTCCTTCAGTATGCAAGGTTGTGGGTTCAACCCTCAAATCTCTTGAAGATATCTTTTCACATAGTTCAATACAGGTATGTCATTTGGACTGAAAAAAACACCAGGTACCCATGTCCAAGAAGGGTACCCGCCATTGTGCGCGCCTCAGCAATAGTACTGTCACATTACATGTAATCCAACAGTACAATTGCTGCGAGCGCTGATGCTGCACACCACTGACAGCCGTGTGCGCACAGGCCGAGCGCGCCTCAGCGCTCTTACTGTTGGATTACACATAATCCAATATGACAAGCACCGCGAGCGAGGCTGCTCACCAGTCACCAACCGCTGGGCCACGCACCCAGTCCACCACCACTGCTACCAGCCGCTGGAACACTTGGAATGTAGCTTGAAATACACATTTGCTGGCGCTTTTGCAATCAAAAAAACCCAATGCACCTTGCACCCGCCACGCACACCTGCAGAGATGCTTTGTACAGTGCTGGGTGTCTTTTTTTGGGGGAAAAGGGTGGTGATGGAAGGCTGGGTGTGTGGCCCAGAGGTGTACACCTCAGTGCTTGGCCCGCATGCGGTGGTTTCAAGCTTCAGAAAAATTTGTATACTGCAGCAGAAATTGTATGAGGATGTGGCACAGTTGTCATTTTAAGCGTGCCGTGCCCATTTAAATCCCCCAGTGGGTACCCAAGTACCAAGGGGTTATCTTTATAAAATAAATATCAATACATATTTTTATTTGTGCTGTATTATATTGGGACACCCAATACCTATATCTTCAAATCCTTGTATTGTTTCACTTTTAAAATACACAATTTCTCAACATTTTGGATTGGATTGGTTGGGTGATCCAATACAAATCCATAGTATCATTGGAAGAAACAATCTGATACACCTGAAATCCTGATATGTGAGTTGGATCAGTTGCAGTGTTGATTGGAGTGATTTCAATTGGATTGGCACACAATCAGATCCAATACAAATACATGTATTGGAATATCCAATACAACTAGAGGCCAAGCGGCTCCGCCGCTGCAGGCCCGCCCCCAGCGCTCCCCCCCCCCCCCCCCCCCCCGCGTACAACCTTCACCACACAGTTCAAACCAATCATCTGACAACATTGCACAGCTTTCCACACAATCCGACAGGGTGCCTTTGGGCGAAGAAACATTATTCCCAGTTGGTTATTGTCCCGCCCACCTGCGAACCCCCTTTTTTTCACATCAACTTGCAGCGCGCATTCATCGATGGCGCAATCCCCCTTGTTGCGCGGGCGTACAACATGAAAGGGTCAATCAACGGAATTGGGCCGGACGGCGCACTCCAATTGAATTTCACCTTGTCAGTGATGTCTGAACATCCCTTTTGGGGTCTCGCCCACCACGAACCACCATTAACGGTCAATGCAGTTGGAATGATATGCGCACTTTCAATGACAAATATTCTCAGCAAGCAACCAGTATATGCCATCACCCTTGAGCACACGACGGCCGTGAGTACGCTGTGGTGTTCTGTGCCTGTGTCAATGCCAAAAAGTATACAACAGAGGGTAGAGACAGTACAGTCATCATACAAGAGGAGGAGATAGTATCACATCAACATTTAGGCACATACAAACCAGGAAGAATTTGTAGTAAGGAATAGTCTCAACCAGAAACGGGAGGAAGGAGTGCAAAGGAAGGAGGAAGAGAGGAAGGAACAGGAGGAAGAGAGGCCCAGACCCCCAGAATCCAGAATGGACAAGGATAGTTGCATTCTATGCACCTGCTTGTTCAACAAAGATTCTATCAGGAGGCTGTGGTATTTGGAGGTGGAGTTAGAAGGTATCTAGCAAAGCCTGCACAGCATCTTTGGCTGGAGGCTGTGTATTTGTTTGTTCAAGGAATATTCTATCAGGAGGCTGTGTTGTTTGGAGGTGGAGTTAGAA
This sequence comes from Puccinia triticina, assembly GCF_026914185.1. Classification (NCBI taxonomy): domain Eukaryota; kingdom Fungi; phylum Basidiomycota; class Pucciniomycetes; order Pucciniales; family Pucciniaceae; genus Puccinia; species Puccinia triticina. The sequence continues at coordinate 8,769,320 of NC_070559.1, read as the reverse complement.
GGTATCTATCAGGAGGCTGTGTTGTTTGGAGGAGGAGTTAGAAGGTATCTATCATGAGCGCTCTTACCTTGATTTTATCAGAGGCAAACTGGTCGCCGTCTCCACAAAGTTGAGGTAATGGCCCTCACTGTTGATCACATTGCGCACAATCTTCTGTGAACACGAGTGACTTGTGTTTGTGTGAGTCGGAATGTGTGGTCCGAGTGAGGGTTGGGGCTACAAGTCAGGCTGCAGGTGCTTTTTGGTCAAGGCGAGATGGAAGATTGAGCTGACAGCAGGTTTTAAGTTGTGGAGAATGCTAAGTATCAAGGGTTTAGGTGCGGGAGAGTAAGGTCATTTGGAATGTTGAGGTTGTAGTATTGGGGTTGAGTGGCAGCTGATGGATGATTGGTTGAGGTTTGCGGTAGGAATCAATAGGTTGGCTTGAACGTGATTATTTATAGTAATTGTAGCAGGGTATTTGTTAGCATAGAATAAGTATCAGGCGAGTGAGGAGATTGGGTGTGCTGTTAGGGCCGAGCTGGCTTGATGGCTTGGCTGATGGTGTCAAAGCTTTTTCAATTGATTGGAACTTGTGGCTGGACTGGTTGGGTTTGTCCAGCAATGGGCCGCGGCAGGCGGAGGGTCTAACGCCTCGTGATAAGGCGGGCTGGGTGTGGGCTTGGCTGGTGGTATCGAAGTTTTTCAGTTGGCTGGACTGGTTGGGTTTGTCAAGCAACGAGCCGCGGCAAGCGAGGGGTCTGACGCCTCGTGATAGGCTGTAGGCGTGGGGGCCGTTGGGATTCAAGGTAAGGGCAAAGTCGTGGTGGGGAGCAAGGCGCGAGTAATGTTGGCTTGGCGTTGGATACTGTAAAGTCCGGTCAGGGTGCATTGTGTCGAGTGTAGGGATTGATTTGAGCGTTATTTAGCGTCTGGGTTGGTAGGGTTCCCGCTGCAATTGAAGCATATGCCGATCGGATGGACAAACAAGTTCGTAGGTTGTGGGAGTCACGGGGCTAGGGGGAGAAGTCCGTATGGAAGAATGTGGGTTTATGGTTTCATTGTTAAGATTCATCAGGAAGCCGACTGCGGCAGAGTTAGGATTATGCTGTGAGCTTGTAGTCGTTAGTCGGAGACGATTTAAGGAGGTGGCTTACCCGGCGGCCGTTGTGAGGGGTGCGTTGGCTGTTGGAAGGGCAATGTTCCGACGGTTGTCATTGAATTGCGGCGCCGAGTGCATAGGGATCAAGTCGTGAGGGATTCGGTTTGAGGCGAGCAATGGTTAGCGGCAATGGGTATAAATAGAGGGCTTGTGTTGAGTTTAGCTTGCCTCAGGCAATTTTCCGGCTGTATTTCCAGCAGGGGAGTTGCCTCACCCCCGTCCGCTGTTGCATTTGCGCGGTCTGGCGGGGATTATTCGTGGGCCCCCCTTGTGCTTGAGGGCTGGGGGTCTTCCACCCAACGCTTTTTGACCCTGCTAGACAGGGATGGGTGTTGGGCCACGGTGCGTCAGCTTGCTGCGCTAGGTGGTTGGTTGCGGTGTGCGTTTTCTACTTGATTGTAAATCGGTTTGCTTGTTTTTGTTATTTTTGTGTAAAGGACCTGAAATTTTGTTGTGGAAGATTGTAAAAGGGGAAACCCTTGATTTTTTTTTTGTAATTGTGCATTTTCTAGGGGGAACCCTTGCATTTTTTTTCTATGAACCTGAGGCTTTAATATACTTGGATAAATGATTGGAAAAAACATGTATCATCCTATCTGATACAATATAGATAAAATAGTGTTACTGTATTGGATTGGATCTGTTACAGAATTGCTGAGACTGAGTATTGGGAGGATTATATAATCTGGTGATAGGGATGTAACATCCTTGCGAGACACCAAAGGAGGGGGCTTATTCAGGCTTGCTAAATTTAGTTGGTCTAAACCTGAAATCTAGCCTAAGACTAGGGTATTTCTGATTTCATTTAGCCTAAAACTGACCCAAAAAGATTGTCTGCCCACTTGAGAGAGATAGCCTCAGTCAGCTAACCTACCCACAAGTCCAGGGCCAAGATTACTTGACCTGAAAATCTAGTGAGCAAATGTGAATGCTCTCAACATTTGAAAGGCGGTTCAAGAATTGAGGTCAAACACTTGGATGAGTCCTGAGTCATCAGAAGAGAAAATTATCTTGCCATCTGATTTTATATCTGAACATCAAGCCAGAAGTTGAAATCAAGAGATTGTGTTGACCACACTCAATGCCCTACTCTTGAGAATAAATAGATTTTTACTTGGCATGGCAGGTGTTGAAATTTCATCTCTTTTTATTACTCATCCCAAATTCCCAGTTCCCTTTCTACCCTCATTTTCTCCCTCTTTTTGAACCTCTTCATTATAGCCTGTTTGCATCTCAGATATGTATGTCTGACCGACATCTTGTAGTCATGAACCCTGACACTATTGGCTTATCAACTCTCCAAGTGTAACTTGTCTTCTTGTGTGTGTTTATTCATTATGGCACTGTTTTTTTATTCATAACCCTATTTTCTCTCAACCACAGTTTGATCACATGTACATAGTCTACTTATAACGTGCTAGTTACATGTGAATCAAATCATCGGGTCTCATCCTTCATTTTTTGTGCCACCTCCTGAGCCGCATCCGGTGAGCCTTGTCATCCTCACTGCCCCATTTCTTGAGTCTCCACAGCCCTGCTCTTGCCATGTCGCTTCCACTCAAAATTCACAGTTTCAACAGCAGGTAACACAGAGAGTTAAGAAGCCCCTTTTCAGCTGCTGGCTTGCTTACTCTCCATCTCATTGTCTTCAGCTATTTCCTTCACCATTATCAGTCCTCATTTGATTTCAATTGCATTGTTGCTTTCAGTTTCATCCTTGTTGTCAGGTGAGCAGAAATCTTACCAAGTTTGGAGACTTTTGTGCTATTAATATCAAATTGAAAAGAACAAAGGTCTCAAAACCCAGTACAATTGCTGCTCACCTAAAAACAAGGAATGAAACTGCATGGGAGAACACAATTGAAATCAAAGGAAGATGGATCACAAAAGGAGGACAGATAATGGTGAATTAAATGGTCAAAAAGGATGATATGGAGAGTCAAAAAGCCAATAAATGTAATTTTCCTTGTTCCCTCTCTGAGTTACCCATTGTGCCAGGTGCTGGCAGGGCCATCAAAGCCATTGACCAATGCCAACCCTCAATGGTCATTGGCCTGGAAGTCAGACTCCAACCTTCCTTCTTAGACAAAAATTGGTCCAATTAATTAAGCAGATTCTGAAATAGATAAATGATCCAGAATGAATACATATGGTTTGTACAGCTATTGTGTAAACGGTTGCGGTTTTCCGCCTTTTTTTTTGTTTTTTTTTTCGCGCGCAAACTTTTTTTTTGCCCCCGATCTCTTTTTCACCCCCGGCGCACAGACGCAGGCATCCCCCGGTCACCCACTGCCTTTGACCCTCCTGCCACGTCACATCCTCATCCGTTACCTACCGCCAGCGCCATGGAACACAAAGGTTTTTCATTTCATCTTTTCTTATTTTTATCCATGATAATGCCTGTTTGCTGATATTCTTCATTTGTTTAGATTATTCCAGTCAACTTGATTGCATGCAAACACTTGATGAAGTCAGCGCATGGTTGGACGAGTCTATGTCATCAACAGGTACTGCGCCCGCACCAAGCTTGCAAGATGATGCTAATAGCAAGGATGGCGACAAAGATAAAGGCGATGACGACAAAGAGGCCGACAAGGAGTTCAAGGTCAACTTAGAGTACAAATTGTACGTTCTCAAACCCAAGCCAACCACGTGCAATACCCGTAACGCAAATAGACGCAAGGCAAATACGGTCGAACCCGAGGACAAGTACTCTAAACTGGTTGCAAAACCAGGTCAGCTTTTCTTCCATTGGAAGCCTTTGCACACCAGTCTTGCCGCTTTCAAACAAGCAGCAATTGCCGTGCTTCGTGCCAAGGAACCGGGCGTCGTTGTTGAACTCGCAGAAGAACAAGAGCAAGAAGGCGAGCTCTCCTGGTATGCCATAATTCAACATGGCGGACAATTTGTCGAAAAGAACAAGACCGACTTGGATAACTCAGAAATTTTTGCGGATTTCCTTTAGATGGCTGATTGTAAGGGGGGAGCTAAAATCTATGTTGTGCAGAATGATCCTAAGCTTGTCGCGGAAGTGGGTAATACCCTTTTCTTTGATTTTGAACCTCCTGATTTGGCTGATTGTTTCTATCATATCAGAGGAACGAGGCATTGAGACTCTTATCTGAGAGAAACAGAGGAAGTAATGAGGCATCGACCGAACCACAGCCCACCGCTGGCGCTAAGAAGAACTCCGAAATATTGAATAACATGTGGACCATCCGAGCAACTCACATGCCTTGCGAACGACTGACTGGATCCTTGGAGCTTCCAGTCATGATTGATCCCCAAAATCCAAATCGTTTCATTGCACTCAGCCCCGATCAAATTGCCCTGTGGGCAAGAGCCATGGTGAGTGTCAAGCAGTTCATCAGAAATGTGAACGTTGTTGAATCTGATGCCCTCTCCTCTCAGGCTCAAAATCCAGAGATCACCGAGCACAAACCACCCTCATCTCCGGCGTTTATGTTTCAAACAAAAGAGGAATTCAAAGCTTCTTCAGGTGTATCAGACGGTGCTAGCCGCGGGTCAGACAACAGGGGACGTGAATCTAGTCCCGTTAATTGCCATCAAAATCATTGACACCGGGAAGCTTTGCCGCCATCATCGAGAGGCCCCAGACACCAAAGAACCCCTCCGAACGTCTCGCCTCTGACAGCTGCTTATGCGGGAATGGGGATTGGTGGTTATATCCCACCACCAATGGTTTGGCCAAACTCGCCTTGGGCATGGCCTGGCGCCTCACCACAGACATTTCAACCGTACCCTGCCATGCCCCACATTGAGATGAACAGCTCGGTTCCCCCGGTTCCTCAACGTAACTTTTTGGCTCAAGCAAATGGTTCAAACCCGGCCCCTGCTTCCTCGCCGCCGGCCTCCGACGTAACTGTGGACATTGCCGACTACTTGACATTCTGTCACATCGATGTGAACTGCGAAAATGTCCAAAAAGCTCTAGCCAAATACGGGATCACCCACTATGCCGAGTTCGAAAAATTTGAGGCAAAGGAGTTTGAAGAACTCGGTGTGAAAAGAAGTCATGCTCGATCCCTTGTGAGCAGCATTAAGAAGTACGAACGTAGTCTCAAAAAGCGCCATTGATCTCTATCATTGAAGAAAGTCTGCTATCAATACATATCTAAACAACAATGAATAGTCTCTCTCACAAAATAGTCTGCTATCAATAACTTATCTTGTCTTTTCTCTCTCATGAAGTCTGCTATTGATCTCTAAAATCTTGCTCAATCAAAAATGTCGAGTTTGCTCACTCAAAAATGGTGTGTTTGCTATAGCTTCCGCAATGAATGGTCTCTTGAATTGTTTTCCAAACTCCGATTGAAGATTGTTTTCCATACTCCAAGTGAAGTGAAATGAAATTACTAGTGAAACTGTCTCTATCGGAGATTTATGGGTGAGAAAATGTTGCTTTGCTTGATTGAAGGAGAAAGAAATCACAAAGGTTACAAGAAGAAGTGATAATTCATAGAATCTGATCACTATACAAGGTAACCCGAGCCAATGAAAAGCTTACGGGTCAAAACATCTGTGAAAACAAAACTAACAAAAGTATCTAAAACATCGTGGTCCTCCTCACCACCCGTGAGTAAATCTTCGTTCCGTCTTAAGGTCGATTTGTAGACTGAGAAACCCTTCTCAATTGGGTTTAAGTCTGGTGAGTATGCCGGAAGATGTTGCAAGAGACACCCTCGTTCCTCAACAAGCTCTGCGATCCGTCCGTTGTGATGGATTTGCGCGTTGTCCATGACAAGTACGCTGTGCGGTGCTGGAAAGGGGTTCATAGATGGAAGCTGCAAATGCTGGCATTAGAAACTGATGCAACACAAGGTAAATAAAAAAACACAACAGCTTACCAAGATGTGCTCAAGGAAAAACTCAAAATCAGACCGATTCACCGATTCCTCCTGGACCACGTGCGCAACTAACCCAGTCGAACTGATTGCTGGGATGACATTATACTTGTGGGTGCTCCTCTTGCGCGGAACTTGGGGTGTTCTTTGACCTACAGGAGCCCAGCCTCTTGTTCTTGAAACCACCTCAAGCAAGACCCCTGATTCATCTGAAAAAGACCCGACATCATTACACAGACAATGTGTTGGTGATACCAAAAAAAGAAATACATGCCTGTGAATACAAGATAGGAAGTCGGTATACAACTGATTTGAGAGGTGTAGTAAGCCCTTGCTTCTGGATCTTGGCGCGGGTTGAAAGTCTGAATTGTCTTTTTGGACATGTTCAAGCGCTCATGGAGCGTTTTTGCAATTGTTTTCAAACAGACAATGACGCCGTTCTCTTCAAGTAACGCCTGCTGGATTTCGTCCAGATAAACTGTGGGCTTTTCAGCGACCATCTCGGAGATAAAAGTTAAATCCTCTTCTTTCAATTCAAAAGGTCGGCCTCGGGTTTCATAGGTAGAAGGATCGCAAACAACAGCCCTTGTCCTTTCGTACAAATTGGTCCATCGGCGCAGGGAATCTTTGCTGACTGATGCGGCTAATGACGAGTTGATCTCGGATAAGTTCTTTCCATTGTTTGCCGCTCTGACGACTGCGTACTTGAAGTCGGCTGAGTACTTGCGATAACCCATATCTGTAGAAACATGAAAATGTCAATATCAATTGGCTGAAGGATGTTTTGTGATTAATCAAGAGATACACTCACCAGAGAACAATTTGAGACCGTTAACTTCAATTGGTCCAACGATAAGCGGTCGGGATCGGGTGGGGTCAGCGGTTGGTGAGCTGAAATGTGTATGTATGTATGTCTGGGCACGTCAGGCTCGGGGGATGCATGCGTCTGTGCGCCGGGGGGGAAAAAGGGATCGGGGGCAAAAAAAAAGTTTGCGCGCAAAAAAAAACAAAAAAAAAGGCGGAAAACCGCAACCGTTTACACAATAGCTGTATATGCCCTGCCTCAAGATGGATTATTGAGTAAATTTGAAACTGGGAAATCTGTTCAGAAAACACATGTTTGTTTATTCAATTTTATTGATTGGTTTCAATCTTAAATTTTAAGAGCTTTTTTTGTGATTTCTTTACCCTTGCAATTACTTCCACTCCTGCTGAAACTTTGTGATGGTGAGCAAGCCTCCAATTATGGTGTTCAAAGTTGGTTTGCATAATTTTATGCATGCATAAATCATAAAATCATAAAATCTTTTTTGCAGGGGATATGACTGTCTGATTATGTAATACAAAATTTCCTCACCAAAATATTTTTATGATTTTATGATTTATGCGTGCATAAAATTATGCAAACCAACTTTGAACACCATAAATGAGGACTTCATTCAAGTTGGTAATCTTAGACCTGCCGCGAGGGGGACCCGAATGGAGTCTGCGGGTCCTCCTCCCCGAAGTAGGCCACCTAACGGGGACCTCAAGTTAGCCACAGGCTGTCTTTCGATTACCTCAACGCTTCGACTATTTCGATTTGATCCGACCCTTCTCGCATGCCTGCAGTAATCGACCCGCAATGTTGCTAACCTGGCTCATAGCGAGCTGTTGGCTGTTTTTGACCGTATTAACCTGCTTCAAGGCGCGCAGGAAGACATGTCTCCTAAGATCCTCCCACAAATACACATTCTTCAGATTCGGTTTAGGGTGGATGCATGTTGAAACTGAGGCTTTGAACGACTTGCCGACTGGGTTTTTGAATATTTTTGGCGTCTTGCACTATCCGACAAACTCCCGGCCCTTTCGCGACCCCAAAACGTTTGATGACCCATGGAGTGATGCAGAGCCCTCGCGGGCCCGATCACTCAGAAAGCCGTCGGGTTGGGCGAAGATCAAGCGTCTCACTCCAATCGCATTCTACGATATCGGTGCGGTCCTCAGTGTCATGGGTGTTTTGGTCGCTCTAGCAACTGTACTTCATTTGTCATTTTGCCTCATCAGCCAGATGTGCAACTTGTTCTACAGTTCCACGCAGCCTCAGGAAAGCTGGCCTACCCGAGTTTTTGATACCCCTTCTCACCCTGTGTTTACTGCGACCCATCAATTGGTCAAAAGGGCCAAATTACCTGCTCACGAGAGTTTTTCCCTGGGAACGACATCGTACCCACATCCTACGGGCATGCGAGCAGTTAGCAGCTCCAGACCAAAACAGAACAAAAATGCGATGCTGTTACAGTTGGCGGTAAGTTATTCATTTGATTATCTGTTGCGAAAAGTAGACACTATGAGCCACTACTGATCACCTTGATTGCCTTTTGGCTAATGTCTCCTGAAAATGTGTAGATTCCCGGCCTCACAATCCCTCTGGGCACTCTTCCGAAATTTTTGATCGCCTTGATACTATCACAGATCATACACGAATCAGGGCATGCTCTGGCTGCTGCGCTGTTAGACACTCTTTTCTTCATTCCTTTCTTTGCTTTGTATGACCGACTAACTGGCTGACTTCTGACATTTCATTAGTAACTCCGTATTGCTTGAATCAGTTGGATTCTATATCTTTTTCCCTCTGATACCAGTGTGCTACGTCAAGACACTGGGACCGAACGACGTGCAAAATACGAGAGGTCATGATAAGATAACACATGCACAGAGTTTACGCATAGCTACGGCGGGTGTATGGTTTGTACCTTTTTTTACCGGCTTTATAATTTTCTGATCTAATAACAGTTCCAACTGCGTGCCTTTCTCATCCTGCGGTAAGGCATAATCTTGTCTTGGCATTTATCTGCTGGTTAGCTTGGCATGGTGGACCCAACTTATTCGATTCGACAGTGGGACAAGTTTTTTGGAAGGACATTGATAGTCATGGTGTCATGGTAGCCCATGTCTCACAGGTACCTTGAGGTCCAATTATAATCAGTCCCTTATCATTTCTTGCCATAAGCTTTGCACTGATTTATCTCTCACTTCCTAGGAATCTACCCTTCGACCACTGCTCCGTGCACGTGATATTGTAACACAGATAGACGACATTTCTCTCCAAGGAAACGATTTCATCTCCTCACCTCGCGGAAACGGTTTCATTTCAATTAGGCGCTGGGACAACTATCTATCCGACGCAAACCATTCCTTTCAAGCTTCTCCGAAAGACATGAAAGGCTGGTGTTTTCCTCAAGCGAAATTCGAAAGTAATCCAGTTGCTTTGATTTTCTTTCAATTGCCTTACGGTGTGTTCAAAACTCAGATCTTGACCAGCTCATACCATGTTTCCATTGGATCAAAATACATACACAGCATTTTCGTCTGATTGCTGCCAGGTGGTCAATTTGGATATCACATGGACAACTCCATCTTCAGTATGCTTTCGGACCAGGGAATCCAAACACGAACCAGTGACTGCCCGCTGTCTTGAGCATGAAACAATTGCCCATCTCGAAAGCAGGGTCCGCTGTACGACGGATGTCGACTGTCCCGAAAAAAATACCTGCGTTGAGCCTACCCCAGGGCAGAATTTGGTTAGAATAGAAAGCCTCGTTTTTACGACGGGTACTTCGAGAACTATACTTTATCGGGGCTCAAAGGAATCGCTGCGGCGAGAGGGTGAGTTGTCTGGTTGCGTCATTTTCTTTGAAGTGCACTGCTCATCAACTTGTTGACAATGCCTGTTACAGTTAGCGTGACATCCTTGATGCCAAGGGTCAGTTTTATCAGTGCGAATCTTATCTTGATTATTCACGAAATGTTCAGGTATGTCAAATTTGTATCAAAACACTTAGACAGCATGGTGGACTAACCCGCCACACGTGTCCCAGTTTGCTTATGTCCCTGTCCTTGGGGTTGGCTTTCGTGAATTTGCTTCCTATTAAAAACTTTGATGGTTTGGCAATTTGCCAAGCCGTTGCATTGTTTATTTCGAGTCCTCCGCTAAATGATGATCTGGAGGATATGTATCTTGGTTTAGACGTTTATCTCCTAGGGCATGGAAGACCTCCCACTGCTGCTGATCAAGCACATCAACCCCGAAAGATGGCTTCCGTAGAAACTCAACAATCAATCCTCTTCAAGTTCCTCAATTTTCTGACCTGTCTCTTGAAAAAGAATCCAACCTTGGTCGACAACCGTACAGTTAATAATTCGTTTGAAATCCCAGGATGCACATTCAGAATTCATCATAAGCATTTACTGATTGTTCAGAAAGTGATCACATGGATTTCATGTCTTGTATTTATTGGTTTATTATTTTCGACGTTTTGAACAATGATCAAATGGACATTTTTTACATCTGCCCTTAGGAGGCTTTTTCTCTTAGACTGTGAGACGGAGTGACACTGACCAAGCTCAATACATTAATGAAGAGGCAAGCGCATCCAGTCCTAGAGGCCCCAGATCTGGTCTGCAGGGTCTGTAGATCTGGACGAAAAGTTACTCTTGATAAACGAGGCGGGTCGACTGCGGCTGTGCACGGGCCCTTCAACCCACATCCGAGCCCTCTCTGTTTCAGCTCGAAACCCACTACTTGACGAAATTTGACGATATCACAACAAAAACTTACCGACGCAGGCACGTAGCACCAGGACAGACAATGGCAACGACCAAAATCAACAAAGACGGAGGCGGAGTTACACCAAATCTCTCGAGGACCGTCAGATTCAAGGGACACGAGCAACTACCCTACAGATTGATTCTTTCCCTTCTATCTCACAAACCTATTAGGATAGATGATATCCGACCAGATGACCAAGACCCTGGTCTGAATGGTACGGCCTGATCTGTGGGATCTTGCGTATCTGAAAGGAAAGGAATGTTGACTGACTGGGTCTACTTTTTTTTTCGGATTGGTTTTCAAGAACAGAAGCCGAAGTTTCGTTCTTAAGGCTCATAGAGAAACTCACCAATGGGACGACTGTCGAAATTTCTTATACCGGGACCTCGGTTCTGTTTGTGCCCGGGACGTTAACGGGAGGACACATCACCCATCAGACACCCCTTTCCTCCTCGATTGGCTACTTCCTCACACCGATCCTAGCCATCGCACCATTTTGCAAACACGACCTCACCTTAATCTTGAAAGGAATCACTACATCCACGGACAGTCTATCGGTTGATGTTCTCAGAGTCAGCGGTCTACCTACTCTCGGGATTTGGCTCGGAGAACATGCAGGGAAACTCGAGCTCAAGATCTCGAAACGAGGTCACCCGCCAGAAGGAGGCGGAGAATGCTGCTTCAAATGCCCGTCGGTCAAGCACATCAAAGCGGGTATCAATTTCACTGAATCGGGGAGGATATCAAAGATCAGAGGGATTGCGTAAGTCAGAATATCTTCAATTTCCCGCCTATGGTTGCTTATTCTGATTAGCATATTTACTGGGCTGTTCCTTTTTCTCTACCAACTGTTGTTGCTTCTTTTAGTCACTCGGTCAGAGTGTCCCCACAACTTGCAAACAGATTGGTCGCCTCGGCACGGTCGGTTTTAAATCGATATATCCCCGATATCTATATCTACACGGACGTCTATCGAGGAGCTGAGAGCGGGAAATCACCAGGCTATGCACTTACGCTGCTTGGCACATCGACGACCACCGCACTTTACACCGCCGAAGCGGTCTCCTATCCGACCTCAACCCCAGAAGATGTCGGGGTTCTTGCGAGCCGGCGACTCTTAAAACAGATCTCGAGAGGTGGATGCATCGACCAAGGCTTCGAATGGTTAGGGATGTTATTCTTACTATTGAGCAATCAAACAGATATTGGCCGGATCAAGATCGGCGGTCCTTTCACTGAAGCCTTGGTCGCGTGGATCAGGGATCTCAAATCTGTATTCGGCGTCCAATTCAAAATCTCTCCCGTCCAACGACCACTTATTCCAGAAGCCCAGGAAGATGAAGACTCTGATGAAGAAGGGCAGGAGGAGGCGGAGGAAGATCCAGCTGATTTCAAACAGAAAATCAACGAAATTTTGCCTTCTGAATATGTAGTCAGTGCCGTTGGGTTAGGCTGGATCAACACTGCGAAGTCGGCCAAGTAATTCACTTTCATCTGTACATCTAGCATCCATCCGACGCTGCAGCCTATCCTCGATTGATTAAGCTGTGAAAATAAGTCAATCAACCCATGCGCACTCGCCTATGTTTTAGAGCATCGTTGCTTCTGAAGTGGAAATGTGTTCCAGATGAAGCCCCCATAGGACTTGTCACCTTACGACCGTTGTGCTTGCCTCCTGGGCTACATGATGTCGAGAGAATTCATCCGTTGTGGCCTTCTTTTGAGGCTAGTGATGATAGCACGCCTTGAGAAGGGACGCGGTGTCCGGGATGCTCATATAACACATCAACTCCCCCTTCATGACACCAGCCCCAACTTGCAAGTTGCAACTGGGTGAGTTTTCAGAGAAGTGGAGTATGTACTGCATGCATCTGAATCCAAAATATGTATGGTGTGTGCATGTCATTTTCGACTTTGGTTCGAATACGTAAATCAATACCCATCCGTAGGTCCCAGGGCCCTGTCGTATACATGTTGTAGTCGGCTTCGATTTCCATTAGGGTCGAAATCTTGTTTGTTTCGTTTCCCCTTGTCCAACCGCCAATTCAACCAGAGTTAGACACACCGAACCGCGGGGGATTGTAACCCGATGGCTTCTTACCTGCCTATCGACAGCTATCGACCCCTTCGGCGTCGGACTCGGACGTTCCTCGCCCAAGCGTGTGCTAAGCTCCGAGTCCAGCCGGTCAAGTGGTATCCTTGCAGGTGGGTTTCAGTTTCATGCTCGGCCCGCCCCCCAGGGTTTATCAGCCAGAAAGCCCGTCTTCATTTGCCGGCAGAGTGGCCGTTGTACCTTTCCTCCTGAGATCAGCTACTTATCTGCTCTAGCCATCCGCCATGCGCTTGCACCCCCGCGGAAATCTTTCACTCACGCAGAACGGGCTGTTGCTTTCGAAGCACTCTTCGGCAGAGCCCCGCCATTAACTAGAACTCCTCACTCTTCTCTCCCCCACATCGTTGAACTTGCAGCCTTCGAGCCCGCAAGCCGTTGTTCAGAAGCCGGCTTGTTTTAGCATTCCGTCCCGCGTGGTTCGATTCATCAGCGGGCCAGTCCATTCGCTAGGAACCACCGACAACCAGTCCCCCGATCTCGCCAAGGTTACGTCAGTTTGTGCCTGGGTGGAAATTTCAGTTGTAAGGTAAGTGACCCGTTTGCTTGGCCGTCGTTTTCTTCCTTCACCATTCATGTTGCCTGAAAGTCTTGACCCTGCGGGGCGATGCAGTATGTCGTCAAGTGGTCCATCAGAAACAAATAGATAAATAAATCCCAACAGTATCTGGGCCGCCTGCTCTGCGCTCATTGACCAGACGTTGAGACCATGCTCAGCCTGGTGCTCGTTTGAACCTGTTTTACTCTTTTTCGTCTCCTCACTCACTCACTCGCTTCCCTACCCGCTCCATCCAGCAGACAAGAACCCATGTCATGGACTCCTAATTGATCACTCGGACACTTCTACCACTGCAGGGGATACGTTAGGTTACTGGTAAGTAGCATGCACCCCCGTCTTTAAAACAAATTCGACCCACGTCGTCAGTTACACATGTATCAGTTGCTAAGTCGCTTCTACTGTATTCATTCTGCTTATACGGACTACGAAGAATTATACACTCTATCACGCTTTGTAGCCTGGTCAATTAAATAGTTATCGCTCATCGACACTTCACATTTCATCATCTGCAACTTTCGCCTCCGACACCATCCTACGTCGGTGCATACAATCGGGCTGTTTGAACCTGACTACACCATCGCCCAATACCCTCTCACCGCACCTTGGTGGCCGGCAGCTTTCTTTTGATAGGTTTCAGGAAACATATTGCGGTTCAACTCTACCCCCGTCCACCTCAGAACTCCCGGGCTTTCAAACAACCGCATCGCACTGGTGTGACTGGGAAGGATCGCAAGCGTATTGCAAAAGAGCGCATCAGTTTTATTTATTAATTTTTTAAGCCCACAAAAGTAAGTAATTCTAACACGATTGCTCCAGCACAGAGTTATGAGCTGAAACTAATATTGATTTACAGGCGCTGGTACTTACTATGCGACTGGAGGTCATCACGCCGGAGACATTCAATCACCTGCCCAATGAACTTTTGACTCATTCCGTGGATCATTCTGCAGACGTATTTTGCAAAAAAAGCAGGCCTTATGCCAAAATCAGTGTTCCTCCTGGCTACACTGAAAGTCAAGCTTTGTGCCAACAATTTGTGAGCGCCCTCAAAGACTAGCTTGGTCCTGTCTGACAATTTAGAATGAATATTAACACATGGCCGTGGATCTTTACTCGCAGGGTATTTCGCCACACTCGCTTCTCTGCATGGAACCTGCACTATGGCGACAACAAATTGTTGACCATGTGACTTTCGACCTCTCTAAGGAGTGTATTCAAATTGCCTTGATCGACAGTTCAAAATCTCTATACTCGTTCGCAGAATGTCAACAAATCTTGGATCTTCGTACTCTGCAACCCGAATCTACGCCAGCCTCCGGTGATCCGCTGTCTTCCAAAATCAAGCCTGCCTTGTTTTCGCATCTCGATCCTCTCCTCTCATTTCTTCAACAAAACAAACAAGCTGCTACCGATCTCAACCAGCTATGTCGGATGTCGAGTTATCAACTGGCTATTTTGAAAAAAAAGATACGCCCATATCCATTGACACCTACTACGGTGCAGGTGGCTCTAGACGAACGAAGTGCCAAGCAGCGAAAAGCAAAGCCAATCTCGATCAAGAAAAGCTCGACTAGAAAAAAATCTTCCTCCTGCTTAGGGACGCCGTCAAAGAGCCGCAAACGAATCAAATCAGCTCCGACACCTGAAAGCGAAAGTACACCTTCTCAACTACCAGAAGTTATGAACGCATTTCATTTGGGAGCAAAAGACCTACATCGACTCGTTTATCATTTAAGTGCCTATCGATCAACGCTTGTCGACTTATTCCAATCCGTCGTTCTCCCAATCCTGAGGGCCGAACTTCCGCAGCTTTACTCACTCTGGGTTTTAGAATCACAGATTCAGTCCCACCGGAAATTATTCAGAGAACACTCCATCCAATTCGCCAAAATCCTTCTCGAAAACGAAGCCCTAGAAAACTATCAGCATCTTTATTCTATGCATCATCGACATCGACCGGACTTGCTACGTGATCTGAAAGAATGGTGCCAGGCAACTACCGCGCCGCACTCTTGCGAGCAGGACCACTTATCTTCCGCAGACACAAGCCTGAACGAACAATCTTCAATCCACCAGACTACTGTGAAAACCCCCTTATTTAGCCCCAGGAGTTCCATGAACCTAGAGTACGCTGTGTCAAAAGACGAAAAAACTGTTTCTCAAGATGCCTTGCCCGCCCTGCCTGTAACACCGATTTGGCCTGGAATTAGCGCCTCGCCAAGTGTGCCCTTGTCTGATAACCTTGAAGTCGAACCAATCACCCTCGACAGTGACTATCGCGTGAGACGAGAACGAACGCCTTCATTGTCACCGCCTCCGGAGGTGTCGTCTGAGTCCCGGTTAGCAACTCATTCTAACCTTCACCTTCCTATCTTGATCCTTGAAAAAAGATTGCTATCATCAATCAAGCCCGAAAATGAAAGGCAATTAGCGATTGAGATTGTAATCAAGTTGGCCGAGCAGCGCTTGGAAATCGACAAGATGCTTGAGAGCTACTTCATCTTGAAACTACTTGACGAAGAGCGCGACTCTAGAGATCAGTTCTCTGGAATTAGTCGATTGTCCGACATCATCACAACCTCACGTTTGGCCGCCGGTGTCGACGGGAGTGAAGCTAATATCGCCCAGTACGCGACGATCAAAGGAGCACTCGCGGGGTCAAAACCAGCTTCGGTTGATGATAGCGCCGCACAAGACACTCCATCTAAAACATCCTATCGACCACCGAGCAAAACTTCCGAGTTGAAGAGACGACAATGTATTAAAAGAAAAACTTGGCTGGCGGCCACTCGACGGCTGGATTCTCGGCTGGTCGGACAGCAAGAGCAGCATAGCCCCGGAAAGAAAGTATGGCCTGAGCCCATCTTTCTCAAAAACTCTAATCGAAGGAAGCGGAAAGACGAAACCAGCGCGGAAACCAGTTCGAATTCAAAGGATGGACCAAGCTCTTCAGATGTGAAAAGGAGCAAGCGAGGAGGACAGCCGATTGAAGAAATACTAGAAATAGTACAAGACGGAAAGCCCAGTGACGCAGTCGAAGCAGTTGGTCAAGTAGTATGGGTCAAGCTTAATGACGACCACGACCCTGGCTCCAGTGATCCGATCCTAGTTTCCGCACCGGCTTCCGGCTCCGGAACCGTTGATATTGCCACAGGGTCGCCCAATAAACAGCCAACGAATGGGCTGGTGAATCAAGGGATAATAGCCGAGCTTTCTCAACCTGTTGATCACCTGGATCCTCCAAACTCCAGCTCTCAAATACGGGATGAAGGGTTGGAGGGGGGGCGATCGGACGAATTGACGATAGAGAATTTGAAGCTGTTCACCCAAAACGACAAAGTGTTTGAAAGTTTGACTGGTGAATGCTCGAATGAAAATCTTAGTGAAGTTGATTCAGAATGGCCTCGATGAATCCATCGTTGACCAGGGAAAACCTTGTTTTTTTGTGTCCTGTTTATATTTACCCATTGACATTGTTAATCAATAGACTTCATCCTGTTGGTGTCGGTAATCCCTCAATTTTGTTGTGCCTCAAACTTTTATGGACCACCTGATCATTATTTAACATCCTGGATCATGCCTAAATGGATACATCAAAATTTCTACTCAACCTTTTGTCACTTTTTAATTCGTACAATAATAAGTCTTCACTGTATCTTGACCCAGCCGCGCGCATTCCACACATGATTGAAATGATAAAGAATGCAATTGTACACTTATTGCTATGACATTTGTCTTTCGTGTGTTAGTCTACTTTGTTATCTGACCATCTTGGCACACTGGACCTCACATGGGTTAGACACCTTTTTCAGGGTTTGGTCTTCATTGACTGGAGCATTCCAAGGGTTTTACTATTTCTTGAAAATTGCGTAAAATGTCCCCATAGGCAAAAGTGGGCCATGGCACGTCTAGAATAACTCCGAAGCCAGAGACAGATTTGGCTAGTGAATGGCAGCAATGTGCGACAACAGCATGAAACAAGGCTACATTCAACAAATATAAAGTCCTGCCAGATGCTTGCACGATCGCAGGTTTGGCAGGCCTCAGCTGTACATATGCAATCAACAACGTACGATAGAGACACAAGCATAACAATCAACTAAGAACTGGGATTGCAAAAAGGCCCTAAAGTGATAAAAGCCCGCCAATTCGAAGGTTCAGACCTAGCAGAGCGTTGACGTTGAGGCCAACATTGAGGAACACCCCAAGGTCTAAATGAGCTTGCTTGAGTGTAGCCGCAAGATCGATGTTCAATTGAGCGGAAATTTGCTTCATCGAGGCGAAGGCAGGTGAACAGTCTTGGAAAACGGCTACAGAAGTGATCACTGTTGTTAGCATAGTGCAGCTGATATCATTGACGCTGAAGGGTCTCACGTCTGAATCGGTTGGACCAGTCTGAACCGTAGCGCTCAGCACCGAGCTTGAGAGTGACTTGAAGTGACGAGAACAAGTGGACGATCTGTGCTTTGAACTGAGCCTGGATGTTCAAAAATTTATGAATCGGTTGGCAATTAGCTCATGGCGGTTTGCTAACGCCAGTCAACGGAGAGAATGAGACCTACCGACACGTCAAACGCAGAAGAGTCACATGCGCATCGGCCAGCCTGTCTATTTACAGCAACCGCCTGGTATGAGAACGAGGAGGCAGCCTGAAGAGCAACTTCCATCGATGCTCCCTGCTGAAAAACGTCTCGACACTTGTCGGCTGCAGCAGTCAAGCTAGACCAGCTTTGCAGCATAACTTGAGCAGAAACTGAGACAGAGGCCGACGCCGAGGCCGAGGCCGAGGAGCCCCAATCTTGGCGGCGTACGAGAGATCCGCTGCTAGATATTAAAAATATGACTAGTTGGTTATTCGAATACGAGGCACAGATAATAGGATTTTACTGACTCTTTAGTTAATGGGGCCAAACCGTCTCGTCGAGATACTACGCGATCAGTTCGCAACTTGTCGAAGTCACTGCAAACAAGGTGAAAAAATGTTGGCAGGTTACTGAGAGAAAGTGTGGGGCTACACAGGCTTACCTCTTGGCACCTGCGACCGAAGCACTGATGAGTTGAAAAACTTTGTCACATAAAAGGGAGGTATGATTAGCGACGCTGCGTAGACAAAGGGCGATATTTACAGGCCAGCAACTTACCTGCACAAAACAGTAAGGCTTGAAGGACATTGGAGAACATTGCGGAAAGGTTTGAAAGAGTAACAAACGGGTATAAAGGCGTAGGCTACTGAGGTAGATGGGTTCGAAAAGGAAGATACAGAGAGTTCAAATTCAACCAAGTGAATATAGACACGGAAAGGTAAAGGTAATGGACCACAGGAAAAGGTAAACAAGTAGAGGATGAGGGGATAGCGATTGAGTAACGCCCAAACCAAAGCCTTTTATACTGAAGCAAAGCAACGATTTTGATCCTTGCTACGAGTATGACTTAGACATCAGCGATAGCCGCTCAAAGCTTTCATAGCATGTCACCATCCCTGCTCTCACCCGCGGGGGGACTGTTTCATTCAGCACGAATCGAGTCTGCCCACGATCCATAGTCCAGATCCAGCGTAGTCCGACCAGCTCGCAAGGCTGCGGTGGAAGGTCATTCTTCCATGGACTTGGGATAAGCCGGGGTTACCTCTGTGCGCTCTGTGGATATCAATGATGAACAGACGTGTTGCTTGACCAGCGGTATAAATCCGCTGAGGGAGATCCTTAATGATCTATATCAGTTTGTTGTGCTGTTTGATCAGAGATGGAATCAGTCATTCACCCATCCACGATGGCATACTGCAGGCGGTCGTGGAACACCATGCCGAAGTGAAATGGCACCGCGATTCTCTTCGCATCACATCAAAACGGCCAAGATTTGTTGCCTCGAGTGAGCGACCGCAACGGAGTATTCCCGCGGCACGCTCGTATTCCGAATTGTTCAGGTTGAGTGTGTTTCTTCATCTTGAAAAGTTAATTAATTGCAACTTTCCCGAGCGATGGGCCTGCGAAGCCTCTCGGGCGCGTCCCCGCGGGATGCTCTCCCGGGAGCCGGGACGCTTTCCACTATGTACTGCGGGAGGCGGGCCCTAAGCGGAAATGGCCCCGGGATGCCCGGCCGCCTTGATCACACGGAAAGGAGTCTGGACGGAAAGATGCTCTTAGCACTATCAACAAGGCCAGGCTAGCTCAGATTCCAGATCACGGAACGATCCTGTATACTCGAACAGCAACCTTCCAAGATGGTCCATCTTGAACTGATGAAGATAGCCACTTTCAATATTCGATACTCTCCATTCAAACCTAGCAGTTATGCAGCCAATGATCAAGTCCTATTTGCTGGCGATGGCGAGGCTCCATGGTCAGGTCGGCTCCCGTTCATCACAGACCAGATCAAGTGGGAATCCCCAGATATCATCGGATTCCAGGAAGTCCTCGAACATCAGTACCATGACCTCAAAGCAGTGCTCAGTGATTTTACTTCGATTGGGGTGGGCCGCGATGATGGCATTACACGGGGCGAATACGTACCTTTGTTTTGGAGGACGGATAAATTCAAAGCTCTCAGCGTCAACCATTTCTGGCTTTCCGAACGACCCGACGACGCTGGAACGATCGGCTGGGATGCCGTAAGAAAATCTCTATGTTGAGATCTTGACCTTGCTCGAGAAATGTTCTTCTCACTGTGAGCACTGATTATCATTTGAAATCATTCATGGTCATTTAGGGGCAAACCAGGATGGTCACGTTGGTCCATTTACAGCCCATGTTGTTAGGCGTCAGCCGGTCCGAAGAATCCAATGCTTCCTTCTTCGTTATGAATACGCACTTCGATGATCGTGGTTTGAAAGGTATCGAAATCACACAGTTTTCCCAGTAGAAACAGCAAAAAAGTTCATTCCTAATATAAAGCCTTCCATCATGCCCTATGAACACCTAAGCTCGGACCGAATCAGCGAAACTGATCCTAAAAAAATCGAACGAGTTGATAACTGAGACAGGTCGCCCAATAGTCCTTATGGGCGACTTCAACGCTCCTAGACAAGAGGCTGCGTACAAGGTTCTCACTGGACAATATTATGCGGATGAAACTCCACTCCAGCCGGCAGATCAATCTTCGAAATATTGTGCAGCAGGAGTCGAACAAACGTATGGCAGAGACCAAGCCCCTCACACCGAACCCGCTCAACAATATCTCGGTGGAAGCATTCCATCTTGCGACGTTTCGGCTGGGCCGATTGCTCGATATTTCATAGATTGCGGTGCGCAGGTCCAACGGCCATACGGTGCATTTCATGCCACTTTTACCGGCTTCGATAATAATCCAAACGTTGCTCAAGTGATTGACTTCGTTATGATCATGTCAAGTCCTTCGAACCTTTGGCAAGTGATCAAGTATGGTGTTATTTCTAATCAGTTTCAAGACGAACCGCTTGCTAGTGATCATCGGATGGTTTGTGCCGTCATCCAAGCCGGATGAGCTCTCCTTTCTCGGGCGGCTCAGCTTGCGCTTGCGTTCAAAAAGAAGAGCAGGCAAATAACAACAAAAGAAGGGGACGGGGATGAACAAAATCAGATGCTAGACTTTTGGTGTGAATGAAAACAAATCAAAGACGCAGCTGTACAGAATAATTTGTATTAAGAGAGCATTTAAGCCAATAACTCACTTGATTTTATCAGGTTTGTATATCCCTGTAGATTTTTGACATTGGTAGCAAAAGAGTAATAGAAGTTTTATTAGGATCTCAATTCCCTTACAACAAGTGTCAAGGAGCATTCATTCACCAGGGGAGATTTTGACACAATGTCCAGAGAGTGCCATACTGTACCCTTTTTCTGTAACTGTGCTGGATGCCTTTGATGAAATTAGTGTAAGAATTAATGAAAGTTCTGGAACTAATCCACAAATGATCTGAACCTGATCCTGGATTCATGCATAAATCATCCAAAAGTCATGCAGAAGTCAACTGGAACACAACTGGAACGCAGTTGAAACCACTAAGACATAATGGCCACAATCAAATCATAATTCAATTTGAACTGTTTGTTAATTGAGATGAATTCTTGGGGTTCAATTCATATTAGGGCCTGTACCATAGGGCATGGAAATTGAAATTTTCAAAATTTATTTGCCTCAAAATTTCTTGGGACAAAAATTGAGCCTGGCCAAAATGTAGGCTTGAGCCCAAATGTGAAGAATTTCAACATTTGAACCCTCTGCTAGTTCTCAATTTTTGTGTACAGGGCAAAAAATGTTGAAATTTTTCAAAATTGAGGCCCATGGTACAGGCCCTTATTTACATGTGCATGAAGGTGGTCATTGTTTTCACTTTTCTAATGTAACTGTCATGTGCGCGTGTGTAAGTTTCTTACAAATCACAGGTTGGGCCTCCCGCAGATCAACAACATGTACACCCCCGTTAGAATGATGGGAAGAGCCCATCTGAATGGGCATATTTCCTTAAAGAATGCTGGTATCATCTAGAATTGAGCCAAAAAAGGATGAAAATATGAGTCAAGTAAAGCTTGGAGGTGTGTGGTCCCAGATTTCAGCTAGACATCCTGGCTTCTTAACATATATAAGCCTGTGAGTTGTTTTTTTGTTTGTTTGTTTTCCAATGTCTCCATGCACATGCATGTGAGTTTTTTTCCACTTTGCCTATGTCATCTTTGTGTACGCGCATACATTAGGGTTACAGATCACTGGAGGGGCCTTTCACAGCTCCATTACAAGTAAAAACTGGTCAGAAAGCCATGAAAGCCCCTGTGAGTCACATTTACATTGTGTGGAACCCCTTTGACATATAGAAATTGATCAACAGAAATTTGCCATAAATGAGTAATAATTGGACATTGATTAAATATGATTTCATTACAGGTTGTAATTAAGTTATCCTCAGAAAATTACATGGTTCTATACAACATTGTGCAAGGTCCTGTGACAATTCCACAACACTTATGACACACTTCCCATTGACTTCTAAAGAATTTATCAATCATTTCCTAATCCACATCTAACTCACATCAGACCCAGAAAAACATGAAATTAGACTCTGGCAATCTCTGGAGAGTGTGTCAAAGTCTCCCCTGGTGATTGGTCTTAAAATTATGACTATTGAATTCACTTTCTTAATGTATTCAGACCTCATCTTGAGGGGGGCCTTGAATTATGTTTTGGCACAAGGTGTGACTTTTATTGGGGAGTTGATTTAATCTAATGAGCCATGGTACAAGGAATTTTCAGAAAGGGAGAAAAACAATTGAGTGTTATCAGATTGCAGCCAAGTATTATTTGGGTTCTAGATCTATGAGAGCATGGTCCTTGAGCTATCTAAGGAGGATACTGATACACCCAGGGGATATTTTTTTTTGAGATCCCACAAATCATCATCAACAAAGGGTAGTTACACTGAAAATTCTTGAATATGCTGTAGATATCTTGTCCATGGTGAAAACACATTTTACTTTGCTGATAAGTGATTATTGTCTGTTTGATTGGTTTCATTGTGAATTGATGGAAATGGTAAGTGCAAGAGGATAAAAATTTGCCAAGGATTATCAAGATGACTGTTTGAATTGGTGACAAGATTGTGGTGTAAAGAGGCACAAGTATGTAAGTGCAAGAGAGAATTAATTGCTAGATTGCATCAAGGACAAAATCACAATGTGACTAACAATACAAGGTTATGTATTTATACTCCACATTATGTAATGAAAAGAGTGACATGAGAAACAAGAGCATGAGGAACCAGGAAGTCTTGTTAAGACCATTGTATATGTCAATCATGACATATGATATATACTGTAGTGACACATAATCTTTTACCTAAGATTATGTAACAAGCTACAACATAGTGTGTAACACATTAGTGTTAAAGATTTTTACAACTAGAATTGGAACCCAATAATTTTGATGGATAGTAAGCAACACTGTTAGTCAGCATGATAAATACATAGTAGCATGCAAATAACCCACAATCAAAGGCAAAATGCCAATTTTATCTGGCAAAATTTTAAGAAAGAAAGAAAGAAAGAAAGAAAGAAAGAAAGAAAGAAAGAAAGAAAGAAAGAAAGAAAGAAAGAAAGAAAGAAAGAAAGAAAGAAAGAAAGAAAGAAAGAAAGAAAGAAAGAAAGAAAGAAAGAAAGAAAGAAAGAAAGAAAGAAAGAAAGAAAGAAAGAAAGAAAGAAAGAAAGAAAGAAAGAAAGAAAGAAAGAAAGAAAGAAAGAAAGAAAGAAAGAAAGAAAGAAAGAAAGAAAGAAAGAAAGAAAGAAAGAATTGAGAACAAGTGGAACTGTACCTGGGAGCAGCAGACATGATGTGGTCTGGGCAGAGTAGTTGTGGAAGGATGAAGAGAAGATCCTTCCATGTCCACTGATCCCAGGTGTACAAGATGGGGTGTGATATGTGAAACATAAGAGAAGATGAAGTGTAATGTATGTAGCACACAAAGAAAAGAAAACAAAGTGACTAGCTTGATCAACATAATATTACACTATATTCTATATTTATCATCCTACCAAACAGGGAAGAAGGGACTAAGTATGAAACAACAAGATTTTTGGGTGTGGAAGTGACACACTGAGGTATGCAAACTGCACATGCACATGTTTTCAGTTAGCAATACCACTTGAACTCCAATTTTCTTGACAGCAGGCTCTTTGGATAGACAAGAAGCCAAGAAATCTCTTGGTATTTCTTTTGCCAAATTTCACCCATCCTTAATCTGTATCCCATAAGCCACAAAAAATTCCCTATCATGGGTGAGACGGGGTTTGGCCTGTCATTACCTAGCTGAGTAGGAGGAGAGGACTTGTAAATTTATTTGTAAATTGGGCCATGCAAGTACCAAGGTTGACTGATGAGTAACTTGCAGCAAAATCTGTCAGAGCCATGAAAACAATGACAGATGTGTCACTTTTGTGAGCCAAAGCATGTGTATGCACTTGCACGTTTTGACCTGGAGGAGTGCTTCACAGGTCAACTTTTGGTGATCATTCATTAATGAAGAAGGTTTGGTAGAGTCTTAAAGTTTGGCAAGGTTGATGGGAAAGCATAGACCTCCGCCATGATCCATACGGTGCCACAATAGCTGCTTTTATGAAGAAGTTTTTGCAGAATATTTTTTTTCTCTGGCAATTCTGAACACTCTTGTTGCAGAAGAAAACTTCTGTTTTCTCAAGTTCCTCCTTTGCAGGCGGGCCCTTTTCTCCCAAGATAATAGGGGGTTTCAAAGTTGGCCAGATCCAACTTGCATGCACTTTTGCAAGTCAGTGTTCAAGTTCATTCTTGAACACCAAGTTGCAAAAATGCATGCAAGCCAAACTGTACTACACCCCCTAAGCCTGCTTGAATGTTTTTTTGAAATTTGGTGTTCAATAAAAGCCTTGAACACCAACTTGCAAAAGTGCATGCAAGTTGTGCATGCCACATGGCCAACTTTGAATCCCCCTAGTTTATGCAGTGACACAGCTTACTCAGTCCCACCAAGCAAGAGTGCCCCCTGCCAGCGGTGCTTGCAAGGGGACAAGCCAAAAAGCCACAATCAAAGAGGTCCAACAACTATATAATTTTATCCAAGCATGCTTCAAAGAGAGTGGATACAAATTTGGGGCCTCATATGGGGACTGTTGTCATTCAATGTTAGTTGTGCTAGTGTTGGTTGATAAAAGAGTCATGGGCAGGTTGGAGTTTGTGGAATTGAGTGTGTGCGGGCAAGGGGGGAAGCGGGGGAATTCAGCCCAGATTGGCGTTGAATGGGGTTGGTGTCTTCTGAGTGAGCAAGACTGAGTGGCTGGGGTGATAAGAGTAGAGATGATTGACTCGTTGAGGCGTTGTAAGCTTCCTTAGTTCTGTTTGCGCGGAACTTGAAGAGGGCAAAACTGCAAGAGGGATTCAGGAAATGGGAATGTTGGTGATAGATGACTCTTTTGATTCTATAGCCAAGGCCAAGCTTACGGTAATTATATCGCCAGGTGACCTGACGCCTGAGCCAAGTCTCTTTTGCATCTCGGATTGCAGATAATGTGACCATTATTGGTCCCTCCAGCTGGATTTACTCTCCCTGTTTCTCCAGGATCCTGGGCCCTTGAGACCGCAAGTTGGGTCGCGGCGAAGCCGCGTTTGGCGGCGGCGCCGCCCACTCAGTTGGAGCAGCAATTTCGCGGCGAAGCCGCCCACTCAGTTGGAGCAGCAATTTTGCGGCGAAGCCGCGGGACGGGGTAGAGCTGATGCTCGGCCCCTCAAGAGCTGGTGCTCGAAGAAGTTGGGGACTGAGCTGATGCTCTGGGTTCAGATGTCAATGCGCACAAACAAATTTTGATGGGTAGGAAGGCTTACGCTGATGCGCTGCAGCCTTAGCTGACCAGGGGCATTTCGTGATGAAAAGAAGAGCCCTATTTAAGCAAATCAGAAAATCCGCGCAGCTGCTGTATCCCGGTCCTCCCACAGAATGGTAACATGGGGTCATCTCCGATGAAGTCATGCCACGATCAGCCCCAGGACTACCTCCCCCACCCCAAAAGATCCATCCAGGTAGTGATTGCAAGTCTGCTCATCTGTCCACAGGCGCTACATTGGCAAATGCTCACCCAGCCCGGTGTTGTTTTACCCAGGAAGCACACCCACTGCCTTATGCGGAATATCTCTCCTCAAGCGGCCAACTGCCTGTATTAAGATTCACCATGACAATGTCATACCCGCCGATCTCCATACTCAACACTCAGAGCAGTACGTGCTATGGTCCAGATCCTTTGAGAGTCTGTGAGCCGCAAATACAGGCCAAGCAAGGAGATTACCACCGCGCATCTCTCTGTACCCCCTCTGGTGACAGAATCTCTTTCCCCTTATAGACTAAAGACTGCACCGAAGCAAGTTTGAACCATGGTCATTTCCTCTACAAGACCTCTATTGCATTCACTAGCAACACCACTGGCAAGGAAACCAACATCTTGGTGAACGCGGCAGGATACGGAGCTAGAACTGCCAAGCTGCAGGATGACTTTGTGTATATGCTCTCCGGGCGCTTCATCTTGCGCAAGGAGGAGCCTAGCCCCACTGTCCACTTCAAACAGGACATTCACCTCAACATTGGCCCTTCAACCAACTACACAACTGATCTAGCTAACAAAGTTGGTGTCGAGGGGCTTGGGGTGGTCATTCAGCGCAATACTGTTCAAGGCACCGGGTCTAACAGACAGAAGCAAACTGACCTGCATGTTATTGTGAGGCATACAGATTAAGACTCCATTGTTAGTCAAATGAACCAAATTTAAGTCGCTTGCCACTCACATGTCTCCTTTTTGGCAGCACAAAGACAAGGCGGAGTTTGAAGTCAAGTACGTTGTGCCTGGAAATTGTCTTCAGGTTAAGACCCATGGTCTTTACCAGCTTGGCCGCAAGCTATTAATCTCTGGGTACATCCAGGGCTACTGTGTTGAACATAATAGGGGGATTCAAAGTTGGCCATGCACGACTTGCATGCACTTTTGCAAGTTGGTGTTCAAGGCCTTTTTTGAACACCAAATTTCAAAAAAACATTCAAGCAGGCTTAGGGGGTGTAGTACAGTGTGGCTTGCATGCAATTTTGCAACTCAGTGTTCAAGAATGAACTTGAACCCTGACTTGCAAAAGTGCATGCAAGTTGTATCTGGCCAACTTTGAAACCCCCTAATATGTGGGAAGTTCAGGTATGCCACATCGTTAACCCCCCAAGTTGCCTGAGCAAAAGCTGACCAATTACGACACGTGCATCAAAGGTCTTGAACTTATCTGTCCCATCTGGCAACCAGAGCACAGTCAGTGCCACACCGTCTTGGTCAGGCAGTGCAACACGTGGTCGCCCCGGCTTGGTTGCGCTCAGCAAAATCCAGTTGCCCACTCTGTTGACAAGCAACAAACCATTGACAAACCTTCCCAAACGCCCTGAGGCATCCAACAGTTTGACTCCTACAAGTCATCCTTGCTTCTCTCCTGTGCCACCGGCCTGGCCCTCTGCAAGAGAAGATGGGGAATTACCTCAGTCTTCTCACAACAATGGCGACAACCATTTTGTCAACACCTACCCTAAAAAGTGTACTCCGGCCGAGATCATAAATCACGCCCGCAAGCAAATGAAGGTCTCCTAGCACTCGCAACACTCAACTCTGCCCATCAATGTACATAGTGATTAGCTGTTCACATAGTTTTTGTAGATACTGTTGGCCATTTTTTTCCCCTTCTCTCAATGTCCCTTTTGCTTGGTGCACATCCTTGTTCAAGTCATCTTTCTCTTTGTACATAATTTTTAAAATGCCACTCTTTTGATTGTAATTCCAGATTCACCTTCCTGTGAACCACATTGCTCCCATGTCAGATCATACACTCACTCAAAGTTGAGGCTACTATGATGACTTCACCCATTGGATCCCAGTCAAAAACAAGGACCAATCTGCACCAGATAACATAGCTTCATGTGTCAAAAAGGGAGGGTCCAGAACATGTTTAGAGTCCCCAGCACCAACGGTGTAAAAAGTCCGATACACGTATTTGTATTGACCCTGTATTGCTGCAGAATGTATAGGCAATACATTGTATTTGTATTGCATTGCAAGTCCGATGTAATACATGTTGTACTCAGTTGGTGCTGCTGCGGATGAAATACAATACACCTTAGTGTATTGCATCCATGGATGCAATTACATGTATTTTACATATACAGACCTCCAGACCAGAATCTGTATCGCTGGAACCGCGGCATCAAGTGTCACATCCCATGTTCATCAGCTTTCATGTAATATGTGACGTCAATGGTCAAGTTAACCGAGATTGCTGGCGGCTCAAGCTCCAAACTCTAAGTCCGTAACCTCCGGAGTCCGATTCCCACCTCCTGATTCCTTTCCAAATCCACCGACTCCAAGGTAAGTTTTTTTTTATCTTTTTCCTCCAATCACCTCAAGATTCCGGAATTGATGTACTAATATCCAGCCTTTTTTCCCACAGAACTTCCTTAAATTTGCTGGCAACTGCTCCGGTGCGATTGCGCAATCGCTTCAATGGTTCAATCTTCCTCTCGCCGCCTCTCTGGTCAATCTACCCGAGCTTCCACTCCAGTCAATGCACGCCGATCTGTCCGACAAGAGGAACAGAGAAACAGCGAGTCCATCCCTTCGTGCCAGCCCACCCCTAGTCAGAAATTTCGGCCCCGCAAGCGAGTCTCTAGCACCTCGTCTATTGCTCGCAAGCAAGGATCCACGTCAGCTTTGATACCGCAGAAATCACGAAGGAAGTCAAAAAAATCAGCAATTGACGACTCCGAACCCAATGAGACCTTACCTTTACTGGACCTCGCTCGAGACTCGGACGAAGACAATTCTAAGGTTACTAAACGCACAAAAAAAAACCGAGCAGCTACTGCCAAAGGTTGATTTTCTTTGCTTTAATTTATCTTTCTTTATTTTTCTAGTCATCATGTCTTTTTCTCCTGGCTTTCCTTCCCCTTCCCCTCGCCTAGAAATGCAAAAAAAAAAACAAATGTAGAGAGAATACAAGGAATACTGTATCTGACTTGTATTGCATTTAGAATGCAATACAAATGGATTCTAATCTCTGTATCTGCAAAAATAAATACAATGTATTTATGGTGTATTGCAAATTTGATGCTATACAAAGTATTCATGGACTCATGTATTCAAAAAAGTGCTATACACTGTATATGCCAATACATATACATGTATAGCACTTTTTACACCGTTGCCAGCACAGTATACATGGGGGTTTGATTCTGACTCTTTTCTTGACGGATAAGGTTCAACACTAATGTGGATCTGAACATTAATGTACAGAAAAGCTTCTTTAAGCTGTGTTTCCAGGCGCGGCGTAAGGGGCTTTTTAATGTCACATTGGATGATTGAGGACTCACCCGTACTGTCGTATTTTGCAAAATCTGACAGTACAACACCTGTTATGTTACAGCGGTGGATTGCGGACTCACCAACACAGTTGCATTTGTTGTACTGTTGGATTTTGCAAAATCTGACAGTACCCAACTGAGACTGCTGTCTCCAACCATGTTACCACTACCATTTACC
Source organism: Puccinia triticina (assembly GCF_026914185.1). Taxonomy (NCBI): domain Eukaryota; kingdom Fungi; phylum Basidiomycota; class Pucciniomycetes; order Pucciniales; family Pucciniaceae; genus Puccinia; species Puccinia triticina. The sequence goes on along the minus strand of NC_070559.1, from coordinate 8,740,011 downwards.
CCAATCTACACCTTCTGCACTATTGCAATCGAGCTGCCAACATTGAGTATTACGGCTCACATCTGATTTTGGCGCCGCTCCATTGGGATGTTCTGGGCATCAAAAAGGTTTGCTCCCGGCGCCTGCTGTGGAGGTTTGTCCAGTTCCTCTCTATTGACACCATGGCCACGGAGATGGATGGGATCAACAAGGAGGATGGAGTGACGGAAGAAGTCCTTCACACCTTTTCAATCCCTGGCCTGCCAGAAGCTACCCTCCAACTTAAGGTAGGCATGCCCATAATCCTAATCTGCAACCTCAACCTGGCCGCGGGGTTGCCAAACTGGGCCAGGCTTTTGACAGACAACATTGCCCCCAATGGGCTCAGGTGCACCATACTTACCGGATTGCGGGTTGTCTCTACGTGCACCATCCCCAAGATTAAGCTCATACACAAAGCTAATGCCTCTCATGCCGTATTGTTCAGCTGGGTCCAATTTCCGGTCTCAATGGTGTTTGCGCTCACAATCAACAAGTCACAGGGGCAATCACTTGCAAAGGTTGCAGTGTACCTCCCACACCCCGTTTTCAGCCACGGCCAACTGTATGTCGCCCTCTCGCGGGTAATGTCTGTTGCAGGCCTCTCAATAGGAATTGTTGCCCAGCCAACATGGCCGCATTCCACAATGGATGTAGTAAACCTCAATGTCATCAGGAGGTGCGCCGAGGAGCTGCACACCTAGCCAGCACAAGCGTGAGTGAACCAGTCCAGCAGAATTTTTTCCATTGTCTCACATGTATATATACAACAACTACCTCAAATGCTATGTTATACAATGTATTTCCTGGGTCATCAGGATCACCCTGAAGCTGAAACGGCCCCAGTTGCTCTCATCCATAAGACCTCCACCTTTCCTATCACTGATCGCGCGGCGTTTGCGCCGCGTTTTCCCCTAGTCGCCCGCGTGATGGCTTGTTCGCGGCGCGACGATTGCCCCCAGGACGAGCAAAACCGTGAGCAGGAATATGAACATCTTCATCTTGTCTTGTGGTGGGTTGAACTGAGTGGTTTGATAGTTTTGCGCAGGTGGTGTGTGGAGTGCTGTCGGTTTACGGATTGAGCAAAGGTTGGGTTATGGCCCTCTATAAATACATGCAAATAGCAAATCCTCCCTGCCGGTAGAGGCAAGCAAGGTGGCCATTGGCCCGAGTACATGCGTAGCTCACCGGAGAGCACTGCCGCAATGGCAAACCTGTAAGACTTTCATGAAGAAAGCCGTGCAGAAGAGATGGACCATGGTCACACGCGGTTGTTTGTGATGACTAAATGACTAGGGTTCCGATCCGGCGCTACCCAACCGGATACCGGGTTGGGTCAGGTCACGGGATGGGTCAAGAGATACCCGGTATCCGGTTGGGTATCTCTGTTGAGGAGAGGGGCAGAGGAGATGAAATGTGGCAGAGAAACATTTTAAACTCTTTTATTGGTTATGTAAGAGGGGACTGAAACAACAACAAGAAATGATAAAAACTATGATGTCGGTAATTTGATGTTATCGACATCAATGATGGCCTCAGCGAGCCAGTTTTTGAGGCAGATGAGGGACTCCAGGGTTTCAACTTTCATTCGATTTCGCGTGTAGTCCTGGATGTATCGACCGGCCAAGAAAGCCCTTTCTGTTGGGGCACTGGATGCCGGTACTGCGAGGTAAGTTTGAGCCATTGTTGCGAGTGTTGGAAACTCCTCGGAATGTGTCTTCCAGAAGATTAGAGGATCACAAGACTCTTCTTCGCATTTGGAGCTCAAGTAGCAAGCAATCTCTTCATCAAGCAAAGACACCTTCTGCTTCTTCTTTTTGAAAAGGCTGGACTTGATCGTGTTTTTGGGGACCACTTCAGAGGGTTTGTCAGTTGTGTGGTTGTTGTAGCGGTTATTCACAAATCTCTTGGCTTCACGCCGAAACTCGTCAAGAATAGATTGCCTGCTGCGAGTCATTATCTCAAGGACCTCAGCAGTGAAGGGGTTGGTTTTGATGCGTGGGTCAAGCAGTGTAGAGCATAGATAAACGGGTTTATCGATTGCAGAATCAAAATATCCCTTCAGCTTGTTGAGCATAGCATCCGCGGCAGGAATCAGTTGGCTAGCACCATACTTCTTGGAAGCCTATCAAATTGGAAATGTTTGATCAGTATGTTATCGTATCTGATACACACTGAAATGAGATTGAAAAGAGGCGGACCTCTGTAAGTTTATCCATTAAGCAAATGTATACCGGTGCTGCAAGGACCAAAGTTGGAGTTTTTTTGGGCGAGATCGTGTCTGTTGCTTCTTCAAGAGGCTCCAAGAAGTTACAGAGCAGTTTAACTTTATCCCATTCGTCTGGAGTAACGTTGTACTTCTCACCCAAGTTGTGGGTTTCACAGAATTCCGCAATACAAGTTCAAAGGGTGTGTGCCCTCCTGAGCATGTAGAAAGTGGAATTCCAACGGGTTGCAACATCATCAATCATTGATAACGTTTTTCCGATCAAGCGGATGGTGATATCTGAAAAAGACGCTGCTTTTTGAGTGGAGCGCTTCAAGAAGGTCGTGAGGCCGCTTATCCGAGAGACAACAGTTTTCACTTCTATCTCATTTTTTTCATTGTGTAGGATGTTTGATAGTCCCGCGGGAATTGCTGCTGGTGGCGGTGGTGGTTGAGAGAGTGATTTGATTGCAGCTTGCGCTGCAAGATTGATCATGTGTGCCATACAACCAAGCAGGCGAGTTTGATCGTCGAACGGAATACGACTGGATAGATAGGAGCCCATTGTACCATTGTTTGCCGCATTGTCGGCCGTGATGCAGAATATCTTGTTTGTAATTCCAAAAGACTGAAGTACCTCAACTAAGTGCTTTCCTAGATTGATTCCAGCGTGACTTCCCTCAACAATACAAGCAGCTAACACTATTGAACAAAGAGAGAACTTCTTATCAATCCAGTGGGCTGTCACTCCTAGTATTGATTGGTTACTAGGGGAAGTCCAAGTGTCGCAGGTCAGGCTGATCTGGGACTGGATTCCACGGAGCTGTTCACGGAGGACTTGTTTTCCCTGTTGAAATGTGTCACAAATGAAAGAGGCTAAGGTGTCGGCTGAACAAAGTAGATTTTTCGTATCCGGGTTGCAGAGTCGAAGGAGCTCGTGAAATTCTTCATTCTCAACAACAATGTAAGAGATATTACAGTTGATGAAAAAGCGGGCAATGGTAGCGGTCAAGGAGGCGCGGTCGAGTTTCTTGGGCAACTTTCCTTTAGTTAAGAATTTGGTGATTGCACCGGTATTTGATTTGCCCTCGGTTATTCTGTGGCAGCGGTCCAAGTGGTTGATCATACTTTTGGTTGATCCCTTCGCGTCAACGGCAAGCCTTGTGAGGCATAAGTCTTTTCCTCCTGGAGTTTTGTTGACCTGGCAAACATTGAAAGACACGTCGTTGGAGGTCGTTGGCTTGAAATATTGCCAAACCCAACTTTTCTTGCTAGAAGTTTTGGATTCAGCGTTGACCTGTGGCGTCAAGTGTTCGTTTTCGGAGTCTGAATCGATGTCGATCGGTTCAGGGTCTTGTGCAGCGCGTTTAGGGACCATTTTCGGATGGTGGTGGTGATCAAAAACGGCACAGATTCCCACTATCACACGTCAGAGCCTCAGTAGCTCAATTTTGGGCGATATCCGCCGGGTACCCGGCGTCGGGGCCGGTTACACCGGGTACGGATCTCGGGCAGGCGATACCCGAACCCGGGGCACCGGATCGGAACCCTATAAATGACAGTTTGAAAACGCCAATCTCTGCCATTTCTTAGTTACAGTCTGGCCCACGACCGGTGCCAATCATCAGAGTATCGCTGAGCGGTGACGGCCCGCAAGAGTTTTCATATTGAACCATTCTGACCGATGCCAATCCCCGGAGTGCTCTTTTGATGAGCGGTGCTGGTGACGGCCGGCACCGGCCATCCTGGGAGTGCAGTACTGAAGCTAGGGAGGGACGGTGTCGGCCAGTGGGAGAGCTGCGTTCCGCTTTTCCTCCATTAAGCTTTGGGGAAAACAGTACTCGCCGGCACAAATTTGCTTTAGTAAATAACTATTTGGTACTATAGTGGAGAGGTCAATCGGGGATTCTTCCTGGGCGAGCAGCACCTTGCACCAGCTTGCCGAGGAATCTGGAGTGGATGAAACTTTTCGCTCGGCAAGCCCTTTGTGGATCCCCCGCATACTTTCACGATCGGCCTTTAAGCCAAAAAAAAAATTGGTCTGTCAGAAGCTCGAAAGCTTCGCAGGATTTCTCCCAAGTGGAATCATTTAGCGACTGAGGGAGTTTGAGCTGTTTTTTTCCGTCGATCAGCAATAGCCGCTGACTGTTCGGCTCTGGTCCAAATTCAAGCTTCGTGTCCGCCAGGATTAGTCCACTTTTTTTTGCTCAGCAGACTGTGTCTGTAATTAGCCGCCTCGTAAGACTCGATCGAGGTCTTCTTGATTTGTTCTGCAACTGTCTCTGAATCGAAAATTTCACCAACTGCACGGCCGAGTGGCTTGTTTCCTATCAGCTGACCGAATCTCTTCATTTATGTATGTTTTCTGCTGCTTTTTTCACTTTTGGTGGATTGGAATCAACCCAACCGACTTACACTTTTCTGGATGAATGTTGTTGTTGTGAGTTCCTAAACCCGCCTTGATGTTAGGTGTTCTTGGAGGATTCAAGACAAGTATTTGGGCGTCGGTATCCCATGTGCGATTTCAGGCCTCTGATGTTCAGCGGAGGCCGATCCTGTTGAGATGTGCGAAAATTGTCAGTTGGTTTTTATATGACTCAGGAGGCGAAAAATGATCGTATGTTTGATTGAAGATTTGATTATATCGATTTGATGCTAGAATCACAAATCAGTAAGATAGCATCTGACCTTAGCTTCGCATCACTAAGTTCGTCCGACCTTCTAGTTGCTCGCTGTAGAGGGGGATGCGTTCGAGAGGCAGATGATGTGTTCAGAGCCTCCACTGTGACTGATGACATGACTGGGAATAACCGATTCCAGCATGTTGAAGAGGAACAGCGACGGTTTAGTCAAGAGTTGACGATGTTCAGTGTGTTCCCTACAACGAAGACGTGATCATAGCGTCGAAACAGATTAGAATTTCACAAGTTGATGCATAAAACAGGGAAGAAGCAAATCAATCTACTCATCTTCTTCATTACAAAATGTCAAATGTCGAGATCGATACGATCGGAGCCACGAACAACTATTTCGAGTGATCGTCCGGATAGTCATAAATATGCTTCTCGCTAGAGAACAGAAGATGGGTTCAAATATCAGGCCAGCTGGTGTGAACTGAGAAAGTAGGACACGCGTCCCGAAACCAACTACTTTGCCCTGGTTATCAGCCACATATCGGGACCGTTTGATTCAAGGAGGGCCATTGAGACGCTTCGAGAGTTGAGCGAGTCCGCCAGCGCCGGATTTGCCCGAATATAAGCACACAGCTTGGGCAGGCCTCATTGGATGGTTCATGCCGGGAGTTTCCCTAAGGAGGGCGAGATGGTCGGCAGCTGGTCGTTGGAAAATGGGGTAACTGCTTCGACAAAGCATCAACTTACAGCCACAGTCGATTTACCTGTCAAGATGCCTGTGGTGTGTGATACATATATTCCTCTGGTTCTCCATTGTAGTCTGCTTGAGAAGGTTTCAACATATGACTCGAGCAGGATGATTAACCTGACCATGGGGATCCCAATGACAATGGGTATACTCAAACTAGTAGGTATCTTATGACTGATACAGTCTCTCCGCCTGAGCAGTTTCTTACCAATTGTTTTGGTTTCATCACAGCTCCGTGTTGCTGCACGGCAAACTGCATCACTGCTGAAAAGTAACAGCCCTCATCTCATTTTGCCTCCAGCTTTGGCTACCATTTTTCCGTCAGGATATCAGACGAGCACACTCCCACATTGAAAGGTTGTGTCATGAAGAGAAACGAACAACTCTTCGCACCGCCCTACAGGTTTTATCGACAAATCTTCAAATTGATATTGACAAACAAAGTTGTATACTTTGCCCTTCTTCGCCAGCTTCTTAAGACAGCACTGAACTTGGAAAAGACTCTCTCAAAATTGTCTTGTCCTGCTTCAAACAATTCTACTGTCATTTCAACCATAATTCTGCCCAAAGACAAACAACAACAAAACTCACAATTGGTCTGACTACCCTTTCAGTGTTAATGGGAAAGTAATATTGTTGAAATGAGAAGCGTATAAGTCTTTTGGGATTGATTCATTTTTATTTCTTACTATGCACACTATATATTATTGTCACTCAATAATAATTAAATAAATGGATATAATTTTTCTTCCTTAAAAAGCAGAAACCTGACGTATTTCAATCAGGATTTCCACGCCCTTTTTGTTTTTAGGAAGATGTTGATCTGAATAGCATTTACTTCAGGAGCAAAGTTCAACTCACAGACCGAAGAGAAAAATAAGAAAACGGAAGGGGGATGTTGAATTGAATTAATTCTGACGAGTCTTTTAAAAGGGATAAAAGCGGGCTGCTGAGACGAGGATCACATTTCATAAGGCTGGGGTTGGTTTCCAGGGATATAAGCTGTATGAGAATTGTGGTCGAGCTGGTTGTACCTTCGGGCTTGCTTCTCCCGAACCTCTCGCTTGTCTTTCGCGATTGACCGCTCTAGCTTCCTGATGTACATGATCATCGCCGCTAATAGTGCTACTCCTCCTACAACTGCAACCAAATAAAAAGATCACATCTAAAAGTCAACCTCCATCCTTCGTCTGCGCCCCCCCTTCCATTTTTTATGTTTTTATCATTATAGGAGGAGAAGAGTAAATCTGTTTAATCTTCTTACTTACTTGCTCCAAATATAATTCCGGTTACGGCCCCGCCTGAAAGACCGCCCTTGTCCCCGGATTTCTCTTTTGAGGATGAAATTGACTGGGAGTTACGGGGTGCTGTTGAGCTTGTTGAAGAAGAGTTGCTGTTATTGGAGGGGAGAGCAGAGGCAGTAGTTTGAGTTCCGGCCAGATCGGGTGGATTATCTGAATTCGAGCCGGCTTGGCTATTGTCATCGTTTTCAGTGGGGTTCCTTGGGCTAGACGGCTGACTCGATGGGCTTGTCGGGGTGGTAGTCGTCGTCGAGCCTGTTAGAGGCGAGTCCTTGAAGCTCGGGGAGGAGGACGTGCTGGGCTGGGTGTTTTCAGTTGTTGGGAGTGGGTCCTCGCTGCCATCGGTGAGAGTGGATTGAGTCCGGACCGAGATCGCACTGAAGAAGAGTACGAAGAGTAGGATGTAAATCGGCTTGAAATTCCTGCGAGGAAGTGGGGTGTGGAAACGTTCATTGAGTGCCATCCTTGAAGTTGCGATTGCTTTTCGGCTGAGCAGGCTGACGAGAGGCCGTAAGTCTTGCGGAATCAATCACTACTTTACTGGAAGATAGGTAGTAAAACCAGATTCAATCAGCTGACAGCAGCAGCACCACCAAATGTTTTATGGGGATTATTTGAAGGAGAGAAAGTCCTGGTACCGAGAGTGTATGTATACACATGGGTGAATGGATAGGGTGAAGAGGCAAAGAGTTAGCGACGATCTGCTCTGGACATAAGGCGAGAAAGTGATGTGCACAGTGGATTGTATGAGTCTAGGGAATACTTGAACCATCACACTTGCTGGCTGGCGAGTTTTGCCGAGTTCCAACTGGGGTGTGAAGAAGTGGTTGAAGTAAAATGGCGAATCGAGGATGCTCAATGTCTCCACATGGCTGTGGGTTCTTCAATCTCAACGGGGTAAATATGTAAGAAAAAAGAGCCTTTTGCATGTGCTATCTATCTAGCATATGCAGCATCATCTGGGGAGTCTTCAGGCAAAGGTGTGTTGTCAAAGACAGCCTGCTTTGTATTTCGGTTTCGGCTATTTGTACGATCCTCTCGGTCGTCCTAGTTAGGCGGCAACGAGAGTGGACATAAATGAAACTTTGTATCATCTTTCTCGGCCAAGACGAATGCCGTCGGTCGGTAAGCTTCTTTTTACGAATGAGAAGCTCGAGGTGGATACATCATACCATCGAGTTTTTGGTTACTCTAAATCCATAAGCACCCCGGTAACACTCTGGATAACAGGGTTTATGCTTTTGAGCAGATGCGAATTGCCCGGTCGGTATAACTCGAGCATCTCGCTGCCCAACGTCCGACTCCGTCACAAGGCGAGAGGTAGAAACAGGCCATCGACGGGATTGCTAATTCCGGCTTTCGCCAGTGACGCATACATACTTCATCATCAATGTCGCTCGGCTGCCCGCCTGTTCGGCTCTGGTTCCCCAGCATGAGCACCAGAAAACCGGGGGCAAGACTTTGATTTTTATCACAAGCAGGGGCAAAAACAGGCGCTCAATGAACATAGTCCATTGTTAAGACTGCAGAATTAGGTCTCGCCCTTGCTGGAGATTAACGGCTGCCCTTCCAAAATCCCGAATCCCACCGGTCAGATCATCCTGACCCTGGTCTGTAGCGTACATACCAAGATCTACAATGTATGCAGTCCTAAGACACACTAGCAATGATTTATTTTCAAGTACTAACTGCCTTCGCAAGAATCAACAAAAGAACGCGAATTAAACACAAATAAAAGAAAGTTTATCGAAGGCTGGCAAGTGAACAGAGGGTTTGGTGATGGAGATCAGCGATAGTTGTGGACAGTTTTTTGTTTGTTGGTTTTGAAGGGGTAAAAGGATGCGTACAGTTTATTTCTTCTCTTCGAGTGCGTGTAAGGGATAACAAGCGAGGAAAAGAAAGGGCAAGAGGAAAGAGAGAGGGAGAGATCTATATATATTAAGCACATGATAACGTATATTTACACCATACATTAGTCTGTCGTCGTCCGTAACCACGTCCATACAAGCATATCAGCGAGTAATTCTCCAGATGAGAATACATGTCCGTCCATAAAAAAAAGGCCCCCAGCCAATTTCTTTGTTGATCTTGAGGGATGAAAACAAGAGATTGGAGAGGCTTGTGTTTTTAATGGCCGTGCGGATGGATGGCATAGTCCGATCCGTGCTCGGTCAACGAAGAGCTTCGCTGGCGCTCGATCATCGTGCTATGCCGGGGGCCTCTCTTCGACGCCTTTGCGCGATGCAGCTTTTTGGCTAGGACGGCGATGGCGACGAGGATGAAGAAAGTGACGAGTCCACCAGCGACTGTTTTGTTTGGGTTGAAAGAGTAGACGATGAGGGCCGGTCAGTTCTCTTTCTTCCCCCCCCCCTCCCGGAGAGTAACCGCGTTGCCCCTGACTGAAAGATACAGATAGCCGACAAGAGAGGAAAAAGAAAAGACTTACTGGCGCCGGCTTTAGCACCAGTACTGAGCCCCTGGTCGTCGGCATCGGATGGAGGGTTAGCGTTCTGTGGGTCGGCTTTGCCGAGCCCGATAGCCGAGCCGTCGACCTCGCCCTGGTTATTCAGGACGTGGTTGCCGACGTTAGTGGGCGCGGCGCCGAGGGCGGAGCTGTTCGAGGTTGACGCGCTGGGGTCGACGAGCAGGGTGTTGTTGGAAGAGGGCAGGGAGACATCGATTGGGGTGATGGCCGGCGTGCCGGCGCTGCCGCCCGTGGTCGGGTCTAATGATAATGCCGATGTGCCGTTCGTGCGCGTTGCCGCCGTGGACCCCGTCGTCCCCGTCGACGCGCCCGTACTAGTTGGGCCAGGGTTGCCACTGCCGCCCGTCACTTGGGTCAGCGGTCTGAATCGCTCGGGCAGTGTCACACCTGGCGGAGGCGGTTGCAGGGCATTGGGATAGGTGACCATCTGACTTGTCTTGTTTCTGTTGGCCGACCAAAGCACATTGCACAGTCAGTTTCAAATGGTCCTATTGTGACATGACTGTCTGCCAGAACTCACCGAGGTTGGATATATTTGGGGTAAGGTAACGTTAGAGCAAATGCTTAGGTTGGTGAGACTTGATCTTCGTGAGGTGAGTGGGTGGGTGTATCTTGCAGGGTCAAGCAGCACTTTGTACAAGAAAGAGCAGGATGATGACGGGGCGGGAAGAATTCTATGGACAGCGTTCGAAAGAGATATGAGGATTTGCTCGGTTGGATTGCGGAAGGCTTTGGCGGGCAAAAGTAAGACGGGAGTGGGTTTCTTCCTGGTACTCTTTAAATGTAGCAGAATGAATGAGCTTGTGGGGGGCGGGTTGATATCTAATGTTTTTTTTTTCCCCTTTTCTTTGGGTGAGGGAGATTGTTGGTAGATGATAGATTTTAGAGCTGAGCTTGTCGAAGAGCGGCGAGGGGATTGATGATGGTGCTGATGATTTTAGGCCTTCGAAGCTGCTTGACGGGCATCACTTTACAACAACAACTCCGTCCTAGCTTGTTTCCCTTTTGAAAGCACTCCAACAACGAGCAAAATCCGTCAGAGAAAAGCAGCTGGAGATACAAACGAGTAGCGCAGATCACGAAGGGAGCTAAGTCGTGTTATATATGTACAGCAGCCTATATGTACTCCTCTCTCGCCAAAGAAAAATTTACTAGACGATTGGGAATGAGGAGGACTGTTTTGTATTTATTTAATTTGATCTCTGCTTGTTCCACTTTGAGACTACACCGAAGAAGTCCGGGGGAGCCGAAAGCGCCGAAACGAGCGAGGGTCGGCGAGGCGGTGGAATTGGGTGCCGAGGTGGAGTAGTCTGACGCCGGAGTGTCTCAGAACGGACTGCTGTGTGCACACAATCAACCCCTCACACACAGTATACAGTACTATCCTAGCTCTGCAAAAATATTTAATTAGGCAGACCTCCTTCTTCTTCCGAATTAAGGCGACAAGTCTAGAAAAAAAAAAACGAGTGCGGCGGACCAACCAAACAAAAAAAAAAACGAGGGAATGTGTAAATATGTACCGTATATAAGGCTGTCAGAAAGCCGACGAAAGCGGGAAAGAGCGAGTGGGACGGACTGGTGGGGGGAGAAGAGGGAGGGTTAGAGACGGTATTATAAAGGGAGGTGTGGGACGGGGCTTGTCATTGCCCGGTTGGTCGGTGGAGCGAGGGCCGTCGGTCGGCGTGGGGGGCGCAGACGAGAGCGTGAAGGGCGTCGGTGTTCAGGGGGGGGGGGGGGGGGGAGGCTGGCGATCAAAAAGGCAACAAGAGGATGAGGAGGGTCGGAGGGACACGTTTCGAGGCTGGAGGAGCAAGGGGAGTGCGCTCGACCGGCGCCGAATGGCCTCTCCAGCTCCTGACTGGTCTCCCTCTCTCTTTCTCTTAGGCTGGCGACCACCGTCTGGGGGGGCCTGTCTGTGGCGTGCTCCGTCTCCACCCCTTCACGCCCTTCTAGTGGGTACCTACACGGCCTTGACGACCGATCCGTTGCCCCAGACTCCCTGACGGTGTCTTGTGTTTCATGCTTTGCGCCCCTCTACTGAGAACCAGGGTTGGTCCACCCTCCGGAACTGCTCTTTCTAATCATAGCTTTTTGCAAGCGGCGTTAAGGGTGTGTTGGAAAGGCTAGAGTACGCCTAACAAGCACATTACGGAAGAATTACATGCTTGAGCTTGATCGATACGTAGTTACAGGGCCCATGTCCAGCGCTAATGAAACTGCTATACATTCTTGTTTTTGTTTTTTTGTGTATAAAATACTGTCCTAGAGTGGATCATTTGTTGGTAAGGATGCACTACTACATGATAAAGCGAGGAGATGAGGAATGTGTTTTAGTGAGGGGGATGGTGGTGGTCGGCGAGATTAGCCGGCGGCGGGGGCTGGATCGCCGGATCGAGCCCGGGGGTGTCGTTCTTCTCGAGCCGGTAGTAGTGAGCCGGGGCGGGGTAGCCCGGGGGCGGGTAGGCCGGCGGGGGGTGCTGCTGCTGCTGCTGTTGGCTCATCAGGTTCCCGGGGTGCTGCTGGGTGAAGACGGGGCCCTGTTCGAGGGTGGCGCGTTGCTGGCGACGGCGGAGGACGAAGGCGAGGGAGATGAAGGCTAGGACGACTGTCAGGGTGATGGGATGATCAGCTTCTGTTCTGGGTGTTTCGTTCTGCGCGGGTGGGTGCTCTACTCACCGAACAGGCCAACGACCTAGACAAGCAGATGCCGGAGGGTCAGCTGGCTGGGACGCGCAGAGAAACAGCAGTGGATCCAGCTTACGAGAGCAGCGATGATGCCCGGGACCAAGCCTCGACAGCGCCGTCGCCTGCGGCCGAGGGAGTCGGTGTACCAGAAGCATTCGCGCGCGGCGGCTGGGGCAGGGATGAGGAGAGTGATGAGCAGGAGGAGGAGAGTCATCGTGGGTGTGTTTGTGGGGGGTGGGGGGTGGATGGGGTGGCTGTTCTTATTATGGCTCCCAGGGGAGTGGGCTGTGGCCTGGGCTGGGCCTGGGGAGGATCGAGCCCCAGCCAGCCTGAGCCTGCCAAGAAACACCCCCCCCCCCCCGATTTCAGCCATCCCGCCTTGGCCGACACAGCCAAGAACCGCCGGGACGATCGGGGGCGGCCAGCCTCGGGTGAACACCCGTGGCTTTCCTCCACAAGCTCAGCCCAATCCATCGCCCGATTTCAGTCCACTTGACAATCTAACCCCATACAGCACATCAACGGCTGTGTATCTTCTACACAAGCCAATGGGCCTGTCTCACACAGAGTGGAGCTACCCGCGGCGCATGTATTGTTGACTGGTTGGGTAATAATAAGAAAGATACATCGTTAAGCGCCAAACTGCTGATTGTTCCGAGGATAAGGAGATATTCAAGGCTTTGAGGAGGAATAGCGGTCGGCCGGGGACAGGAGTCCAGCACTCAGGTTGCGCTCGCGTTCGAGCAGCTTCTCGAATTCGTCCTGCGATTCGGAGGGGCCGGGGGGCGCAGGATCGACTCCAGAGGGCTGCTGGGCCGGGGGGGATGGCCGCTTGGGAGGAGCAAGCTGCCTCGCGTTCTGCTCTCGGATCGCTTGCCACGTCGAGGGATGGGATTGCGGAGATCGCCGCAGCTCTTCCCATCGGGACCGGCCTGCAGAGTCGTCGTGGCTTGCTTGAGCAGGGTCCGGAGCTTGGTGGAGGAGGTCGTGGGTGGGGGACGACCGTCTCATCAGCAGCTCGTCCTCCTCTTGCGCCTGGAACGATCCGTCGTGCTGGTCGGTTGGGCTCCCCCGGAGAGGCTGGGAAGCTTTGGCTGGTGGAGAAGGCTGCTGGTCCCGCGGGGCACTCTCGAGCTCGCGTCTGGCCAGGCCGAACGCCTCCATGACGCGTTCGCGGCATCCAGGGAGCCCGGCCAGGCTCTGCTCCATGGCCCGCAGGCCCAGCTTGAAGCCCAGCCAGGTCCCGAGCCCCGAGCCCAGCGTGGTGAGCACCACCGACTGGGCAATCCAGAACAGCCGCGCCCGGATCACCGCCGGGTTCGGCTGCTGCGTCACTCGGTCCATCAGCGGCGGAAGCTTCCGGAGGTTCGCGATCGCATATTGGCCCCGGAATAGGGGCAGCGGTGACAGGGTGGCACCCAGCAAGAACCTAGAAAAACCCACATGTTAACTGGCTTAGTGTGTTTATTCAAATACGATTATCTGAAAATGTAGCAATTGACCCGAATCGTGTGCGATTGATCATCGATTGTCGGCCCTCTTCCAGCAAGAGTCGGTCGGCAGGGCTCAGATTAAACCGCGCAGGATTCTCGATCACCTAAACGACAGCGGCCCCGGGATAAGTGCTTCTTGTGGTGCGTGAAGAGTCGATCAGGGACACTCAACTCGTTGGAATATCTGGCAGACGTTCGTATACATGCATGTCAATGACGGGGCAAGGCCGGAAAGAAGATACGAACAGCTGGGCTGACCTGTCCATTTGCCAAGGAAAACTCGATCGGCGGCCTCAGAGCCTGGTCGTCCATCGTTGCAGGCTCGGCGGATGATGGCGGCACCCATCAAGCCGGGTTGGGTTTGGGTCAGCCCCGGCCCACCCCCGGGGACTCGCCCGAGCACGTCTTGCCGGGCCAGAGAAGAAAAAGTCTGCCGACTGACCACCCATCGCCTTCGCCAACAGGAGCATGTCATGTACCTTCCACCAAACCTCTGCCTCTCGGGCCCTGGACTAACGATACCTTCTTATCCGTTTTGATCCTAAGAAGTTCCCGAGGACCGAGTCGCCCCATCATCAGCCGAGCCCCACTGGGAGTGGGCCCTGGAAGAGCAAACGCGGATCGGAAGGGTGCGGATCTGGCTGTGGCGGGAGAGCCCACCGGCGGATGAAGACTTGCAGGGACTCGGAGATCCGCAGGTCCGCGGCATGGAGACCGGGGACGGGGTGGCGGTCGAGATCGGAGACGAGCGGGTGGAGATCTACGTCGGAGCTCAGCTGGACATCTCGCAGCACACCGTGGAGGTCAAGACGCGGACGAAGATCGAGATCGGGCTGAAGACCTTTCCGCCGGGGGACGCTAAGCGGGAGGACCGGTTCGAGAAGACGAGCGCGCGGTTCGGCCTGGCCAGGCTCAAGAACGACGGCGTGGGCCGGCTGTGTTGCGGGCGGTGCCGCAACGAGCTGGTGGACGGCCTCGACGGCGCGGACGTGCGATGGTACGCCCTCCCCTCGGAGGATTGGGCCGAGTTCGTCGAGTATTGGGTCTGCCATGAGGACATGAAGGTCAAGGCGGGCGACAGCGTCGGCTGCGGAGCCGGGAACGGCCTCAGGAAGCCCAGACCACGCGAGGGCTTCCTCGGCGATTGGTTCCTGCTGCTCGACCTCGACTGGGTCGAGAACATCGCTTCTCAGGGGTCCAAATCAATCGGATGGAGAAGACAAGCGGTCGGTCCTTTGACACCTTGCTTCCTCGATCCATTCGTGACTGTGTGTCTGAGCTCATCCGTGCTTCCTACATAGCCTCAGAAAGCCGCCCATCAACCCACGAGAAAGCACTTCGTAGAATGCAATCGGTGCGGTTTCACGTTAGGCGAGGTGGAAGAGGATGTCACTCGTCATGAACCGCCCGCTTCAGCCGACAAGATTCTGGAAAATCCGGAGGGGGGTCCGTCTGGACCGAACCGGAGATGGATCAGGTTCTATAAACGAGCGATCAGCTCGTCGACGCATTGGCATGCTCAGGACGACGAGGCCGATGGACGCGGGTTTGAGATCTCATTGATCGAGGATGAGGTCTCGAAACTGGTCGAGTCGAATGGGTTCTACAAGGTGGCGGTCAAGAACATGGGTGATTCGCGCTCGATCGGCGTGCGTCTTCTTTCCCTCTCCCTCTCTCCGCATCCAGGAACAACAAGATCCTGACTGCTTTTCTCGGCCCCCCCTTCGGACGCACACAACAGCTGTGGATCTTTTGTCCCTCGGTGTTGATCCGCTGTCGGCGACGGCCAGCCGGCGGAGACGCGCGCCAGCCGCTCAGCCGGGCCAAGCTGATGTACGTGGTGTTCGAAGGAGACGGCTCGCCGGCCGACCTCGCGTGCGTCTCTCTCCGGCCCTCATCCTCACCCTAACCCCAGCCGCCAAACCTGACGGCTCTGTGTGTTCGCGATGTGCGGGCTCAGGACGATGGAGCGCTTCGAGACGGGCGCCAGAAACAGCCTGGGCTCGGAGCGCAGGATCGGAGAGATCTGCGTGCCCGCCGACCACTTCGAGCTGTTGCTGGCCAAGCTCAGTCTAGGCTCGATCTATCGCATCGGACAGCCGATCGCTCCATTCTCTCCGCCCGGCCCCGTCCCCGTGTCCCAGCCACTCGATGATCGCGTATCTGGGGCAGACGACGATGAGGACCTGTTTCAGGGGATTTATCGAGTGGCTTACCTCTGATTCATGATGTTTTCATCTTTGTCTTACAATTACAATCAGTCTAAGGTTTCCCTGGTTTGGGAACACTTCCAATTCTATCTCGGTGAGTAGTATCACCCATCATCTCCTTTCAGCTCTCGCTTCTTCGGTTTTTTTTTATCCGGATCTTTCCAAGAAAGTCAACTTCAAGCCAGCGGGACTCTACTCCTCAAGCAGACACTCACCGACGACCATTGAGCCCCCCTGGAGCCAAACCGCCAGACCACGGTTCCGTGATCTGGCACGGTTTGGCTTATGGGGGCCGGTTCGATGGTCGGGACCGGTGGCCGTCTTCTTGAGGGAGTACGTAGTCCCGATTGATACCCACCTGACTGTTGACTGATACATGGATCCTAGATCAAACTCCCCTCTGGGGTGGCTGGTTCTGAAAATGAACAACCTAAAAAGTCTGGCTGGTCGTCTTTCGATCTCGATGGTTAAACACTTTTCTTAGGCTATATTTTCCTGGAATACATTCTCCTTCCCCCCTGTCCCGATTTCTTTTGTAGTTTTTGTTCCAAAATGTTCCATGAATTGTCATTTTTCGTGGGGTTCCTGGTCAATGGCTTACTGACATGTTCTTGTTTGCTCTTCTTTTCCCTTCTTCTTGTTCCTGTGTATGTGCCTGGATATAGGACACGCAGGGTGTCTGATTGTTTCCGTTTTTTTTTTTTTTTTTTGTAATGGCTGTCTTATGTAAACATACTTTGACTACTTTTTGGTAGTGCACATGGTAATTTTTGGTAGTGGAGGACTTCCCTTCGATTTACACGGCCGTGTAAAGTCAGATTTGGCACTTGTAAAGCCAGATTTTTACACCCTGGTTTTACACGCACTTTTCAGCGGCTAGATCAAACCAGAACATCCCTCTCGATGGCCGGTACAGACCGGTCATCCAGAGTACACAACCCTCCCGATAGCTGGTCTGTACCGGCCATCCAGAGCTCGATGGCCGGTGTAGACCGGTCATCGCGAGGACATAGCCTACTCGATGACCGGCCTGTACCTCGAGAGGACACATCCCTCTCGATGGCCGGTACAGACCGGCCATCGAGAGAGAGGGCACCACCCTCTGGCAGATCTGTGCCGGTCATCGAGAGGACACAACCTTCTCGATGGCCGGTACAGACCGGTCATCGAGGGGGTACATCTGTACCGGCCATCGAGAGGCTTGAGTCCTCTCGATGACCGGCGTTGTGTCCTCTTGATGTCCTACCCACCGGTCATCGAGAGGCATGTGTCCTCTCGATGACTGGTAGAGGGGACACATCTGTACCGGGCATCGAGAGGACACTGTACCCTCTCAATGACCGGTCCGTACCGGGCATCGAGAGGGGTCTGTACTCTCGATGACCGGTCTGTACCGGCCATCGAGAGGGATGTGTCCTCTCGGGGGACAGGCCGGTCATCGAGTGATCGATGACCGGTCTATACCGGCCATCGAGAGGGTTGTGTACTCTCGATGACCGGTCTCGACCGGGCATCTAGAGGGTTGCGTACTCTCGATGGCCGGTCTATACCGGGCATCGAGAGGGTTGAATCCTCTTGATGGTCTATACCGGGTATCTAGAGGGTTGTAAATCTGGCAGGTATTCTGGCATCTCAAGCCTGCGGAAAAGCTTCTAAAGCTAAAAATTACAAGGTGAGTCAGATCTGGCTTTACAAGTGCCAGATCTGACTTTACACGGCCGTGTAAATCGAAGGGAAGTCCTCCAGTGCGCAAAGCATATCCTACTGATTGGAGGACTTCCCGCCGATCTGGAAACCCAGATTTTCCCAGATTTCGCAGGGAAATCTGGGAAGATTGAGCCCAGATTTCCCCGCAAAATCTGGAAAAATCTGGGTTCCCAGATCGACGGGAAGTCCTCCATTAAGGGAACTAATTTAGAAGCATTTTGACCCTCAATGCTGCATTCTGGGGGATGCATTGGGGACCAAGCACCTGTCCCCCGCGGGGCCCCTAAAATTGTCCACAAAATTCTGCCCTCCACAGTTTGACTCAACGGACTTGCCGCAACTGCACTGTCGCGTACTCGTCGCAGTTCCATTTCACGCGGTGTAGTGCCGCTGTGTGCTCAACAAAACAAGTAACCCAGCAGACAAAAAAAGCCCGACAGGAGTGAGGTTTGAACTCACGCTCACAAAGTGAAACAGCTGGAATGTTGCTCGGCCAGGAGCCGCGACGGATGGACCGGGGCCCATGAGGCAAATTCAAAACTGTCGCCTTAACCACTCGGCCATCCTGTCGTTGGGCCGGGACCCAAGAGTGCGCGATAGGATGCAAGACTTGAAAGGCTCAAAGAAACCAGAGCAACGAAGACCAGCCGGTGTTTCTGTGCCTTGATTCGGCAGCGCCGATGAGTCGCGGTAGAAGTGCGTCGGGTCGAAGAGGGAAACAGGCTGCAGAAAGCGTGTTGCGAAAGAGATCCAGAAGGGCGATGGGCTGTTTTTTTTTTTTTTTTTTTTTTTTTTTTTTTTATACGGATCTTCATCTGCTCCTAAACGGTTGCATGGGTGCACGGCGGAACCGAGCAGCATCTCATACATACCCCTTCTTAAGACCAATACATACAACCATGTTGGCATGTCCGAGGGAGCCAATGCCGAGAGAAGGAAGACGATACTATTGTATATGCGTCAGTCGGAGGGCAGGAGGAGCAGCTCCTCCGCCCAGCGCCGTTTGCCTGTGAGCCTCGCCATCATCACGAGACCCAGTACCTCGACATGCGTTAGAGCAAGCTTTTTTCAAAAAAAACGCTTCCCCGCTTGCTCAGGCCTAGTTAAGCTTGAGGTTGTGGGTCTGCTGGGTTGGGCTGACATTTCCTCAACAGCAAACCTGGCCTGCACCCGGACGGGCTCGGTCGGCCCATTGGTGGGCCCGCCCAATTGCCATTCTGCAGTCCCAGAATATCCGCTTATATCCGCAGATCTGGCAGGCTCAGATCCCGGATATCTGGTGTGATCCGCGGCCCTTCGC
The DNA here is from genome assembly GCF_026914185.1 of Puccinia triticina. Classification (NCBI taxonomy): domain Eukaryota; kingdom Fungi; phylum Basidiomycota; class Pucciniomycetes; order Pucciniales; family Pucciniaceae; genus Puccinia; species Puccinia triticina. The sequence continues at coordinate 8,721,225 of NC_070559.1, read as the reverse complement.
CAGATATCCCGGAATATCCCTCGGATATCCCGGTAGACTGATCGATCCAGGTGGAAATCCGGGCCAGATATCGGCGGAAGACGAAGACGGGCGAACAGACCATTCGAGCTGAAATCTATCCGCAGAGGCACTTGTTGGCGAAGAAGGTGATGATGAAGACCAGGGAATGGTGATTTACCCCAGAAGAAGAAGCAGAAGATGATGATGAGCAAGAACGATCCATACTTTGAGGTTAGAGCGTCAGTGGTCTGTTTTTGTATCTTGCAACAGCCGGCCGGCGACGACTGATACTGTTACAAACCAAGTGAGGTGGAGTCCTCGCTTCATGCAGCAGCCGCCTTACACTCCTCATACAACCGCATCCTCCTCACCCTCCCGGCCGAGTCCCGAGCAGCATCCGAGGAGCTGGGCAGTACCCGTGCCGAGCTGAGATCGACGCTCTCGACGCTGGCCTACGACATCTCGGAGCTCGACGATGTCGTGCGTGTGCTCGAAGAAGACCTCTCCCCCTCCTCGACCACTACCACCACTACTACTGCTGCTGCCCATCGTAAATCCAAGTTCGGCGTCAGTCTCGACGAGGTCAGGAAGCGCAGGGCATGGCTGGCCGAGGTCCAACAACAAGTAAAAGTGTGCCCCCCCCCCCCCCCCCCCCTCCCTAATATGATCATGATGTGTATGCTGAAATCGACGTTGGACAGACAATGCGAGAAACGGTGGAGATGCCCCTTGATTCGAACCCCGGCCGATCGACATACCACCCCCTCCTCCCGTCGCCCACATCGCCTGCAGCCCACCGGACACCCCCCGGCGCGCAGTCCGATCGCCGGTCTCGGCCACCCGGCGGGCAGCCCCGGAGCCGGCTCGGCGACGACCTCGAGGCGCAGCGGGGGGCGGAGCAGGACACGGAGGAGTTCTACCACCACCAGGAAGCGGTGAGTCTGTGGGCCGGGGAGGTTGCTGGTGAAAGGGGCCCCCAGAAAGAGTGTTTGTTGATCGAAGTGTGTGGGTTAGCAGATGATGATGAGGCAGCAGGACCAGACGTTGGGCACGATCTCAGGGGTGGTGGATGTGTTGAGAGAACAAGCAAGCCTGATGGGCCAGGAGCTCTCGGAGCAGAACGAGTGGGTTTCCGGGCCAGTGGCTTGAGTTGCGTGTGCTCTGCTGGCTGGCTGACCGTGCTTGTTGTGTTTAGGATGCTGGATGGGCTCGAGGACGGCATCGACGGGGCGGAGAGCAAGCTGGCGAGGGCGAGCCGGACGCTGCACGCGTTTGTCGGGCAGAACAAGAGTTGGGTGTCTTCCTCCCTTGCTGCGTTCTCCTGGCCCTTCTCCTGATCGGCCGCTCTGTGCATTTTCCTCCGGCCAGATTCCACGTCCAGCTGGGCCATCCTCATCCTGATCATCGTCCTGACCATCCTGCTCATGGCCATTCTCCTCACCTGAGTGGTGCTATCTTGTACATACACACTTGTTCTTATTTCTTTAGTATGGTCTCCTTTTGGAATACATAATTTTTGGCTGTGTTTTTATGTAAGCTGGGGGCGATAAATAAATACCCTTGTCGAGGCATCCCATGACTGCCGCAAGCCAGCCAGAACCACAACACCCACACCATGAGACTCATCCGAGCACACGATGGGGTCGCATTCGACTTCAGCCAGCAGCATCTCGACACCATCGACTGGTAAGCACAGCAGCAGCAGCAACACCAGCAACGCAAACTGACCTCCTCACAGTCTCGCGGCCTTCTTCCAGCTCATCGCAGACACCATCCAGATCGACCCCAGCCAAATCATCCTCATGAACCCCCTCGGCTCACAGCTCACCCAGAACCTGCTCAACGCAATCATCCAGCAGCAGCCCAAAACAACCGAAAACCACAGCGAAATCGACATCGAAACACAGACCAACGATACCCTGCTCTACGCCTTCGACAGACAGTTCCTCTCAGCCGACCCCTCAGAGGCCCTCGCCGCACTAGCCTGCCAGCCAGACCATCTCCTCCAACCCAAACCATCCCCACTCGACCCAGACAACCCCAGCCATCTCGCGCCAGACCAGCTCGAGCGGCTCGCACTCGACTACCACCGCGTCGGCGCCACCCATCTCCGGACCAGCCTCCTCCTCCTCACCCACGTCCGCGCACAGAAAGCCGCCCTCCAGGTCGCACTCAACAACCTCGACAAGTGTCGCGAACCCCCCAAGGGCGCCCTCGAAGCATACCAGACCTTCGCCCAGCCGCTCGTACAGGACTATGGCCAGCTCCTCCAAGCCTTCGGCCCCTCCTTCGCCCTTGCCAAGCGGGTCAAGATCCACCCCGCACTCCTGCCTACCAACGCCCTCCTCAAATCTCACTCGGCCGCCAGCCATCCTGGTGGTGGTGGTGGTGGTAGCACTAGTAGTAGTACCACCACCACCACCACCACCGGGATCATGAAGGTCAAATATATGGGCGACTATGTGATGGAGGATAAGATCTTGCAGATCAGGGATAAGTGTCTCAAAGTCTATGGTCAGTCGCTACATCATTCTTTATCAGAAAGAAGAAATCATTGACACCCAACCACACAGATGATTTCGGGACTAGGTTCGAGATGATCCGGGCTCGGTCGGCCGAGGTGAACGAGGGGGCCGCCAAGCTGAGAGACGAACTCAACGGGGGAGACTGCGACCTGGAAGATCTGTACGAGCTCGAGAAGGATGCCGACGAAGGCTTCCGGAGGATCGAGGATCTGACGGCCCAGATCACTCACATGGTCCGACAAGGCGACCCAATCGACAGCGTCATCGATTCTTTCGCCGAGCTGATTGTACTTGATGACGACTCGAGAGAACGGATACATTGTCTGATCGAACGCAAGGTCCGGGATTTAATTGCTCGTCCTTCCAAGACATAGTTGCTTACCTCAGTGTCACTTTATCTCAGAACTTCTGGCTTCATTATCTCGTTGGCGGCCTCAATCAGATCTCCCGCTTGCAGAGTATCATCCCAAGCATCGGTATCGAACTCCAGGCTCTGAATACCGATCTCAAAACCCGCACAGATCCCTTTCGATATCTCGCTCGTCTGAAAGATTTCGTCACGGCTTATGCCTCAACGGTAGTAGAGGTGGTACGGCGCCGCGAATATGGTCAGATCTAGGGTTCCTCCTGCTTTGATTGATGGTGTTTATTACTGAAGCAGAGAATATTGCAGCTCGTCATTTGGCAGATTATGCATCGGCTCTCAACAACCTCGTCTCTAAACTTGCGAACGATGAGCGCAGGCGGAGGGGAGTCTACCACTCCGAATATGCAGGAAAGTTACCCTTTGCGGTCGATGGGCTTGATGACAAGAGTGTGCCGACGATCGAATTTGAGATTCGATACATCGGTGGGGGTGGGGCTATCCTACCCAAATCAAGGGACACTACTGGCAAGCCTGCTTCAATCACCGGAGCTGACTTACCTCCCCTGACGAGGGCGGATGTAGACGGTAAGGCGATCAGCGCTAGACCATCTTGACCCGCTCCGCTCACTCTCTCCTCTCCTGCCCGTCGTAGAGCTGGTTGCTGGATTGCAGAACATCGAGGAATCCTCTCACACAGATAGCTTCTCCCCTCAAGTCCCTGCAAGAGAGGTCCGGCTTTTGGTTGAGAAGCAATTCAGTAGACTCGAAGCCATGGAAAATGCCTTTGCACTTGCTGTCGAAAAATTCGGTATGTCACTCACATGTATACCCGACTGACAAAATCCGAACACATTAATCAATGCGTTTGCCTGCTTTTTTTCTTTCTTTTTTTTGTTCTGGTCAGTGATGTCAGAGAGTGAATCGTGCATAGCTGGCCAACCTGCTGACGCGGAAGAAGTGTCGCAATTGAAGACTCGGGTAGCTGAACTAGAAGCTGCCCAAGAAAATTTAACGGAACGGCTCCGGGTCGAAAGTACTGCAGCAATCACCGCCTCCCGGAAAGCCCAGCAGGAGACTCAGATACAGATTCGGAAAACTGAAGATCTCAAACTTCAGCTGCTGAGCGTCAAGGAAGAGGCCCGTCACGAGAAGGAACGACTCACCCAGGATCAGCAGCCATTGATTACCGAGCTTGCCAATGCCAGCGGGACCATCGAAAGATTGAACGAGCGGATCGGCCAGCTGGAAGACGAACTGAAAGCTCGGACTAAATCATTGCAAGACACCGAAAGACAGGTCACTTCGGCAAGGGCCACGGCGGACGATGCGACTCGCGAGCTGCATGACCTCGAGGCTCGTCATCGAGACCACGTCTCGGACCATGAGATTGTTCTGAACCGACTCCAACAATCGCGTGATCGATGTACAGAGTTGGAAAGGGCGCTCACCGAGTCCCAGAGTCGGAACCAGACCCTATCTGGTCAAGTTGAAGAGCAAACTCAACTGATCGCTCGTCGCTCCACCGAAGCACAAGAGCTGAGGGAACACATGGAGAAAGAAATTTCGGAGCTCAAAGCGCGACTGGAGGACGAAAAACAACAAAACTGCAATCTACAAAATAAAGTCACTCAGCAGGAGATCGAGATGGCTCACATCACTCAACAGTCCAAATTACTTGCCGAAGCTCACACTGCCGCTGAATCACGCTGGAAGGAAGAGACCACAGCATCTACGTCCTGTTTGGAGAATCATTGTCTCAAGGCCGTCCAGGCGTTGAAAAGCTACCAACAGGTTCATCGGACTGTCAAGAATAAGATCGTTAACATGCCCCGGCCGGGCTCTAGCCAGAAAACGGCTGTGACAAACGGTTCGAGTACTGCCCCTGCTCAAGCACAGCAAACCGGGGGAGAAGCTGGCAGTTCAGACAACTCAGCCGGCGTTGACTCGGGCTCGAATAGTGCCAAAGAAGAACAAGAGCTGCCCTCGCCCCTGTCTCCCGAGTTCGAGGCGCTCCTCCAAAGCTTGTTGCAGTTCGATCACGAATCGATGGTCGACGTCGTCCAGCAGAAGCTCGATCAACTCTCAGGCTCGATCCGTAAATGGATGAAAGACTGTAAAGGGTATCGCGAACGGGCCAGTCGGTCCCAGGAGCTAGCTCAAATTAAAATCACTTTCAGAGAGTCAGTCTCCATTCTTCTCTACACACAGATCTCACCATCATCATCATCCAAATTAATACTTTCATGCCACAGCTTTGCAAAGGGCGACTTGGCCTTATTCTTGCCCACCCGAAACCCCTCAGCTCAAGTCTGGGCAGCTTTCAACGTCAGCTTTCCCCACTACTTCTTGAAAACAAGTGAAGTGGTGGCTCCTATTATCAAATCTCGTGAATGGCTCGTGGCTAGGATTCTCTCGCTGACTGAAAATATGGTCGATCCCAAGGTGAGTTCGACGATCCAATCATCTCGATGGGTAACAGATGCTGAAATCCTTTCGACGATCGTTGGAATCCCTAGGAGCCAGAAACCAATCCATTCCAGCTTCCAAGTGGGACGCGATATTTCATGTTGGAGGTTGAGCCCTGGAGCGTCGAGAAAACTTCGCGACGAATGGCCCAATCGATGATCGGTGGTGACAGTCCTGCCCGCCCCAGGATACAGAACCAGATGAGATCGACGACCCTCCCTTCTTCGCAAACTGCAGCTCAAGCCTCTCCCTCCGCACTGTCGAAAAGAGCAAGTTTTGCTGTCGAGGCTGATTCTAGTGCTCGAGTTGAAGAGACGAAAGTAAGTGGACCGGCAGAGCCTGCTCAAGCTTCGTCGGATCTTCTTCTCGAATCCACTTTGGAGATCCCAGCCAACACTTCTAATCTCGATCTCAATCAATCCGAATACACCGTCATCGATCGTGCTTCGTATCCTGTCGCCCCCGACCCCTCTTCCTCCGACTCGCCCTTCCGGACCAGTCTGAGTTCATCGATCCTCCCCATCAGGGCCGGCCCTTCTGGGCTCTCACTCAGCCTCAAGAGCTACCACAAGTCGCCTCTTGGCCCGACGCGCCCATCGGGCGATTCCCGTGTGCTGCAGCCGCTGGCCGAGGCCGAGGGCGCGCCGGAATTCAAGCCCTCGGAATCGGCCCGCCCGGCGTTCCTGGCCAGCCTCTCGCTCGCCGGCTCTTCGTCCTCCTCCCCGAATACGCGTCTTAAGCCGAGCAGCGGCTTTCAGCCCCCCTCGAAGCCCCGCTCGCGGCCGGTTCCCAAGGCGCCTGGCGCCTCGCGCTCGTCGAGTCGCGCGCCGTCGATCGCCTCCTCATCGGCGAACCTGAACCCGGCGGTGAAGGCCTTACTGATGTCGGGCTCGCCCTCGAGCAAAGGCCCGTCGACGGTGTCGACCACGTTCACCTCGATGGAGAAGGGCCCGGGTTCGAGCCATCATCCGTCGCGCTCATCCAGTGGGACAGCCGGCGAGCCCGACCTCCCGCAACAACACTACCAGCAGCACGTCGTCGGCCTGGCCCAGATCATCAAGCCCCGCTCTTCCGCCGGCTCGCCCGGGACGATGAGCAGCGTGATCGAGCTCGCCCGGCGCAGGCTCAGCTTCTCGAGCCCCTCCTCGGTCCCTACACCTGCCCCGCCCGCAAACGGAAGCCAGAATAACAGCCTCGGAAGCTCCTCCGGATCCGCCCTCCTCATCAATCACTCCCCACGCGCTGCTTCGACACTGCCGGCCATCGAGTCCGCGCACTCGCCTGCAGCCCTCGGCTCGTCAGCCCTCCTCGGTAGCCCTCTCTCTTCCGGACCATCTGGAGGGGGAGGGGGCCTGACCGGGTCGGGCTTCTTCTCGGTCTGGAGACGCAGGAAGGAGTCCTCCCCTACCGCGCTCCCGCCCCACTCCGCCCCCCCTCCTTCAATCTCTACAACAACGTCATCAACGGCCCCGCTGCCGACGCCTGCTGGTCACCAAGCCCACCATCTCCAGGCTGTCCATTCCCCGTCCGCTGCGGCATCCGCTTCGGGATCCTCGTTCGTCGCCGCGTCTGATCTGCTGAAGCGGTTCAGCGCCGGGGGCCCGGGGCCATAGGTCAGCTCATCCTCGGACCTCGGCGGAGGAGCATGTGCTCTTCTTTATTTCTTCTTCTCCGGCTTCAGCGCTGTCTCTCTCTCTCGCTTTTTTTATCTGTATGAGGATCTGTGTGTATGGGGTGTACACATGCATGTGGGTCTCTTGTAAATGGACGTGATGTCGTACGACTCATCTCTTTCTCTTACACAACTTATATATATATATATCCGATACCTTATCGCTTGCTCTTTCTCATCTTCCTCGCCTCTGATCGAAACCCTTGTACCAAAAAAAGAAACAGAATGAAAGGGCTGTATTGTTGTACTGCTACACATGTGGGCTGATCTTTAGTCCTTTGGTCTTCCTCTCTGTCCTCTCCGTCTTCTCTAGAAAGATCAATAGTTAGCTTTATACATATACCTTATTTATTTATCTATCTGTCTGTCTATGTTCCTCTTTGTTCATTTTTACGGGTCTCCAAATCTATTTTTTCAACGTTATATCATGGTGCATTCAATTTAAAGAAGAAGAAAAAAGTGTTGTGTTGGTAATTGTTTTAGGGGCCCTGTGTCCATAGGTTCCTTCCTAGGTGAAGGATGTACTTGCGTGAAGGATCGTCTGACTTAACAGAGCCAACCCACCCTCTGCGCGGTCTACCCTCAGCTATGGCCAGAAAATCTTGGCCACCATGGACACTTGTGTTCTCAATTGCTGAGGATTCTTTCCCAGCCATTGAGAAAGACTGTACAGGTTTGATGGCCAGAACATCTTGGCAACAATGGGCCTTTACTATACAGATATTGGTATGGTATTGTTATTGTATTTTTTTTGGTCCAATAATGGTATACTGTTATTTCCATTTCCTGTAATGGATATTTCCAATTACATGAGGATTTTTTGTTTTGGAAAATACTATATCCAAATGAAGGAAGAAAAAAGAAATTTCAATACTATACTGGCCAGATGTGGCCAGTACCAATAATTAGTAGGGATGAAAATCTATCTATTTCTTGAGCTTGGGGATCAGAGCACCCAAAGCCTTTCTGGCCTCATCAAATTCCCCTGAGAGGGGAAAATCCTCACAAAGCCACATAAGGCTGCTGACGGATTGTGGAATAGCTGAAGGGAACAAACAACCACCTCTGCAGCCGCAGAGAACAATTTCTCAACGGAACAAGAGCTACCCAGTGTTCCTAAATAAGCCTGTCCTATTACCACAAGGACCAGGCAGGTGGCATGGTTTGCCTGTATAACCATCAGGAGTCTACATGTCATTGCCTCAGAGCACTTGCATTTGTCAGGTTAAGTTGACGATTTTGGGCAACTTAACCCAAACGGCAATTACATCAGTCCGGGCTAACCCCAAACAAGACTCAGGTTTGATTTCAGGCTAAGATCAGCTAAATTTAGCAAGTGTTAACCTGAAATCTAGCCTCAGGCTAGGGCGGTCTGCGACTGATTTCAACTCACTTTAGCCTTAAACTGACCAAACAAATGTGTTTGCCCACTTGAAGGCAACCTCCTCAGCTAACCTTCCCACAAACCTGGGCTTATTTAACCCAAAAACCTAGCAAGCAAATGTGAATGCTCTTATGTTTGCACCTGGTTGCATTATCAAAGTAACCAGGAGCAAAAAAAGCTACTATACCTGGGAGGGAACTGGAGCGCAGCAAAGTCCTGTGGTCCATGGGCCCCACCATAGCAACAAGCCTTGGGACGCATCCCCAGCGCCTCCCCAAACGCTCCTTCCTACTAGAAGGAAGAATCCTCCCAGAAGGAGGAAGCCATGGGTCGACTTGGGGACTAACGCCACGGCAACCCCTAGAGTCTGAACGGCAGTACCTACAGCGTTAGAGGCGCCAGCAGCCATGCAACACGTCGCAAGGCGGGCGGCCCAAGGCCTATTCCGATGGGGCAAGGCAGAGCAAAGGGAGACATAAAAGGCAGGGCGTTAGACCCTGCAAATGGCTCCCCAGCTCTCTCACCTCCCATCGTTTGCGAGCATCCATTCCTTGACAGTCACTTTCCCTTCTTTTTTGACACCACCCACCCACCCCTACAGGTCTCGCGCAAGTAGGGCATAGACCAAGTTAGGGTCTAGCACTAAGCCCCCACTGGCGCGCTCCTTTTTTTTTCTGCTCCGGGGGGTTTCACTCCTCTCGAGCTACCGAGTCCAGATCTGAAATCTGGAGCCTCTTTGGTAGCTTGGGGGACACGAGGTGAAGCCCCCCCCCCCCCCCCCCCCCCCCGACCCACACACGGCCTACTCGGAGTCCCCCCCAAAGGGGATTCAGGTAGGCCTAGGACAAGCGCTGACGCATCCGCAGACGCGCTTGGCCGAACTTGTAAGAAGCAAAAAGTGAGACAGACAGGGAGAACCCCCCTTAGAGGTCAAATCAGGAGGGTTACTCCCTCCCTCAGCCCAACTAGAACCCAGAAGGATCATAGTTGCGGCGGGGTGCGGAATGGATGTATTTTGTGTTTCAGAAAAAAAAACAGAATACTATAAGGGCCACCTGCAGCAAGGGCCAATACTAGTACAGTTATAATTAGTATAGGGTGGTACATCCAGACCTATACAATAACAGAAAGGCCTGGTTATTGTAGAGTATAGTATAAGCCCATTGTTGATCTTGGCAACAAAGAATTGGCAGCCGACCCACCAAAACTCAGAATCTTGGCTCTGCAAAAGGAAGCAATAGCCTGCAAGTCCCTCCTGCCAAGGGTTGTTGGAGGCTAGCTTTGTTTGCCGTCAGTTGCAGCAAACCTCCGACCAGGGAGGCTTGTTTTCAGATAGGAATGCTCCAACTTAGCAAAGTCCCACCCTCCTAGCCGTGGAGTGTAAAACACTGGTCGCATTGCGCTGACCGGACAGAGGGGATCCCCCAAGTTAGACAAATGCTATTCTTATAGGACTGTAGCATGTTTGTTGAAATTGGATGGTTAAAAACTGTCATTTATTTATTTGTGCAAATGATATGATAAAAACAAATGCTTCACAACTAGCCGGTTTGAGTGCCAAAGAAGGATGAGGAGACTTGAGTGGCTAGGTGCAGCCACAACTTACACAGATTAGGATATTTGAACATGGGAGGTGAAAAGGAATAAAAACAAGTGGACACAGTTCACATCATTGCTTGTCAGTTCTTGCATTTGACGGTTATCATCATGGCGTGGGCCATTGGTAAGGTCATCGAAGACCTGTAATGCGGAGTTTTATATTGACTTGTGACACCTTCTATCGCCTCACTCTTAGGAACACTTTCATACCTGGGGGAAAACGTGAAGGAAGGTCAAGGTATAAGCAGATTAGGCTTCTTATTTTTGAATGGGGTGATCGGTAACATGTTTTCCACTCACCATCCTTTGGCAAAATCCAGCTCATAGTCCTTGAATACCTCAACAATCACCTTAACAGCCTTGAACATGCCCAGATTCATACCCAGACACATCCTTGGTCCACCCTGTGTGTGCTCGAAGTTGATTAGTTGAGACGCGATGAAGGATCAAATAGTCCAATCAGTACGTTGTTTGTCTTGAAATGTCAATTCTAGGTATTGGTAAAGATGGAAGTCTTACATTGAATGCGTTGAACTTGTACAGTCCAAATTGCTTAATACTACCTTTCTCATCAATCCAACGAGCTGGATTTTATTCCCCACAATCCGCCCCCCACAATGAGGCATCACGGCCCATTTGCCAGCCACTGTAATCAAGAAGAAGTTGCCAAAGAACCCAGCCAGAAAAAAAGAAACTTAGCCTTGCAAGAGCAATACTCCCAGAAAAATGGATGGAAAAACCTCCATCAAACCATATCACCAGCCTTGACAGTTGTTCCACCAGGGATTTGATCATGAGAGACAACACATTTTGCATTCTACAGGCAAGCAGTTTGTACGGAAATTGTATACGTGATACGTCATCCTGTCAGGTGGAATCAAGTCGCCTTTTATGTAGGTGAATTATAACTGACCTTCGGGACACTCGGATGCAATCTCAATGCTTCAAGTATCGTTGCATTAGTCCAGACAAACCGTTTGTAATTTGCATATGTTACACGACCTTGATTTTCACTCAAGATCTCAAACGCCTCCTTGCGAATCTTGGAAATGAAGTCTCTGTTCATCAACAAGTGAAAGAAGTTCCAGGAAAGCGCTTCCGCAGTAGTGTCACTGGTTTGATGTCAGTCAGCTTACAGTCGCGTTGCAAGGCTGATTCAACAATTGACTTACCGGCCGGCAATGATGAGATTCAGTGCCGTATCCCTCAGCTCGATGCGTCCCAAACCACCTCCACGCTCATCATGAGTATGCATAAAAATTCCCAATAAATCAGTAGGTTCTGCTTCTTCCTTTTCGCCATCCGATGTCTGAGACAGATCAGCCATTTGCTCATCAATTAACGAGTAGGCGTAATCATCCAGAACACGGCACGAGGCTTCCATGCGTTTGCCAATTGAAGACACGAGCTTCATGAAAACCTGCCATCCCGCAACAGTCGAGAATCTGAAGTCAATCTGATCCTGCGCAAAATCAAACGCAGTCGAGAAAGGAATAGACGCTGGAGAGATTTTCAATGGCAATGATGTTTCTCCGCTGTCATAATATTTCGCACCAAGAAGGCTCAAATCTTTTCCAAATCTTACCAACAGGAAATTGAAAAAACGAGAAGTTTGAGCTACGTATTTCTGATGTCTACAGAAGAATTGGACAAAAACTCCACTGACGTCATCTGCACAAAGGAGTCCATCGTGAACCGGAAAAAAAGGTCACAAATGTAGGAATATAGACCCAGACCCGCACGCGCAGCAACCATTAAGGAAGCTCGCGCGGATAGCTCAAGGCGCAAGCCCAAGCCCAGCTGCAAAGAAAGGTAAGCCCTTTCGCAGTCCAGACCCCAGACCCCAGCCCTAACCACAGGAGCTAACGCTAGAATATCTCTTGACGATTACAGCAGCGCATCAGGTCAGAGCCCAAAGCCAAGCACAGCCCAAGAAAACCTTGTACGTCCCGAGAGCAAGCGGCGAGTAGACTTAAACCTTAAGACTAACTCAAACGCATTCTTCCACAGAACTCTTGAGGATTGACTTGGACCCAGAAACCAGCCAGAACTACTGGACAGACTATCAGAAGCTAAAGCTGCCTGTAAGTAAAGACCAGAACAAACCAAGACACAAAGAAAAGAAACAACAAACATACTAAGACCAAAACCTTGTTTTGCTCATCTACCAGAACCCGACGCCTTGGAAGCGTTCAGACAGAACAAGACAAAGTTATTGAGATAACTCGGCTTAGTCCCGTGAGTAGAGAAAAGACACGCGACAGGGAAACTAGACATAGACTATAAGAAAAAGAGACCAGAGCTGACTCCTTGCTATGCGACTGATTGGCTCACAGGACTTTGCCAAGCGCAAATAAATGGCGATGTGCAAAGCCAGCGCCAAGCCCAACCTTTCCTTTCTTATCATTCAGAAATAGATCCCAGGCGCAACCTGCCCTGCTTTCAGGTACATGATTGCACCGCCTTTCTCTATCTCATTCTAACAAAGCTAGATTCCTATCAAATGTACATAGTTATCTAACAAGCAATAAACTTTCAGTTGCTTGATTTCTTTTAACAAAAGTCAATGCTATGATTTGCTTCCGCAGTCGAGTTCAGTATGTAAAGTAGCCCATCCATGCTTTTGTTTGCGGAAGGGACAATAATGTTCTTTGGATTAAAATGGCAGCAAAAACAAGGAATTCAGTTCAAACTGCTCTCAGACTCAATGCTGAAAGATCTTTGGATGGTCTTCATTTTTCATTTCACCTTGAATGTTTTGATGCTAAAGATTGTCGAGGTGGCCTGTTGAGCTTGCTTCCAGGCTCCACCATCCGCTACAAAGATGCCATCTCCAAAAACATCATGCATAATGGTTTGGAACAAAGGGCCCTAGGAATTCAAGGCACATTAAAATCTTTGCAATAGTTTTCTCTTCTAAGCACGGATAAAACCCTTTTACCTTGACATAGTTTTCAAAGTTGGCTATATTGTACAAATTCAATCAAAGTCATTCAGTAACGGGCGGTCAATCAGCCACATGGAGGTGTTAAACATGTGGGCTTACTTTTTTGGATATACTCGATCCATTCTGGTTTACTGATTTCAACAACCCTGGTACCGTGCACTGTCATACTAAACCCAGGGCCATGTTTCAAGGCTGTAATGGTGTCATCCTCCAAGTTTCGAGACCTATTTATAATAATTTCCGGTAACTAGAGCAAACAGTTGAGTTAGCCGTTTATTGGACTTTTGTACTCTTGCCGGATTCCAACCTACATGTCCAAGTCTTCAAGGCCGAAGGGATTGGTTAAGTATTAGTTGGGTGAACAAAAAATAGCACTGGAAGTAGCTGAAGACAGTCAGACGCACAGAGGCCACCCGGGTGCTTCGTGAAATCCAGTGTCTTTTCTTTTTGTGGTTCCAATTGCTAGGGAAATGATGTCAAAGATGGGGTAGATGTAATAATCTTATCAGTCTGAAAATTGCATGGTCATCTTGCAAGTTGTTCAAATGACAATGGCTTGGCAAGCTGCATACCTCGGTTAGGACTAATTATACACCATTTGAATATATTGCAACTGGATTAGCTCATTATCATGGTAGGGTCAACAGGTGGAAGAAGTCGGGGTTTGGCTCACAACTTGATGAGGAGGTAGACCAGGCCACAAGCAACCAGATTGAGGAAAAGAAATTATTGAACAAGTGAAAAGAAAGGTCCAAGTGAAGTGGGTATTGAACCCACAACCTCGTGTACTGTGAGAGTCAAACTCACATACTCAACATTCATGAGTGATGCTCTAACCATTGACACTGCCCGCAAGCGGGTGACGAAATCCGGATTTTGTTGCGCTGACAAAAACCAAATTGTGCCCCGAGTTTGAGCCCCGGTGCTGTCGTCACCTGCCGTGGATTTCGTCACCTGCCATTCTCAGTGGCAGGTGCAAGAGGAAAGCACAACTCCCTCAATGGCTGGTGCTAACCGGTCATCAAGGGGACATACACACCTCCCTTGATGGCCCGTCTGTACTGGCCATCAAGAGGAACACACAACACTTTCTTGTTGGCCGGTCAGTACCGGCCAGCAAGAGTAAACACTGTTTTCACTCTTGATGGCTGCTACTGACCGGCCATTGAAATGTGATACACACACCCCTCGGTGGCCTGTCAGTACACCGGTCATTGAGAGGAAAACACTAACCTCTTGATGGCCCGTACTGGTTGGCCATCAAGAGCAAATCTCTTTTGTTAATGTGTATACACATCACCCTTGATGGCCCGTCAGTACTGGCCATTGAGAGGAACAAAATACACACTTGATGGCCTGAAATGATTGGCCATCAAGAGGACATACATACCCCGCTCAATGGTCCATCAGTACCGGCCATTGAGAGGAATATACTACACTCTTGATGGCCTGCGCTGACTGGCCATTGAGAGTCCAGTGCTTTGCTCTTGATGACCAGTTGGGTCAATGTACCAGGTGTACATGTCCTCTTGATGGCCAATCATTTCAGGCCATTGAGAGTGTATTTTGTTCCTCTCAATGGCCGGTACTGACGGGCCATCAAGGGTGATGTGTATACACATCAATGAAAGAGCTTTGCTCTTGATGGCCAACCAGTACGGGCCATCAAGAGGTTATTGTTTTCCTCTCAATGACCGGTGTACTGACAGGCCACCAAGGGGTGTGTGTATCACATTTCAATGGCCGGTCAGTAGCAGCCATCAAGAGTGAAAACAGTGTTTACTCTTGCTGGCCGGTACTGACCGGCCAACAAGAAAGTGTTGTGTGTTCCTCTTGATGGCCAGTACAGACGGGCCATCAAGGGAGGTGTGTATGTCCCCTTGATGACCGGTTAGCACCGGCCATCGAGGGAGTTGTGCTTTCCTCTTGCACCTGCCACTGAGAATGGCAGGTGACGAAATCCACGGCAGGTGACGACAGTGCCGGGGCTCAAACTTGGGGCACAATTTGGTTTTTGTCAGCGCAAAAAAATCCGGATTTTGTCACCCGTTTGTGGGCAGTGTGAGCTAAGTACACATTGCTATTTTGCAGTTGAATACAGTAGATGTATGCTTATGATGATGTGTGCTGTTGCCTCCAATGGTGATTGGATGTGTAAGCAACAATGTGTTAAGCAGTGCTAGAGTGACACTTCAACAGAAATGTGATCATGTTACTAGCCAGCTCACGGGTGTTGGAGATAGGATGGCGCGGCGCAAGGAAGGAAAGATGCATTCAAGAGCAATTGAACCACAAGACATTAAATACCTTGAGATATGAACGCACCAAGACATCATCTCAAGAAGACCCGTCCTTCCGCTCATTCTGGTCGGAGCTCTGGTAACGCCGGCTACACTGCGGCCGGCTCACCACCCCTTCCGCTGATCCTGGTTGGAGCTACACTCCAGCCGGCTCATCGCCCCTTCCGCTGATTCCTCCGGCCTGCCCATTGGTTTGTTTATGCATAGTTCTCCCCAGACTTCAGCTCATCAGTTGTTTACGCAAACCAAATAGGATCCTATTGAACTACTACGGCAAACCTATTGGCTGCGGGATGAAGATAGTTCAAGCTCAAGTTTTAGACTTATGAAAACCCTAACCATAGATGTAGATTTTGTATACATAACTTCCGCCATTGTATCCGTTTCCTCATTCTTCTTATTGTTTTCATCAATCATCAAACTCAAACTCAAGCAATCTCATCACCTTTGTCTTCAGGTATTCCTGACATATTTCTCTCACTTTCATTCCACATCTTTGCTCAATCCTTTTCACTCATTGGTTCATATTGTTCTCCGATCATCTCAGGTGTGCTTTCTCTCAAGTCAACTAGACTTGCTCGTCCACATGTTTCTAATAACGTACCGTTATTATCAAAGGTCCGCTTTCATTTGTTTTCATTCTTCTTGTTGTTTTCATCAATCATCAAACTCAAACTCAAGCAATCTCATCACCTTTGTCTTCAGGTGTGTTTTCTCTCAAGTCAACTAGACTTGCTCGTCCGCGTGTTTCTAATAACATACCGTTATTATCAAAGGTGTCCCCGGTAGCTCAACCATCAGGTTATGAGCCCGCGTTCCTGTTAATACTCGCTACTCTCGTACCACATACACGCAAATCAAAATGTCGGAAAGCAAAGCCATTCCTGTTCTGGTTGGCAAGGACTTCACGGATTGGAAGATCAAGATTGGGGGATACTGTCTTCAACATGGTCTCTACGACTATCTGAACCCAATCAAGCCAAGCAACGTCCCGACTGATGCGACGCTTCTCAAAGAGCACAAAAAGAATCTTGAGCGCACCGCCGGTATTCTGCATCAAGCAATGGGTACAATTAAAGCTGTGACCCGAACCCCGAGCCTCGGGTGTTTTCCCGGGTGGTACCACCTGGGTGTCGGTCTACGGGATGGGTCCCTGTAAACACCCGAACACCCGAGTGTTCTTGAAACAAAAGATTGGGGGAGCCTGAGGGGAGGGACGATTGCCATCAATTTTTGATCCTAGGGCTTTCATTTTGGCATTGAAATACTATCACGATGTACAATCACAGGTATTTTTTTTTGTTTGCAGGTATTGGGGTGGAAGCCGAGAGAGATTGAGAGAAAATAAATGAACTGTGAGAGGGAAGAGGTGGAAAAAGACAATCAAAGAATAGGCCCATCAAAAGATTGGTACCAGCCTTTGACACAGCCTCTGCACCTCTAGGACAAGCAAAAATGGCCTGGATGCCGCTGAAGTTGAGCAACGACGCGGAATATTTGGTCCCAATTGTTTGGAAGAGAAATCAGTCAATCCGTTCTTGCAGTTCCTCAGCTTCATGTGGAAGTAAGTTTCAAGTTCCGTTATCCGGTTCCAACAGGCGTGAACTGACCATGGAGCTATCTTATCACACAGCCCGTTGTCATGGGTCATGGAAGGTGCGGCAATAGTCACGATTGCGCTCTCCAACGGAGAAAACCGTCCACCAGATTGGCAGGATTTTGTTGGTATTATGGCTTAATCCTCATTGTAAGTCATTTCATGTACCAGCATCAAAATATATGTAAAAGTCTTATCTGACCTTCTTGTCCAAAGAACTCCGGTATCGGGTACTACGAAGAGAGATCTGCTGGCAATGCAGTCAAAGCCCTCATGGATTCCCTAGCTCCAAAAGCAAAGGCACGGCGCAACGGGAGCTGGTTGGAGATTGACTCAGCTGACAAGTCCAAACCCAACTACGGTGCAAATTCTGCTGTTTAGAATTTTTGCCACGGTCTGAGTCGCTATCTTCATTGACTTCAATCACAGCTTTTGGAGTAGGATCTGGGGTTGCTGGCGGCTTGGGCGTTGTTTGAGCTGGGTTTCTCTTTCTCTTCATGGTGCTGCCGCTGCAGGGAGATGTTCTGAGGGTTTGAGTCACCGTTTGAGGAGCAGTCGGTGACACCAAAAAAAAAGAAGGAACACCCGGGTGTTTTGGTGTCTACCCGGGTGAACTCGGATACGGGCGTCGGGATGAGCCTCACCCCCCGTCCCGAACCCCGGGTTACACCTTTAGGTACAATCAACTACCAACGCTTTATAACACAGGACAACATCAAGGACCCTGCGGCGATCTGGAAATCCATCACCGACTACTACGAGTCGTCCTCTGATCAAAATCAAAATGTAGTGTACCGCGACTTCATAACATTCCCATATCGCAACAACATTGCGACATTCCTGGAAAATCTGGATGCCAAACTCAGCAACTTGGCAGCTGTTGGCTTGGTAATTGGTCAGCCGAAAGGAGCGGACATCAAAGAATCTCATGCCGTGGAAATGATTCTCTGCAAACTTCCTGAAGAGTTCTCATTGGTCGTGGACATTCTTCATCAATCAAAGGAGCCACTCACGGTAGCAAGTGTGAAGGAAGCCCTCGACAGTAAGCGTCGTCAATCACGCGTCGCTGGATCATCATTGACCCCAACCATCAAGCAGGAGACAGCCTTCAAAGCCAACTGGCCGACATGCAAACCCGGCTGGCACAACCCAAAGACAAAGCACTCGGCTGAAGAGTGTATCGAAGCAAAAAAGAAACCTTCCAAGCCTTGACCATCGGCAAAAGAAGCTGTCGATCAAGCATCTGACGAATCTGGCTCGGAATCCATCTCTACAGCTAGCGGTCTGGTAGCAATACGCCTGGCTCTGGCTGCTGACATGTCAGGTGAAGGTGAAGCCTGTTTCCTCAACTCGGGAGCAAGTCACCACATGTTCTCCAATTGATCCTACTTTCATGGGTTTTGCCGCAAGAAATCTCTCATTAGCCTGGCGGACGGCAACTTCCTGCAATCCACCGGTGAGGGTTACGTCTACATCCTCAACAAGTCAAAGGAACCTATCAAGATCAAAGCACTTCTTGTTCCAAAGCTCGCAGGCACCTGGATCAGCTTAGGTTGTCTTTATGAGCGAGAATGCGACATTGTTCGTACGGGAAAATCCACCTTCGACATCGTCAGAAAAGGAGTCACAATTCTCTCAGGAGCTATATCATCGGGAACGTTCAGCGCAAGAATCGTCGTTTCATCTCAAGGTCAGTCTGTCGATTCTCAAGCAAAACTGTCCATCCTCTCTGACGTCAACAGTCTTCACAGGTCTGCTGGACACCCCCACCTCAAGGCGCTAAGAAAGATGTATCCAAACATCCCATTGCACCAAGAAGTCAACTGTGATGCCTGTTGTCTATCGAAATCTCATCGACTACCATTTCCATCCTCTCTTCCAACTGCCACTCAACCACTTGAGTACGTCTTCATGGACCTCAGTGGGAGAATCAACCCTCCATCCTTCGGCGGCAAGGAGTATTACTTCAAAATCACTGATTACTACTCAAAAAAGTCCGAAACATTCTCCTTCTTTATGCAATACTACAATGAAGTTACGAATTTTCACAAAGCCAACATTAAGACAATTATATTCGATGGGGGGGGAGAATTCAACTCAAAGGAATTTTTGGATTTCTTGAAGAGTAAAGGAATAAGCACGCAAGTCACAGCGCCTTGCACACCTCAACAGAACTCGGTAGCGGAGAGAGGAAACCGGTCGACCGCCAAAAAATCTTGATGTCTACTAAAGCAAGCAAACTTGCCATCTGAATACTGGGGCGAAGCCGTGTGCACAGCGGTTTTTCTTGAAAATATAACACCGATGAAGGGCATCAAGTGGGATAACCCATACAATCAATGGTATGGTACCAACTTCAACATCAATCGGCTGAAACCATTCGGATGCCTTTGCTATGTCAACATCCCTCACAAGCTTCTTGACGGAAAATTCGGGGACACTTCCAAGAAGGCACTTCTCCTCGGGTACAAGCTGGGAGCGCATAACTGGCGCGTTCTCCTCCCAGGAGGAAAAATAGAGCGCTGTCACGACATCAAATTTGTCAAGACAGAATTCCCAGGAGTCTCTATTTTTTCTTCAGCTGACCCTTCACATCACTTCGATCCCTTGTCGCCTCCAGAATTCGACGAAATCATGGAAGACTCCACCTCATCCACTCAATCCCCTTCTACAGAAGAAACGCAGGCGTTAAACTATCATCTTGAGGATAACAACTTCGACGTTGATCAAGACAATACTCGTCAGGATTTCTTCACTGCATCTGAAAACGAGTTGACATCAACTCACCATCAGGATTCCACCTCTGGAGCCGATCAGCAATCAGACCTCACTCCAGTTGTCAGACCAAAACCAGGTTGGGATATCGTTTTCACATCAGACGTTGCGCCTTGTAACATAAGCTCAGACATTGACGAGTCACACATTCTTCATTCTAAGCGAAGAGCAAACTTCGCCATGGCACTTCAAGCTTCCGAAATCCCACGCACGTATTGAGAGGCAATGCTGTCTTCTGACTCAAGTTCATGGACAAAAGCAATTGATGCGGAGCTAACAGCAATGAAAGATCTAAAAGTCTGGGATATCGCGGTACTTCCTGAAGATGAGTCATTGTTAGGCACGGTATGGGTTTTCCGGAAAAAGAAGGATTCTACTGGTGTTGTGGTCAAATTCAAGGCGAGACTATGCGCACAAGGTTCTCGCCAGCAAGAAGGTCATGACTACACTCATACCTACGCGCCAACTGGACAAACGGCCAGCCTTTGAACCATCATCACCATTGGCCTCTGCAAAGGCTACAAGATCCACCAAATGGACGCAAAAAACGCTTTCCTAAATGGTACTCTTCAAGAAACAGTTTACCTCCGGCCGCCACCAGGTTTTTCCGTGCCTAAAGGGCATTGTCTCAAGCTGAACAAAGCAATCTACGGGCTAAAGCAAGCGCTGCGAGTATGGTATGCTGTGTTGAAAGAATTCTTTGTATCCATCAATTTCCATCCATCACAGGCCAATCCGTGCCTATTCGTGTCCAAAGTGAAAGGTTGGGAATGCTTCGTTCATGTCTACGTGAACAACATGATCATCATCAGTCACGACGTGGACACTTTCAAGCAACTAATCTCAAAACGATTCAGGATGGAAGATCTAGGCGAAGCGGAATACATCCTCGGCATAAAACTAACCCGTGTCAACTCAAAAACCCTGACTTTGACTCAAGAAAATTACACTCAATCCATTCTTGAAAACTTCAACATGCACGATTGCAGGACGACAGATTCTCCCATGGTTGCCAATACTAGACTAGTTAAGGCCACTGACGCCAATCATCAAGCCTTTCTGCAGCTCAAAATAAACTATCGCAAGGCCTTGGGGTTGCTCAACTATCTTGCCGTCTCCACAAGGCCTGATATATCCTTTGCAGTTTCACAGCTCTCTCAGCATCTTGAGAAACCGGGGATGTCTCACTGGAAAGCCGTGACTCACTTGCTCAGATACTTGGCAGGCACAAAACATTATGGCATCACACTTAACGGCAACTGTAATCTTGACGACGTATCTGTATACACTGATGCCGACTTCGCTAACTGCACCGACAATAGACGCTCATACTCCGGTTATATTGCAACAATTGGTGGGAATGTCATTTCGTGGTGTTCCAAAAAGCAACAAACGGTTTCAACTTCAACAACTGAAGCGGAGTATCGCGCTCTCTTCAAAGGAGCTCAAGGGTCCATATGGTTAAAATTTCTGCTTCAAAGCCTCAATTGTCCAATTCAATCTAAATTCAACATTCACGTTGATAATCAAAGCGCGATTGCGCTGGCCATCAATCCACTCTTTCAACAGTGTACAAAACATATTGACATAGTTTATCACTGGCTCTGAGAAATCTACAACAGCGGATTGATTCAAATCAGTTACATCTCAACACATCAAATGAAGGCCGATATGTGCACGAAAGCCCTGGGCAGGAGGAAGCATCTGGATGTATGTAAGGCATTGTACATGCACGGGCAATGAAAGAGGGGGGGTATTGAACTACTACGGCAAACCTATCGGCTGCGGGATGAAGATAGTTCAAGCTCAAGTTTTAGACTTATGAAAACCCTAACCATAGATGTAGATTTTGTATACATAACTTCCGCCATTGTATCCGTTTCCTCATTCTTCTTATTGTTTTCATCAATCATCAAACTCAAACTCAAGCAATCTCATCACCTTTGTCTTCAGGTATTCCTGACATATTTCTCTCACTTTCATTCCACATCTTCGCTCAATCCTTTTCACTCATTGGTTCATATTGTTCTCCGATCATCTCAGGTGTGCTTTCTCTCAAGTCAACTAGACTTGCTTGTCCACGTGTTTCTAATAACGTACCGTTATTATCAAAGGTCCGCTTTGATTTGTTTTCATTCTTCTTGTTGTTTTCATCAATCATCAAACTCAAACTCAAGCAATCTCATCACCTTTGTCTTCAGGTGTGCTTTCTCTCAAGTCAACTAGACTTGCTTGTCCGCTGTAAGACTCAAAAGTGGTTTTGAAACCCTTTTGCTGAATGGAGAAGGGGATGAAGGAGGTGCAAGCTCTGCCCTTCTATACTACCAGCTACAAGACCCACCAAGGTAAGCTTGGCAAGTTTTAATAAGTGATAGGAGTGGTTAGCCCAAGATAAGTTTCTTGTGACACAGTATAAAAAAGGTTGTTATTCAGTATGTAAAAGTTGTTATATGTAAGTAAGAGGGTTGAGTGGGTACGTAAGTGTTTTGGTTGATGGGTGAGTATATAACTTGATGAGTAATAAACTGAGGAACTCCAAATGGGGGGGAAGAGAGCTCCTTATATAGACAAATGTGAGGGATTTTGGCTCCAGGGCAGCCCCTGAGTGAGGTATTTTAGCTGGCCTGGACTGTACAACATGAGGGAGTTAAGAGGGAGTGGCTGTGTACAATTTATGCAAGGGGTGCATACATGAGGAGGGGCTGTGCCAGATGATGTCATAATTTATGCAAGGGGCGCATCAGCTGTGCAGGGAATGATCATGTGATGTAATAAGACCAAACAAAGTGGAGTTAGAAGGAACTAGAATGTGGTGTGGTGTGCCAAAAGTGTTTCAAGTATCAAATCACATAAAGTCACAGTTTACTATTGAGAAGGAGACATATTTCTAGATGTATTATTGCATAATAGGATTCTACAGGTCATTTAACCCCTAGTCACTCACTGGAACCACTAGGCTAGCTGCACTCAGGCAAACGTTACGAGTATTATACTGTGTTCATAAGCATAATTACATACTGTAGAGATATTTTGATAGTACATAGCATAGAATTAGACTCAAGGACAAATTCATAGTGTATGTAGTGGCGTGGTTTGGCTCTGCCCATGGCATGGTTCCACCTGTGGACAACTCCATGATTGTTGTTTGGCTCCACCCACGCACCACGGCATGGTTCCACCTGTGGACACCTCCAGGGTTGTTGTTTGGCTCCACCCACGTACCACAGCATGGCTCCACCTGTGGACACCTCCATAATTGTGTAGGCGCCATGGACACCACCACGTGGACACCACATGGACACCACCACCACAACCACGTGGATACCATATGGACACCACCACCACAACCACGTGGATACCATCACCACATGGACACCTGTGTGGTGGTCACACCAGCAAAAATCCCTCACAAGGATCCCCACCAGCAAAAATCCCTCACAAGGATCCCCACCAGCAAAAATCCCTCACATTTTACTATAAAAGGAGGAGATTTTCCCTCCTCAGTTTTGAGCATGCCACTCAGGCAATCCTAACCAGAACACACATCTCACTCAGAGTTACAAGTCACATCCACAAAAAATCCAGTAGTGTGATCTCAATCAAGTTGCCCATTAACATCTTTCATGCCTCAGAGTAGTTCTAAGTAGTCAAGTAGAAAGTATCACCCACTTGTGCCCCTAACAAGTCAAAGTGATCTTAACCCATTGTGCTCTTAACTGAAGGTTAAGGAAGAGGGCAAAGACACTTTGAATAGTTCACATATAACATCAGTTCTCTCAGAAGTCTTGTATCAGTTTATCTCCACTTTCATATCACAAACATGTCAAACCATATAAAACATATCTTACGTTTAGGCTCATTTCCATTATCTGACTTAAGGCTGCTGTAAACTGCTCTAACTCCATTTCCCACACAAAATCCACTTTCCACTGAATTCAAGTTTGATCTAGGTCTGATAAGAGACTGCTGCACATAGTTTTCTCTATCATTATTTTGCCACAACAATAAATAATTTTGTTGTCAGAATCCTTGTGTAGTATCATAGAGGGGCAGGTCTTTCAAACCACCCGTAACAGTTGTAATAGCTTCTTACATCTTTGAAATATTATAACTGGTATTTCCCCCTCGCAGAACTGCCATCCGTCCCAAAGGAGTTCTCACAGCGGGGAACCATTCAGTTGAAGGGGCACAGCCTGCAGGGGCAGTGCTGCATGATGTCATGTACATAACAAACAAACCCAAACCAATATATGTAGTGGGGATAGAATGGTGCGGGGAATGTGACTTGAGGCGCCTGACAGATGGTTGACTGGGTGCTACAGGTTGTCCAGAGGGTCTAACTTCCAGTGTAGTGGGGCTCCAGTGATGCTTCCAGTGGGGAATAGGGGTTAATTTAGCCGTGGAGTCCATTTATGGCATTGAATTCTGTATGTACACAAGAAAAACTTTTGATTTTTCACATTTTTGCGTACCACACCGCGTGTTTCTAATAACGTACCATTATTATCAAAGGTGTGCTTTCTCTCAAGTCAACTAGACTTGCTCGTCCGCGTGTTTCTAATAATGTACCGTTATTATCAAAGGTGTCCCCGGTAACTCGACCATTAGATCCCCGGCATTTGACACTCCATGTATAATTCCGCAACAAAGCGCAGAAACAGCACCCTCTCGGTAGATTTGCCAGACATGGACAGCTAGCGGCTGCATTAGTCCATGTCTTAGTTACACTTCTGACGGAGAGGCTGTACACGCTCAGTCAGGTGCCAGTTTGCCAGCAATCTGACATCGTCACAGCCTTACATAACTATCAAGTCCCTTTCGGAGGGTCCCTGCTTCAAGTGACAGGTCCCTTTCGGAAGGTCCCTGCTACATAAGCTGGATGATAATTGGGCCGGGTGTCCATCAGCGCGCCCGAGGCCGCCCGGGTTTGGGCCGGGCACAGACACCACTTTCCTGAAATTTCCAAACTTGTGCCCGACCCGTCACAGCTGCTAAACGGCGTGGAGGGGCGCGGGCTGTCCAGTGGGCGCCCGTGGGATTTTTCTGTCCGGACTGAAGGGACGGATAGTTCGGGATTGGTGAGTGTGCCAAGATTGTGGAGGCCAGAAACATCCTCCGCCATCGGATATCCGTCCACATCAGCAGGTTGGGGAACCCCGGATCTCAGATATCTGGCGTGATCCGCTGTCCTCTACCAGATATTTCGGATTGTCTACCGGATATCCTGCACGCAATATATGGCAGGGTTGAAGTGGATCCAACGCCGCGACCATCTCGGAAGCCAACGAGCAAGATGACACCGGATCCAGCACTCAAGCTTGACCCTCCTCAAGATAACACCTTCACGCCGCAAGAATTATCTGGATTTGATGGCTCAGATACTTCGAAACCGATCTATGTGGCTATCAAAGGTGAACAACCATTTTATCTTATCAAGCAACGGCTAAATTCCACAAATTGACGATTTCTTTCCTTTCTTTCGCATGCAACTTGGTGATCAGGCATCGTATTTGATGTGTCCAACAAGCGAGATGTATACGGACCTGGAGGTAGCTACCATGTATTCGCGGGAAAGGATGGAAGTAAAGGGTTGGGGCAGAGCAGCCTGAAAGTCGAAGATGCGATTGCGGATTACTCTTCCCTGAGTGAAGCAGAGCTGAAAGTATTGGACGATTGGGTTGCCTTGTAAGCCGCCTATTGCTCCTGATCATTCACTTTTTCTGCCGTCCTTTCTCTAGAAAATAGAAGTGCATCCAATGCGTGATTCGCTCAACATCACCAGCAAACCCTTGTCTGGGCTTATCACGTCCCTTTAATCTCATGAAAACGAATCTGACCCGTGTCTGTTCCGTGCCCAGTTTCAAGAAACGATACAATATTCTTGGAAAGGTCATCCGATAGTAGGCAGCCCAATGCTTATCTAGCTGTACCATGTAACAACATACCTCCTCTGTCGATCATGCATGGCAGACACATATAACCATCACGATGATTCCAATGCTGATTAACGTCAAAACAACCCGGAATGGAAAACTACCTTGAATTTGTTCCAAACGGTAGATCCCTTTTGCTCTCAAATGCCCCTGAATTGAGTAAAGTGGACATTCCCCCGAAGGAGCCTTTGGCGCAAATAAGCTAGTCAAACTTTCTCGCGGGGTATGCCGTTGAAGGTCTTTGGAGCTCATCTCCTCTAATCCTGTTAGTTGGGCCGTGATGGCTCAACCCAGCCAAGTTTGGATTGGCCGCTGGCAGCCTGGCCGGCATTGGGTATCTTTTGCATTGAGGTTGGAGTTGTGTTGGAGACCTTGCCGCCAGGCAAGGAGTCGTCTCGACGGCCCCTGATTGCTTTTTGCTATGGATTGAAATATGTATGTAACCTCCGGAGAGATTTGCGGAGCTCCACGGCCATCAGCAGCCCTGGCTTCCCACCCATCACCCGAGTCTGATTAATCCGATTGGGAGTTCAACCTTTTCCGTTTGTTTGTTTTTTTGGCCAATTCGTGCCCCCTGTCTTCCGTTTCTTTGCTCACCATGAGACGTTTGCAAGCTACTAGTGTGCGCTTAATCAGACTTGAGACTACTCTCGTCCAAGCTTGCCCATGTTATAGCTAGTCGTCATCTCGTCTGGTGATGCTAGCTCCCTCTGCTTTTGTCTTGCCTCTCCTTCTCAGCACTAACAAGCTACTGCGAGCAGTCAGCCAAACCGAGTCTACCCTTTCTTATGTTGATTGATTGGTTATCAATTAATTAAAACCTGTTTGGCTTTCGCGGTTTCCTCAAACAACTTTTCTCACCTTTCCCTCGTTGTGTGTGCTGTCATCTAGCAGGCATTTCGTTCCTCCCCTCTCTTTTTGACTATATCTTTGACAGATTTCCATAACTTTCTCTCATCCTCCACTTGATTATTACTATTATTATCATTATCATACCCTGCAGCCTGCCCACGTAGGACCGCGACTTCTGATCTATACATTTGTATCTTGATCACATCATCCATCCACCGACTGTGACGCGTGAGCTCGCCGCTCTTTTGCCCGGAGGCACACCCATCTCGACTTCAAGGCATTCTTGTGGCCGTATAAATACATCAGATCCCGACACATAGAGTTCATCTAGCTGGTTCTACCTCTTGCGCTCGCCATCTGCATTGTACTGCAGTCGACTTCTATATTTTTTTTGGACTACAAACTTTTTCTTCGATACTGCTTCCATCCTGCCTTATAAGCAGCCTCCCCTGGTTAACATCAGCAACCAAGTCAGTCTAAGTAACCCTTGATCGCCCTTTGACGCTTCATTCAATTCACATTTTGACTGACTTGATTCGGCTCTCTTTTCACTGTCTCTCGCTTGCCATCTTGGATTCAGTTCAAAACGCTATCCTAATACAAATTTATTCTTCGAGCCAGGACATCTTTTTGGGCGGCAGGAGAAGATATATTTCAAGATGCAGTCTCTAGCCGTGCAACAACCTTCTTCGCAAGAAGACTCCTGCTCAGGCTCAACCTCACTCTCATCCTTCCAGCTGGATTTCGACAATCTATTGTTAGCACGCCCTCTTGACTCTAGCAACACCTCCCAAGGTGACCTCCACCTTCGCCCCAAGGATACGCCAATAGATCTTCTTGGACTTCCTACCAACACCGCATCCACCAACGACAACAATATGGAAAGGTCCAACACCAATCCAGCAATGATCAAAATATTCCCCTCCACCATCCAGTTCGATAATCAACAACCCATAGTCTTCAACCCCCCAGAATCCTCCTCATCCATCTCCTACTCTACTCCATCGTCCTATACCCCCTCGTTGGAGTCAGTCTCGTCCTTCAACTGGATCTCCAATAGTCTATCCGACCCTGACGTTCTTGCTCCGACCGCACCCGACCTGACATTTTCATTTGTTCAATCAACAAATTGGCGACCAGCCACTCCAGTCCCCAAGAGCAACAACAATGTACAATCAAAGAGTCCATCAGGCCTCGCCCTCGAGAGCACACCAACCAAAGATTTCAAACACAAATTGCCCGGCTCATTCAATAGGCAAGAGGAGGAAGATGATGATGAAGAGGAGGACGATCATGGCAAGGAGGCACATGGATGTTTCTCGTCTCCGACACCCATCTCGAGTCCACTCAAGGCGCGAGCGCAAACCGTCAAGATGGACCAACGCGCCACTAAGAGCAATTCACGTCCGGTCTCTCACATGGGCTTCAGCTCGCCGGGTTCAGGGATGGTGATGGCGGCGGCGAGCGAGAAGGTGAAGCCGAAGAAGTCGCTGGGCTTCATCCTCGGCGGCAGCGGTCGCATCCGAAGCTCGACCTGTCTGGAGAGCCAGCTCGAGGACGTGCTCAGCCAACAGTCCAGCCCGGCGCTTGCCGACCCACAACATCATGGCGGGCCTACCACTGTCTACAGGCTGCCCCAGTCCGAGCCGCCTGCCCGAGATCCGGCTAGCGGCCATTACCAAAAAACTAAGAACCGGTTCAGCGCCTTCCTTTCCTTCCTCCCCACCGACCAGCAGCCCCTCGGCCCTTCCGCCTCGACCGACGATCAACGCATCACCAACCAGTCAGATTCAAAACCCTCAAAAGACCCCTCCAACCGACGTCCTTCCTTCAACCTTCTTGACAGAGCCACCCTATCCTTCTCGAATACCTCCTTCCGTACAATCAACTCTTCTAATACCGATCCTTGCCCTTACGTTGCTTCCCCAACAACAAGCTCTAAATCCCCTGCTAAGCATCAGCCGTCTCCCAATGGAAAATCTCCTTATATCAGGTCTTCTCGCTCCTTTCTTAACTTGCTCTCTTCCAAACTCAAATGATTCCTCTTCTTATCCCTCTGTTTTATTTAAATTTCAAGTTTCTTGATGAAACCGTTACCTTTCTGATCATCCTATTACTTATTCAATCCCCCATTTCTGCCTTCTTCTGATTGATACTTGATATTCGAGCCCGTTTTGTTATTGTTTTGTCTTCTCTCTTTTATATCTCATCTTAGTTGAAAAGGACACTATCTCTCTCGAAAAAAATATTTATTATCACTTCTTACATCTCCCAACTTCATATTATCTAACTTCTGGCCATCTGCATCATACATGTACGCTTCATCAATTCCTCTCCATCTTAGTCTAAATGTTTTTCTTATTACGATGACTTTTGTCTTGCCGCCAGGTGATATTGATTCCGGGCTGTGATTCTGCCTGCGCCTGCGTGTGATTTGATGTGCAACAGAGCGTCTTGTTGTTAGTCTGGAGTACTGAATCATATATGGCAGTTTGCGAGACATTTGGTCCAGGCACCACTGTGCTGAGCTCAAAAGCTGGAATTTAACTGACTTTTGGGTAAAAAAGGATGAAGAAATTTCTATGATACATAGCCACAATCACATCAATTGATCTAGCAGAGAAGCATGCCACAAGCAAAACTCTCACCAAAAGAGCATGCAGTCGATACAAAGACTTCGAAGAAAATGTCTGTCCCACTGAAATATTCTCCAGCTAAACGGCCAAAGTCCCTATGTTTTTAGAGGGGGGACACTGTCGCGCAGGGAACGGTTGGCGCAATGCAAAAGGTGTTTTGCCACTTCAGGGGTACTAGTTGGAGGGTGGGATTTTGTTCAGTTAGCGGCTCATACGCTGATGCCTCTTAGTCACATACTGATCATGTATTGCATTCATTCACATGGTGTGCTTGGACATTGCCCGGAGAATGCAAGCCGCACAAGGAATATATACGTATGGCGGGTTGAAACAGTTATGTCATGTTTTATTTGTTGTTTGGTGTACAAATGATAAGACAAAGATCGGGATATGTATAGAATATCTGCTTTCGTTCTACAATATCATCAACAATATCATCAACAATATCATCAACAATATCATCAACAATATCATGGGGCTTCGAGCTAATCCAAAAGATCCATAGCACAGCCGAACAGCGGTTGGAATAAGGATAAGTTGTAGAAAGTGATGAAAAAACAAACGAATAAAATCCAGAACACCAGTCAGATAATATTCCTCAAACACATGGATTGATTGATCCATTCCAAGAGATAATCAAAACAGAAGAGATTGGAATCATAGCACTCAACTTGCTCCAAAAACTTTTTGGCTAGTTCCTGGTCTGAAATTTTCTCTAGCTTGGACTTCAATAACTGTCGGAAGCGATCAAGGGAGAGGATAAGAAGAGCACATTCAACCAGGGGCTCTGTATAAATAACTCTTCAGAAACCTGAAGATGGAATACACGTACCTCAACATATTTGGTTTTGGCATCTTCTTGGCTCAAGCCTTCTCTCGCTTTCCAGGCATCCTATACATAGGAACACGACGAGAGGAGATTAACACAAAGACAGTGACATGGATAGATAAAATATGTTTTATCAAACGTAAAACCAAGTGACTCAACCCATTTGTGTCTCTCGGCGAAGCTCATTATACCCGGTCTGGAGGTGTTCACATCGCCTACGATAGCTAGACATCAAGAAACAAGTGATCGATTATAATGATAATCTTCGTCGTCGCACCTCATAGGAATGACGTACCTTGTTTATACAAGCCGTAGAACTCAAGCTGTTCATTTGTAGTCGGTTTGTCGTTTCCATCCTTCGGGAGACTATTGACAATATCCCTAGCCTGAATGGATCACGGAGTAATATTCAAAAGAAACAAAAACAAATAATAAACGCATTCTGAAGTCAATCCACCTTGATGATCGGAATGTATTTAACTTCGATTGCGTCCAGTTTACTTTCGTGTGGAATTGAAGGTCAATCGATCACTCACCTTTTCAAATTTCTGGTCAGTTGAAGACATGTTGCTGGACCAAAGGATTAGAGACTTGCCCGGCAAAAGTGTGACAGAAAATGATAATTGGTACTTACTAGGCAATATGACTCAAAGGTTCGAAAAAGGATGTCAGGTTTAGAGGGTTTGGAGCTGTTATGTACCGAGAGCGAGGATCTAAGCGTGATTTATGTATGTACAAGACGTTCGGTCCGCGCCGAGCGGGGCCCCGGGCAGGCAACAAAACTCTGGGGCAAGATGGCTTGGCTGCGGAGAACGAAGAAATGCCCCAGAGTTTGCAGATCCCACCCAAGGCTCAAGCCCAATCACCCAGGAGAGACACAAACATATTCTAATAAATACATAAATGCATGCTTTGATGCCCCAACGAGCTTCTGGGGACTGCGAAGTAATGCCAGAGGAGGCCAGAGGGTTCACTGAATTTCTAAGCCAGGATTTTCCTCACATGCCCACCCCTATTCTGCGTGGCCGATCAGGCTGCCGCAAGCTCAATGCGGAAAATCACATCTGAGCAGACCTCTCGTTACCCTCACCGCATGTCCATGTCTGGCTTGACCGGGCCGGGGTATTACATATTGCTCGGCTTAATCCTAACTTCACACAAGTCCCTGGTGGGGGCTTGCTGTGGCCGGCGGCGAAGCCGCCCCTCCCAAAGGGAGGGACTTGTGCACAAGGTCAAAAATTGACTGTTACAGAAATGGCAACGGAAAATATTAAGTCTCAGCCAGCCTCCCCCTCAGCTCCTGTGGTCCTGCCCCAGAGCCCATTAATGCTTCTGGACCTCAGCTTTCATTTGGCGCTGGTCTTGTCTTGTCTCCTCAATCTCAATCATTGGAGGACTTCCTGTTGATCTGGAAAGTCAGATCTGACTGGCCAGATTTCAGATTTTGCAGGGAATTGGAGGACTTCCGGTCAATCTGGGAACCCAGATTTTTCCAGATTTTGCGGGGAAATCTGGGCTTGATCTTTCCAAATCCTAGATCTGCCTAGATTTCCCTGCGAAATCTGGGAAAATCTGGGTTTCCAGATCGGCGGGAAGTCCTCCACTTTTGAACAGATCTGGAATTTCAGATTTTGCAGGGAAATCTGAAATCTGGAACTCTCGACCACTTTGGGGATCTTTGGAGACCTAGATTTCCCTGCAAAATCTGAAATCTGGCCGGTCAGATCTGACTTTCCAGATCGACAGGAAGTCCTCCATTCTCCCTGCACCAATATTTTAAAAATAAAACAGAATGAAGAAATGTAAACAAGGATCTACAACCATTATGCCTTGTGGATCTTGGATTCACAAACCTGCAGATATCTGCAGATCCTAAACCTGTGGCCACTCAATTGTTACATTTTTTTGCAGATAGGATATTCAATCTTGCAAATCATCAGAAAATCTAAAAATGGATCTTCAGAGAAATGTAATATCCTTCAGGATTCCTTTCACCTTTAAAACAGATTCCTCCAATCAGTTTTGGAGATTTTGCCTCAAAGATTTAGGTGGGGTGCCCATCAGTATTGCCAAGAGAGCTGTCCATTTAGTATTGCAAAGAAAACTGTATATTCAGATTGCTTTGTACAGATTTTGTTTTGCAGAATTGTTGCATGATTTTCCAAAATTTCTGGTTTTGTTTACCAGGGGCAATCACATATTTTTTACATGTTTTTCTGGTGCACCTGACAGATCATGTCAGATGATGCCCAAGGCCAAATCTAGGATAGGGCAGGGAGGGGCCCACCAAGTGCTGGTTCATTACAGACAGACATCCCAGGCGGGATTCAATCTGAAGTTTTGTTTTAAAGTTAGGTGTAGATTTTTGTGTGCATGTGCTTAAAAAACCTTGAATGCATTAATGTTTGCCCAAAGTTTGGTGAGAATTTTAATTTTAGCTTTAGTGCATAACAAAACCAGAAAAAATGCAAAAATTCCAACAGTTCTGCAAAAGGAAATATTTTGTTTTTGTGTTTTTGGGATTGAAAATGTCAGCCGGGCTACCATTCTAGAATAGAGCCCTGCCTGCAGCTTCGGTAGCGCAGTCAAGAGCACCGTAAACTGGGTGCAGAGCCGACCTCTGCGCAGAATAGATTAGTTTTAATTGTTTTAAATATTGCAAATAGCTTCCTAGAGAAGCTAGACAACAAAAGGAATAGATTCCAACTAGGTACATGTAACAAAAACAAGGGAGTCTATATAAAAAGACCCTCAGAAGACCCACGTAATAATCAGCAGACAGCCACTGGTTACATGAAAGCTACATGGGCTTGTGTGAAGTCCGCCCTACTACTTAGTTCGCTATGTAGCTATGAAACTTATCCAAGAGGATAGTTCACTGTGTGCTTAAGTAATAGGTAAGATTCTGAGTCGATGTTTGTAATTTATAAGCTTTTGATTTGTATGCTTTCCGAGATTTACGATTACTTGGATAGATAATGATAAGTAACGTTACAACTATAATGACAAATAATATCTCGATGAGAAAAGAAAGGAAAGGAAAGGAAAGAGCTACAAGGAAGGAGAGTAGATAACCAAAATTGGAAAACTCCGATGACGTCACATAATGAAAACACGTCATCCCATTTACATAAACCGAATTTGGAGAGCAACACAGCTCCGGAATTCCCAATCGTCGATTGTTCTAAAGAAAGATTTCATGAATAATAGTTAAATTATCCGTAACTTGTCAGTAGAAATCAAACGGAGTTGTTACAGCTTGGTAGCGGCTAAATCACTCAGCCACATGATACAGAGTACTGTAGTACCTGGTTGCGTGGAGACAACAGCCGCCGGTAGGCGGCTAAACAACCAAGCCACGCGACTCAGAGAGCTACAGTGCCTGGTCGCGTGGTAACAACCTTCTTCCGAGCACCGTCGCAACAACGGTAGAGGAAAGACTTGGACACAAATTGCCAAAGAGCTCCGCATAGGAACCAAATCCTAGTGATCCTCCACTCAAGAGCAGAAGATCTCTAGTGTGTCAGTTTGAGTAGAACTCATTAAATAAGTTCTAGAAAGAATGAGGTGCCAATTATAAACACTTATTGAAATTTTATTCAAAAAAAATCAAAATTCATTCAAAACTTTTTCTATCTAACTTTTTCTTATGTACTTTTTCAGAAATAGCCCAAATGACCTCAAGGATGTCATTTGGGACCAAAAACATTCAAAAATTGGTTATCCAAACAGATTACAGGTGTACAGTGCATGTATTGGACACTGTAATGCACTAGTCCAACAGTACAACTCAGTTTTTACTTCAATAAGCACGTCACAGCCGCATGCAGATGTTTCGGCGACAGTCCAGCCCCCAGCCTAATGGACACCTTCCCGCGGCAGAAGTCGCAGATGTCCAAGACAGCTCTGGCCCCTGGGGGAGAGGCACCCAGCGCCCCTGCGGCCGCAATAGCTCCCCAACCTCCAAGCGCTTGGCTGGCGGCTTGAGCCCAAAGACACCACGGAGCGGGCCCACCTTGGCTTCCAGCCCTTCCTCAAGCTTTGAGAACTTTCCCAAACCGCGCTGCTGCTTGATGCGCACACCCCACCGAGTATTATGTCAACGGCATCAGAGTAGAAGAGAACGGTCCTTGCCAACAGCTGAGCGTCCCAACCACAAGGGGCCTCACCCTTGAGGGGTTCCTAGCACAATTTTGGATCTGCGCTGTTGTGTGAAGCTGTGTGGTTGTGGTGGTGGACCTGGTTTGTTGGTTGCGCGGGGGGGGGGGGGGATGACACTGCAACAGGCGGTCTTGTCTTGGGATTTGGATTTCTGCCTGTGTGGGCTCCAGGTTTATGATTGTACAATCATATCCAGACTTTTTTGAAACTTAATTGGGCCTGTATTGGCAACATAAATTTAACAGATTTTGGTTTCAAACGAGTTTCAAAAATATTACAATAAAATTTCAATAATTGTTTATAATTGGTCCCTGAATCTTCCTTGTGACCAGTATCCAAGAGATATGGGTCTTACAAGTAGCAAGACCAGTAAAGAGGCTGTGCCCTCCAATAATATGTATTGGAAGGCCAGCCAGGAGAATAGTGAGCCAAAGAGCCTCCCAGAAACAGCATAAAAGCCGTTGTTGGGAGGACTCTGGCTCCCCAGAATCGTCAACCACTTTAACCGCCCAGCAGTGCACTACTTCGCCAAGCATATTCTTTGATTAGTTCGCTCTTAGCCTGTTTTAGATTGTTTTTAGATTCATTGCTCGTCGCTGGACTCCTGCTCATTTCTCTTTATCATCTTGGGTGTAATCCCCATCAACTGTATACTTGGGAACCTGTTGAACAACCCCCGCTTGTTGGACCACAGACACACAGGATACACTACCCCTGCTTGTCAGGCCCTGTAAGAACCGCCCCGGAGCGCACCATAACCATTCCGCTGCTCTTGCAACCCCTCCGTTACATCCCATTAGGGACATAAATCTTTAACACCATCATCTTACCGCGTCTACAGACGCGCTCACTTGCCGCAGTCACTTGTGTAGCTAGAGGACTTCGTGTCTTGGCATCACCAAGCCTGAAAGAAAATTCTTCCTTTGTCTGCAAGCCTGCAAACATTATTCATAAGCCTCTCTTACAGAGGCCCATCTGTGCAGGCTCCCCTGGACCCTCCATTTGAGAGGCTTAGGCCCCGTTTGGCACCAATATAATCAGTGAAATAATCACAAGTAACATAATCTGTGACATGCTGATTATTACACCCAAAATAAAAATTAAGGCCCCATTTGGAGCCAATATAAATATACGTGATATAATCGCTTGTAAATTCAATAAAAAATACAAAACTCAACATGAAGAATCCAATTTTTTTTTTTGTAGGAAACCTACAGTACTGGTCTCATCAACTATGAAGTCAGATTTAACTGATTCAGCCATCTTCAGCACCATAATACCATTATATTGCTATGTTTTGGTCAAAAGCAATATAATGGTACTACAGTACTGAATATGGCTAAATAAGTTGAATCTGACTTCATAATTGAAGAGACCAGTATTGTACGTTGCCTAAAAATTTTTTTTGGAGGCTTTATGTTGAATTTTGTAGTTTTCATTGAATTAACCAATGATTATATCACCTATATTTATATTGGCTCCAAACAAAGCCTAAATAAATATATTGCTAGCGTTTGTCAGTACATGCGGAATAATTATTATGTACACTTCACCCAGGTCTGACGCAGATTGTACACGTTTGGCATGACCATTCAAAAAAGTCATCCCTGCAAGGAACTTCTC
This sequence comes from Puccinia triticina, assembly GCF_026914185.1. Lineage (NCBI taxonomy): Eukaryota > Fungi > Basidiomycota > Pucciniomycetes > Pucciniales > Pucciniaceae > Puccinia > Puccinia triticina. The sequence continues at coordinate 8,685,559 of NC_070559.1, read as the reverse complement.
CCTTGCAATGACCGTTCAACCGGGCGTTGAAAACAAAAACAGGAAACTTGACCTCTTTAAACTGGTCTCTGGTGGATTTCAGCCTTTCAATGACCGTTCAATCGGTCATCAAAAGGTTGAAGCCCTCTTGATCGATCTTGATTACTGGTCAACAAGATCAACCGGTTGATCTCTGTGACCGGTCAAACAAGCCATCAAGAGGCTTTGGGATGGCCTGTCCAAACGGTCATCCAGAGGAACCCAACCTCTTGATGACCGGTCGACTGGTCATCAAGAAGGAATATACAAAACCTGGATGACTTGTGTGACCTGTCATCTATTAGAAGGTGTATGTATCCTCCTTCTCAATGACTGGTTGACTGGTCATCGAGATCATCAAGAGGTTGTAAACACATTGAGCACCGGTCAATCCTCTCCATGACCGGTGGAGAGGGTGTATGATATGTATGTATGTGCCAGGTCTGAGGCTCCTGAGCTGCCAATATATTGAGGGGTAGTAATGTAATTACAGGAAATTGGATATATCACTCCGCCAAACACCATTGGTATTTCACCGATATAATCTGTGAAATATATTGCTGATTATATTGGTGCCAAACAGGGCCTCAGTTAAGCTAGCTTCTCAAGCCTTGCAATTCCCTTTCCAACTAGGGGTTCTGCCATTGGTTTTGTTGTCCCTTTTGAATTTAGCTGGAAATGATCTCACTTCAGGCAAGGCTCATTGTCTCTTTAATCATTGTATTGAAGCCCAGTTTGCAAAACCATCTGTATCATGAACTGTCCAGGCATGACTCCAAAGCAAATAGCTTGGTCAAGGATAATTTGTACCTGGCTGGAGCACTGCAAGTCTTGATAAATGGCCTCCTGCAAGGTGCAAATTATTAATTGAGCTTGTTTATTTCAAGCCATACCCCAACAGATAAATAATGATGTTGGTTTTGTTGAAAATTGGGTTGCTTAAACTTGCAAAAATTGAAGAAAAATATTGGAAAAGGCCATAGTTTTTGCCTGAAATGTGATCCTTTCAAATGACAGCTTCCTCAAATATAAAAATTTGTCACATTAGTTTGGGTTTTTTAGTTTCAGTTATATTTTTCATTTTGAAAAAGAATGATAATATTAGGGGGTTTAAAGTAACTCTGTGTATCCATCTTGGCACAGCCCATTGCTGACAGCATTTTTTCAGTTTTTTTTCCAGATTTGTGTATTTCTGTTCTTCAAACAATCAAAAAACCAATCATAAACAACCAAAGCGCAAAGGTCATGGTAGAAGAGATGGTGAAGAGGACAGCCAAGAGACTTAATAAATCACCTGAGATCACAATTAAAACACCACAAGGGGGAGTAGAAGGTATCAATAGTACCATGGACCCAGCTAGGGGATCAATGGGACCATCTCCTGAGATGGCTGTGGAAACAAGACAAGACAAGAGACAGGAGAACTTAAGTTGTTAGTTCTCACTGAATGGCTTTTGGTGCATACTTTCTTGAAAGCTAAGTAGATGGTTATCTGATGAATTCTTTAAATTATTCACAATGGCTTTAGATTGAAAGTCAGCCAGAAATGAGAAAGAGAAAGAACCTTCTCACAATACCAATAGTGATGATAGTTTTAAAGGTTAGTAAGACACTCTAAGTCAATGAGATGCACATCACTACTCTCTAAGTTTCTGAGACGGGTTTCTGTGTTGGGAAAAGAAGAGAGGTCAAAGTGTGGGGGTTCATGTAGGCTCAGGCTTCTCCCTGAGTGGATGGTGTAGCCCAAACCCATTCTCCACACCTGCCAACGGCAGCCACTCCCTCTCTTTCCTCTCTGCTTCAGGAGGACAGTTGTCGAGACATACTGGCTCCCACCCAGAGGCTCCTACCTTTTAGGTTGAGACACTCCACAGGTATGAAGAGACCAATCCATCTTGGAAAGGGTTGATTCATATTGGTGATACATATCCAGCTTGCTGGGTGGACTTGCCTCTTTGACCAGAGCCATTCCTCTGGTAAAAGAGGTGTACATGCCTCCAACCGGACAGAACAATTCCTCCGTTCAGAGGTGTGTACTCTTCCTTGAACAGAGCTCCGGCCAGGGGTGTGTATTCCTCCTTGACCAGAGGGATTCCTCTGGCCAAAGAGGAGGATTCCCTCCCGGCAAACAGTGGCTTGTTTGCCTTCCAGCTCTTCACAAAGGATGGCAACGTGGATTGAGCAAGCAGGACACTGCCACACCCAAAAATATCACAGGTGGTACCCTTGGTACCTCCCAGGCGGTGTCAGGTGTGGTACTAGGCACCTGAAATGGGCCCAAAAATGGTGTGGTACCCAGGTCCAGAAACTATCTATACTCTGAGCAGAAAATCATCATGAGGGCAGGGGCAGGGGTAGTTAACACATCAAAGCTTGACTTAGTGTATTTCTAAAAATCTGATCATCATCCCCCCCCCAATAACACTCAGAAAACCCACTATTTTTAAGAACCCCATGAAACATTGAGCACCTGATCATGCCATTAACCTTAAATTATCAGATAGACCTGCCCCAAAAATAAACCTTTGAAACAACCAGCACTATGAAAAAAACTCAAGAAACTGGTGTCAGTTGACATGCAGCATACTTGAGTTCAGTCTCCCTTAGAACAAGCTTCATACAAAATGAATCCCAGGGTGGTGCACCCTGGAATATTTGGAATTTACTCAACGGTTCAGGCTAAGCAGTATGTTGAGACTCTGCTTAGCCACACTAACTTTGGAGATGCTCAGCTGGTACAGCAGTGGCACCTAAGTACATACATTACCAGTGCCCTTGTCAACTGGGAGGCATCCCTCCAGCTAACACACAAGGCCTTAAGCTTGACATACACCCGGGAGAGATCCCTCCTGGACAACTGCTTCATACACCAGTTGTCCAGGAGGAATCCCTCCCAGACAACAGATACATACAACATCCATACAGCAGTCGCCCAGGAAGGATCTCTCCCGGACAACTGCTTCATACACCAGTTGTCCGGGAGGAATCCCTCCCGGACGACAGATACATGCAAGAGTCACCCGGGAGGGATCTCTCCTGGCCGACTGCTTTGTACACCAGTTGTCCAGGAGGGATCCCTCCCAAACAACGGCCCCATACAACAGTTGCCTCGGAGGGATCCCTCCCGGACGACTGCTTCATACACCAGTTGTCCGGGAGGAATCCTTCCCGGACAACAGATACATACAAGAGTCGCCCGGGAGAGATCCCTCCTGGCCAAATGCTTCATACACCCGCTGTCCGGGAGGGATCCCTCCCGAGCAACGGCCCCATACAGCAGTCGCCCGGGAGGGATCCATCCCGGTTGACAGATACATGCAAGAGTCTCCCGGGAGGGATCCCTCTTGAACCACTGTTTGATGAAGCAGTTGGCCAGGAGGGATCCCTCCCGGGCGACTCTTGTATGTATCTGTCGTCCAGGAGGGATTCCTCCCAGACAGCTGGTGTATGAAGCAGCCGTCCGGGAGGGATCCCTCCCGGGCGACTGTTGTATGGGGCCGTTGTTCGGGAGGGATCCCTCCTGGACGACTGGTGTATGAAGCAGTCGGCCAGGAGGGATCCCTCCCGGGCGACTGTTGTATGGGGCCATTGTTTGGGAGGGATCCCTCCTGGACGACTGGTGTATGAAGCAGTTGGCCAGGAGGGATCCCTCCCGGGCGACTCTTGCATGTATCTGTTGTCCGGGAGGGATTCCTCCCGGACAACTGGTGTATGAAGCAGTTGTCCGGGAGGGATCCCTCCCGGGCAACTGTTTTATGGGGCTGTTGTTTGGGAGGGATCCCTCCTGGACAACTGGTGTATGAAGCAGTCAGCCAGGAGGGATCCCTCCCGGGCAACTCTTGCATGTATCTGTCGTCCGGGAGGGATTCCTCCCGGACAACTGGTGTATGAAGCAGTCGGCCAGGAGGGATCCCTCCCGGGCAACTGTTGTATGGGGCTGTTGTTTGGGAGGGATCCCTCCTGGACGACTGGTGTATAAGCAGTTGGCCAGGAGGGATCCCTCCGGGGTGACTCTTGCATGTATCTGTTGTCCGGGAAGGATTCCTCCCGGACAACTGGTGTATGAAGCAGTTGGCCGGGAGGTATCCCTCCTGGGCAACTGTTGTATGGGGCCGTTGATTGGGAGGGATCCCTCCCGGACGACATTTGTATGAAGCAGTTGTCTGGCAGGTGACAACTGTTATGCAAGGCCATTGTCCTGGAGGGATCTCTCCCGGGCAACTGTTGGAGGGATTCCGCCCGGTCGACTGTTGTGTTACGTTGTCGACCGGGAGGGAGTCCTCCCAGGCAAGACAGTTGCATATAGCTGTCAACCGGGAGGTATTCCGCCCGGTCGACTGTGGTGTTGCGTTGTTGACCAGGGGCAGGAGGGATTGCTCCCGGTTGTGTTATGTTGTTGACCGGGAGGAATCCCCATTCCTCCTGGTCCACGTGGGTGAGCGCATGTGGCCTTTTCTGTTGGAGGGAGGGATGCCTCCCGCTTGAAAGGGTGCTTGTATGTATTCTGCTGTGCCAGCTGAGCAGCTCAAAATGAACTGTGCACAAAGTTAGTGTGGTGGCTGGTGTGGTTAAGCAGAGTCTGAACATACTGCTTAGCCTGAGCTAATCCATAAAAATACATGGAATCAACCAGGAATAAAGCTGGACAAACTCAGGAATGTGGCATTGTATCAGCCCAGATCTGGCATGTCAACTGACACCAGTTTCTCAAGTTTTTTTCATAGTGCAGTGGCATGGATCCTGTTCAAATTAAGACCATTTGGTTGAGTTACACAGACCTTTCACAGGAGCAACTTGGCAACTCAGCAGGGTGAGGAGGAACAACTACGGCATCACTATCATCAGATTAGGTTTTGCTCTAAAGCTTGTATATTAGATGACAGTTCATACCTTTTGTTTCTTCTTTTCTTCTTCCTCACTCACATTGTGTCTCATTGCCTGCACCATCTTCAGGTGCATTTCTCTTCTTGTTTGCTTCTCAGTCCCATCACTTGGACCCGTAGCTCACAGCCACCATTCTGGCATTTCATAGGTATTGCTCTTCTTCTTTTTCCTGTTCTGGTCTATGTTCCTCTCTCTCTCTTGTCATTCAATGCACTCACTCGCATTGTGTCTCATTGCCCGCACCATCTTCAGGTGCATTTCTTTTCTTGTTTGCTTTTCAGTTGTATCACTTGGTCCTGTAGCTCACAGCCACCATTCTGGCATTTCATACATCTGACTTACTCAAAGGGCCTGAAGTACCTTCACAGAAAGACCTTTGTGCAGGCTCAAGTGTGCACAAGGGGAACAAGATGGTCAGAGCTGATGATTTTTGTTCCTTGGAATCTATTGGGATTAAATAGACTTTGTACATATGTTTGACTTGTGGGCACGTCTACATAAAACATAATGAATAGGAAGAAAAGCATGTATGAATAGCTGACTGAGTGATATGGAGGTGAAAGGGAAAAAAAGAGATAGAGAGTGAGAAAAAAGTGAAATTCCAACAGATCCTGCTGGATCTTCATCTCTATTCCTCATTAAACTGACATAGTATCTTCTCTTTATCAATTATCTCATACACTTATGAGCCCTCTCTCACTATGGTACATCTCTTATTATGGCAACACATACAGTCTTACTATCTTGTAGCCCTTGAGCCCTGATTAGATTAGACTTTTTGACTTTTCCTGCTTATTCTCTTGAGTGTACACTCTCTGCTGGTGGCATGCTTTTACTTTCTGAAATCCTCTCTCTGAGCTCAAGAATGTTCCTATTCATTATTCCTATTAGGCTATTCAAGTTATTGTAGCCCACAGCAATCAAGCCTCCTCATTGGTTCTCATTCATTCATTCTCTGTGCCATATGAGCTGCATCTGGTGAGACATTCCACTCTGTTTCCCTATCTTCTTAAGCCTCTTTGAAGCTCATTTCACCCTCACCACTGTCTGCCAGGTCTGAAAGTCATCAATCCAACATATTATTTTCAGCCAGGTCTCCTGTTGGTGTTTGAATAAAAATCCAACACTTGAACTATTACCAATCCATTTTGTTGGTAAGCTCCAGTCAGTGGAGGAAAAGCTAGCATAATTGAGTTCGGTCAAGGCAAGACACACCAGAATATGGTTGAGTTATTGATCACTTATGTGTAAAACCCCCGCGCCGGAGGCGCCGCGGATTTCACAAGCCTTTCACAAGACTCCACTTCGATCCGATATAGCCTGTTCCCCGGTCTCATCCTAGCTCAGTAGAGATCCCGACTGACTACTCATCTCTCCTGAGCTAGGTGAGCCTCCCCTTTTCATTCTTCCATTTCCCTTCCACTTAGTTGTATATAGAGCAGAGATCCCGACTGACTACTCATCTCTCCTGAGCTAGACGTGCAATACAAGCCCCACGTTGGTATCAGAACTCCTGAGACCCTCGTCTCCCCTGTGCCAACCCTCTAGCCCAGTGAAGAGCTTCGGCTCTTACATTATGATTGGCATGTGTTTCCTAATATGATGTCTTGATAGACTCAAGATCCAAGTCATATTGAGTTGCTTGGTAGATTTGATCTGGGAAAGCTCATTGGAGGACTTCCTGTCAATCTGGAAAGTCAGATCTGAGCCACCAGATATCAAATTTTGCAGGGAAATCTGGGTCCCCAAAGATCACCAAAGTGATCCAGAGTTCCAGATTCCAGATTTCCCTGCGAAATCTGAAATTCCAGATCTGTTCAAAAGTGACGGGAAGTCCTCCATTAGTGAAATTTAATACAATTTTGTATGCTCTATGCACTTACTGCTTTTTTATTCAAGCTTCCAGGATGGTGCACTGCAGTCTGAGTTGAAATACCACCACACAGCAACCAAAACCCCTCTGAAAGGTCTTCCCAGAACTCAGCAAGCTGGCACCTCCAATGGTGGTCCCCACGCAGCAAGCCTGATTCCCTGAAGAAAGCTGCTTGGATATATAAAATTTCACGGGGTTTAACTTTGGAGGACCATTGAACATATGCAAAGATTCAATACAAAATATGTTGAATTATGCTTATATTGACTATGTAGTATGCTTCAAACATAACACTAGCAACCTTGTATATAGTCCATACTTGGTTGCCTTAGGCGTTTCTCTCCTTGGTAAATCAGAACCTTCATTCTCACTCATCAAGGTGTCACTGGTCTGTCAACCGTGAACTTTGGATTTTTCATCTTGCATCCCCCGCAATAAAATACAGATGAAATAGGAAATTAAGAATGTAATGCTTGTTGGTGAGTCATGAGCAAGGATTCCCAGTGATCTGCTGACACAATAGAGATTAAAAGGAAGTGGTTGATAATAATACAAACATTATAGGATAGGGATTGGCCAAAGGTATTTAACCATAAACAGGCCTTTTAAAAAGTTCAATGGGAGAAGCTCGATGTCATACAATTCATATAGAAGAGAGATGTCAAACGTCGTAGGGTGGACCTGGAAGCAGTGAATACTTGTGACAAGAACGAAGCAAAGAAGAGCTGGAGGGCCCTAATCACTGATTCCTTGGGCTAATAAAATGTTAAAAGAAGTTGTCTTGATTGATGAGCTTCAGGAAAAGACCAAGCCATGAAAATGCTAGATGTGATAGACGGCTTTTTCGGGAGGCTTGAGGTCACAGACCGACTCGGCAGCCGGGGTGCCCAAGGGCTGGAACACTGGGCGCCGACTGTGACGGGTTATCGGCCAAGCGGTTGCAGAAACCCGGCGGAATGGAGGCGGATTTTGGCGACGGAATCGACGATACACGAGGGCGACGACGCCCGAAAGGAGGAGCGTTCCAACTGGTCGTGGAGGCGGGGAGATTCAGCCTGAAGTGTGTGAGGGTGGGAGCTTAGCTTTGCAGAGAGATTTTTTGTCACACACTTGAGATGCCTAGACTGATTTCTACGACCTGCGCAACTGTAAGGCCTTCGCAGACTTCCTGAGCGCCCTCCCGCATGCTTCCGTCCTCAGCCCAAGAGACTGTCCAAGTGCATCGCGAAACATCCGAGGTAGCCACGACCATTGGAGCTAAGAGGACTAGCCACTTCAAGTACTCAGAGATGGATGCGAAGCTTGACATGGAACTTGATTGTCTCAACAAATGTTGAATTCTCGGATGTCTTGCTTTTCTGGAAGTGATCCAATTAATGGGGCTGGGGCGGGAGCGATCGCAAGTTAAGCGCTTGAGCAACAAAAAGTTGGGGGATTGAGAACTGGTTGGAGAGCCTGGACGACAAAAATATCAGGGAATTCAAACGAGTAATTATAAGTAGATTTTTATATATTTAGTCTTACATAAAAAGCCGGCTTGTAATGTGGGAGACGTGCACAACACTGGAGGTTTAGGGAGGTTTCTTGTCAACAAGCAGATAGCTGTCACTCGATCCTAGTGTGATTTCAAATCAAAGGCTGGCAGGATTATCAATGAGACAGGGAAGTGTATGAGATTGAGACAGGGATACTTTAAATGTCTGTGTAAGCACGCCTGCAGTTTAGTTCCGAATCCCGATGCTGTTGCGACCTGCAAGCCGGAAGGATTCCACAGAAACAATCGTCGAAGTGTGTGTAGCTCCCAGCTCCCAGAAATAGAACCTGTGTGTGGGTAGGTTGTAGTATTTTACTCGCCCTATTGCTGTCCAACAGGGCCAGGATCGGGATTCTTGGTACCTTCGACCATGGAAAATGGTGGAATGCTCATGGATCAACATCCATGGAAAGCCTTCACGATAACTGTGCACATGAGTGGGTACGTATGTAACATCAACTTAAGCTTCTTCTGACCAGGTGAAGTCTCTATCTTTACCCACCATCGTCATGAACAGAGTAGATGAACGGAATACATAGACGCTGAAAGCCGTGGGCAAGTTGAATGTTTCAAATCTTTCAATTCACCGGATGAATCATTTACCAACACTTATCTCCTCGTGGGAAAAATGTAAATATGTAAAAAAAGATACAAAAATAAGATGACACTTCATGGACTAACATCGTGGGATAGATGTAGCACAAAAAAGTAACAGGAGAGAGAAGAAAGTGGATTGAATTTTATTGCAGGTGGAGAACAGTTAACTACATATGATGTTACAACAAAAAGACCTTTCCCTTTGCTTGCTGCTCGAAAAGACATGGAAGCTTACTTTGATTTGAAGAAAGATTGCGGTAGAAGGAGAGGAAGAGAAAGAGAGAAAATGAATTGATGTTGATTGATTGGATGCAAGCAAAGGGAAAAAATACAACAGCAGCAAAAAAATGCATGAAAAAATGATGGGTTTGAGACCGAGGAAGAGGGAGATTTCAGTACAACAAGCCTTGTCTCCACCATACAGTGAAAGTAGCGGCGGTAGTGGCGGTCAGGAAGCCGATGATAAGCCAAGTGGTTGGAGAAGCAGAAGATGGCGATGATGAGGGGGGAGAGGGAGGAGAAGGGACAAGGGCGGGTTGGACAGTTGGATCAGGAGTGGGGGTCTTCAGCCGGCTGGCGTGGTCGTGGATGAATGGGTTTGGATTGATGAGGATCGGGTTGGCAGAAGAGTGGAGGAGGCGGGCGAGGAGGCTCTTGAAGAGCCGGCGACAGTCTCGTCGGAGGTGGTAGAGCCCGAGCTGGACTAGGGCTGCCAGGGAGGGCAGGCCAAGGACGCCGGTGGATAGCCCCGCCTGGCACTCTCGGCGCCCGTACCCGTCAGCGACTGCCATCGAGTTCTTCCGTCGCAGCCGGCTATCCGCTGCCCCCACTCGGCCCTTTTTTTTGGCCACTCGTCTGCTCACCCGCTCCGAGATCTTGTCCGGCTCGAAGTCGTCCGTCGTGTTCCCCTCTCCTTCTAACCTACGGTCCACTTCAACCACTGGGTCATGCTCACTGCCACTATCGCTGCTACTAGCAGTAGTATTGATACTGCTGGCGTATTCGACGGCCAGCCAATCTAAGCAAGCTCTCGAGCTCCGCTTTGCACATTCTTCGCGCTCCGGAAGCGCGAAGGATTGCGAGCAGGGTTTCGGGATCGAGAAGTGTCGGAGCCTGTTGGCGGCGAGTTGCCTGGTGAGAATTGCATGGCCGTCGATCGCTTGTGGGAGAGATACCGTACTTGGGATGAATGGGATCGTGGGGATCATTCGGGAGAGAGTCCTCAGGAATTCTAGTCTCGCTGGTGGGACGGCTGAGAGGAAGAAGTGTATATCAGTAACTGTTCATACAAAAAGATCAAGAAGCAAAATCTGGACAACTTACGAAATAGATCCACCTCGACCAGCAGGAGTAGATATCCCTCTCTCTCGATCCACCGTTCGACCAGACAGAGTAAATCGTTACGTGCTCGCGCGGCCAAGGAGGACTGATATCGAATGCAAGCTTTGGGATTCAGTAGGCTTTTCAGCCGATACAGTGGGGCTTCGATGTGCTGGATCAATTGATTGTAGGTTTGTGGATCTGAGAACTTGAGATGATTAATCCAGACAGTTTGCTCTGGCTCATCAGTTCGATATCCGGAAAGCATCATGATTTTGCCCTAGTGTGTTGATTGACGAACCTTGAATTCAGGCAAGATCGCAGCCGTCCGATCGACACATGCGAGAGAGGTTGGTGCTGCTAGATGTGTATTGAGTGATCCGAGTCCATGCGCGTTTTGGGTATCGCCTACGATGAGGATCCTGAGCGGCTTGAGCGGAGGATTTGGAGGATGGAGAGTGAGTTCGGATTGTTTGGATAGCAGATCGGAGGGGCGAGTGGGTCTGTATGGATGGTGGTGGTCTAAGCGATGGCGAAGCGAGGCGGCAGATTCGGATGTCCAGCTCCGGCCCCGACAGCTGGCTGGCCGACTGGAGTGGTTCGAGGGGGTAGGGACCATCGGCAGCCGGGGCATGACAAGATGGTCGGTGACCGCGCTGAGGAGCTCGGCGGTCAGATGGTGGCTGGTCTGGTGTGGGCCGTCTGACTCCTCTCCGGCTTGGATCGGTGAGGGATTCCTTGATAAGTCTAGGTCTGAGAAGTCGTGCTGGTCATCGAGTTCACTGCTGGGACGGGACGAGCTAGGGATGGAGACGATGTCGCTGTAGTGCCATGACAAGATCGACCGGGGGGAGCCATGTGAGGTGGGTTCCGATCCTGCTTGGCTTGGGTTGTTCCGCTGAGAGTTGCTCATAAGCGTGATGGTTCGATCCTGGCCGTTTTCATCGTCTGGTCCCGTTTCTGCTGCGGTTGATGGTGTTGTTGCTGGAGTGGGTTGCTGGGGTGGTTTGAGGTTGTTCGTCATTATCTTCTGGTTTTTCCTTGTTTTTGTGGAAACGAAGACGAGGGTGGTCATGAAGAAGGGCATCATTGGAGAAGCGCCGCACCAGCTGTCACACGAGCTGTCCAGGGGGGTTTCACACAGACCCCTGACAACAGCTCAGATTGGGCCCTCAATCAGGCTGGCTTATTCAATGAATACCTGCTGTGTAAATCAAAGTCTTGAGCTCTATTTATATCTTCAACTTATCACATTGACTCAGCCAATTCATTAGAGGAATTCCCATTAATTGAACATGATGCAGGCGGTAGGGCTAAACCTAACTTGCCAGTAGAGATTTATTGGATGACTTGCCATTGAGATCTGTGGGACTCCCAGAAGTGATCTAGAGCCCAAGAAAATAGATTCCCCTGCAAAAATGTAGACTTTTTCAGTCTAAACCAACATCTGCGGGGGTCCCAGATTGCATAGGAAGTCCTCCATTGAGAGAAAGTGGGCGACTTGCTGTCATGATCTGAGGGCCTCCCGGAAGTGATCTGGAGCCACAAAAGCTAGAATTCCCTACATAAGTCTAGATTTTTTTGGTGTATACCACAGATTTGAGGGTCCCAGATGTTACAGGTACATAGTTGTCCAGTTTTTGCCAGCAAGCAAGGTTAGAGTGGAGGACTTCCCGCCAATCTGGAAACCCAGATTTTCCCAGATCTTGCAGGCAAATCTAGGCAGATCTGGAATTTGGGACAATTGAGCCCAGATTTCCCTGTGAAATCTGGACAAATCAGGATTCCCAGATTGACGGGAAGTCCTCTGTTGAATTCTATGCATTTTTGATATGCATATTCCACATCACATTATGAATACGCAGCACATTAAATTCTCACTTGCATCTCAAACTTTCCTCATCCTCAAGTTAAACCTAACTCAAACCTAATCAATACCCCCATCAACAAAACCATTTTTGACTTGCCCCGCGGTGCCAGTCTTTTCTTCACGCGTTTGAATCATTTATTCCATGAAGAAGAGACTGGTAAGTGGACTCCTTTTTTCAAATCATCACAACTCCGAACAACAATGCAAGAAACAAAAACTAACAAACAACTCCCATTCTCCAAAACACCCAAACCTCATTTCCAGATATCAATACATCTCTTACATGTCCTTCACCCGAATCCCCAATTAATCAACCAACCCTCTGCGTCAACGCAGGTATGCGTTACCATATAATAACAATCTCAGATTACTGTTTACACTATCATTGTTTTTCCTAACCAATGTTTACTATACTCATATTGTTTGCTGTTTTCTTTTCTTATCTTTTTTTTCCTTGTTCTAGGTGTGTGAGAGTCAGAGAGTGTTGTCGTAGTCTTGTGTCAAAGAGAGTCTTATCATCCTTTATGCAAATTGTTCAGGTTAGCCAGGACCCTGGAACGCGCGGCCAGAACACAGTAACAAAAATCAATTCAAAACCGTGGGATTCATACATTTTTGAAAGAGGTTTTTCTTCATTTCTTTCAAACTTTTGCCACATGTTTAGGATAAGATAGCAGTACATTATTTTCCCTTTGAGCGTACATGTGCCCATCTTTTCAGATTGAGTATATCATGTTTGGTTGTGAGCCAAAGTAGCTTGGAACATTCATACATTTTGGTTACTATGTTCTGGCCGCGCGTTCCAGGGTCCTGGTTAGCCAGTAGTTAAAATTGAAATTCACGCGTTTACATCATTTATCACGGAGATATCAATACATCTCTTACGCGTGCTTCACCCAAATCCCCAATCAATCAACCAACCCCCTGCGTCAACGCAGGTGTGAGAGAGTCAGAGTGTTGTCGTAGTCGCGTGTCAAAGAAAGTCTTATCATCCTTTATCCAAATTGTTCAGGTGTGAGAGTCAGAGAGTGTCGTCGTAGTCGTGTGTCGAAGAGAGTCTTATCGCGTCGCCGAAACTAGCAACAATAAGTCCGTTGAAGTGCATATTGAATGGGTCGATCCTTATGTAGCGGTTACCAAGAGCAACCATCTGTGACAAGTAATGAAACACCCATCTTACCCACTACGTACCTATTCCTTTTGGAAGGAATGGCCGGAAGGCACGAGCAACTTGACCCTTCTCACCCAAGAAGACATTGCCGGCGAGAGCGGCGTACACTTTTTGACAAGCTAAGCTAGGTGTACCCGCTTGTCGGGATAAATTATCTATAACCACGGGTGTAAGGACATATTATCTTTTCACAGAAGAAGACATTGCCATGAAGCGGGTCGCTAGCCGGCGACCGGGCCAAACCCGCTTGCCGACGATGCCTTGGAAAAGCTTTGAGGTCGTATACCTTCTTACCGACGAAAACAACGGCGGCAAGGATGCCAGCTTGTAAGAGAGTGTGGCGGGGTGGATGCCACCTTAACGCTGTCCTTGCTGACCGAGAACTTTTCCTTCCCACCAAGCAGCTACACGGTGTACTCACCTCAAGATGTATGTATCACCTGCTTGCCGGGGAGGATCCCTCCTTGGCGAGCACCTTGTACCCGCTCTTCCCCAGAAAGCAGGTACAAGCTTGGGGAAGGCTTATCTTTGCAGAACACCTTGGTCCTACTCACCAGGAACAGTTCCTAGTTGGCGGACGGGTGCATTCCTGAAGGGAATGTTGTAAATGAGTGTGTTGCTAGTGCACCTCGCGAAATTCGTCACTCCACATTGGGTAATGAAGATTTTTGTTGTCATTATGCATTTTACCTCGACTTATTGCTGTTAGTTTCGCCCACCAAAGGATGATAAGACTTATCATCCTTTATCCAAATTGTTCAGCGTCAAAGCAGCGTCAACGGAGTTCGAATTCTACCCAAAATTTACATCGTCCATCCTTCTAAATCAAGCTATTTATTTATTTCAATAACAGAATGTTCTCTATTTATTACGAAAATGCGCTCAGAGGTCACAAATATATGTAAGCTGGATTGCATACAGCATTTGCCATGCCTCAGAAAGTACAACACTGGTAGTATATAGATAAGAGCACAGGCTACAGGGATAGAACATAGAGCAACGGAATAACGTGGATTTTTACTTATTTCATAGGTGAAGTAGTCCACCCAATGCAAGGTTGATCCCTAGAAGACTGGACACATTCAAATCAACGGTCAAAAAGATAGTGGGGTCCAAGTCCACTCTTCCTAAAACAGCACTGAGATCGATCTCAAGTGCAGCAGAAATCGCTCGTAAGCTGACAAAGGCAGGCGCACACTGGTTAAAAATGGCTACATAAATAATTGGCCCGCCCAAATCAAGGGTTCAGGATCAGTTTCTTTCGGCCAAGCCCCCAGGGAGAAGTTTTTCGAGAGGCTCACGTTTGAATTGACTGTACCATACGTCGTGGTAGTGCTCTAGACCAGCTTTCAAAGTGAACTCCAATGCTAGAAAAAACTGCGTGAGTAGCGTCCTGAACTCGGCCTGAGTAGTGGTGATAGTGATTGTGAAGTAAACATTAGAGGGGTGGGTAGTTAGAAACGGCTGCCATAGATATATGGCTCAAAGAAGAAAAGAAGAGAACGAACGATCGTTTCATCTCCGGCAAGCTGTCTTCTACAAGCGCATTGCCCGTAGCGATTGTTGACGTCTTGTATCATAGAGACCAAAGAGGTAGCTGCTTGGATAGCTACATCGACCTGTGCGTTTTGCTCAAAGGTGGTCCGGCAGTGTGTGAACTCTGCACTCAGTGAAGACCAGCCTTGGAGGGAGAGGTTGATGTCGGCTGAAACTGAGACACTCGGATCGAGGCCGACCGACCCGCCGTCATTCCATTTAGCTGACCCTCCGGTATTCGCTTGACCTGGCCCGACATTCACTTGCGCGGAGGCACTCGCATCTAAGACTTGTCGTCTGGTAATAACTCCCTTGTACATCTTGGATCGTCCATATTGCGCGCCACTATCCTCGGCAAAGTAGAAGAAACGAAAAATTAGTATGATTGATCTCCGAGGAATGTGTAAGGGTTGAGCAAATCGCTACGTACTTTTTCGGCACCAGTGCAGAAACGCTGACAGACGATTGAAGAGCTAAAGTGCAAAGGGAAAAAGATGATCAGGGTAGAACAAAAATCACTGTTAATCGCGCGATGAATCCCGAAACTCAAACAAAAGTACGCGCACCCGAGCAAACAAAGACCAATTTCACCAAGCTGAACAGCATATTGCCAAACGTATTCCTACTCAAACAAGCAAAAAAAAATACAATACAAAAGCAGGAACCAAAGGACAAGAAACAAGAATCTGACTAAGAGCTAACCAAAAATTACGCCAAAAAAACACAGAAAGTGTGATATGGAGGTTATAAAATTGGGTTGATGATATGGAGGTTTTAAAATTGGGTTGAAGTGGTCGATGCAATGATGAGACAAGTGGGCGAAGATACGCAGTGCTCTATATGCTATCAAAAACTGTGATTTGATCCTCTCAACATATTTTTTTGGGATTACAGGCCAAAGAGAAACGGTCGTTGAGGCACATGCGCACGGCTCTAACCAAGAGTCGTAGCAGATGGATGATCAATTCATGGTACGAGAAGAAAAGCCCGGAACAGCCTACAGGTTGAAGGATTTTAGGGAAAGCGCACCCCGAAAGAGTCTGTTATCCTATAGCCCCAGTGCCCCACACATGTTATAGTAGCAGCCTAGGCTTTTTCACGGGCTAAAATTTGGCCGCACCATACTTCATGATCTTCAAGCGCCATAAGATCACCATTCCGAGTGGGTTTATCGGGAGTCGGGACCCGCTTGGTTGAATGAGAAGTGGATGATCCGGATCAACCTTACCCGAGATATGGCAGAAATTGACCCTCGAGTCGCAGGCATCCTCCGCTCCGGTCAGCGCAAACCGACAAGTGGAGTCTGAGGGTGGCCCGGTGGGACTTGCGGACTCTTGATATTTGCACCGGCCAAAGCCAGCCGCTTCGTGTTGAGTTTAGTACTCAGGTTTTGTTTTGTCTTTTATGCTTCTCCCATGTCTCTTGTCTCTCACATACATGTCACAGGTTGTATGTAGTCTACCTGAGGCAGCAGGCGTGGAAGGACCCTTTCTCCATCCTTCCACGACCCTCAAACACCGCCACGCTCCGTGCCTGTTGCCCTCAGGTTAGTTTTCTCTCCTTTTCTTTCTTCTCTTTTGTTTTCCATTCCATCTCTCTGATATGAAATTTATCCTTCCACAACCCTCAAACACCGCCATGCTCCGTGCCTGTTGCCCTCAGTTCTCATCAGGTTATGAGCTCCAGCTAGCTTCCAGCTATACTTGCGCACCGCTAGGCACGTTAAAAATTGGCATACTAGGTGTTACAAACTCGTGAACAATACAAGGATCAATCTCTTGTGTCCTCTCTAACCCAGATGTCTACATCTAAAGACATCAAACAGGACATTCCAACTCACACCAACATCGGTGTCTCTTCACAAATGTCAACCACTTCCTCAAAGATCTCAATTGCCAGACTTCCTATCCTCAAGGCCCCGGGTGCCGACTCCAACTATCTTAACTGGAGGAAGGTCAATCATGTCCTCAGCTTGGTTGCACCCAACCTGCGCCCAAATACCTGGTACAAAGACAACAATCTTGTATACGCGGTCTTGGTCCAGATTGTCGACAAATCAAATCTCCGTCATCTTGCCAACAAGGATAACGCCGCGACGATCTGGAACAATCTCTCTCGTGCTCACCAGGACTCAACCTCAGGCGGCCGCGTACACTGGATCCGGAAGTTGGTGAACGCCCGGATGGAAGGAGACAACATCAACTCTCACATTGAGACACTGGCGAAATCCTACGAACACCTAAACTCTCTTGTTTCCCCGGAAGAACCTCTTACCCCGGAGGATTTTCATAATGCAGCTCTCCTCAGCTCTATTCCCTCCGACTGGCTGCACTGTGTGTCAGCGGGGGCAGGCGCAGGGCCGGAATCGGCGGACGTGGCTGGGGCCGCAGGCCCCTCTTCTGGGGCAAAGTCCTTCTGGCCTGTCTGCTTGGAGGAGGAGGGCACAGGACCGGAGTTGTAGGAGGGAGGCGCTGGGCCAGAGTTGGCTGGATTGATTACAGTGGTTCAATGTCCATGACACCAGACGGGTCAACTCTTGTTGATCTCATGGTCGATTGCACTCCAGTTCGTCTAGCCAACTCCACTCACTGTGGGCTGGCTCAGCTCCCCATCAAAGGCTGTCAACCCATCAAGACTCTAGTGGTACCCGCTCTCCACAAACCACTGCTCTCAGTTGGCGGTCTCTGCGATGCCGGGGTCACGGTGGTGTTTTCCAAGAACTCCTGTGACTTTTACAACACAACCAACGTCTCAATCAAAGGGCAATCCATTGGCCAAGGGTACCTACAAGGAAACCTCTATTATCCACCTTCTGAATCTGTGAGATCCTCTTCGTCTCTCACTCTCACTCCCCCCATCTTTGATTGATCTCTTCTGGGTTTCCACAACCAATTCTCCCACATTGGATTGAAACCCCTTAAACTCTTGCTAAAAACAAACGGTATCACACCATCAGATATGAACAAAACAGCCGTCCAACAATGTCCGACCTGTGTTCAAGCCAAAATGCCTTGAAAGGCCTTCAAGTCTTGCCTCTCTCATTGCTCAACTTTTCCCGGCCAGCTTATCCACTCAGATGTGGGATCATATGAGGTGAAATCACGCGAGGGGTACTCTTATTTCATCACGTTTGTAGACAACTATTCCAAATTCCTAGTTGTATTTCCCATGAAATACAAGAGTGATTCTTTCTCATGTTTCAAGCTCTTTCAAGCCTTGTTTGAGAAAAGCAGTGCACATAAGATCTTGGCTCTACGCTCAGACAATGGCGGAGAGTATATTTCAAATAAGTTCTCTTCATATCTTTCTTTGTCAGGTATCAGTCATGAGCCTAGCCCTCCACATTCCCCTGAGTTAAATGGCGTGGCGGAAAGGACGAACCAAACAATCAGCAACCTAATACAATCCGCTCTCATCAGCACGCGCACACCAAAATTGTTTTGGACGGACACTCTCCAACACTCCTCTTTGCCTATAACTCCTTCCCCTGCAACACACCGGCAGACTTTAAATCCCCAAACGCGGTCCTCAACCTGCCCACAACCGATCTCTCCTACCTTCATCCATTCAGCTGCCTCGTCTGGTATAAAATCCCTGGGGCCTGCCTGTTGCCCTCAGTTCCTGTTCATCTCATCACTTCAGAGGTCGCACCGGGAAGGTGGGATGAATGAGAGAGCAAATCTTTCTCTGCCACAATGCCTCAAGCTCTCAGTTCATTTAATTTTTGGGGACATTAGTACCAAGTCCTTCCTTTGGAGGCTGGTGCAAAAGGCGGCACCAGGGCTCTCCAAAATGTCAAGTTAGCACTGCCAGCATATTTGGCTGGGTTGAAGTCATCCCAGTTTAACTGGGATGCACTCAACCAATTTAAACTTGGTTGATCTCAACCAATTTAATATAAACCCAAGGGGGGTACCTTGGATTTATATTTCATCAGTTGAGATTGCCCAAGTTTAAATTGGTTGAGTGAATCCCAGTTTAACTGGGATAACCTCAACCCAGCCAATTATGCTAGCAGTGTATAGACTTCAGGGGAGTTCAGGGGCCACCTTTAATCAACAAGCTGCATAGATCAAGCAATTATGGTGATCAAAGTTAGTTTAAATTATGCATGCATAAATTATAAATTCATATGTATAGCATTTCCAGTGGGATTACATAATAGGGGGTTCACAATTGAAATTTTCAAAACTTTAGGACATATTAGGGGGTTTCACAATAAGCATTTTTGCTTCCCGCAGCACTAAATTTCTTTACTCGCGGGTGACATACTCGCTTAAAACTTTGGCGTGAAGTCCCGCAAGAAATTGCCCCGAGCAAACTCATAACGATACTCGCAAGCGGTCAAACACCTTCCCGGGTTTCTTTGTTGTGAAACCCCCAGCTATTGTGTTTTGAAGAAAGGTTGGATATTTTCTCAATTTTTCTGGTTTCGTTGACAAAGGTTGACTCCATACATTTCATATCCCTTCCATGAGGTGCATCTTGACAGATGTCAGATGAGGCCCAAAGCCAATACCCTCCAGTAGGGGGTCTAGAAGTTGGGTTAGAGAAAATCCAAGCTCATATTTGGAACCAGAGCACATTCTTGACCCCATCATCCATTGCCCATGACCATTGGCCGTTGCGCTCTGCTACCATGGGATGGGCAGGGAGGGGCCAATCAAGCGCTGGGTTGTTACACAAAGATATCCCGGGTGGAAGTCTATCTCAAGGTTTGGTTTAAAGTTGGGTGTGGTTTCTAGAGTTTGGTGTGAATTTTAAAATAAAGTTAAGTACATAATGAAACCAGAAAATTTGAGAATAAATCCAAGCATTATTCAAAACACAATATTCTTACATGGTTATGAACATTTGTTGAAATGCTTGTTATTCTTACTGACCTTGGCTACAAAGCCAGCCAGTATGATAACAGTATCTACACTTTACAGCACTTAATGAAATTGGCATCATCTGGATACATGTGGATGACATAATTGTGACAGGCTCCTCCTACTTCCTCTTACGGCGGCTGGAGAACAGCCTGAAGGGTATTCTCCAAATCAAATGGAGCAACGGGATTGAATTGATTGTCGGTCTGCAATTTCAAAGGAGTGAGAAGGGTTTTCACCTGAAGCAGCCAAAACTAATTGACCAAGTCCTGCACGACCACTGGCACTGCTAAAATGCTGAGGAACTCTTGCCGGTGCTAGGCCGGAAGCAGTTGGGGGAGGGGAATGAGAAAACTGAAAATGGACTGCGTATGCCCTCCGGGGTGATTGGCTGTGAGTGAGCGCTATGAGGATCGTGTAAGCGTGGGGGGGGGGATGATTTTCTGACGGCTGGAATGGCGCATTGGCAATTTTGTTTTTTGAGAGAGAGAGAGCCGGGGATACTGCCGGCGGGGTGTGATCTAAACCAAAGAGTTGGAGAAGATTGAAGTTGCGGGGTATTGAACTTAGAAGACGTGAGAAACTCAGAAGTACGGGCGGAAGACGCTGTGAGAAAGAAAGCTGGTTAGCTGGTGAAGAATGTCCGCCGACCGCCTTCTTCAAGAATATTGATGTCTGGGCTGTGTGATTGTCGGTAACTCGGCTCCGCACTGCTAATTTCCGCTAGCCTTCAGCGCTCCTCTACCGAGCCTGATCTATAGCGTAATAGTCCGCAAGTGAATAAAGCTGCCAACTTTGTAAGCGCAAGAATCCGAAGTAACTCTCCAATAAGAATAAGAACACAGATAATCTCCCAATAACTCTTGTACGTCCGTAGTTGTAAGTACAATGATGAGTGAAAAATCCGTAATAATTGATTGGATAAAGATTATTCAATGAGGAAAAGAGAGGAGAAAACCCCGAGCCACCCCCATCCTTCCCTCCACGCATGTCACCTTTCCCACCCAATCTCGCATGTCTGACACTTTCCCGCACTAGTCCGCCTACTCCGCCCGCTATCCCGCTTGTCACTTTCCCAGACTCCGCTCCTCTCCAACGCTTGCCCTCCCACTGTCCTCTGTCTAGCCCCCGTCAGTCGTCCTCTCGCCACCGCCTTCACCCCGGTTCCATCCGGTGGTGGAACCCACTCTGGCTGTCATGGCTCACCCGCTGACGCGCCGCTGCTACCAGTCCACGTGTGTAGTCCCGCCGCAGTCCAGCCCTGTCTTTTCCGCTCCGATCCGAATACCCGATCCAAAATCCGCGATCCGCGATCTGCGATCCGCAATCCGCGATCTGTGCATTCCAATCCGCGTGTGACTTTCTGTAAGCTTTCCTAGCGTGCTTTCCTGACCTCATCCTCAGTGCTTATGTCACCGGAATGCACTCTGCCTGAGCGGCTTTGTGCATTCCCCGCGTGGACATTCTACCGCGCTTGCCTATATAAATCACCACATCCGCTGTGGTAGACGGAAAGGTTCCACTACATCAAAAATAAAAAAATTCTCTGTTTTCTTTTCTTTACATAACATTCATCAGAAATCACGGACTTTGGCGCAAGGAAGGGACTCTACAGGACTAGAAGTTACATTCCAAGCTACATATACACCTCACCTCCTATTCCAAACTCACGTTTACATACACAACCCAGCTGCAGGAAAGCTACACATATTCATTTACACTGCATAGTATGTACATACATTCTAAATTAGTGGATTTTCACAACTGACAGCTGCAGGTGACATCATAGTAGTACCACATTAAATCCCTCATGTTCTGACCAATCATAGTCACTCATTCAGTTTCCCTGCAGCTAAAATCCCTCATACAGGGCCTCCTTGTAGCTAAATTCCCTCACATTTGTCTATATAAGGAGCTCTCTCCCCCCCTCAGTTGTTGAGGGGGGCAGTTCATTACTCACCAATTACAGTCACCCCAACATTTACATTTACAGTCTTACATATACTTAACAACCTACATACATAACAACCCTTACAATAACAATATCAACAAATTATTCAGTGTCATCAACAAGCTCATCTGAACCAACCAATCCTATCACTTCATTAAAACTTGCCAAGCTTACCTTGGTGGGTCTTGTTATCTGGTAGTATAGAAGGGCAGAGTTTGCACCTCCATCATCCCCTTCTCCATTCAGCAAAAGGTTCTCAGGAACACTTTTGAGTCTTACACCGCCCCAGTTTTGAAGTCCTGCCCCCAGGATCTTCCCACCCATTTGCCCGCTCCCACACTTGTCACACATACCCATACAACATCATCCTCCCGTTCAGTATGGTAGCTTGCAATCGCTACGCTTGACTTGGACTACCCTGCGTCTACTCCCGCGCTGGTCGTGCGTGTAACAACTGTAGAGATTCAAAACGCCGCTGCTCCGCCTTCACTCCCAAATCCGACAGCTCCCGCAGAAACCGCGAATCGCAAAACCGTCCACCGCCGTCTGGATCCCGAAGCTCTTGTGCGGAACGTTCCCCGTCTGTTATCTCGGTCAGTTCCCGCACCACGTCGCCCTCCGCACACGGTGAAGACCTTATGACGCCGCCACCCAATCGTGCCAACTGCTCAAGCGCCAAAGAATATGTCCAACAAGCCCAGGCGTGGGCCCGTAAACACGGCGTCAACAGACCTTTAGTCAACAAGCGTCTCAAACGTCCTCAAGAACCCGCGTCGACCCCTGCCACTGGACCTTCATCGGCTGCCAGGCCTTCTCCCACTACTGGCTCAAAGCACCCCTTGGCGGATTCTACGGATTGGTCCTCTAAGCGTCCATGCCCAGCCGGTCCGCCGACTCTAGGTCTTGCAGCCCGTTTTTCCGCTTGTCCGCGTGACCCAACTCCGATCGTTCTTTCTCCAGAGCCCACGTTTCCCCAGGCTCCCGGTAGGTAATCTTTCTGCTTCTGCTTGTCGCGTCACCGCTAACCATTGACCGCTTTTTTTTTTTTTTTTTTTTTTTTTTCTTTTTTTCTTTTTTTCTTTTTTTCTTTTTTTCTTTTTTTCTTTTTTTCTTTTTTTCTTTTTTTCTTTTTTTCTTTTTTTCTTTTTTTCTTTTTTTCTTTTTTTCTTTTTTTCTTTTTTTCTTTTTTTCTTTTTTTCTTTTTTTCTTTTTTTCTTTTTTTCTTTTTTTCTTTTTTTCTTTTTTTCTTTTTTTCTTTTTTTCTTTTTTTCTTTTTTTCTTTTTTTCTTTTTTTCTTTTTTTCTTTTTTTCTTTTTTTCTTTTTTTCTTTTTTTCTTTTTTTCTTTTTTTCTTTTTTTCTTTTTTTCTTTTTTTCTTTTTTTCTTTTTTTCTTTTTTTCTTTTTTTCTTTTTTTCTTTTTTTCTTTTTTTCTTTTTTTCTTTTTTTCTTTTTTTCTTTTTTTTGCTCCAGCCACCCCAGCAAAGGACACCGAGATGGCACCTGAAGACCCGTCCCATACCCCTTCCGGCTCACCGCCCAGCTCCCCGCAGTCCGTTCCACACGCCAAGATCCCGCAAGCCAGAACCGCCTGCGCCGCCTCGATCCACATGTTGGAGTCCACGGACCCGCCTTCTCCACCGGCCGATACCACTCCAAAGGCACCTTGACTCCTTGCCCCGCCAGCCGCTACTGTTTGAGCCGCGTCTCGTGACTCTCCGACTCTACGCCCTCAAGCCTTGTCAGTACCTATCCATCTACCGCCGCCTGCCAAGCCTGCCGCGGACACCAAAGCTGGGTTGCTAAATTGCCAACTTGCAGAAATCTCCCGCGACCCATGCAACACCTTCCCCGACAACCCCCTCTGGGAGAAAGCCGTGTTCCCCGCCGCCGCCGTACTTGACTTCGTAGGCGCCTTCCGCAATATGTACCGCGCCCTGCTTCACATCTCCGCAATAACGCCCGCAAAACGCCGCCGTAGGTACGCATTCTTCCTCGTCGGCATCAACCAGCTCGTCGAACGACTCGAGCTAGCCATTGTCGTTCCCGCCGACAAACGTACTCTCCAAGCTCAACAGAACATGGAGGACGTGCTACGGAACAAACCGCACCCCGCACAACCTACCACCGCGGACTATGACGCTCCTATCCCTGCGGAGCACATTCATACGGAGCATACCCGCCGCTCCTCTGACTCCCGACTTCCCTAGCTTCCCTTTTTCCGCTTTCTCTTCTCCTTCTCTGTTGTTGTCTCCCCCCTTGTATATAGTCCTATCCTGCGGAAACAATGCTTGAAATACACGCGCATCCTGAGCTCCGCACCCGGATAATTTCCACCTAGAGGGAGAAAACTACTGAGAATCCACAGCAAAGTGAGCAAAAAGGTCCGCCATCCCAAAAAAAATATTTTTATAAGTGCCTGGACCGCCCCAGAATGAGAACCACTTTAGTCCCCGCACTACGTTTTCCATTTTTATACTTCTTTCTTTTTTTTTTATTTTTTTATATCCACCACCCTTTTACCGTAACACAATCCAGAAAGAAACCACAATCCACGAGAGAAAAATTCCGCAAGGTACCTGGTCCGCCCCAGAAGGATTTTTCCGCACAAAAATCCCCGCACCCCGCACCTAGAAATACAGATAGACAACAAGCCAGTGAAACGTATAACAAAAACTGAAACCAAACTCTATAAGATAACAAACATTCTGGGGTGGCTATGTAACCTGGCTGTAGACCAGATAGCGCACCCCCTCACCAATGATCACTTGTGGCTTTTGCCTGCCACGGCTTTCCCCGCCCCAGCCTTTTTACCGCTGTCCCCTGCGGTCCGCAAACACCGACTCCGTTGCAATGGCGGATGTGCCTGATCCGCACCGTCCTCTTCCGACACCGCTTCCAAACCAGAATGCTCATTGCTAGATGCCGCATCCGTGTCCTTCGCACCATCTGAGCTCGCTGAAGACAAGACTTCCTCAGGGACCCAAACCTCCTCCTCAGAATCATCAGATTCCACGGTGTGGTGATTTATATAGGCAAGCGCGGTAGAATGTCCACGCGGGGATAGCGCGGGCGGGGAATGCACAAAGCCGCTCAGGCAGGGTGCATTCCGGTGACATAAGCACTGAGGTCAGGAAAGCACGCTAGGAAAGCTTACGGAAAGTCACGCGCGGATTGGAATGCACGGATTGCGGATTTTGGATCAGGTATTCGGATCGGAGCGGAAAAGACAGGGCTGAACTGCGGCGGGACTACACACGTGGACTGGTAGCAGCGGCGCATCAGCGGGTGAGCCATGACAGCCAGAGCGGGTTCCACCACCGGGTGGAACCGGGGTGAAGGCGGTGGCAAGAGAACGACTGACGGGGGCTAGACAGAGGACGGTGGGAGGGCAAGCGTTGGAGAGGAGCAGAGTCTGGGAAAGTGACAAGCGGGATAGCGGGCGGAGTAGGCGAACTAGTGCGGGAAAGTGTCAGACATGAGGGATTGGGTGGGAACGGCGATGTGCGTGGAGGGGAGGAGGGAAGGGGGGAATCTTGTATCCTAGAAAATTATTACGGATTTCACTCATCATCATTGTACTTACAACTACGGACGTACAAGAGTTATTGAGAGGATTATCTGTGTTCTTATTCTTATTGGAGAGTTACTTTGGATTCTTGCGCTTACAAAGTTGGCAGCTTTATTCACTTGCGGACTATTACGCTATAGATCAGGCTCGGTAGAGGAGCGCTGAAGGCTAGCGGAAAGTAGCAGTGCGGAGCCGAGTTACCGACAATCACACAGCCCGGACATCAATATTCTTGAAGGAGGCGGTTAGCGGACATTCTTCACCAGCCAACCAGCTTTCATTCTCACAATGGTCTGGTCGAAATCCGTAGAACCCCGTGCATAAAACCGTTTGACATGCGTCGCCGCCGCCCGCCGCTTCAGAAGCGTCCTGTCCAGTTCCTCCAGCTCATAACTTCCCCCAGGAAATTGCGACACAATGCGATAAGGACCATTCCATCGGTTAGCAAACAGCTTACCCCACTGAGACTCGAGGCTACGATTGTAAAGGAGAACCAATTCCCCCTTGCGGAGAGAATCCCGCAAGCGATGAGAACACCAACGGTCCCAATACCGGACCACCTTAGCACGACTCTCCTTAAGGCGCGTCGCCGCCTTCGCGATAACTGAATCCCGCCGCAACAGCTGCTCCGATTGCGCCAAAAGCAAGTCGTCCGCCGATTTAACTTTCCACCAGTCTACCGCCAGATACATGAACATCTCTATATCTACCGGCAAGACCGGCTGACACCTGAACAACATCTTGTACGGCGAATACCCCGTCGTCCGCATAGTGGAAATCCGATCGGCGAACAAAACGGCGGGCAGATACTGCTGCCACTTCTTACCGTCCTCGCCACACAGTTTCACCAGAGCGCTCTTGATTGGCTGATGGCCACGCTCAATCATTCCCGCACCTTCTGGGTAGTACTCCGTCACTTTACCAAACTTAGCGCCACACAACTCCACCAATTTCCGCAAGCCGCCACAAAATTCCACACCGCCGTCCACTGTGATAAGTCGCACACTCCCGAACCGCGCAAACCAGTCCTCTTCCAAAAACTGCTTGATTCGTCGCCGCCGTAAGATTAACCAGAGGTCACGCCTCCACCCAACCGGAAAGATCATCTCGCGCTACAATCAGGTACTTGAATTTCCCTGCCTTAATGTGCACCGCATCCATAGATATCCTACTGAATAGCGTGTCCGTTTCCGTAGGCTTCCTGATTTCTTTAGGCAGACGCTGACTACGCCTCTGGCATTGCTCGCAACTCCGCACCCATTGCCGCACACTCCTTGTAACACCCAGCCACCAAAACCGCGACTGCACTCGCCGTCTAGTTTCCGCTTCGCCTCGATGACCCAGCTCCTCGTGCAAACTCCGCAAGACAGCTTCCTGATCAATGCGCCGCGTCACTACCACCAAGTGCACCGGTGCGCTCCGACGTCATAGTTGACCCTCATGCACGAAGAAGTTCGCCGCTTTACGCTTGATCCAGCGCTGAACTGTTGGCCCAATTCCCGCAGGATAGCAAAGAGTCGTCAGGAACACCACCAAGTACTCGTACCTCGGCGTCTGAGTCACTGGCAAGCCTCCGCCCCCCTTCACGGCCACATCCTTTGCCATTCGCACATCAAGAATCCGCCGCTCCACGTCCAGCTGTTCCGCCAACGCAAATCGATCCTCATCGTCACCCAGGGGAATGCGGGAAAGCGCGTCCGGAAACGTGAACGCCTTGCCCAACACGTGCACCACTTCAAAAGAAAATAGCTGCAAGAATGCCACCCACCGCGTCATAGGGGCATTAGGCAACAATGGACAGTTGATCATCCACACCAACGCCTCCGCATCGACCAGTAATTCGAAATAGACGCCCCACAGTATGTGTTGCAATCTCTGCACGATTTTTGCCACTCCACACAGCTCCAACTTCGGCTGAGAATACCGCGACTCCACATCTGTAAACGTCACCGATTCATACAGCATGGGCCGATCCTTCCCGTCCTCTTCCTGGGTGAGTACTCCGCCCGCACCAAACTCACTTGAGTCCACTGCCAAACAAATTCCGCCGTTATCGTAGTTGAGTTCCTTTAACAAGATCTTTTGGCCTACTATGTCCTTCAGCATTGCGAACGCCTCATCACACTCTTGGGTCCAGTTCCACTCCGCATTCTTGCGTGTCAATCTCCGCATTGAACTCGCAATTTCCGCAAACCTCTCGATAAACATGCGCACGAAACTACATAACCCAAGGAACTGCAGGATATGAGACGCCGTGCGTGGTTTCGGCCAATCAAGTATCTTGTTCCGCTTAGGTTTCGCGACCCGCCATCCGTCTTTAGACACCTCGTGCCCTAGGACCTCCAGCGCCGGTACACAAACCACAAACTTCTTTCCTGAAACCGTAAGGCCCGCTTCCTTGATCCAAAACAAAACCCGCTCCAGAGCCACCGCGTATTCCCAGATAAACCGAGGAATATTAGGATTCTCCGCCAAAGTCGCTCCGCCTTAGTCACTCCTTGGTCCTTTCACGGCCGCATCCTCGATAAATATCTGCGCCGTATGAGGTAACTCATCCTGAAGGATCCAGGACATCTGCGCCTGATACACCACCACCGAATTTGTAGCCCCCTGCGGAAGCCGAGTAAGCTGCAAGCGCCCCAATTGCGTCTTGAACGCCGTCAGCGGCCTTGACTCCGCGTGGAATTCCCGCTGGTCGTATCCGCCCATTACATCCACCAGACCATAGCAAACCCGCCCCGCCATAGTGTCAATGAATTCCTCTATGCGTGGCGGTAATCCAGCGTCCCGTATAGTGACTGAATTAAGCCGTTGCAAGTCGTGCACAATCCGCAGACTCTTCTTGTCCTGCTTTATTACCGCAAAGATCGGACTAGAGTAACTGGAGCATGATTGCTCATACAACCCTGTCCGCAACCGTTCCCGCACCAGCTCCGTCATCTCTCCCCGAATCGCCGCTGGTATAGGGATGGGCCGTATCTGCCATGGCTCATGCGGAACCGTGGGTATTTGATAAGGATCCCCAATACTCCGCTTGAGTAAGCCCCGATCTTCCGGTCCAAATGACAACGCCTTCTCCCGCAACGTGATGGCTTTGGCCAATAAGTGGAACTCCTCCTTGTGGAGCCATTCCGGTGGCCCAAAGTTGAGACTGGCCATTTGTTCCGCCGTAATCCGCTTCGTTGGCTCAAACCTTGGCGGAAACCGATGCAGAGGTGTCTTGAACGGATCCCGGCTCCACTTGATCTCCCTCAATGGCGGGTTGAGCTCCTGCGGCATCGCCACATTTCGCGGCCGCACCTTCTTTGCCACCGGTTTATACCTCCCCCCGTTGACTCGGCCCATTCTTGCTTCACCGTTGCCGCCGATTGTCCTGGCCACAATCAAACCCCTGCGCGGACGTCTCATTTTGCTCACGACCGTGGCACAATGGTAGGGTTTCGTAGAAAGCTGACTCGGAAGTGCATACTTGGGAGGACTTACTTGTACACTGCTCGCCTCCGCCGCGCAGCTCCCAATTTCCGCTCTCCACTCGTCACTTGTCCCTGTCGCAGAGTAACGGCTCACCACAGTGGCGCTGTGGTAGTGCTTTGATCCTTCCACACTCAGAGATGCACACAATGGAAAGCTCATTTTGGTATTGAACTGCCTCGCCGTGCCTTTGCCAATACCCTCCCGCTTCTTAAATGTTGACCGTCCAGGCTGAGTCAAAGCTTCCTCCGCCCGGATAGCTTGGCCTACAACTAAAAATCCTCCGCGGGAGGCTCCGCACAGGGATGCAGTGCCCCATCGCCCACCTCCGTCACCCAATCTCCGCTTTGAGGCTGGCAGATGATTGTCTCGTACTGCTTCCCGTGAGTCCCTTCCACCCGCATCACTTCCTCTTGCCTTGCGGGACAGAAACGCAGTTGCGCTCGGAAAGCAAACAGTGCTGGTCGACCAAGGATGATCTTGTGAGACCTAGTCACCAAGAACAATAACTTCTTGACCACTCTCGCCACCTCCACGGTCTCCGCCTCCGCTATCCCGTCCACTTCACAAGTAAACCCACCCATTTTGCGGATTTTTATGTGAGTCTTCCACAGCACCAAGTTAGCCTCCAACGCCAAATCCGCCGGGAGAATGTTGATCATGGACCCCGTGTCGATCATAGCCCATTTCGTGACGTTTCCTACCCTCATACTCACGTATCCCAGTGGGCAGGACACGGCCGTAGATGGTAGAACGGGAATTGAATCCAGCGAGTGTCCAAACTCCGCACACTTAACCTCCGCAGTTTCCGTGTTAGTGGTGACAGCCGTTGCCGCTGGCTTCCTTTCACCTGACGCCTCTTTCAACACGCTGATCATCTCATCCGCCATCACCGGGGAAATTGCCACCAGCTCCCTCAAGGTAAGGGCTACCGTGGTTTCCGCGCTCATTGCTCGCCGTGCAACTTCTGCCGCCTTTTTCTTGTTGCCCCCCGCCACCGGAGCTACCGGAAGCTGCTTGAACGGCTCCGGTCTGACTTTAGGAGCGGGAACGGGATCCAAATCCATCTTCTCCAAACGCTCCCCTAAGAAGACTTCCCCCGTTTGCACGCACTTCACACTGCTGGCCACTGCCGGCGGCTTCCACACCATGCCCTTGACCATCCCAATATTCACTTTCCCTTCCACCTCTTTTCCTTTCGCCAAAGGTTGCCCGGCCCGCACCACGTCCCTCGGAACCGGTCCATCCACTGGCGTACAATCCGGCCAAAAGAAAGCGCGCCCCCACGAGGAACCTTTTCCCGCAGCCCGATCCGTTTCGAAGTACTTGCACTGATTCCGCATATGGCCAGTTTCCTTGCAGTAGTCACACACCGGAGGTCCTCGCCTCCACGGCGGCATCCCGCCAGCCTGCGGAGCACCGTCCGTCTGAGGAGCCGCAGGAGCCGCTGCTGGTGCCACGGCCGCCTGTTGTTCCTTCGGTTGCTTGTGCGCCGCTTTCTGCATGAACAGCTTCAATTCTTTCAGCGTATCCGCCAGGTCACTCACGTCTTTGACCGTCACCGGCGCCTGCGGAGCCGGTTCCGCCCTCACAACTGCATCTCCTTGGCTGTCGTTCATGAGCTCCAACACTTCAAGTTCCGCCTTGACAGCGGAGCGCAGCTCCTTCATGCTGGGCAGCAGTTTTGGCCCACCTAGTCGTGGTTTGACCATCAGTCCTCGCTTGTTAAGTCCCCAAAGCACCTTCTCAGTGAAGGTCCGGTCGAATCCCTTCAAGAAAATCCGCTTTGTCGTACCCATATCGGCCGTCACGATCTCGTTCCGCTCCAGATACCGCAGAACCTGGTCGAAACTGGTAATGTAGGACACATACTCCGCTCTTGTCCGCACACCGCCCTTTTCCGCACGCTCCAAAGTCACTCTCCCGATACCTGGGTCCACGATCTTCCCACCTCTCATGTAAGGGTTTCTCCCTTACTGAAACAGAAGTCAAGCTAGATGCATATATGCATATGCATATACATTGTAGGATTCTCTATATAAGCTTGTAGTACTTGACTGCTCTCATCCTCTCTTCTTCCCCAAGCTGGTCTTCACCTCGAGGTTCCCCTTTCCATCCCTTCTCACGACTCATTAGTGAAATATCATTTTTTTATATAGACTCCTGGCCTTTGGCCCTCCGTCCCACCGACCCTTCCAGTGAGGGTTCACTGAACCCTTACATCTCAAGTATCTCCTCCTTGAGCTTGGTCCAATCCTTACTCTCGAACCCCTTCATGTCCTCCACTTCCCGCAAGTCCTCGCCTTCCGGAAAGAAGTTGACCACCTGGTACGCTTTATCCGCATCCGTCAGACCTTCTTGCAGAGCCGCTCTTTTGAACTGGTCAATAAAACGCTCCACCTCCGCCTCTGAAAACTTAAGGTGCGGATAATCCCTGGGCCGTATCTTTGCTCCGCTCGGCGCAGGAGCCGCAGGTCGTTGTCCACCTAGCGCTTCTTCCATGGTCTCGTCTTCTGTCTCCTCTGGTCGAACTCCGTAAGTTCCGCTCTCGTTCCTCCCGCTGACACCGCTGGTCGATTGTTCAGGGTGCTCCGCTGGTACAACTGTCGCCTCCTTGCTGCGATTGACTGATTAGGTGAAAACTGACTCCGCGCTGACGAAAAAGATATCTGTCCTAGTCTCGGTCCTCCCGCTAATCCCAACCACAATTGTCTTTTGGCTGGTCTTGAAGAAGAACCTTCTCCGTTTTCCGCAATTACTGTGTCTCTGCTGTCCAAGCCGCCTGATCCGATCTGAGATTCTTCGTCACCTGGAGTAAAGAATTTGCCTTCAAAAGGGTTCATTCAACGTTTCCGCGCAAGTCTAGTTCCCGAGTATCCAATAACAACACAAAGTTGGGTTCCCGGCCAGACCCCCACTTGTGAGAAAGAAAGCTGGTTAGCTGGTGAAGAATGTCCGCTGACCGCCTTCTTCAAGAATATTGATGTCCGGGCTGTGTGATTGTCGGTAACTTGGCTCCGCACTGCTGCTTTCCGCTAGCCTTCAGCGCTCCTCTACCAAGCCTGATCTATAGTGTAATAATCCGCAAGTGAATAAAGCGCCGCACTTCGTAAGCGCAAGAATCCGCAGTAACTCTCCAATAAGAATAAGAACACAGATAATCTCCCAATAACTCTTGTACGTCCGTAGTTGTAAGTACAATGATGAGTGAAAAATCCGTAATAATTGATTGGATAAAGATTATTCGATGAGGAAAAGAGAGGAGAAAACCCCAAGCCACCCCCATCCTTCACTCCACGCATGTCACCTTTCCCACCCAATCCCGCACACCTGACACTTTCCCGCACTAGTCCTCCAGCTCCGCCTGCTATCCCGCTCGTCACTCTCCCAGACTCCGCTCCTCTCCGACGCTTGTCCTCCCACCATCCTCTGTCTAGCCCCCGTCAGTCGTTCTCTCGCCACCGCCTTCACCCCGGTTCCACCCGGTGGTGGAACCGGCTCTGGCTGTCATGGCTCACCCGCTGACGCGCCGCTGCTACCAGTCCACGTGTGTAGTCCCGCCGCAGTCCAGCCCTGTCTTTTCCGATCCGATCCGAATACCCGATCCAAAATCCGCGATCCGTGCATTCCAATCCGCGCGTGACTTTCCGTAAGCTTTCCTAACGTGCTTTCCTGACCTCATCCTCAGTGCTTATGTCACCGGAATGCACTCTGCCTGAGCGGCTTTGTGCATTCCCCGCCCGCGCTATCCCCGCGTGGACATTCTAGCGCGCTTGCCTATATAAATCACCACAAAGCCAGGAGTAATAAACTTTAGATATTGATGGAAGACTGAATTTTTGGTTCAGAGTAGGTCCATGCCGTCCCATCCTCCAAGTTCGAGCTCGAACTTGGACTCTGGGGAGTGACATGTAGCAGACATCTCATCACAACCTAGCGCGCACGCGCGCTACACAAAACAAGACCGGAGACAGAAACAAAACAAAACAAAGACCAACCCTCCTCATCCAAATCTGTCCAAAGCGCGCAAAGTGAAAGAAGAAGATAACAAACATGATGAAAGAAAAAGAAAAAGAAAACTGACAGGAGAACAAAACCACCAGCACAGAACAAGAGAAAAGAGGAGAAAGGAAGACCTGAAACGCCTTGAGGATGCGCCACGCTGCGCCGTTGAACTTGAGGAGGCCTTGAGGGCTGAAAGCTTCGCCATAACTTTGATTGAGTCGCGGGACTCAATTAGATTACCTAATCAGCATTGGTTGAGTCGCGGGACTCAATCAGATTACCTCATCATATTTGATTGAGTCGCGGGACCCAATGATGGCCGCCAGCGCGCGCCCTGCGCAATAAAATCTTGATCCTACGCGTGTACCAGTCTGTCCACCACAACGCCTCTGCCGCCCTCTTTGGAATTGTTGATTGATGAGGAGGGGGTTGAATCAGACTCAACACCTTATCTTTCTGTTCTAGGGTCCCTAAGCTATCTAGCGGTGGGCACACGCCCGGACATTGCCTTCACGGTCAATCTTCTGGCCCGCTTCTCAGCAAAACCGGGTGTAAATCATTGGAAAGGTGTGAAACACCTGCTCGGATATGTGGCGGGCTCAAGGGACATTCAACTTGACATAGTCCCGGACAACAGCAACAAGGCCCTCAAGTGCTTTTGTGACGCGTTGTGGGGCGGAGAACACAGCAGGTCCATGTAAGAGGCCGCTATAGAGGGGCGGGGCTCTTCACTGGGGCAGGACTCAGGGACACAGAGGCAGGGCCTCGAGCGGTTTCTAGAACCGCGGCGGGATGAATTGCTGACTCGGGAGAGATGTCAAGAGGATCTCTGCGTTAGTCTAGATACATGATATAAGGGGAGAGGGAAGAAGAGGTAGGAAGGGACTGAGCTTACCTGACTTGGGAGAGATGTCAAGACGATCTCTGCCGAGTCAGGAGGGGCGGGGGAAGAGCAAGACTATAAGCGGGATCAATATTTGGGATCCTGTGATCCTGCTTGTGACACCTCCGAAGGGGGGGGTTACAATCTCCTCCCCTATGGGGAGATCCGGAACTGTGTAGCGGGCGGTGTCTGTGGTTCGGGTTGAATGTTATTAGAGGTGTAAAATGAGTAGAAGTCAGTGGGGCGTTAGGAGGGGTGGTAGTCTGAGGATCGGGGGAGCTGTGCCATTGGCGAGGCGGGGTCGACTCGTCCGTGTGTGTCGTTATCGGAGCCGCAGGGCCCCGTGGTGTCAGATCAACAGTGGTAGGTGCACACAGTATGAAGAGGGGGGTGGGCGTGTGCATGGGGATCAGAAAGGGGGGGCAGGGGGTGGAGGCGCGCGGGGCTTGATCTTGATCAATTGGTGCTCAATGGATCCGTGGGCGCTTCGCTGGGAGTCGAGGGGGTCGGACTGTGCGAATGTGTCCCCGTAAGCACCTGCCCTTGTGCAATAAGTGAAGCTTGCGTGTGGGGGACGGTGAGGGGTGTACGTACCGTTCGTCCGGCAAGGGGCCAAGGATGGCTGCTACGCGGGCTTCGAGAGAGGCGTCGAAATACGGGGAAGAATCGGCTAACCGCTGTACTGCGGTTTCTTCCATGTCCTCTGTGACCAGGTCAGCGACGTCCGCGGCCGTGTACGGGATGTGTGCGTCCAGCGTTCCCAATGCTGCAGCCGAGGTCACGTCCAGATGGGGGAACAGGTCGTCTTCGTCCTCATCCCACTCGTCCTCCTCCACAACCCCTGCCACTCCCGCCGGTTGTCCTGTCGGGCGGCCCGGTCCAGTGGTGTTGCGTGCCGTGGAGGGTCCCCGCGGGCTGCTCCATGCCTTGGGTCTTGTATAGTTGTCTGGCTTCACTGGAGGCCGGAAGTCCGTCGGGACGACAACTCTGGTGCGGTCCATTGGTCCCAGGCAGCTTCCGGGTGTCGTGCCGCAGTGGCGTTTGCAGAAGTGACAGAGGCCGACAGAGTCAAGATACGAGTGTATGCGCCAGAAGTACTCTTCCCGAGGTAGGCCATTGTACCTCCCCTCAGTATTTGCGGGGCCGTCAGTGTTTGTGTGCGGGGCCGCTGCTGGGCGGTTGCGGCCTCCTGTCGCTCGTCTAGGTATGGCATCGTAGATAGTCCTGACTCGTCGGGCAAAGTGATCGTACTCGAAGGGGTCCGCTTCGAGGAGCTCGAACATGTGGACTTGTCCCCGCAGTTCTGCCGAGAGGCCTAGGACAATCCAGTCGGCCAGTTCTTCGTCCGGCATCACAAGCGGGTCGGCTGCGAAGTTCACCATGCGCTGGAGCGTCCGCGCTCGCGTCTCAAACTGTGTGAATGTCTCCGTTTCTGCCATGCGGAGGTTTCGGATCTGTCCCTTGATTTCTCGTCGCCAACGGAGGGGGAGCGCGGTCGTAAAGAGGGCCTCCTTAAAGGCCACCCAAGTCCGGGTGAGGTAATTGGCGGCTTCGTTGGAGTAGAAGGACAAGAGATTGGTTTCCTTGATCAGAGTCCCTGCGATCCGGATTTTGTCGCTGTCCAGGGTCACGGCCTTTGTGCCAAAAATGATTTCTAGGCCATAGATCCAGGTCAAGAAAACCTCAATGTCCTGAAATGGACCTGTGAACACCGGGCCGTCCGATGTGCGGAACCGTTGCAAGTCGATTCGGCCGTCGCGTGGCAGTGCCGTGGGGGGAGTCTTGGTTGGGGTCACCAAGACTTTCGTGATTGCCTCCTCTAGTCGCCTCAGTCGGTTACGGTCCTCTCGGGCTTGCTGTTCCGCGGCTAGCCTGGCGTCGAAGTTCGCTTGCTGCATCTGCAACGTCATTTGTTGCATCTCAGCGAATATCCCCATGATGGATCGGTCCGTCGGTGCGGGTGGCGCAGGGGGGGCGATGTTGGCAGCCGGTTCCGCTGTAGGGCTCGCGGGTTTCTGTGTCAGGCTGTCATCTGGTCCCAGGCCGGCGTTGTCCTGCATTGGCTCACTGGTCGAGGGTTTGGCTGGTGGGGGCGGGCCGATTGGGTTGTGCGACGCCGTCTGGATGGTGTTTGAGGGATCCGGCGCGCTCATGGTCTGATGTGGGGGGGGAAGTGCTAGTGGGGCCGAGATTAGTGGGTAAATCGGGCCGCTTGGCGGGGGCGGGGGGCGGATCTCGGTCGGGGGGATGATTTCCCAGGCTCGCACGTTCGGTGGATCCGCGGGTGCCGCGGAGAACAAGGATGGTTCTGGTGGGGCTTGGAAGCCGATCGCTGGGGGAAGGGTGAAGGATGAGGCGAGTGACGCCGGACAGGAGCTGGTCTCTTGGGGTTTGGTTGGTGCAATGAGTGGGCCCGGGGTCGTCAATTCCAAGTCACTGGGGCTGGGAGCGGCTTTGGATGACGAGGCCTTTGCAAGACGTTTTGCCTTGTTCGCTGCTCGGATAAGGGCCTCGGTGTCGGTGATGGCGAGTAGTCGGTCTGACGAGACAGTTTGTCTTGTGGACATGAGGGGGCGTTGAGTCTCGGACGCTTTAGGAGAGGGAAGGAAAGGCGAGGAAAGTGGCAGGGTCAGGCAGATCAGATTCAGGTGGGGCAGATTCAGGTGTAGTCGGGGCGGGTTCAGATTCAGAAGGTTCAGATTCAGATGGTTTGGTTCAGATTCAGATAGGGCAGATTGAAAGTGCAGACGGTATCGAGGGCAGAATGATGGAGTTGGTTCGAGGTTCTAGAAAAAAAAAGTGTAAGAGGCCGCTATAGAGGGGCGGGGCTCTTCACTGGGGCAGGACTCAGGGACACAGAGGCAGGGCCTCAAGCGGTTTCTAGAACCGCGGCGGGATGAATTGCTGACTCAGGAGAGATGTCAAGACGATCTCTGCGTTAGTCTAGATACATGATATAAGGGGAGAGGGAAGAAGAGGTAGGAAGGGACTGAGCTTACCTGACTCGGGAGAGATGTCAAGACGATCTCTGCCGAGTCAGGAGGGGCGGGGGAAGAGCGAGACTATAAGCGGGATCAATATTTGGGATCCTGTGATCCTGCTTGTGACACCTCCGAAGGGGGGGGGGTTACAGTCCACATATGGGATACTGTGTAAGGAGTTGGAATCTCCTTCACTGTTGAGTGGCTTGTGAGGGGCACAAAGGCACAGATTCTAGAACCAGGGACTGTAATTTCAATGATGAGCAGGAACTAGCTCAGAGAGATGTGTCAGTCTACAGGGATCTCTGCTGAACTAGGGAAGGAACGGGATGAGACTAAGTACCAGGTGGGTTATGTAATCTAGTGATAGCTATGTAACATCCTTGTGAGACCCCAAAGGAGGGGGCTTACATACTGATCAGTTTCTATGGGTGCCCAGTACTTTGGGCCTCTTGTCTTTTTGCCACAGTAGCTGCATCCACCTGTCAAGCGGATTACATGGCACAAGGCATGTATTATGGGTCAAACATTTGCTAACTGATGTTTTAAAGAACGATTTCAAGGTTCATCTGCATTGCGACAACCAGGCGGCTATCCAAGTTAGCACATCTCCGGCTCTTTGCCTCGTCCCTTGCGCCCCTCGACAACAATCAGCAAAGACCCCTATTTAGGAGTCTTACACTTTTTTTTTCTAGTTCCATCAATCATTGGCTCGCCTTCATTGGCTCCCAGCCTTGACCTCTGGATTTTCTTTTCCCTTAACTTCTGATCTTCTCCACGACCTTCTTTGGTTGCGCTCGCTCGCCCCGGCACCCTTCTGTCTTGAGGAGCCGACCTGAACCGCCCCTCTCCTGTTCTGAACTGCGAACCTGAATGTAGCCTAAGCAATGCCAACTCAATTTGGTTGCTAGGCAGGAAAAAAAACAATATTCAAATCCATACAGCCAAAAGGGGTATGAAAAAAACACATTTGAAGGTACCTAGCCAACGAGCCGGGATGAGCCCACACATCTCAGAGCCAAGCGACCAAGCGTGATTCCTCACCGGCATGCCGGTGGTGCTGGCTGCCCGCCAAGGAGAATGTTTCCTGAGACAGCCGGGTATGTATCAGGCAAGCGGGCACACCCCGTACATAGCTGCTCTCTGCAAGAACGTACGATGATATCGCCGAGGAGGAGGCCTCTCCGGCGAGGGGGTCTTTTGACTGCTTGCTGTGGAGGAATCTTCCTTGGAATCATCCCCGGCGAGCAGATCGCCACTCGCCCGTGAGGACTCCTCCTACGCGAGCACCTTGCACCTGCTTGCCAAGAAATCTTTCTCGACAAGCAGGTACAAGTGATCCGGGGCAATGGAAGAATAATTGTTCCGGCCGAGTACAAAGGGCGCCAGCAGAAGAAGCTCCAAGTGTATGTATAACATGTATCTGCTTGACCGAGATAATTCCTAGACCTTGGCAAGCAGGTGTCATTTCCACATCCAAGGGCAAGAGGAAGCCTGCTGGGCGAGCGGAAGGGAATCCATCTTTGCCGAGTGTGTGCAAAATTGCTTGCCGAGGTCCTCGGCAAGCAGGCACTCATTACTCCCAGGGGCAAGCCAAAAATTTTTCCCCACCAAATAGGTACAAAGGTGTTGCCCGCTTGGTTGACCAGGGACCCAATTGGGAGGTTCAATAGCTGAGGTTGATCCTCCATCAAGTGCATATCTATGGTGGATTCTCTCAATCCAGAATTGCTTAGGTTAGATTCAACTTGCCTTCTGAACTCCACCTATCAACTGTTTTGTTTGATTGAACGGCCCCCACCTTCCTCTTCTTTTCATGGCCTCAAGTGTCTCAGCGCCCGCGCTCTTTGACTCCTAGAACAAACAGACTACCGTTCGACTGGATGATGGTCGGTAGTGTCAGCTGACTGCTCAACAACGACCAAGCCTGCCTTGCCTCCGCTTCCCCATTGCCTCCTTCAACAACTCCCCGCCGCGATCCATCCGCCATCTCGTCGTCCTGACCGGGCCTATCTGCTCCTTCAAAGCGCTTGCTTTACCCCCTACCCATCCTGTCCAAGCCCCCGGAAGTACCCAAGCTTGTCTTGCCTCAAAACGTTCCCCTAGCCTTCCGATTACTTACATACCCTGTCAACGTTTTTTGACCCGCGGACGGCTTCCTTGGCTACCAAAGACTGCCTAAGACCTGCTCCCTCTGAAGATTCAAAGCAAGGATCATCTCAATCAGCTGGTTGCCCCTCTCAGACACTGTTAAGAACCCTGGGTCTCCTCAGGCCTTTCTGCCCAGCTCGGCCCGCCCTGGCTTCCTAACCACCCAGCAAAACTCCTACCCTGCCCTTTCAATCTCTTCCTGGACGTACTCGGACGTCCAAGCTTTCTGACTACACGAGTGGCGACATCCTTTCATCCTTGACAACATCCTTGGCCTTACAAGGACTTCATTGTCCCACCGACGGCTTCCTGGACCCGCCAATGGCTTCCTGGACCTGCCAATGGCTTCCTGGACTCGCCGATTGCTGTCTTGAACTCCCGATGAACTCCCTGCCCTCCCCAATGACTTCACTGAATTCCTACCATCCCCCAAACACATTTCCCGTCCTGTCCTGCCTGGCCCGCCCGTATCGCCCGTTGTGGTATGCTTTATGGTTACCCATCTAGCCCATTTCAAAATTTCCTGTTTTCTCATATGTACACTCACAAATCACCCAATACGGCAACACCACTGGATTCTACGGCCAAAACTACACAGGACACCATGGACAACACACCTTAAACCCCTCTGGATCACAAGTTACAACCCCTTCAAGACACTATCATTCAGTTACATACACACAAAACACCATACTCAGGTCATGTAATCTGTTACATGAACCACACTTACCCAGGACATGTAACCAGTTACATGTACCACCCTGACAGTTTGTCTACCCTTCACATATCCTTTACCTCATCAGCTGCACTCATTTCATTGTGTTATGCACATGTCATGCAGTGTCATGCAGTGTCATGCACACTTGATGCAGGCTTATGCAGTCTTATGCAGGTGCATGCAGACTAGTGTGATAGGGGCTGCAGTCTGACAGTTGACAGATGACACCATGCAGGTGTCAAGATAGCAAAAACCCCTCATGCAGCTTGCAGATGACATCATATGACAAGCCAGGCCAGCTAAAACACCTCACCTCCTGTCTCTCACTAGCTGAATTCCCTCATATGACATCATGACCTCATGTGACCTGTCAACCACCAGCCAAAATACCTCATTGTGGCTTTCAGGGCAGCTAAAACCCCTCATTCTCTTGTTCCCCTGGAGCTAAAATTTCTCACTCTTTTCTATTTAAGGAGGCTCTCCTCCCCCCAGTTGTAATTTCTCGGAGCAAACTACTTGCACTCAGCTTACCCCATAACAGTACAATACTTGCTCACTCTACAGTATTAGCCCACTCTATATTGTGGTTTTACACCCTTACATACAAATTACAACCTTATTACAACACTTACACATCAGCTACATCACCATAACCCTTAAGCCACCTGCTCAAAGTAGGCTATCTTTTGATACACCTCCACTATCACTACATAAACCTTCCAATCATAGATTGGGGGGCTTTTTTTAGTTTCTAGTGACCCAGGAAAGGCAGAGGTAACCTCATTCATCCCTTTCCGCACTCAGGAAAAGGTTCTCAGGAACAATTTTGAGCTTTACACCGTCCTGTCCTGCCCGCCCCGCCCGTCCCGTTGTGGAACTCCGACCGGTGCTGGGCAGTCGGCAGTTACTGGAAGGGATGTTGTGCTCTTGCGCTGCCTTCGCAGTGATCCGGAAAAGAGTCGTGGATTCGAGTTATAGCTTTGAGGGGGGGGGGGGGGGGATTTATGTTGAGAGGCAACGAGGTTTAGATCCTCGTTGGCGGTGGTTTGTGTTGAAAGATCAAGGGAAAAGAAGTGATTTCGGAAGGGAACCGGCGTTAGGGGCTGGAAGTTGTGATCAGGGAGAGGGTTTTGCGACTTGGGACTCGGCGGCTGAGAGCTTGAAACTCAGAAGGCACGCAGGGAAGTGATCAATAAGCTTTTTGATATCTATTTGCTGGGACTTGGGGTTGCGATGGATGATCTGAGATGAAAATTATGGTTCAGACGAAGTCCATGCCGCCCCATCCTCTGAGTTCGAGCTGAACTCAGAGTCTGGGGACTGTGGCATGCTGCGGACAAGTCATCATACACCCGCGCGCACAAGCGCGCAACAACAACAACAACAGAAGAGAAAGAAGCAAGAAACAACAGCAACAGAAGAAAACCAACCCTCCGCATAACAAAAACCTTTCCAACGCGCGCCTTTTAGAAATAGAAGAACATAAGACAGAAAAAGAAAAAGAAAAGCAACAAACAAACACAAAAGAAACCAAGGCCTAATCCTGAAACGTCTTGAGGATTCCACCGCGCGCAACGCGCGCTAATTGACCTTGACGCCCATGAGTTGATGTCTTGATGGCTGAAAAGTTTAGGGATCCACTGCGCCATGGGCGCCACGAAAAAAGTCACCACATCTCCACCACACTTGCAGTCTGTCCCTAGACTGCTCGTCTTCCATCGGTGCACTAAAAATAGAGAAAAGAAAAGAAAGAAGGGGAAAAGGATCCTAAAGACAAAGAGGAGAAAACCGGGCGCCAACGCAACACTCACGAGTGTGGCAAGAAGTAGGGTTTCGACGAATAACGGTAGTAACTACCCGGGAAGTGCATACCAGGAGAGGAACTTACTTCTGGTCAGGAAAGTCCTCGCGGGAATAAAACCTTTTTACTTGATCCGCGGCAAAACGCCGTTTCAATTCCGTGCCGTCGAGTTCCGCTAGGACGTAGGAACCTCCAGGAACCTGTTTCACGATGCGGTAGGGGCCGTTCCAACGGTGGGCAAACAACTGCCCCCACTGCGTCTCCAAAGACCTGTTGAAAGCAA
The DNA here is from genome assembly GCF_026914185.1 of Puccinia triticina. Classification (NCBI taxonomy): domain Eukaryota; kingdom Fungi; phylum Basidiomycota; class Pucciniomycetes; order Pucciniales; family Pucciniaceae; genus Puccinia; species Puccinia triticina. Next base: position 8,644,073 of record NC_070559.1, on the reverse strand, counting down.
GAACTCGATCGCCAGGCTTGAGAGGTTCTCAAACCCTCGCCGCGTTCTTCTCTTCCCAATAGCGCAAGGAGTTGCCCCGCGCGTCCATCAGCTTCTTGTAAGCAATCCCACGAGTCTCCTCGCTGCGCTCTAGTTGACGAGAGCGCGCAACGAGGAGGCCGGACGTGTCCTTCACCGCGTCCCAGTCGACGCCAAGATAAGATTCAATTTCGAGATCCAGAGGAAGCACTGCGCGCTGGCCAAAAACGATCTCATAGGGGGAGTAGCCGGTCGTCCTCTTGGTGGAGATCCGGTCGGAAAAAAGCACAAGGGGCAAGTACTTGCGACAATTCTTCCCACTCTCGCCGGCCAGCTTCACCAACGCAGACTTGAGGGGTCCGTGGCCGCGCTCAACCATGCCCTGTCCTCCGGGATAATAGGGTGTAGAGACGCGGTGCTGGCCTGGGAGCTCGCGCAGCATCTCGGCCAAGGCGCCGCCAAACTCGGATCCGCCGTCTGTCAAATAGGAGCGTGCTAGTCCGTAGCGCATTGTCCAGTTCTCTTGAAGAAAGGCCGCAACTGCCTCCGAACTGAGATTCTTCAGGATCTTGGCCTCGAACCACCCTGAGAAGTCATCGCGCGCCACAATCAGGTATTTAGCGCCACTAGCCTTGAGATGAACAGCGTCCATTGAAACACGCCCAAAAACCGTGGATTCTCCGGTTGGATAACGCAGTTCTTGAGGGCGCCTGAGGTCTTTCTTCTGACAAGCCTCGCAGCTCTGGCACCATCGCGCCACAGATTGCTTGAGAGATGGCCACCAGAAGCGCTCCAAAACACGTTGATAGGTCTCCGCGGTGCCACGGTGGCCCAAGCTCTCGTGAAGCTTAGACAGGATCAAGTCTTGCTTTGCTGGAATGGTTACGACGATGCGCGGCAAAGGGCTGGCGCGCTTCATGAGACGGCCTGCTTGCAGAAAGAAACCCACGGACCTGCGCTTCAAAGCGCGAAACTCTTGCACGTCGGAGCCGTCAGGCTGAGCCAAAGTCGCCAGGAAGATCTCCATTTGGCGCCAAAAGCCTTCTTGATACCCAGAGTAGCCTGAAGCCGTGTCCACAGAAAATTAAAGAAGAGGTCTAATCACCGGTGAATCCTCGTCAAACTCTGAGGAGGGAGGATCTGAGTCTTCTTCGCCTTGAGGGCGGCGAGAGAGGCCATCCGGCATAGTGAAGGATTTACCCGGGCAGTGGACAATTTCGAAGGAAAAAAGTTGGATGAAAGCCACCCAGCGCGTCATCGGCGCATTGGGTAGGCTTGGCGCATTGATCATTTGAATGAGAGACTGCGCATCGACCTGGAGCTCGAAATGCTGCCCCCACAAAATGGTCTGGAGCTTCTTGAGGATCCGAGCAACGCCGCATAACTCCAGTTTTGACTGAGAGTACCTTGACTCGACATCGGAAAACAGCAAGGACTCGTAGAGGGCAGGCCGGTCCAACCCGTTCGAATCTTCCTGGGAGAGGACTGCGCCAGCCGCGTGAAAGCTGGAATCTACCGCGAGCTTGATTTTTCCCGCCTCCGGTCCGTAATTGATTTTGACAAGGACAATGTCCTTCCCAACAATGCGCTTCAACTCCTCAAACGCGTTCTCACAGTCAGGAGTCCAAAGAAATTCGGTGTCCTTACGCGTCAGGCGGCGAAGTGGCAAACAGAGTTGAGACAGGAAGGGGATGAAGATCCTAACATACACGACGACACCCAAAAACCCGCGCACCTCTGTCGCATTAACCGGGGTTGGCCAAGAGAGGATTTTGTTGACTTTGCTCTTCGCCATACGACGGCCCTCCTTGCACACTACGTGGCCCACAATCTCCAAGGCAGGCACGCACGCCGCGAGCTTCAACGCCGACACGGTCAACCCGGATTCTTTGATTCTGAACAAAATGCGCTCCGAGGTTTCGGCGTATTCCCAGATGAAGCGCCGGATTCCGGGGTGCCAGTCTAAGACTTCATTCTCATAATCTGACGCTGGGCCTTTGATTCCACCGTCATCAATAAAAATACCCGCGTGCTCCGGGATTTTGTCTTGAAGAATCCAGACCATTTGTGCCTGATACACCGCGACGGAATTCGTTGCGCCCTGAGGGAGCCGGGTGAGCTGGAACCTTCCAAGCAGCGTATCAAACGTCATGAGTGGCCTTGAGATCGGATGCAGGGCGCGCTCGTCGTAGCCGCCCATGATGTCGCCGAGGCCGTAGCAAGCGCGACCAGAAAAGGATTCTACGAATTCTTCAGTAGCCGGAGGAACGCCGGCATCTTGAATCGTGACTTTATTTAACGGCTGAAGGTCGTGGACTATCCGCAGCTTGCCATTGCCTTTGAGCACACAGAACACAGGACTCGTGTAGCTTGACGTAGATTGTTCGTAGAGGCCTTTGCGGACACGCTCGCGGATGATCTTCGTGTATTCTTCCATCTTAGCCGCAGGAATTGGGATCTTCCTCTTCTGCCAAGGTTTGTGCTCCACCACGGGTATGATGTAAGGAAGCCCGTATGACTCCTTGAGCAAACCGCGCTGAGACTCGTTGAAAGCTATGGAGAGGTTTCTTTCCGCCAGCACGTTCTTGATGAGGTCCAATTCTGCCGAGTTTAGCCACCCCGGAGGACTGAAGTTGACTACTTGAAGACTCTGCTCCGTGACTCGTCCGCGTGGCACGAAGGGGCCGGCCAAGGAGCGCGAAAGACCGCGGTAAGGATCGCGAGACAAAGGAGGGCGCTGCAGCGGAGGATTGAGACTTTGTGGCATGGGTTGATTCACCGGTTTGACCTTTCGCGCCACTGGTTTGTATTTCGCGGCGAAAGAGAGGAGTCCGCCCTCCTTCCACAATTCCACAAGCGCCTGTTGCGCGCAATGATTGAGTCCACATTTGAGAAGCCGCCAAGTCCGATGTTCCGCGCTGTCCTCGAAAGCTGCCTTCTCTGCAAAAGAGAGTCCAGACGAATGGGAGTGGCTCACGAGTGTGGCGCGTGGTAGGGCTTTCAAAGTTTGCAGAGCATCACGCCTTGGAGGTGCACATGGGGAGGAACTTACTTCTACTCCTAATGGTCTCCACGGCGGTCCAAACTCCACCACACCACCCTCACAATCCAGGGTCCAAGAAAATAGTTTAACCTCATTACAGAGGATCTTTAGTTTTTCCTTGTCGCGGAGGCTTGGGAGTTTAGGCTCATCGCGGAGTCGAACTAGATTACCCTCATTGTGGAGGACGCCACAAGACATATCTAGTTTATGCTCATTCCGGAGACTAGACTGAGATGATCCGTTTCGGGGAGAATAGGGAAGTTTATTCTTGTTGCGGAGACGTGTCGGATAGGGTGGAGCATCGCCTGAAACCAGAGGAAAGTCCAAAGGATGCGGGCGGCTCACGAATGTGGCTGAAGTAGAGTTTTTTACAAAGGTGGCGGTATCTTGCCCGGAGGTGCATAATCAGGAGGAACTTACTTTCAGTTCTCCCTGCCTCCGTGGAACACCTATTTTCTCCTCGCCACCTATTTGGCCTGATCTTGAATCGAATGAAGCGCCGCTTTGGCGCTTGAGAGAATTGAAGTGAGATGAGACGGAATGGAAAGACTGGGCCTTGAAATCGGACGCAATGTTTTTGGCTTTTTTGGGAGTTTTTTGCTGTTTTTGGATTTGCTGATTTTGAGAAGATGATAAGGAAAAGAAAGAAACCGAACCGTGAGCCTCTGAATTAATAGTTGGCTCCGCGACAGGACTGCGAGACTCTAAATTAAGTCCGCCGCTTTCCGAGCCAACCCGCTCTATAAAAAATGACGGCCCTCCACGGGATCGTCGCGCGCTTTCCCTTTGCGCGTCAATATTGCCTTGCGACCGCCGCCCGGAAAGTCACGCTCCCAGCGGCCAGAATCCACAGAACAAAGGGTCAGCTCGATTTTCTGACCATTAGCGTCCGGGAGGAGGATCTTCTCGCCCGTCTGACCGGAGAAGTCGAGTGTGACATCAAAATCCATGAGAAAGGGCCTTCCCAAGATGATGGGGCCGTCCACGCGCGTGATCCAAAAGTGGCAAGTGCCCACTATCGACTTCCCAATCCTAATGGGAACGTCTTCGGCGACGCCAACCAACTTGCACGCCTGATTGCCGATCCCATAAACCGCAGAGTTGAAGTTGACGCGAGGGCTTAGGTTAAGCTTTGATGCCTTCGCATCCGAGATCAAATTTAGCTGAGATCCTGAATCTACTAGAGGGGCAGCGTTCCCTTCGTCCTCTCCGAGCAAGCAGGGTAAATACCCCAACGGACAGGAATACAACCGATTTTCTTCCTCTTGAGGCGGAGACTCTTCCAAAAGCGTCCCAGAATGAACCTTCAGATCCTCCGAACTGACTTCCACGCGGCGCTTCGAGACCCAACGTTTCATCCCATCAGCAACCGCCGGCGCGACGGCGCATAGCTCTGCAACCGTGACCGTCAACGGAAGATCGGAAATCTTTTGAAGCATACCTTCCACCGCCCGGGGATGGTCCTTGGCTATCCCTCTTTCAAATCTCACTCTTGAAGGGGCCCCGTCGGTTTTAGCGACGGCTGGCGAGGGCGCGGTTTCGGCCGGCACTGGCTGCGAAGGCTGGCTCGCCGGAGAGCGCTCGAAAAGCTCAGGCTCTTCGTCCATATCCTCAGCTTCTGATCCGGAGTTAGGAGAAGCCGCCTTCTTCGGGGTCTTCCTAGCGGCAGAAGCTGGAACTGCAGGGGCCTTGTAAGGTTTAGGCACCTTGTGCTTCTTGCGCGCCGGGTCGGATTGATAAGAGCTCGAAAAGGATTGAGATGACACCGCGGGGGGATACCAGGGATCCAAGGAGCCGCACGTGGCCCGATACTCCGTGGTCGCCAAACTAGACTGGGGTTGGAAAGATGCCATGACGTGGCGAATCGGTCGTGAAGCGTCAAAAGGAATCAAAGCGCCATTCGGGAGGAAGAAATTGGTACCTTTTTGCTCCACCAGCTTCTCCTCCTTGTCTTTCTTGAGCTCGAAACAACGGGCAGTACCATGACCCTCGCGATGACAGTAGTAACAAACCAGAGGTCCACGCAATCCTGACGGCGCAGCAGCGGCGGAAGACGAAACTGAAAACTCCTTCTTCAGCCGCTGCTCGAAAGACTGGAGCATGCGAGACAGGTCGTCCACCGTGGCCGGCGCCTGAGACTGAACCGGGGCATCCTTAGGTCGCCGATCGGCCTCCATCTTCTTCATAATCTCGTTGGACTCCTTGAAACCCATCGCAACCGGTGCCGAAGCTAAAGACTTGACCTGCTCCGAAGTGAAGGCTACCTCCTCCTCCATTTCTGAGGAAGCTGCCTCACGAAGCTCCTTGAGCGCGGGAAGAAGGTAACGCCCATCCAGAGTTTTCGCCATCTTCTTTTCCTTGATGAGGTGAGACTTGATCCTCTGCTGAAAACCGGAAGAGAACAAAAAGAAAAAGAAGTCAACCGCCAAATCTTCGGACGACAGATGCGCATACCGGATCAGATAGGAAAGGATGACGTCAAAAGTGGACTTAAAAGACCGGTAATCCTCGAGGGTTGAGATTCCCTCCTTAGCGACCCACGTGTCCTTAAGGGTTTGCAGATGGGCAACCGTGTATCGCACCACGTCCACCTGCCCCCACCGTTCCATCATCTGTGCCTTGAGAGTGGGCCACGACTTGCTTGTGTATCCGCTCATATCCCAAACAGCGTCCTGAATATCCTCGCTCCCGAGAAAGGACGGAATCTGGAGGACCATATCCTCTTCGGAAGCGCCGTCTAGATTTGCGGCCAGTTCATATTGACAAAGGAAGGCTTCGACCCTCGTTCCAACGAACTTCAACGCACGGTCTTGGGGCTTGATCTTTACCATTCGACTGGTGGAAGGGGCTGCGGGCGCGTCTGCCATGCCAAAACGAAAAGATCTGGGTTTTGATTTGAAGAAAGAAAACGAGTCCGGTGCGGCTCACAGACGTGGCAGATGTAATGCTTTGACGGCGTGTAGTAGAACCCTGGAGGTGCACAATTGGGAGGACTTACTTTTACTCCCTTGCGCCTCCACCGCTGAACACTAAAAAAAACAAAAAAAGCAAAAAAGAAAGGGATAAGAACAGCTGCTCAGTGAAAGAGCAGGGTTGGTGACCGCCAAGCGTCTTGAAATCCCGTAGAGACGAGACTGTAAATCTTGAGGTCGCTGGTTCGATCCCGGCTCGGGGGACCAAATGTGGAACTCCGACCGGTGCTGGGCCGTCGGCAGTTACTGGAAGGGATGTTGCGCCCTTGCGCTGCCTTCGCGGTGATCCGGAAAAGAGTCTTGGATTCGAGTTATAGCTTTGAGGGGGGGGGGATTTATGTTGAGAGGCGACGAGGTTTAGATCCTCGTCGGCGGTGGTTTGTGTTGAAAGATCAAGGGAAAAGAAGTGATTTCGGAAGGTTACCGGCGTTAGGGGCCGGAAGTTGTGATCAGGGAGAGGGTTTTGCGACTCGGGACTCGGCGGCTGAGAGCTTGAAACTCAGAAGGCACGCAGGGAAGTGATCAATAAGCTTTTTGATATCTATTTGCTGGGACTTGGGGTTGCAATGGATGATCTGCGATGAAAATTATGGTTCAGACGAAGTCCATGCCACCCCATCCTCTGAGTTCGAGCTGAACTCAGAGTCTGGGGACTGTGGCATGCTGCGGACAAGTCATCATACACCCGCGCGCACAAGCGCGCAACAACAACAACAACAGAAGAGAAAGAAGCAAGAAACAACAGCAACAGAAGAAAACCAACCCTCCGCATAACAAAAACCTTTCCAACGCGCGCCTTTTAGAAATAGAAGAGCATAAGACAGAAAAAGAAAATGAAAAGCAACAAACAAACACAAAAGAAACCAAGGCCTAATCCTGAAACGTCTTGAGGATTCCACCGCGCGCAACGCGCGCTAATTGACCTTGACGCCCATGAGTTGATGTCTTGATGGCTGAAAAGTTGAGGGATCCACTGCGCCATGGGCGCCACGAAAAAAGTCACCACACCGTCCTGCCCGTATTGCCCGTCCCGTCCTGCCCGTTTTGCCCGTCCCGTCCTGCCCGCCCCGCCCGACCCGTCCTTCCTGTCCCGCCCATCTTTGTGAATCCCCTGCCAAGTTGATGTCTCCTCCGGCCCCTCCTCCATCAACTCAACTTTATTTCTCTGAAAATTCTTTTTAAATCGACTGTCTCCACCCGCCATTGTACAGCAGAACTCAACAGAACATTTCCTGAGGAATGGTTAAATGGTCTTCTGATTGAGCAATGTGGATGATGGACTAGCGGGGTGGAATTGAAGAACCTGAATTACTTTTACGGCTATAAATAAAGTTTTTGGACAAATGGTGGTGTTCTAGAGTAGAGATGGCCATTTTGCACCCGCTGGCGGGTACCCGCCACCTTTCAGGATGCAACTGTGTGCCCTGGCAGGTACCCAGGGCTGCTGTGGAGTGAATTCCTTGAATTTTTACTAGGATTGAACATCCCACACCGCCATGGGTATCTGAAAGTGCACACAGTTGCCTTCTGAAAGGTGACGGGTACCCGTCAGCGGGTGCAAAATGGCCATCTCTATTCTAGAGCTCAAATCATCTCTGCAAGGTTTCCTTCTCCCTCTGCCTCCCTCCTTTTTTCTTTTCCCTTTCCTCCTCCATTTCCATTTCCCTTTCCTCTTCCATTTTTTTATAGGAGGGGAGAATGTGAGCCCCACCCTTGGGGGTCTCACAGAATGTTACATAGCCTTTCACATGCTTACATCATCACAGACTTTCCACGAGTACATAGACTTGCCTCCTCCCCCACCTTCCTAGTCCGGTAGAGAGTTTTCACTCTCTCTGGTCTAGGTAAGCCATTCCTCCTTTTCCCCTTCTTCTCCCTCTTCCAGTTGTACTTACAGAGAGAGTTTTCCCTCTCGCCGGTCTAGTTACCTGCAATATAGTCCCCCCCACAATGGTACTAGAACATTCTCTGGCTCTTTGCCTCATCCCTTGCGCCCCTCGACGACGATCAGTGAAGACCCCTATTTAGGAGTCTTACACCGGGCCTAAGAGCATCCACATTGGTTCAGCTAAATGCTAAGCTAAAGTACCAATTGCTAAAGCTAAATTTAAGCCACGCGGATGGCACTCCGCACCGGTTGAGCCAAATCAAGTGTTAAACCCATTTGACTGCGCCAACAACACCCACCACCAACTGTCCACACCGTTCTTGACAACATGCAGCAACTTCAAAAATGTCTTCAACAGTTCCTGTGAGCCTGAGTCTCTATAGTGACAGCAGGACACAAGAAATGGGGGACAACAGTTTGATTTCTTGGGATAAAGAAAATACAACTGTAAGAGAAAAAGAGAAAGAGAGAGAAAGAAACCAAGCAGGATAAGATAGAAGAGAAGTACTAGGTTATTCTAGTGGGAATGCACGTCCACTGGCAATGCTACTCTTCAGAAGAGTGCTGCTAATCTGTGCTAGAAGTGCTACAGCTTCCTCTCAGGAGGGTATCTGGATTAGATAAGTTTAATCCAGCCACAGTTTTTTAGACTTCTCTCTGGACAGTCAAGGTTCTTAATGGGAAACCTGAGGGACAGCCCTGAACCTAGATTTTGAGGCAAAGGCCTGATGATAAGAAGGGACAGCCCTGTGATCAAGATAGAGGCAAAGGCCTGTAGAATTGAAGGGACAGCCCTGTGATCAAGATAGAGGCAAAGGCCTGTAGAATTGGAGGGACAGCCCTGTGATCAAGGAGGAGGCAAAGCAAGAAGAAAAGGCAGATCAAGCAAGACACAGAGTTGTACCTCTGAGATAATCAAGGTTCAGTGAAAGAGGTTACTTACTGTCAATATCCTAGGCGCCTGTGACGGTAGGTATACTGGGAGTAGAGTAGGCTCTTTGGTGGTGATCCTGGGGTTATCTGGGTGGTGGTTCTGGTGTGCTGAAGTCTGTAGATCCGCCTCAGGCAAGGGGGATCCTGACTACGAAAATTTTCACAGTTTGCTTATGTAATTTACATATGTACATGTGGTTTGGCGCGCCTGGTAGCGCTGACACGTCACAACTGCGCAAGGGCGCCATAACTCAGTAACTCAGGGAAGGAGTATAGTTACAAGGAATTTATAAGTTGTAACTAGGGTTAAAATTGCATGAGGAAACAGAATATGAAGTCAAAACAAGGTTATCTCTTAAGATGAAAAAGATATAAAGTAATTTATATGTAACAAAGGTAGAACAGGCAGCTTTTAGGTCAGCTGTGATGACTCTAAGGCTGACATTCCCTACCACCAAAAGGGTTGAATTTCTATAAGAATTAAACCACAGGGTTAGACCTCTTCTCACTTCTGAATTTCCTGAGAAGGATAGCAGAGTCTGGAATGTCTTTCTCTAGGAGCCATTCATCATGATCAGCACTCATACCTTTGTATCTAGCTAAGTACATCATAACATCTCTGTTCTCCACTCTCAATCTCTTGTCTCTGAGAATCTTTTGTATGACTTTACTCTGAGGGGTCTTATCCATAGGGGGAATGACAACTTTGACTTTCTGTCTCAAGGGGAACTTATCTGGATTGGGGTCTCTGTATGGTTTCACCAAGCTGACAGGAAATGTTGGATGTTTCCTGCTGAACTCTTCAGTCAGTATCACTTCTACAGCATTCTTCCCATGTAAAGCTTTCACAAGGAATGGTCCAGTGAAGGAGTCTCTCATCTTCTTAGGGCCAGACAGGTTGTTGAAGTTTGCTGTGGATATTAGGACTTTATCACCAATTTTAAAAGATGGTTCTTTGTGACTCTTGTCCCATCTCTCTTTGTTGTAAGATGTAGCTTCTGTTATGCATTGCTCAGCATGTTTTCTAGCTTTCTCAAAGATCTTTCCATAGGCAAGAGCAGTAGGATGAATGTCTACAGAGTCTTGCTTCAAGAAATTCCTGGGAAGGTTTGGGATCCAGCCTTTTTCCAGGATGGCAGGAGGTTTTCCAGTGGTTGAATGTATGCTGGTGCAATATGCTAGTTCAAGGATTGGTAGAAGTGAAACCCAATCATGAGTGTAACCATCATTGTCTTTGAATTCTAGGCCATATGCACAAAACCTCCTGATCATATCTTCAAGTGTTTGAATCATCCTCTCAGCTAATCCATCAGTCTGAGGGTGGTAAGCTGTGGAGAAGGAGAGTTTTGTTCCCAGCATACTATGTAAACCAGTCCAGAATTCAGATGTGAACTTAGGGTCTCTATCAGAGATGATGATTCTGGGTATGCCAGTCCTAGGCATTACTCTGTTCCAAAACAGTATGGCAGTGTCCATGGCAGAGTCATCTTTGAAGCAGGGTACAAATATAGGGGTCTTGGAGTATCTGTCCACTATTACCAGACAAGCATTGAAACTAGCAGCTCCTCCAGGGGACAAGGAAGTTACCCAATCCATGTTAATAACATCCCATGGTTTTGAAGGTTCCTCAATTTTCATGAGCAGTCCAAATCTTTTGCCTGTGGCTTTATTTGCTTTCTGGCATCTATCACAGGAAGAGCAGTATTCACCAGTGTCTTGTTTCCAGTCAGCCCACCAAGCAGTATCAGCTACTTTTTCTAAAGTCCTGTCTTCAGAAAGGTGACCTGAGTAGACACTGTCATGGCATTCATGCAAGATGGTGTTGATACTTTCTTTGTCAGCTAGGACTAGGACAGAGTTGTGTTTCTCTCTGAAGTAGATGAGGCCATCAAATATAGAGAATCTCCCTTCATCATATAGCTTTCTCCAAGGATCTTGTAAGGAATTTTTCAGCTGGGCATCTTTAGCATCTTTCAACAAAAGTTCAGACAATATAGTAGTGTTCTTGTCTTGCTTGTAGCCTTCTCTCACTGAGTCAAAGAACTCATTCTTGAAAGTAGAGACATGTATGCCCATGATGGGGAATCTATCATCATCCTTGTCTTCTGGGTCATAAGCAGGGTTACTAGGATCATTTGGCAAAGCCCATCTGCTCAGTCCATCAGCATTCTTGTGAATATTCCCATCTCTGTGGATTATGGTCATATTGCCTCTGTATTCCTGAATAGCAATCTGCCACCTGAGCATATGTCTATTGGGAGTCTTCATGTTCAGTAGTGATCTCAAAGCTGTGCAGTCTGTTACAACATGAAAGACACTGCCATCTAAGTAGTAATGGAGTTTTTCCAGGGCCCAGACCAGACATAAGCATTCAAGTTGACTAGCACCATATCTTGTTTCACTGTCTTTCAGTTGTCTGGATATGAAAACAATGGGTCCTTCTTTTCTCACTCCATCAATGACTTGGACTTGATGTAAAGCAGCACCTAGACCAGTCATGCTAGCATCTACATATAGTGTGAAGGGAAGGGCCCAGTCAGGAAACAGTAGCAATGGAGCTGTGGTCAGTTTCTCTTTTAACAAGTTGTAGGCTACTATTCTATGATGAGTCATCTCATATATGACATCAATCCTTGTCAGTTCAGTCAGAGGTTTTGCTATCTCTGCAAACTTCTCAATGTGTTGTCTGTAGTAGCCAGCAAAACCAAGAAATGATTGCATTTCTTTCCTACTACTAGGTACAGGTTTTTGGAGAACAGCAGCTACTTTATTCTGGTCTATTCCTATGGTAATACCAGACACAAGATGACCTAGAGCTTTGATCTGATCAAATCCAAAGTTACACTTCTTCAAGGAGATTTTCATGTTCATGTTGATAACAACTTTCAAGATCCTGTCTATCCTATTGAGGTGTTCCTCCCAAGTGTTGGACATAATGATGATATCATCAATGTAGATAATGACCCACTTCTCATCAATTTCTTTTCTGAATTCAATGTCCATCATTCTCTGGAAATGGGAGGGGGCATTCTTGATCCCAAAGGGCATTCTCAGGTACTCATAGATTCCTTTGTGCATAATAATCCTGAGTAGATGTCTGGAATCTTCTGCAATGACATTCTGGTGAAAACCTTTGAGTACATCCATGCTAGTCAGGTACTTAGCTTTAGCCAGGTTGTTCAGAGTCTCACTGATCTTAGGAATGGGATACCTGTCTGAAGCAGTATAGGAATTCAAAGCTCTGAAGTCTCCTACCATTCTGGACTTTCCATTGTGCCAGGCAATGATCACAGGAGTAGTGATCTCAACTACCTCATTATGACCAACTTTTCTTAGAACATTCAGGTTTACTAGCTCTTCAATGTGTTGCTCAAGAGCTTCTCTGCTTTTGGGGCTGGCAGGATAAGGAGGTCTTCTGAGGAGAGGAGGGTAGGGTCTCTCAGTTGTCAACTTGATATGGACTTCATGACCCTTAATGGCACCAAGGGGCTGATTGGTGTTGGAGAAGGCAAGGTTGTTATTGTAGAGGACTTCAAATAGCTTCTCCTTTTGCTCAATAGTCAACTTATCACTGAATTTGGCTTCACAGAGTTCTTCTGTAATAAATTTCTGCAGTTGAGGATGGGACTTCTTTACAGCAGAGATTTCATTAGAAGGGCTCATTTTCTCCAGATGATGAGACTTAAAGCTGAATTTCTTCCTCTTGTTCTCATTTCCAATGGTAAAGAATCTCTCTTTGCTGTTTGTGATGTCAAAGCCATAAAGAGACATGTAATCATTTCCAAGGATAAGATAGTTAATTCTTGCATTTTTCATGACTACAAATTCTGCTAGAATTCTAATAGAACCTTTAGTGTGAGGAAAAATTAAGGCCATTTCTATTATGCCCATTGGCTGTAATTGGTCACTACAGCTGTGAAATTTAGCATGGTTAATTGGCATGAGCTTGTTTTCCCATTCTGGTAATATAGAGTCTAGCAATTTGTTGCTGATGATTGAGCAAGAAGCTCCACTATCAAGAAGACATGATTGTTCTCTGGATTCAATGAGGACAGTAGTAAGATTTGCTTTTCCAGTAAGATGAGCTTTTCCTCTATCAGGCTTACATTTCATCAGTCTAGCATCTTCTATGTGGGAAGACTGGCAGGATTTGTCCCAGGTCTGAGGTTGATGAGTTTCAGCTTGAATTTCAGCAATGGAGAAGTCTTGGTTTATCTCACACTCTACAGCATGTGTTCCAAAGTCAAAATCAACTAAGGGATCATAATGGGCACCATTTCCATTGTCCATGGCAAGAATCATGTGATTGGTTCTATGGTTCTCTTCTTCTTCATCTAGTTCTGATTCAGACTTGTATGGTTCACCTTGGTCTTCTCCATTGTCACTCTTGGGATCATCATCATCATCCATTCCTACATTATTGATTCTGTTCTTCTTCTTAGGGCATTCCCTGGAGAAGTGACCAGTTTGTTTACAGAAATGGCATATAAGTTTTTCTTTCTCAGGGGCAGAGACAGGATTCTTTTTGGCAGAGGAGTCAGTTGGCTTATCAGTTTTCTCAGGGGCAGGATTGCTTCTCCATTGGGATCTGTTTGGAGTGTTATAATTATTTGTCACAGGCTTGTTCTTTTTCATGACTCTGTCTATGACCTCTTCAGCAATTATAACCATATCCTCAAAACTCATTTCAGTGGCATCTCTTTTGTATCTGCTTTTAATAGCATGCTCAAGGTTTGGAGGGCACTGCTTTAAGATCTTCTCACAAATAAGGTACTGACTGAGTTCAGGTTGATAAGCTTTCAGTCTTTCTCTCTGATTACCAAACCATTTATGGATTTTCCTCCCATCATAGGCAAAGTGATCATTCTCAAACTCTTGTTGCATTTCCATTTCCAGTTCTCAGTGCCAAACTTATTTCTGATGGCATTCTTCCACCAAGCCCAAGATTTGTTTCCATACTCATCTCTGATGCCTAGGTACCAATTCCTTGCAGTGTCAGTTAACAAGATTGTTAATCTGCTGATTATCATGTTATCCAGCATCAAGTAGTCTCTAACCAGGATATCAGTATTCTTAATCCAAAGTTCATGATTGTAAGGCAATTCTCCAGAGAATTTCTCCCAGTCTCCATTTTTGGGGATACCTTTCCACAGTTCTTTCCTCATTTCAAAGTCTATAGCTCCATGATCAATGTAGGGGAATTCCTCTTGGGTCTTAGTATCAGGAGTATTGCTAGCAGGCTTAGGAAAGTGATCTCTTGGTGGTCTCTGTGGTTCAGGAGTAGGAACAGGAGGAGTTGGTCTGTGTTCCTGTTGTTGCTCATGGTGGACATTCTGGAAGGGATTATTGTACAAGAGATGAGGGGGTTGGTCTCTGTCATCTGGTATTAACACGGAATCCAGCTTTGAGCTCACGGTGTTTACTACAGAAGATATGTCACTGAATCTTCTCTTAGATTGTTCAAACCTGTTGTGTTCATTGGCATGAAGGTCATTGATCTGATTATCAATGGAAGTAAGATTGTTGCTCACTTTCTCTTCAAAATCTTTCAGATTTTGGCCAATTGTATCCATGTTAGAATGACATTGTGATTCATTTACCAGAATCAAATCTTGAACTGTCTCAAACTTATCATCTATGTGTTTCTTCAGTTGTTCTAACATATTGTTATTCACTGTGGATTTCTCTCTGGCACTTTCTCCTATGTTGTTCAGGATTTGATCAAGCAAAAAGGGAATGAATTCATTTTTAAATAGATCAAGAATGGAATGATTCAGGACATCTTTAAAATTGCTGACACAAGATTCAAGAAGAGTACCAGGAATGGTTTCAACAGTACCAGATAATTCAGAGAGAAATTTAGAGAACAAGACTTGTAATTTTTCTTCTAGGAACAAGGGACCATTTCTAGACATTTCAGAGTTAAGGTTATTGAGAAAAAATTCTCTATTTGAAGGATCAGAGAGATTATCAATATCTAAACTGAGGCCTAGTGGTGAATCACTACTTAAGGAACTTTTGGGTAAAGATTCATCTAGTAAGGGCCTCTCCCTCTGGCTCTCCCGCGTCCATAGATTCTCCTCACTCCTCGTGTGGCTCTCATCAGGTATTCTCCTATCTCTAGTACTCTCTGAGTGTCGTCCTGGGGGCGTCTCCAGTTCCTCCCTGATCCTCTCCAATTGTCTTGAGGATGAGGGGGGTTGTGGTCTGCGTATCCTTGCTGCGTGTGAGGATAATGGGGTGGATTGACCCCGCCAGGTTGATAATGAGGGCTGGGGCGGAACAATTGAACCACCTCTCGCGGTATAGAAGCTGGTATTGGCCTCACTTGGAGCGCTTGCGGCGGCGGCGGCGGCGGTGGTTGCTGCGGCATTTGAGGGCCGTGGTAAATCTGACCTTCTGGACGCGGTTGTGGAAGTTCCTGACGGTTGGAAGGGGTAGGACCCTGGAACTCCTGCGTTGGTACTCGGTACTGTAAGCCCGTAGGCTCCGGAGTCGGCGTGGCTATCATTGGTTGATAGTTGGCGTGTGGCGCTACGGCTAGCTGCGAATGGTGGCGGATTGTTTGATCTGCCGGGTTCTGTTGCGCTAGAGATTGATTCAATTGATGGAGCTCCTCGTTGGGGATCCATTCTTGGCATAGACGGATGGCGTCTGCTCTCCCAACCAGCTCTATAATCATTTCTTGCGTCATCGAAGCTTGGGAGAGGAGTCTCTTCATCGAGGCCGTGTTCTGCGCCTCTCTCGCTCGGACAAACATGTCGAATTGATCGTTGAAGAGGTTGATGAGGCCTGTCAGCTCCATTTCTTCTGGGATCAGATCCATCGGGCCGGAAGACTCTTCCCGTCGTGGGTTCTGAATGGGCGGAAGGAGGGCTAAACTGGGGGAGGCATTCGGCCTCATACCCTCGGGGTTGGTAGGCTGGGAGGGCGGTTGATCCTTCTGAGGATACTTCGCCGTAGGGATCATTTGTTCCCTGTCTACTGGGCGCGGTACCGGCGTGGACCTGTTCGAGGCTAGAGCTATTGATGTCTCTCTCGCCTGGTATAGCGCCGGAGGGATCCCTGTGTCTGGGGGAAGCGGCTCCTCCTCCGGGAACTTGAGGAAATCCTCTTGGAGCGGCGGCAATGCTGACTCTAGCTCTTCGAAGCCTTTCCTCGGCGGCTGGACTGAGGCGGTAGCGGAGGCGCTGTTCTGCTGAGAGGTCTCTGCCATTTCTAAGGTGAGGAGGCATGGTGAGCACGTGTAGGAAAGTTGGTAGTCGAGTAGGAAAAGAAGAATAAGGATTTTTTTAAAGGTTAAGTACCTGAGGATTTAGCTTTAGCAGAAATTCTCTTGCTTTTCCGCGTAGTAGAAGAGGTTTTTTTCTTATTTTCCTTTGCGCTTGACTTCGCTGAGGAATTAGAGTTCCACTCGGCTATATTGACGGGAGCAACAGTCTTCTTTCGACGAGTTTTTTGTGCTCTTGCAGTAGCAATAGGGGTCCACGACGAGCTACTGATAAGATTGCCGTTGCGCGGGTTTGTCACTATTCTATCGTCGTAGTTTTCGTCTTCTGCGCTAGTCTGCGCCGTCACGAATTTTTTTACGGTCAACTTCGGCAATTATAGATAAGAAGGCGGAGAATCTTTTGAGCGCACTCCGTTTTTCTCTATCTCCTCTTGATTCGAAGATATGGAGGGTTCTGGGGAGGATAAGTCCGACGAAGGGATGAATAGCGGCGCGGAGGAGTCGCAATTCTGCACTTTCACGAGTACACAGGACGTAAAAGAAATTTTTCAAGGGTTCAGTTAGGAATTTTATCAATATAAGAGCAATTTGGGATAATTTTAGAAGATTTTCAGCGTTAGTAGGATATGTAAAAAATTTTTTTAAGTGATTTTTTCGAATTTTTAAGAGTTTTTTGTTTGATTTAGTCAGGAGGATCAGTCCTTTGGCTTTATAGCAGTCTAGAATTATGAAAAGGTGAGTAATTTTCCCGATGAGGCCCCCAATTGTGAGCCTGAGTCTCTATAGTGACAGCAGGACACAAGAAATGGGGGACAACAGTTTGATTTCTTGGGATAAAGAAAATACAACTGTAAGAGAAAAAGAGAAAGAGAGAGAAAGAAACCAAGCAGGATAAGATAGAAGAGAAGTACTAGGTTATTCTAGTGGGAATGCACGTCCACTGGCAATGCTACTCTTCAGAAGAGTGCTGCTAATCTGTGCTAGAAGTGCTACAGCTTCCTCTCAGGAGGGTATCTGGATTAGATAAGTTTAATCCAGCCACAGTTTTTTAGACTTCTCTCTGGACAGTCAAGGTTCTTAATGGGAAACCTGAGGGACAGCCCTGAACCTAGATTTTGAGGCAAAGGCCTGATGATAAGAAGGGACAGCCCTGTGATCAAGATAGAGGCAAAGGCCTGTAGAATTGAAGGGACAGCCCTGTGATCAAGATAGAGGCAAAGGCCTGTAGAATTGGAGGGACAGCCCTGTGATCAAGGAGGAGGCAAAGCAAGAAGAAAAGGCAGATCAAGCAAGACACAGAGTTGTACCTCTGAGATAATCAAGGTTCAGTGAAAGAGGTTACTTACTGTCAATATCCTAGGCGCCTGTGACGGTAGGTATACTGGGAGTAGAGTAGGCTCTTTGGTGGTGATCCTGGGGTTATCTGGGTGGTGGTTCTGGTGTGCTGAAGTCTGTAGATCCGCCTCAGGCAAGGGGGATCCTGACTACGAAAATTTTCACAGTTTGCTTATGTAATTTACATATGTACATGTGGTTTGGCGCGCCTGGTAGCGCTGACACGTCACAACTGCGCAAGGGCGCCATAACTCAGTAACTCAGGGAAGGAGTATAGTTACAAGGAATTTATAAGTTGTAACTAGGGTTAAAATTGCATGAGGAAACAGAATATGAAGTCAAAACAAGGTTATCTCTTAAGATGAAAAAGATATAAAGTAATTTATATGTAACAAAGGTAGAACAGGCAGCTTTTAGGTCAGCTGTGATGACTCTAAGGCTGACAGTTCCCACAACACCTTCAGTTCCTTGCTGATATTGACAAAGAGGCCCGTGAGGAAGAAGCCAACTTTATGGAAATGTTCAATGACTCTGACGATGAAACCTGCGGAGCAGAACAACTGCCGATCTTGAACCGTGTCCCAAACAAAAACCGCAACACAACTGCAGGCCATGAACAAATGATGACTGACTATTTGAATGAAGATTTGGTGTACAGTAGTCTCTACTTTGAACACCAATTTTGTGTCACTAAAGGCATCTTTTTCCAATTGTGCAATGACTTGCAGACCAAACTCTCAACAAACTACTTTGTTCAAAGACGGTGTGGTGGCCATTTACGTGGCGCCGGTGGCGCAGCGGATTCCTCAAGTTTTCAGGCGTCAAGACAACAGCTCACGGGTCGTCAAGATCAATCAGCGCGCGTCGCGCGCGGCGGAATCATCAAGGTGTTTCAGGACCAGCGGTTTCCTTCCGGCGGATTTTCTTTTCTTTGGCTCTTTGATCTTATCTTCTTAAGATGTTTGTTACTCTTCTTTTTTTTATATGTTCTCTCCTCTTTTGTTTCATACTGCGCGCGTTGGATGGTTAGAGTGTGGTGGGTTGGTTTTGTTCTTAGCCTCTTAGTTGCTGTGTCTTTCTCTTTTCAGTTGTGGCGCGCGCATAGGCGCGCGGGCGGTTGTGATGACCTGTCACAAGATTGTCATCATCCCTGATTTTTCTTTGCCTTCTCTAGCGGGTTTCAGCAGCGTATGAAGACGTACCTCATTAAGGAGAAGAAGATGGTGAAGACATTGGATGGACGCTATTTGCTGCCGGCGCTCAAGGAGCTGCGAGCCGCTGCGAAGGCGAAGATGGAAGAGGAGGTGGCTTTCACTTCCGAAAAGGTCACCCCAGCTTCCCAGCCGGCGGCGTTGATGTTCAAAGAGTCAAACGACGTTATGATTAAGATGGAGGCCGACCGGAGGCCCAAGGAGGCGACTGCTGAGCCTAAGACGCCTGCCACGGTCGACGAGATCTCACGCATGCTTCAGTCTTTCGAGCAGCGGTTGAAGAAAGATCTGTCTGCGAATCCTCCGGCCGCGTCTACGCCGTCATCATCCCGAGGACCGTTAGTCTGTTATTACTGTCATCGTGAGGGCCACGGCACGGCCCGCTGTTTTGAACTCAAGAAGGATAAGGAGGAGAAGCTGGTCGAGCAGAAGGGTACCAACTTCTTCCTCCCAAACGGTGCCTTGATTCCGTTCGACGCTTCTCGTCCTATTCGCCACGTCGTGGCATCCTTCCAACCGCAGGCCAGCTCGGCGACTACGGAATATCGAGCAGCTTACGGGTCTTTGGACCCATGGTATCCCCCTGCTGTGGCCTCCCAATCGTTTTCTGGCACTTATCAATCCGATCCTGCGCGCAAAAAGCATGAGGCGCCTAAACCTTACAAGGCCCTGGCGGTTCCAGCTTCTGCTGCCAGGAAACCCTCGAAGAAAACTCCCTCCCCTGGTTCTGGATCCGAGGCTGAAGACATGGAAGTAGAGTCCGAGCTTTTCGAGCGTTCGCCTGCTGCACAGCCTTCGCCCCCAGCACGGACGGAACCGAGTTCTGCGCCGGCTCCCGCTAAATCAGATGCGGGCCCTTCAAAAGTCAGGTTTGAGAGGGGTATCGCTAAAGATCATCCGAAAGCTGTGGAAGGCATGCTCCAGAAGATTTCCGATCTCCCGTTGACGGTCACGGTAGCGGAATTGTGTGCGGTCGCCCCGGCAATCGCAGACGGGATGAAGCACTGGGTCTCAAAGCGCCGTGTAGAGATCAACTCAGAGGATCTGAAGGTCCATTCCGGAACGCTGATGGAGGAGTCCCCGCCTGAAGAGGAAGAAAATTGTTTGTATTCCTGCCCGCTGGGGTATCTACCCTGTTTGCTTGGCGAGGACGGAGGCAATGCGGCACCTTTGGTGGATTCCGGCTCTCAGTTGAATCTGATCTCGGATGCTAAGGCGACGAAACTAAATCTTAGTCCCCGAGTGAACTTCAGTTCTGCCGTTTACGGTATAGGTAACCAGGCCTGCGAGCTGGTCGGAGTCGCAGAGGACGTTCCCATCAAGATTGGGAAAACAGTGACAGGCACCTGTCATTTCTGGATCACTCAGATGGACGGCCCTGTCATTCTTGGACGACCGTTTCTCATGGATTTCAATGTCACTCTGGAATATGGGGGACATTTTGGGGAGAAGATCCTTCTTCCGGATTCCAACGGGCGGTGCATCGAAATTTTGCTCTGTTCACTCGACACCGGACGTTGGGAGCGCGACTTCCCTGGCGGCGGCCGTAAGGCGATTCTAACCCGCAAGGGGAAAGCTCGTGAGGATCACGTCGAAGGCCGGCATTTTTTATAGATCAAGTTGTCTCGGAAAGCAGCGGACCTAATCTAGAGTCTCGCAGTCCTGTCGTGGAGTCAACTTTTAACTCAGAGTCTCATGGTTCGACTTCTTTCTTTTCCTTATCAGCTTCTCAAAATCAACAAATCGAAAAACAGTTTAAAACTTCCAAAAAATCCAAAAATATTTTGTCCAGCTTTGATTCTCAGTCGTCTATTTTTTTTAAATCTCATCTCAAAGTCTGCGGAGAGGAGGAAACAGGGCGTTTGCGGAGGTATGGAGAAATCAAAGTAAGTTCTCTCCATAGATGCACCTCCGGGCAAGATGCCGCCTTCGTTGTCAAAAACCCTACTTCAGCCACCGCTGTGAGCCACCCCTATTCTTTGATCCTCTTCCCTGTTCCAGGTGGCCCTTCATCCCATCCGGAACGTCTCCGCGACGGGAATAAACTAGCTAGCAAATCACGTCTCCGCGAAGAGAATAAACTTGTCCTACCCATTGAGGTCCTCCGCAAAGAGGTTAATCTAGTTCCGTCTTTCGAGACCCTCCGCAATGAGGCTAAACTTCCGAGCCTCCGCGACGAGGATAAACTAAAGACCCTCTGCACCAGGAAAAAACAATGATCACTTGTCTGCAAGTGACATCAAAAAGTACAAAGGCCCCTTTGTACTTTGCTATGTCACTTGTTGGCAAGTGATCATTCTTTTTTCCTGGTGCTGTAATGAGGTAAAACTATTTTCTTCGATTGCGAGTAACTGCGCGCCTGGCGAAGATTTTGGGCTTCCATGGAGGTTGGGAGAGGTCAAAGTAAGTGCCTCCCAATTATGCACCTCCGGGCTCGACGCTCCTATGTCGTCGCAAGCATTACGTGCCACCGCTGTGAGCCGCACCCCAAATTTCGGTTTTCTGGCATCTTTAGGCGGTGCGACGGTCATTGGAAGCCTTCTCCGGAACAAGGATAAACTATTTTCGTTGAGATTGGATTGCAAGGATGGAGTGGTGGAGTTTGGTATGCCGTGGGGGTCATTGGGATTAGAAGTAAGTTCCTCCCAATGTGCACCTCCGAGGGGTGATGCTTTTAGCCCTGTCAAAGCCCTACCACGCGCCACACTCGTGAGCCACAAAAGCTCTCCTGGTTTCTCGTTTTCAGAAAAGGCTCCTTTTGAAGACGGCGCAGAGCATCGCACCTGGCAACTGCTCAAGCACGGGCTCAGTCATAGCTCGCAGTTGGCGCTTGTGGATTCCTGGAAGGAGGGGTCTTTCCTGTCATTCGCGGCAAAGTACAAGCCGTTATCCCGAAAGGTCAGGCCGGTGAACCAGCCAATGCCTCAGAGTCTAAACGCTCCACTGCAACGACCGCCCTTGTCGCGCGACCCGTATCGTGGTCTTCCCAGATCTCTCGCACGTGCCTTTGTGCCGCGCGGTCGGGTCACAGAAGAGAGTCTTCAGATCGTCAACTTTGGTCCGCCCGGATGGTTATGGCCGGCAGAGCTAGACTTGATTAAGAATGTGCTGGCAGAGCGCGGTTTGGCTATTGCTTTCAACAAATCCCAGCGGGGGCTTTTGAAAGAATCTTACGGTCTCCCTTACATCATCCCAGTGGTCGAGCACGAGCCTTGGCAGAAAAAGAAGATCCCGATTCCTGCGGCAAAAATGGAGGAGTTTATTAAGATTGTTCAAGAGCGCAAGCGCAACGGGTTGTACGAGAAGTCAACTTCTAGCTACACTAGCCCGGTGTTCTGTGTGCTCAAAAGCAATGGAAAACTGCGCATCGTACACGATCTCCAACCCCTCAACAAAGTCACGATCCGAGACGCTGGAGTGCCTCCCGCCACGGAAGAGTTTGTGGAGGCCTTCTCAGGCCGCGCGTGTTATGGCCTTGGCAACATCATGGGTGGCTACGATGAGCGCGCTCTTCATCCCATTTCCCGCCCCCTTACAACATTCGACACGCTGCTGGGACGTTTTCAGCTGACAAGACTCCCTCAGGGCGCAACTAAATCCATCGCAGTGTACCAGGCTCAAATGGTCTGGATCCTTCAAGATGAGATCCCGGATCATGCGGGCATCTTCATAGACGATGGGGGCATAAAGGGTCTGACCTCAGATTACAATGACGCAGTTTTGAGTTGGAATCCTGGGATCCGCCGTTTCATTTGGTAGTATGCAGAAACTCCCGAGCGCATCCTTTTTCGTATTGAGGAGTCCGGTCTCATGGTTTTGGCATCCAAGCTGGCAGCGTGTGTCCCGGCGTTGGAAATTGTAGGTCATGTTGTCTGCAAAGAAGGCCGGCGTATGGCGGAGACCAAGATCAACAAAATTCTGTCCTGGCCAACCCCGGTGAATGCGACGGAGGTGCGCGGATTTCTGGGCGTGGTGGTGTACGTTAGAATCTGCATTCCCCGTCTGTCTCAGATTTGTTCGCCGCTTCGCCGTCTGACACGCAAGGACGTGGATTTTGTCTGGACGGAGGACTGCGGGAAAGCGTTTGAGGAGTTGAAGCGCCTTGTAGGACAGGAAATTGTGCTTGTCAAGATT
The DNA here is from genome assembly GCF_026914185.1 of Puccinia triticina. Lineage (NCBI taxonomy): Eukaryota > Fungi > Basidiomycota > Pucciniomycetes > Pucciniales > Pucciniaceae > Puccinia > Puccinia triticina. Next base: position 8,621,308 of record NC_070559.1, on the reverse strand, counting down.
AGTTACGGGCCTGATGCGGGGAAGATCAAGATAGCGGTCGACTCGAGTTTTCAGGCGGTCGGAGCGGTCCTTTTCCAGGAGGACTCAAATGGTCTGGATCGCCCCGCTCTTTACAAATCCCTCCTCTTTTCTGATGTAGAATCACGCTACTCGCAATCAAAACTCGAGCTTTGCATCGTTGCGCGCATCCTCAAGAAACTCCAGACGATCCTATGGGGCCAGCACTTCAAGCTCCAGGTCGACGCTCAATCGCTCATTCAAATGATTAATGTGCCTAGTCTCCCTAACGCCCCCATGACGTGCTGGGTAATGTTCATCCATTTGTTTTCGTTTGATATCGTTCATCGGCCAGGCAAGTCTTTTACTATGCCGGACGGGCTCTCACGGCGTCCTCAAGGCGACGACGAGTCGGACCCCCCCTCCTCGGTTTTTGACGAAGAAGCTCCCCATGTTCGTCCATTGCATTCCTTTGTCGTTGATGCGCCCTTGGGTTATTCTGGGTATCAGGAGGGATTTTGGCGAAGCATGGAGGACTTTTTGGCCACGCTGGCACGGCCCGATGGTATGGAAGCGCGGGATTTTCGCGCTCTGAAGCGGCGATCTGTCGATTTCTTTTTGCAAGCCGGCCGTCTCATGAAGCGGGGTAGCCCGTTGCCGCGCATCGTGGTCACCATCCCGGCTAAACAGGATTCTATTCTCAAAAAGCTTCATGAAGATCTTGGACACCGAGGCACGGCGGAGACCTATCGGCGAGTTTCTGAGCGGTTCTGGTGGCCATCTCTTAAGCAATCAGTTGAGCGCTGGTGCCGGAGCTGTGAACCATGCCAGAAGAAGGATCTACGGCGCCCTCAAGAGCTACGTTATCCAACTGGCGAATCTACGGTCTTTGGGCGTGTTGCTATGGACGCAGTACATCTTAAGGCAAGCGGAGCCAAGTTTCTGATTGTGGCGCGCGATGACTTCACCGGCTGGGTGGAGGCAAAAATCTTAAACAATCTCACGTCAGAGGCGGTAGCAGCCTTCCTTCAAGAAAATTGGACTATGAGATACGGGCTGGCGCGATCCTATTCCACTGATGGCGGATCAGAATTTGGCGGCGCGCTAGCGGAAATGCTTTGCGCGTTACCGGGACAACACCAAGTCTCAACTCCTTACTATCCGGAAGGTCAGGGGATGGTCGAGCGCGGCCATGGGCCTCTGAAGTCTGCACTAGTCAAGTTAGCTGGAGTGAGTGGTAAAAACTGTCGCAAGTACCTACCGTTGGTGCTTTTTTCCGACCGGATTTCTACTAAGAGGACGACTGGCTATTCCCCTTACGAGCTAGTCTTTGGTCAGCGGGCGGTGCTACCGTTGGACCTTGAGATCAAATCATATCTGAGTGTTGACTGGGACGCGGTTGACGACACTTCGGATCTTCTCGTCGCGCGCTCCCGTCAGTTGGAACGCAGTGAGGAGACGCGAGACATTGCTTACAAGAAGCTGATGGATGCGCGCGGTGATTCCCTGCGTTACTGGGAAGAGAAACATTCATCAAGAATCCGCGAACCCCTCAAGCCTGGCGATTGAGTGCTCGCCTTCAACAGGTCTTTGGAAACTCAGTGGGGGCAGTTGTTTGCCCACCGCTGGAACGGCCCCTACCGCATTGTGAAGCAGGTCCCCGGAGGCTCCTATGTCCTTGAGGAGCTCGACGGCACGGAGTTGAAACGGCGTTTTGCCGCGGATCAGGTGAAAAGGTTTTATTCTTGCAAGGACTTTCCTGACCAGAAGTAAGTTCCTCTCCTGGTATGCACTTCCCGGGTAGATACTACCGTATTTGTTGAAACCCTACTTCTTGCCACATTCGTGAGCACTGCGTTGGCGCCCGGTTTCTCTTTCTTTAGGATTTCCTCTTGTCCGCTTTCCCCTTCTTTTATTTTCTTAGTGCGCGGATGGAAGACAAGCAGTCTAGGGACAGACTGCAAGCGTGGTGGAGATGTGGTGGCCATTTACGTGGCGCCCGTGGCGCAGCGGATTCCTCAAGTTTTCAGGCGTCAAGACAACAGCTCACGGGTCGTCAAGATCAATCAGCGCGCGTCGCGCGCAGCGGAATCATCAAGGTGTTTCAGGACCAGCGGTTTCCTTCCTGCGGATTTTCTTTTCTTTGGCTCTTTGATCTTATCTTCTTAAGATGTTTGTTACTCTTCTTTTTTTTATATGTTCTCTCCTCTTTTGTTTCATACTGCGCGCGTTGGATGGTTAGAGTGTGGTGGGTTGGTTTTGTTCTTAGCCTCTTAGTTGTTGTGTCTTTCTCTTTTCAGTTGTGGCGCGCGCATAGGCGCGCGGGCGGTTGTGATGACCTGTCACGAGATTGTCATCATCCCTGAAGTTTAAGTTCTTTGGAGCTTAGGCGGAAGGGACGGCATGAGACTTTGTCTGAACACAAATTTTATCAGATCATCTTGTCACCTTGAATCAAAAGCTTATTGATCCTAGTGCAGATATACTCGCGGAGCTTCTGAGTCATTCCTCTCAGCCCGCGACAATCCCTTCTCCTCCTTCTTTTTTTTAGATCACTTTCCCCGGTCCAGTTCGCCGGCTGCTCCCCTAAATCCTCAACAAAACAAACTACCGCCGACAGGAATCTACCCCCCGTTGTGAGAACTCCTTTGGGATGGGTTGGCAGTCCTTTGAGGGGGAAATAACAATATGATATTCTGGCTAAGTAATACTACTGTTACGGGTGGTTTGAAAGACCTGCCCCTCTATTATACTACACAGAATTCTGACAACAAATTTATTTATTGTTGTGGCGTGACTTTATGATGGAGAAAACTTGTATGTAGTAGTCTCTATCAGACCTAGATCAGTTTTAACAAGTACAAGGTGCGTATACAACCTTAATATGGTGAGATGGGTGAAGAATATAATCAAGTGAGAATCTGTTTTGTTGGTTTTTATGGTTTTAGCAGAGTGAAGTGATGATGGAGTGTGATATGAGTTTTCTATGTTGATGCCTGATGACTGTGTTTCCGTGCTGATGTCGAAAGGATGACTGTTGACCACTGAGCTGGGGTGCCTGGGTGATGATGGAAAAATGGTGGGAGGAGGGCCTCCTTATATATTCTTTTCTGAGTTATTTTTGCTGGTGAGGGCTGCACTTGAGGCATTTCTGCTGGTGGTGACCCTGTGGATTGCACTGCCTTCTGCCAGGGGTGCATAACTTAAACTGATGTTCCACATGACCATGTGTGATTTGTACTTTTTAAGGCAAAGTCCACCTAGGTTGGTTGCACTGCCAAAGTGGAGGCTTTCTGACCGCATGCATTGATGTAAGGTCTATGCAAATCTGTTGAGTTGTTGAGTGGAGGCCTAGTTGATGCAGTTTCCAACGCGCAGGTTGCGTGAGGTGATCTGTAGCTAATAGCGGAGGCCTGCCTAACTAGTAAATCTAACTATACTCTTCTATATATGCATGCCTTTTATGATTTATATGAATTTCCACCTGGGTATGGCCTGTACTAAACCTATAATTGTAACTAACTTCTAAACTAAAAGAGCTAGCTGGGTAGTTGAAGTGAGTGACTAGGGTTAAGTTTGTATTTAGAATCTATTTCTCTAATAATATTCTATCATATGCTAGTATTGTAGGCTGTGAGTTGAGGTTTTGGCAGTTTTGTTGCGCGCAACAGATCTGGATCACCACATCCCCCCCCAAATTAATGCTGTCCACAGCATTCCTAAGCAAGCAACAAAACTGTCGAGTCCTTCCCGCTAAGAAATTTCTAGTCCACTGATGTTGTCGTAAGTCCTTGACAATTTTGTACAAGTTTCCGTGCCTTCTTTCCTGTTCCTTGTGTTTTTCCGATTGGCTACTTGTGTTGCATTGAGTCAACTCCAAATTGGTATTGTATCTTCCGATCTATACATCCTTTCTCTATCTCAAAATCTAGTATATGTATGTCCTATGTAAACCTATTCCCCCTGCCACTCCCGAATCAAAGGATCCTAAAGCTCTACAAGTATACTCTGTACCCCTGTCGTTGGCCCAAAGAAAAGGGATGTGGTTGATGATTCCCGACAAAATTCTAACATACGTCCCCCAGTTGATGAGTTAAACACTCTTGATTAACCTTCCCGCCAACTGGCTTCCCGTATTCCTATGTATTTCTAAATAACTCTTTCCTTCTGTCACATCGTACTCCTTTTAAGGCCTAACTATACTTCTATTTCCTCTACTAAAGAAAAGGGTGATCTTGTCCAATATTACACCCATTTAAATCCTTCCCTATGTTTCCACGTCATTCCATTTGATAATCCACGTAGTCCAGAAAATCAAGCTAGGATACCCTGTCTAAACCGTAATTTCTTCCTTCTTCATCCACTTCCTAAAAATTTCCTATCCAGTCCTGAACTCACTTTCTTGGCCAAACTCTTCTTCATATTCCTTGTTGTTATTGCTTGTGCTAGTACTACTCTCATATTTTCTTGTGTGCCTTCCTCATTTTATTTGATCTTCCAGTGATCTTATCTGAATTTCTTGCTTGTTATACATATTTTATCCAAAAGAAGTGATTCAGTACCTCTTGTTGTCCGTTGTATCTTCATGTATGACTCCTGCACCGTTACTTATTGATATTTCCAACCAAAATTGATGTTAAGTTTTGAAATCATGTGATCTAGGTGAGCTGCTGATCTGTCTTCCTCTTGACACTGCAGCTTAGGGTCATGCAGGACCTAGGGATTCTTTCAAGTTGCAGTTTATGGTCATGCAGGACCCTGGGTTTTGCTTGAAATTTGCAGTTTATGATCTTGCAGGACCTTGGGTTTTCCTTGAATGTTGCAGTTTATATATGGTCTTTCAGGACCTTGGGTTTTGCTTGAAATTGCAGTTTATGGTCTTGCAGGACCCTGGGTTTTGCTTGAAAATTGCAGTTTATGGTCTTGCAGGACCCTGGGTTTTGCTTGAAAATGGCAGTTTATGGTCATGCAGGACCCCTCAATTGTCCACTTTGTTCTTCTTGTTGCAGGGAGTTCCGGATAGACGCTGCGCTGAGCTAGCATCTTTTTGCAAAAGCCGCGCGCGCTTCTGTTCGCTGTTCCGAGTGTCACAACACTCGTGAAACCCCCTCACGACTTGCTGATACGGGCCTGTGATGCCCTTGCTGGCCCTCCGATCTTTGTCAAGTCCCGATCGATGCCAAGGATGCTGCACCTCGCCCGACAGCCACCGGTACGCCCACGGCTCCGCCGACGATCGTCCCTTTTATTCTCCCTTTTTCCTTCGTTCTTGTTCCTTCCGTCTTACTAATTTTGAATTTTTGAATTGATGGTTATGTACGAGCAGTGCCTCCACCTCGTAACCGCGGCCACGCTTGCTCATTGCCGAGCCTCTCAGCTTGCTTCAACCACCCGTATGGCCAAGTCCTCCGCGATTGATTGACCTCCACCCTTGCAGAATCAAACTAAAAGATATCAAATACCAAAAAAACCGTTGTCCGCCGAAGCACCGATCCTCCGCGCGCATCCATTCTCAGCTCCCTCAAGACAAATCTGCTCTATTCGCTCGATGCCAAAACTTCTCCCCTGCGTCGTCAGCCATTTGTGCATAGGCCGATTATACACTCTGCACCGTTGTTAGCCTATCCTAGCCTGCGTCATCGACGATCTATCCAAGCTGTCCTCAGCTGATTTTTGAATATAAAAAGCAGCTCCATCGTCGCCGGTCTCTTCCCCCCTATGTCCTCGTTTCTTTTGTAAGCTTTCTGCTACTGAATATCCAAGGCTGTGTTGTTGAGCATTCGTGCGTAGGCCGATCATTTGATTTCACAATCCCCTGTTTATCCTTGAATATACAAAAAATAGCACCATAGTCGCCTATTCTTTCCCGCGTGATTGAATCCATTGATGACTGTTCTTCCCCGCTATTGGCACCAACACTGTTGTATATAAAAACCCTTGCAGTTGTAAGATCTTGTCCGCTAGGTCCTGGCCAAAAGAAGCCGCAAAAAAAAACCCTGCTAATACATGAAACTTTCCCAATTCTATCTGCTGTTCCATCGCAAGTGACATCTACCATAATTCTCCTTTGTATGTATTCTTCTCTACTTTGTGTATTAATTCTAATGTTACTAATTATGAAAAAAAGTTGAGTTTTACAAGCGCAAGATAGTTCACTGTTTTAAAAAATGTGTTTGAACCAGCCAAAGAGAGAGCTTGTTTCCTGCCACAATGTATTGAAATTGGATGAATGTAATGTGGACTCTTGGCAACCTGAATGAGAAGCACTCTGGATGATTTTGATAGTACTGTTGTACAAAATTCTAGACAGTTTAACCTCTTGTCTGGGAGGCTTGTGCTGTATCTGATCCATAGAAAGTGATTTTCTGATTTTCCAAATTGAAGTCCTAGGGTGCTCCTGTCACGACCGTCCTCTTGAGGTTAGCCGCGGTACGTTATAGGTTCTTTGTTGTTGATCTTGATGATGATTTACTGATCTTCTTGAAGGTTGTTGGCCACTGTTGGGACACCAGATGTGAGAACTCCTTTGGGATGGGTTGGCAGTCCTTTGAGGGGGAAATAACAATATGATATTCCAGCTAAGTAATACTACTGTTACGGTGTAGGGACTCCAAAGGGAATGGATGAGTGGTAATCAAAGTTCCGTTGAGGGGGAGATAAGTTGTGAATAAGATGAAAGCCTATTACAACTTACGGGTGGTTTGAAAGACCTGCCCCTCTGATGGTACTATGCAAATAACCAAGAGTCTTGTAATCAATATTTAAATGGTGTGGCTGATTCCAAAGATAGCTCTTACTTTTGTATAGTAATCTCTATCTGACCTAGATCACTTGCATCAATAGTTGTGGTGAATCTTTTGTAACTTGGTTTAACGTTGTGGAACTCCTACCGTGCCAGGCGGTAGGCAGAGCTTCGAGGGGATGTGTGCTTTTGAGGCTGCCCTCGTGGGTGGTCCGGAAAAGTGATGAGGATCGTGTAAGCGAAGAGGTAAAAGGGTATTTTACGACGGCGTTGAGCGCGCGTCGGCGGTTGAGGTGTTTGAGAAGAGGGCCGGGGATACTGCCGGCAAAGTGATCAGGAAAAGGGATCAAGGGAAGCTCAGGGAAGATGAGGAAGGATCAGGATCAATAAGGTTTGATGAATTTCTGACTTGGATCAGTACCGAGTTCATGCCGCCCCATCCTCTGAGTTTGGGCTGAACTCAGAGTCTGGGGTTTGTGACATCTAGCGGACCTGTCATGATGCCCGCAAACTTCAAAGACAAAACAAAACAAAACACAAAACAAAACAAAACCAACCCTCCACTCTGAAACCTACCAACGCGCGCAAGAGGAGAAATAAACAAACAAACAGGGGAGGACAGGAGAAAATAAAACTGAGAAAGGAAACAAAGAACAACAACTAGGAAAAAGAAGAAAGAAAGGGGGGGGGGGAGGAAAGGATCTTGAAGAGAGAGGGAATGAGGTAAATCTTGAGATTGAGAGGTCTTGAGGAGTGAATTATTGAAGCCTTGGGGATGAAATCTTGAGGGTCTTGAAGTCTTGAGGATGGAAGAGACTCTTGAGGGGTGATTGTAGGTCTTGCTACTTGCTGGGGATCTCGCTGATCAAGGCTGGTGGCGGCGGGAATGCTTCTGACTAGCGGAAAACCAAATGGGGCACCACATCCACCCACCACTTGGAGTCTGTCCCCAGACTCCTTTGAAATTTCTTGCGGCTGGAGAGAGAGATCTGAAAAAAAAAAGAAAAGCAAAACGGGATCCCGCGGATGGCTCACGAGTGTGGCTAGAGTAGAGCTTACAAGATGACGGTAGTATCTACCCAAGGTGCATACTTAAGAAGGGGACTTACTTCTGGTCTGCAATGCCCCACCAGAACAACCCAAATGGGAAGGCCTTGAAGCCGTCAGATCGGAATGATTGGAAAAGGTTGAGTCAGAGAATTGAGGCCAAGCTGGGATCAGGATGTGAAGATTGGAGCGTGTTGAAATGAGCGGCAATAACGGATCTGGAGTCAAAGCAGGGGTTTGAGGCGAAGGAGGGATCGAAGAAGAGGAGTCTGAGGTCTTTGAGTAATGAGGATCGAAGTGTGGGAACAGAACGGCATCATCAAGCGCCCGGGGCGACTCTGAAATGCTAGATAGAAAAGGGGGTAGTTTAACCTCATCTCGGAGGCGAGGAAGCGGAATCAGATGCTCGGCCGCCTGGCGGAGTTGGCTACTAGAACGCGGATCGAGAATTGGAAGCGGAGAAGAACAGGGATGTAGTTTAACCTCTTCTCGGAGGTTTGACGGTGGAATCAGAAGCTCCGCCACCTGGCGGAGCTGGTTACTAGAACAGAGATTGGAGATTGGAATCGCATGCTCCGCCATCTGGCGGGGCTGAAGACTAGAACAGAGGTTGGGAATCGGAGTCGAATGGGAAGGAGAACATAGTTTAACCTCGTCTCGGAGGCCGGAAGATGGGATCAACTGCTCCGCCATCTGGCGGAGTTGGCAACTAAAACGCAGATCGGGAGTCGGAAGCGGAGGAGAGCTGGGACCTAGTTTAACCTCTTCTTGGAGGCTAGGAGCATGAGAAGGATCTGATCCACTTGGAGAAACAAGGGTAGAGGCAGAAAAGCCAGGAACAATCAGATTGGCAATCTTCTTAAGCACTTGATCCACCGCCTGTGCAGATCGAACAGAACGCAGCGGAGAGCAGGAGTCGGACGGGGCGGGACTGGCAGGTCTTCTGATTGGGAAACAATGGTATGAACGGGAACTGGGCAGAGCCTTACTCCTCCGCCCAAAAACTTTTGCAGAGTCGAATTGAAAAGAGATGACAATGCGGCGGATAGGGCGGCTAGAATCAAAGGATATTTTAGCGCCACTGGGAAGGAAAAGACTTTTTCCCTTCTGTTTGACCAGCGCATCCTTCCTGTCTCTCTGAAGATCGAGGCAGCGGCTAAGTCGGTGACCTCTGTGGTGGCAATAGTAACATACGAGTGGCGGCCGGACAGTGAGATTGACGGCAGAGGCGGAGATCACTTCCTTCAAACTTGGCTCCACTTTCATCTTCTCTACGACCTCAGATTCAGGACTGGGTGATCTAAGGGACTGGATAGCTCGTGTTGAGTGCTTGGAAGACTCGGGAATAGCGCTCCAATGCTCTTCTTCAGACTCCAGGGCCATACGAGTGGACTCCTTGACCGGGCTAAGGACTATAGGGTGGGGGAAAGAAAACTCCTCGGATGGCAAAGGAACTTCCGCACAATTCGACTCTTCCATTAATTGTTCAGCAGGATCCAGCTTGCAGTCTTTGTATGCTTTATCCAAATCGAGGGCTGGCAGCTTAGGTTGTTCGACAAAACAAGAGCCCAAAAGAGAATTCATAGAACAAGATTCGCCCGGCTTGGTCTCTTCGCGAGATTCTAGGGCAAGAGCAGATGGATATCCTTCAGCAAGAGACGAGGAAGCGACCCGACCAGAAAAGGAGAGCCGTCTAGTGGAATCCGCTTTGGTGTGATTCGGATCTTCAACAGATTGTTCAGAGGAATCCACCTCGGTGTCCGTGTCATCATCGATAAACTCTGTTGCAGCACGACAATCAAAAAACCAGGTCTTGTTTTCTTGCGCTGAAGAGGGAAAGCGAGCAGCCAGAGATCGTCGGCAGACCCAGAAAAAGGCTTGAGAGCAAAGATCGTGGATGTCTTGCGAGTTCCAGCCTTCGTTCCGGAGTACATATGAAGCAATCGGCTCGAATGATTGCCAAAAAATCGGATAATCTCGCGGCCAATAGATGTATTCTCTCGCTGACCAAGATTCTAGCAATTCTTCCAGTTCTTGAAGAGGGAGGCGAGGGGTTTCAGCTTGTCCCCAGTACGCAAGCATCGACACTTTCAGATCTGACCATCTGCGATGTTTGAATCCGTCGAATCTTTTTATTACCCCAAAGACTTCGTCTGAACGGATGAAAAACGAAATCTTCCAGGACATATCGTATTCCGAGGTGCCGTGCCTTTTGGCCATCGTCTCATACGCATCCAAAAAACTTTTGACATTTGCGCCGTCAAAATCCAGCGCTAGATCTTGATAGTCAACTTCGATCGGAGCTGGACGAATTGCGGCCACCATGAAAGATTGACTAGCCCCTAAAGAAGAGAGCAAACAGATCCGAGTGGCTCACGAGCGTGGCGATCGTAATGCTTCGACAAAAAAAGCGTAGACAACCCGCGGAGGTGCACTGTTGGGGAGGACTTACTTCTAGCTCCCTGTGCCTCCACTACTGAACACACCCAAAAAAAAAGAATCAAAGACTCGGATCCGTCCAGGAAAAATCACCTAAGACAAAGAAAGCAAGAAAGAAGACCGCCAAGCGTCTCAAACCGTCCAAAAATCGGCGAGACTGTAAATCTTGAGGTCGCTGGTTTGATCCCGGCTCGGGGGACCAAATGTGGAACTCCTACCGTGCCAGGCGGTAGGCAGAGCTTCGAGGGGATGTGTGCTTTTGAGGCTGCCCTCGTGGGTGGTCCGGAAAAGTGATGAGGATCGTGTAAGCGAAGAGGTAAAAGGGTATTTTACGACGGCGTTGAGCGCGCGTCGGCGGTTGAGGTGTTTGAGAAGAGGGCCGGGGATACTGCCGGCAAAGTGATCAGGAAAAGGGATCAAGGGAAGCTCAGGGAAGATGAGGAAGGATCAGGATCAATAAGGTTTGATGAATTTCTGACTTGGATCAGTACCGAGTTCATGCCGCCCCATCCTCTGAGTTTGGGCTGAACTCAGAGTCTGGGGTTTGTGACATCTAGCGGACCTGTCATGATGCCCGCAAACTTCAAAGACAAAACAAAACAAAACACAAAACAAAACCAACCCTCCACTCTGAAACCTACCAACGCGCGCAAGAGGAGAAATAAACAAACAAACAGGGGAGGACAGGAGAAAATAAAACTGAGAAAGGAAACAAAGAACAACAACTAGGAAAAAGAAGAAAGAAAGGGGGGGGGGAGGAAAGGATCTTGAAGAGAGAGGGAATGAGGTAAATCTTGAGATTGAGAGGTCTTGAGGAGTGAATTATTGAAGCCTTGGGGATGAAATCTTGAGGGTCTTGAAGTCTTGAGGATGGAAGAGACTCTTGAGGGGTGATTGTAGGTCTTGCTACTTGCTGGGGATCTCGCTGATCAAGGCTGGTGGCGGCGGGAATGCTTCTGACTAGCGGAAAACCAAATGGGGCACCACAACGTGGTGGGTGAGATAAAGTTTGATTTATGTTGTAAAATTTGTGATGTTAAATTGCTGACACTATGTTGTTGTAATAATCTGCTACAAAGTAAATATATATATATATGGGTTGGATGTTGGTTGTTGGTTGGTTGGTTGTTGGTTCTACTACTGTTCTTAACACACACTAAAGTTCTCTACACTAATCCACTACTAATAACCACAATAAACAGACCTTCCTAGGCTGCTACAAACTAGAAACTAACCACAGTGACCAACCTCTCTAGGCTGATCCTAACTAAACTAACTAACCACTTGTGACCAAACCTCTGTAGGCTGATGGGGAAAAAAGAAAATTATAGTGGGGAGAGGCCCTCCTTTTATGCTGGAGGATGAGGGATTTCTGCTGCAGAAAGCTCCTTGTGAGGGATTTCTGCTGCAGGGGTTCTCACCTACACAGCCTTTCTACACAGCCACAAATACAAACAACACAGCTTTGCTGTGCTAGATACACTTTAAATCTACAGCCAAACATCTATGATATACAAACTAACAAACAAATACACAGCCTTCAGCAGTAGATTCCTGTGAAGGCTGGACCAGATACACCCTATCTCCACCTCCAAACAACGCAGCCTCCTGATAGATACCTTCTAAATCCACCTCCAAACAACACAGCCTCCTAATAGATACCTTCTAACTCCACCTCCAAACAACACAGCCTCCTGATAGAATCTTCCCTGAACAAACAAATACAAAGACTCCAGCCAAAGATGCTGTTCAGCCTGTGTTAGATACCTTCTAACTCCACCTCCAAACAACACAGCCTCCTGATAGAATCTTCCCTGAGCAAACAAATACAAAAACTCCAGCCAAAGATGCTGTGCAGCCTGTGTTAGATACCTTCTAACTCCACCTCCAAAACAAACACAGCCTCCTGATAGAATCTTCCTTGAGCAAGCAGATGTATAGATTGCCACTATCCGTGACCATTCTGGATTCTGGGGGTCTTGGCCTCTCCTCCTCTTCCTCCTGTTCCTTCCTCCCTTCCTTCTTCCTTTGCGCTCCTTCCTCCCGTTCCTGGTTGAGACTATTCCTTACTACAAATCCTTCTTTGGTTCGTATGTGCCTTGACTGTTGATGTGATAATATCTCCTCCTCTTGTATGATGACTGTACTGTCTCCACCCTCTGTTGTATCCTTTTTGGCATTGACACAGGCACAGAACACCACAACGGGTGGTGTGAAAGACCTGCCCCTCTATTATACTACACAGAATTCTGACAACAAATTCATTTATTGTTGTGGCGTGACTTTTATGACAGAGAAAACTTGTATGTAGTAGTCTCTATCAGACCTAGATCAGTTTTAACAAGTACAAGATGCGTATACAACTTCTATATGGCGAGATGGGCAAAGAATATAATCAAGTGAGAATATTTTTTGTCGGGTTTTCAATGGTTTCAGCAGAGGGAAATGATGATGGAGTGTGATATGAGTTTTCTATGTTGATGCCTGATGACTGTGTTTCCGTGCTGATGTCGAAAGGATGACTGTTGACCACTGAGCTGAGGTGCCTGGGTGATGATGGAAAAATGGTGGGAGGAGGGCCTCCTTATATATTCTTTTCTGAGTTATTTTTGCTGGTGAGGGCTGCACTTGAGGCATTTCTGCTGGTGGTGACCCTGTGGATTGCACTGCCTTCTGCCAGGGGTGCATAACTTAAACTGATGTTCCGCATGACCATGTGTGATTTGTACTTTTTAAGGCAAAGTCCACCTAGGTTGGTTGCACTGCCAAAGTGGAGGCTTTCTGACCGCATGCATTGATGTAAGGTCTATGCAAATCTGTTGAGTTGTTGAGTGGAGGCCTAGTTGATGCAGTTTCCAACGCGCAGGTTGCGTGAGGTGATCTGTAGCTAATAGCGGAGGCCTGCCTAACTAGTAAATCTAACTATACTCTTCTATATATGCATGCCTTTTATGATTTATATGAATTTCCACCTGGGTATGGCCTGTACTAAACCTATAATTGTAACTAACTTCTAAACTAAAAGAGCTAGCTGGGTAGTTGAAGTGAGTGACTAGGGTTAAGTTTGTATTTAGAATCTATTTCTCTAATAATATTCTATCATATGCTAGTATTGTAGGCTGTGAGTTGAGGTTTTGGCAGTTTTGTTGTGCGCAACAGATCTGGATCACCACACCGTCGTCTCAAAACAAATCCCCCCCCACTTCCGCTATTAACTTCAAATCCTAGAATCTCCGGACCACCTCGAAGGCAGCGCTCAACAGCGCACATTCCCTTCCAGTAACTGCCGCCGGCCCAGCACCGGTCGGAGTTCCACAACGGGTAAGATAATGTTCATTGGAGGAAATTTTGGGTCAGCCTAAAGGCACCCCAAAAATTTACTTCATGTACACCAAAATTTTGGTGTACCCACATGTGCACCCCAATATTACTGGGGTGCACTTTTGGAGTACCCCAATTTATTGGTGTGCAGACCTGCTTACCCCAAAAAAATTGGGGTGAGGGTGTTGAAACCCCCAGACTGCTTCAATTTTTGGGGTGAAATTTAATGTACACCAAGTGAAATGGTGTACATCAGTCGCGCACCCCATCGAGGGGAGTTACTCCCCCACCCACCCGCCCAACTTGTTAGACCTGCACACATCGGTCATTGAGGGGAGTAGCACCCCTCAATGACCATTACAGACCGGTCATCTATGAAACACCAGTTAGAAAGCCGTGAGCAAGCAAGGAGAGAAGGACTCCAAGTGAAGCAAACAAGAGAGATTGAACAAGCTAAGTACCTATGAAACACCAGTTAGACAGCCGTGAGGAAGCGAGGAGAGAAGGACTCCAAGTGAAGCAAACAAGAGAGAGAGATTGAACGAGCTAAGTACCTAATCGAGGTACAAGGATGAGTTGACACAAGTGATAAGTGTGTAAGGAAGAGAGAAAGAAAAGCGGAAGAACAATGTAGAGTATCAATACATAAAGGAAGCGAAACCTAATAGGGGGGTTCACAATTGAAATTTACAAAAACTTTGGGACACATTTTAAGGTGTTTATGAACAGTTTTTTAGAAAACTGATAGATTGCACTGATTGATCTGTATCACCTGCTGCTGTGCATTTTCCCAAAATTTTGAAATTTTGTTCATAAAGGCCTTAAATTTGGCTCCAAAGTTGAGTAAAAATCAATTGTGAACCCCCCTAATGCATGATACACAAGCTTGAGGATCCGCGACCAGAGTTCGCTAAACCTAACTCATCAATTGCCGTCGTGTGACATCCCTTCTTTATCGTCACATCATCAAGGGTGCTACTCCCCTGATGACCGGCACAATCGGTCATTGAGGGGAGTAGCACCGATCTCAAGGTACACCACCACCCCGGCACCCCGGCCACCCCAGTCATCCGCCGAAATCAGAGCACTCAAGGCCGATCTCAACAAACACACCACCCTCCCGTACCACGCACCAGAGATGGTCGACGTCTGGAGGTAGAAGGGCGTCTCCGAGAAAGCTGGTCGGCTGTGCCATCCACCACCATCTCCTCCTACACTCCCCCACTGCCTTGCTGATCTCTTTGTGTCGATCATCCCACAGATATCTGGGCCCTCGGCGTCTCCCTCTACAAGCTCTGCTATTACACCACCCCCTTCGAAGCCAACGGGCCACTGGCCATCATCAACGTCCAATACCAGATCCCATCCTATCTGGCCCACAGCAACTCGATCAAGGAAGTAAAAATAAAAAATAAAAATAAAAATGACAACAAAAAAAAAATGAAAATAAAAAAATGAAAATCAAAATAAAAAACTGAGACCCCTCAAATCACAGGCACCATGCTCCAGGAACTGCCCCAATCTCGACCGGACATCTGGGAGGTCCATAACCATGTGTGCAGACTGCGTGGCGTGCCGCCCCATCTCCGTCGTGTGTGTGTCAAATTGTCGTTGGGTATTAGTGAGTGAGGGGCAGCAGGACTGACTGTTGTAAGGATCTCTTGAACAGCCGAGCAGAAAGCAGTGCCTTTCGCACATCTCACCCCAGCTTTCAGTTCTCCCTGAACCAGCGACCAACACGCTCGACGCACCGGACGGCCTCGACTCGATCTTCTCAGCCGCGCCCCCATCGGCCGCCGTCTCGACCAAGGAGGCCGACTCCGTCGTCCCCATGCGGGTCGGCAGGCCGACGGTCAAGAGCAAGCCCGGGCCCAACAACGGGGAGCCGTTCTTCAACCCCGTCCACCAGCCGGCCCCGGCTGCGACCACCGGCTTCCCCGCCAAGAAACACTCGCCGCCCAAAGAGTCAGACTTGTTTGCACGCGAAGCTGCCGCCGGGTTCGGAGACGCCTTCCTCTTGTCGCCCTCGCCCCAGATCACCGCCTTCAAGCCGGTCGCCGGCGCAGCACAGAGGCCGGCCCTCGGCGGAAACCCCTCCCCCAGCTTATCTGGATCCCGCTCCCACATGTCGCTCAAGCCTTCGGCTGCTGCGCCTACGCCCATGATTCGGCGCGACTCGAAACCGGCCACATCGTCGGCAGCGTTTGAAGACCTCGTCCCTCTGACCAAGAAACCCACGCCCAAAACGCTGAACGAGATGCGCAGTGGGCTCGGCTTGGTTGCCTCCACCTCGACCGGCCCTTCGATGGCCAGCGGGAAAACCAAAGTGTCTGCTAATTCATTCACCAGCAAGCCTGGCTTGCTCCCACAGGAACCCACCAGCATGTCGATCAGCAGCGGCACACTCTCGCAGAAAACGGGGCCGTAGTCCTTCCCCTCTTCTCGGATACACGAGCCCACAAGTGGCTACCGGAAGATAAGCATCACCCAGAGAACTGGCCCGGCTGTCAGCTCGAACCCGTCCCTGTCTGAGTGGCTGAGGAAAGACCAGCCGGCACTGGTCAGTCGGTCTAGTCAAACGTCCCCCAGCCTGATCAGCCACTGGATCAATGAGCTTACAGAAGCCCGCGCTGTGAACGCTTTGAACTCCCCCCGAAAGTCGACCTCCGATCATCAAGCTGGTGGAGAAGATCTGGCCCGGCGGCAACACCAAGCCTCGTCCGTCCTTCCCCAAAACAACATGTCACGGGGAGATCAGCGTCCATCGAACCCCCTGGAGAAAAGCCCATCATCGATCCCAGAGACCCTGCGCAGATAGGCGGCTCATCTGCGACGGCCTTGGACGGGAAGACCGACGGGCTGGGACGCAAGCCCAGCTTGAAGCCTAGCTCGTGGGATCTCTCTGCCGCCGACCCCGGTCACACAGCCGGCCCATCGTCCGCCTCCGGTGGACACATCATCCCGACTCGCAAGCCCAGCTTGAAGCCCAGCTCGTGGGAAAACTCTGCCGGCGATCCCGCGCCGACAGTCGGCCCATCGCCGGCGTCTGGCGGGAAGATCAGCCTCGCCGCAGAGGCCCCGCAGACCAGCGGCACCGGGCCGGCGTCCCCGCCTAGCACGGCCGACGAGCTGTCGTCTTCGGAAGCAATGACGGAGGAAGACGAGGACGTGCGTCTACGGCGCTGGGCGGCGATCGCGAAGTTCGCGCCCGCGGCCGCCGTCGGCCCGGCTGTCAGGTTGTGGTTCTGCTACTCTTAGCTTTATCATACCTGCTGGTGTCACTCATTCATGACCTGTCATTTACAGGTCTTACCCTCAATTAGGGATCTTCATGTGACACCAGTGGATGTTCATTCACCCACCTGCAGCCATTCATATCCAAGCGTCCTTATTACAGTGGTTAGTACACTTGACATGGGTTCAACTCCCATAGGACACATAATATTTTATGGAGTTTCACACCGGCCGCACCGTCGTTGGCATCTACAGACCGGCACCCGTTCTTGTTGCGCGCCGGGAGTTGACCGGTCGGCCCGGCTCGGAGCTGTCCGCGGGCGAGGCCAGTCTTCCGGCGACGGCGGGCCGCCCTGTCAAGCTTCAAGCCCAACCCGTCTGCCGTCCCTCCAGCGGAGAAGGCCCATCGACTGGTGGCTGACAAGGACGCAGGAGCGGCCAAGATAAACCCCCCGATGCCGCCCAGCCACATCCCTCTCAACGCTCTCGGCCCCGGCCTCCCCGCCACCCGTCCACGGCGCCGACGTCAAGCCCATGACCACCTCCGTTGACCAAGGCTGAAACGCTGCGCTGCGCTACAAAAAAGCAGTCTTTTAGCGCAGCGCAGCGGGGAACCGCTGCGCGGTCAGCCCAAAAAGCGGTAGCGCAGTGTCAATCCCGCTGCGCTACCACTGAAAATAGCGGGGGCCCGCTTTTTCCCCAACCCAAAAAGCGGTAGCGCAGCGGACGGGGCCGCTCCTTTCAGCGCCGCGCAGCGGCCACCAAACCAGCTGCGCTGCGCTTCTTTGGCTGGCAGCGGGGGAGCGCTACGCGACCAGGTCAAAAAGCGGTAGCGCAGTGATGGTTCCGCTGCGCTACCGCTGAAAGTAGCGGGTTCCCGCTTCTTGCCAGACCCAAAAAGCGGTAGCGCAGCGGGCGGGGCCGCTACTTTCAGCGCAGCGCAGCGGCCACCAAAAGCGCTGCGCTTCACACTGCGCTGCGCTTTTTGAAGCGCAGCGCTTTCACCCTTGCATTGACAACCTCAAATCCAAGTGGGAATCCGGCGCTGTTTGCGCCGCCGCCGAGGACCGATTACGGCCAGACTTAAAACCCCTCGTCTTCTTTCTCTCATCTTCCCATTGGGCGGGCAGGAATCTCTCCCCCAACTTCCACCTTTTTCTCCGCGCGCACTTGCTTTCTTTTGTGTTCCCAACTACAATTTTTCCTTTTTTTATGTTTGGCAGTGGGTGGGCGATGTTGTTGTACTGATCTAGAAGTACAATGCGAGATGTATGTTTCCTTTTTCTTACTTGAATATTTATCAGAGCGTGTTTATTTCCATGCAAGTACATCCAATATAGACATTTTTCTTGGCGGTGTGCACTGTCTCTCTTGATCTCTTCTCTCCAGGTCTGGTCGTCTCAGCCGGCGCCAGGCGCTCTGGCTTGCAGGCTTGGAGACAGGAATGGTCCGCCGCGCGCGCCTTGCATCGGGACGCAACACTGGTTACAGGTATGTATTCCTCTCACTCCCAACCTTGCAGCTAGAAACCTTCTAAAATGTTCTTGATTTGCACATATCAGACATGCATGAGGACATCATAAAAAAAGAAGAAGGAAGCGCTATCGAACTAATTAGAGCTTATTTAGTCAAGTCATTTTTGGGTTCGCAGTTTCGACAATATGTGTTGGTGGACAAGTCAACTGGAGCTGATTCCTATACCCAAAGCGTTCACCCAATATTTAATCAGTTTTTCCACAGCAGTTTACATGGGAGCAAGTTGTGGAGATCCTTCTGCTTACCATGCTATCCAAAGGAGCGGTGCGGGGAGCACAACACATCTTGTGCTGTCGACCGAGAGGGATTCCTCCCGGTCAACACTGTGGTGTATGGTGTTGACCGGGAGGGATTCCTCCCGATGGACTGTTGTACTATGGAGAGGGATTCCTCCCGGTCGACAAAGGCTGGTCAACATGTGCGCGTATGTACACCATGGACGCACTTCCTAATTGCGTCTTTTCCGAACGCCGTTCGAAGTAATGGAAAATTATTGAAAAAAAATCAAAGTGGCCCCACTCGTTGGGATTTCAAATACTACTCAATTTTTTTCCCAATGTTTGGGAAATAATTCAAGGAATAATCAAGTGGAAACTCAATCCGGCAAATATCCGGGATATCCGCGGGAGTTGCCGGAGAAACTCCGGTGAAAACCTTATTTGACTGCTATTCGAATATCATTTGATTGCCCTCTGAACCGCTTTCGAGGTCATTTCAATTTCACTTTGACTATCATCCTCAGCCAACAACAATCAAACAGAATTCGAACATCACCACCAAGATCGAGATGCACCTGAGGTCCAGATCGACGTTGGGCCGCCGGAGTAGTGGACCTTATAAATATCATCCGCTCACCTCCCTCCCTCCCTCGCTTGCTCTCTCTCCCTCCCTCCCACTCTCTCCCCCCCACTCTCTCCCTTCCTCTCTCTCCCTCCCTCCCTCCCTCTCTCTCCCTCCCTCCCTCTCTCTCTCTCCCTCCCTCTCTCTCCCTCCCTCCCTCCCTCCCTCTCCCTCCCTTGCTCTCTCTCAAGCTTGCTCTGTCTCTCTCTCTTGCTCTGTCTCTTTCTTGCTCCTATCACCTGTTATGTCTATCTTATACACCTGTCCAAAAAGCTATTATACACGCAATGATATTACCAAGTGCTCCATATGGGGCTCTGAGCCATTTGAATGCTAGCAAGGAGAATGAGCAAAATGCGCAGGGGGGAGGGTTGGGGGCAAGGGATCAATTGCCCCGGTCTGCTTCCCAGTCTGCTCGAATTCATTTCAAACTGAGAGCACTTTCCAAGGTACTTTCGAGTTTCAATCGGCTTTGCTTTGATTGAAACTCCAAGGTATCCCAAAGACAACAATCGAATATAATTTGAACACCTCTGAGTTCAAATTATATTTGAATGTAATTCAAAAAATAATTGAAGAGACTTCGCGTTTTGTTTGAAGTCTCCACCCAATCATTATTTGAAGTCATGGGCCCATCGGATTACATCCAATGGGTGTTTGAAAGGACTTCAAACACTCAGTTCAAACTCACTTGGTCAACTAGTTTGACGAAGTTGGCGACGTCCCTTCTTGCTGGCGGGGAGTTTGAACAATCTTTGATTGAACTTTGGAAGGCTTTCGATCTTTTGCGTCCGTGGTGTATGACCTTGCGGTGCGGGAGGGAATCCTCTTAGAGCATCCGCATTGGTCGCGGATTAAGGAAGGATTAGCATAACTAATCCCACTTGGCAACCACATAGGGTCCGATTAAGTCAGACTAAACTCCTTGCGGGAGTACAATTTGGAGTAAGCGGGAGTAACTTTACTCCTCACTAATACTAGGAGTAAACCAAATTGAACATTCAAAAATCACTGGATCAAGCTGAAGAGTAACTCTACAGCCATCTCGACAGCGGTTATCTTCACCACGGACACAGCCACATCAGCCTACCGTCTACGCAATGCCCGATGCAACTGCTCCGAACGGTTCAGCCCCACCCCCAGCACCTGCCTCTCCCACCACTCCCGCAGGCGCGACTACTAGTAAAAAGAAACAAGCTCGCAATTTCACCCCAGAGGAAGAAGAGCAGCTTGCGAAAAGCTGGGTTTGGGTTTCTGAAGACCCTATCAGATCTAATAATCAGAAGGCAAGTGATTTTTGGGCTCAGGTCCTTAAAGACTTCACCCAGTTCAGCCCAGGACCTCACCGTGATACTACTGGTCTAACAAGCAGGTAAGCAGTCTGGCACATATTGGCCACTTGATAAAATAAGCTAATTTTTGTTTCTGATTTAATAAACAGGTGGAAATTGTTGCAAAAAGCTGTCCTCAAGTTCTACGCGCTGCACAATTTCATAGAGAAAAACCCCGCCTCAGGCTCTTCCCCCGAGGATTGGATTACGCATGCACGCCAGCAGTACTACAATCAAGAAAACAAGCATTTTGTTTTTGATTGGCCGTGGCACCTCTTGAGGCATGTGCGCAAGTTCATGGCCCTTGCTGAGAAACCAAAGACTGGCCGAGCTCCCTAAAGTCAATCTTCTTGATTGATCCAGCCGGTAATAACCCAATCTCAAATGGGGTCTCAACACAATGACCAAATTAGCCATTTGTCTCGACCTGATCGTCAAGATTCAACCAATGAGAGCCCCGTGAAATCAAAGGGTTGGGATCAACCCATGGGTGTTAAAAACGCCAAACGGTTAGAGGCTGAAGAACTGTATAAACAGAAAAAAATTAAATTGCTTGAATTAGCTCACAATGACTTGGTGAAACGGTTGGCAGAAGTGAAATGTGGAAATGACATACAAGCCGAGCTAATAAAGATTGACCAAGGCAAAACCAATCTTACCTGCATGCTTCAGAATGTCAATGACTGCCCGGACAAAGTCTCCCAAGAGTATCTGTTGTCTGAGAAGAAAATGATCATGCAAGAAAGACCACTAGTGGTACCTGGGGTCCAAAATGGGCACCTGTCACCACACCCAGCTGGTGCCGCAGTTACTTACTGCCGGTACCAGCAGTACCAGCAGTGTAAATTTAATCTCTTTCAATTTTGAATCACATACAGTTTTCACTAACACCTCTCTGATCACTAATCATCCAATTCTATCACTTTTATTTTAACCTTATTATTTGATTTTCCCTTCTTCACAGTTTGAATTCTATCTTTCCACTTTGCAAGAACACCCTCCTTGATCATCCCATTTTTCAAATAAAAGGCAACAGCCATCCCCCTAGTTAGTGACTCCTGAGAGCCGGTGCCTCTTGGATGAAACATAATTACCTCCAAAGCTAAATGCCCTCTCATCATAAACAGATGTGGCTGAAAAAAAAATGAAGAGAGGCCAGTTTCTGCAACATACCAGGCCGGGGTTAAACGGCTATTGCGGCTGCCAACAAGGGACTACCAGTCCAACTCCCAGCTCCTCATCAGTCTGCAGCCACTTACGAAACTCCATTGAGACGTCCCGCGGCAGATCTTCAAACATGTTTCAGAATGTTGATGACTGCCCGGACGAAGTCTCCCAAGAGTATCTGTTGTCTGAGAAGAAAATGATCATGGAAGAAAGACAAAAGGCTATTGCGGCTGCCAACAAGCGACCACCAGTCCGACTCCCAGCTCCTCATCAGTCTGCAGCCTTTTAAAAAACTCCATTGAGACGTCCCGCGGCAGATCTTCAAAACAATGATGAAAATGAGGACCAAACTAGCGATGACAACTCCTCCGATGGAGAAGACCCTGCAAATCCAACTCAAACTCAAGACAGTAGCCCCTCCCAACTTCTACCACTTGATCCCCTCCTGATATAACTTGATGCACGCACTTTGACAGGGTTTTTTTTATCCACTTTTTTCCCTTTCCTGATCTGTTGCTTTTTCTTTTTCCTGTTTCATGTTTTTTGGATAGATCTTTTCTATCTCATGTTTTTTAAATGAATATTTAGATATTGCATGTTGAATCAGAGTGGTCTGCATTTGGGGGCTCAGGAGGAGGGCAAGCCCGGAAATGGACTGAGTTTTATGTAGCTTTTTGCACTTCAAATTGCAAATATTGCCCACCCAAATTGCCTGTTAAAGCTTTTGTTGCCCAAAAATTATTTTTCATTGCCCAAAAGCACAGGCATCACGAAATAAAACAAAAAAAACACAGGAAGAATAAAATCAGGAAGAAAGAATTTCATCCCAATCAATGAAGCCTTCCTTCGGAGATGAGTCCACAAGTTACTAATGAGATTGTTGGTCAGGTTGTGATGTATCAACTCCAATCACATTTCAATGCCGCGTATACATTGATCTTGTATTGAGTAAGGCTCAGGTTGCGGAGGAAGAATTTTTGTTGACACCGGTGTGGAACTCCTACCGTGCCAGGCGGTAGGCAGAGCGTCAAGGGGATGGGTGCTGTTGAGGCTGCCCTTGTGGTGGTCCGGCAAATGAGATGAGGATCGGAAAGTGATAGCGTTGGGGGGGATTTCTGAGAGACAACGGGGATGGAATACCGTTGGCAGTGGTTGGTTTGCTGAGGATCAGATGATGATGAGGGATCAGGATCAGGGATAAAGAATCAGGAATAGTGCTGGGGATACTGCCAGCGGATCAGAAAAGGGTGATGGAATTTCTCTTGGATCAGAGCAAGTCCCATGCCGTTTCATCCTCCAAGTTCAAACTCAAACTTGGACTCTGGGGAGTGACATGTCACAGGACATGTCATCACATCCCTAACTACAAACATCAAACAGCAAAAGAGGAAAAAAAAGAAGAAAGAGAAGAAAACACCACAACAATCAAAGATAAAGCAACACCAATGAGAATAAGGAAGAAAAGAAACACACAATCAAATGATAAAGAATCTAAAAAGAAAACAAAACAAATTCCACATGACTCATGTGTTAGGACCAAGAAAGAAAAAGAAAGAATCTGGGAGGGAGTTAGAATCTTGAGGAAGTGAGAAAGTGAGGGAGGGGAACATCTTGAGGATGAATCTTGAGGATCTTGAGGCTGAAGAGTCTTGAGAGGCTGGATAATTCTTCTCTTGAGGATTTTCTGATGAGTGATCTAAAATCTTGAAATCTTGATCTTGAGGCCCTGTACCATTTTGACCACCACACCGGGAGTGGAGGGTATGATTTTGGCACTGAAAAAGATTCAACAATCATTTTGTGAAGAATCACGCATGTTGTCATGATTGAATTTAAATCGTTTGGGTCCCAGCCCAAAGCTGGGGCACTCAGAATCTGGAACTGGCCTTGAAGCGCCGCAAACATTGTGGAACTCCTACTGTGCCAGGCGGTAGGCAGAGCGTTGAGGGGAAAGGTGCTGTACTTGAGGCTGCCCTCGTGGTGGTCCGGATGAAGAGCGATAAGGATCAGAAAAGGTGATAGCGTTGGGGGGGAAGGATTTTGTTGAGACGACGGGAATGGAATACCTTTGGCAGTGGTTGGTTTGTTGAGGATCAGATGATAATGATAAGGGGATCAGGAATAGTGCTGGGGATACTGCCAGCAGATCAAAAATTGATGGAAAATCTTGTGGATCAGAGCAAGTCCCATGCCGTCCCATCCTCCAAGTTTGAGCTCAAACTTGGACTCTGGGGAGTGACATGTCACAGGACATGTCATCAAATCCCTAACTACAAACATCAAACAAGAAAAGAGGAAAAATAAGAAAGAGAAGAAAACACCACAACAATCAAACAAGAAACAAACCATAATAAGAAAGGAAGAAACCAAGGAAAGGAACAGACAGGGCAAAGAATAACAAAAAACCACACAAACAACCAAAACAAAACCCACATGACTCATGTGTTAGGACCAAGAAACATGAAAAAGAGCATAAGGAAAAATCTGGGAGGGATTGAGAATCTTGACAAAGTGGGAAAGTATGAGAAGGGATCTTGAGGGATCTTGAGGTCAAAGGCTTGCTGGTGACATTGCTGATCTTGCTGACTTGAAGATTCTGATGATCTGGAGGGCCTGTACCGGTATCACCACCACAATGTCCTCTCAATATCTTTTCAAACCAATTCTTGCCGTTTTGTGAAAAGTTTAGTTGCGCGCGACTAGAGATTTAGACTGAATTAAAGTAGCCCATGGGTAGTAGATGCCATTGACGAGGTAGTAAGGCATGTTGTAGAAATTGCCATTGACTTTAAATTCAACACCCCAAGATGCGCCCGCTGGCGCGAATTTGAAGAGGGGTGATCGGTACAACACATTTTTGTTGTTCATAGCTCCGCATGTCCCAAAAAAAGGGTGCCGGATCCAGGTATCAGCGGTTGCGACCGCTTCTAGAACCACAGTCGGGGCCTTCTCTTTTCCTGTGAACTGACCACTAAGGGACGTTGGACAATTCTTCCATTCCCAATGCATGCAATCTAGGCTGCCGATTCATCCAGGGAAACCTCTAGCAGTGTTCTCGGCCAGTATTCTCTTGAGATCTTCTTTTTTTGGAGCGCGTAATTAAGTTGGACCATATGTTGCTTGAATTGCAGTACAAAACTTTACCATATTTTATTGGGCTTTTGTCTCTCCAAGTCTGCAGTACTCATTGGTCGCATTGAGCAGAATTCCATAAGCCAACTGTCAAATGAGAGCTGTTAGATTTTGATGAGGACTCAATTCTAGTTTCCCAGTGCAATCCTGCAGACAGAGATTGAAGGGCAAGAACCTTCAGTATTGCATCTGTTTTTCAGTTTAAAAAGTGAAAAACGGGCCCACCGGCTTTTGAAAAAAGTAACGGTATTGTGCAGTAAGGTCTGTTAGAATACGCAAAAGTAGTCCCTTCTCCATGCGGTAATGGCGAGAAAAATCCTGGGGGCCGTAGCACGAGTCCTCATTGAAATAGTCGTTCATGAGGTTTTTGTGATGTTCAAGATGACCCCGGGCCTTATTGGACTGACAAGTGATCTTCATCTTGGTTGATGCTTGGGATTTGTCCTCAGAGGTGCTATAGTTCAAATAATCCATATTGCCTTTGTTCAGGAGCTCTTGGGTTGTTTGGCGGGTATGAAGGATGTGTTGTCATGTATTGAGGTCTTCATCGTTGAACAGGAGTCTTGGCGCCATCGTTGTGGAGTAAAATTGAGCTGATGCGGGTGAACAGAGTAGCTCAAGTAGTAGCCAGTTATTATTGATTTTACACCGTACCAATGCGGGTGACGGGTAGGATTAGCGCTAATCTGGTATTAAGCTAATCTACTCCAACCCTAGTTACTCCCGCACCAATGCGGATGCTCTTAGTCAAAATGAGTGTGTGTTCTTGCCTACATAGAGGGAATCTCCCTGGGCACCAAGGGTGTGTGCCTATGGGCTGGTGTGCCTAGCTACCCAGCTGAGCATTTGCCTCAGGACGTGGTCTGTGCACCTCAGACAGCAGTTTTCTGCTCCTCAGTCTAGTGCATTTTGCACTATAGACTAAAGCTGTGGAACTTCCAAACATTCCAGGGTGTACCACCTGGGATTCAATTGTATGAGCCTGGTATCAACTAGGAATGACCTTGAGTATGCTGCATGTCAACTGGCAGCAGTTTCTTGATTTTTTTTCACAGTATTCTGGTTGCTGAAACGTTTACGATGCAGATGACGGCAGTTGATGATCACTTTTGCTTGGGGTCTGACGTCTGATGCGACGGACTGGGAGCTCATTTTGCTTGGGGTCTGACGTCTGATGCGACGGACTGGGAGCTCATTTTGCTTGGGGTCTGACGTCTGATGCGACGGACTGGGAGCCTGGTTCAATGTGATTCACGCGACTAAATAGGAGCTTGAAGTGGAGTAGAATAGATTGCAGGGGTGTCGGGTCTGATGCAACACCTAACTTAGAGCTGTGTCACAAGAAGATTCTATAGCTTGGGGTCTTGAGTCTAATGCAACACCTGACTAAGAGCTTTATTGGGAGAGGATTCTGACATTGAAGGAAACTGGGAAAAAAGGTGTCTAAAAAAATGAGACAACCCTGAAGTGGGCAAGCCTCTGATGGGCACAGAGAGGGGAAGTTTGGAGCGATGAGCTCGGGAACTTCTATCACTGGGGGATTCATATATGAATCTCCGGGGTTAATTTGCGCGTGTGTCTTCACATGACACTGTGCTGCATGACTGAAGCAGCCCGGCCTCAGCTCCAAGCCATCAGGGCTTCCCACTTAGCCACCTCCATGGACAGAGGGGAACTCAAGGTGCCCTGCTCGCTCCCCCACAATCCCAGAATATCTCCGTGGCCGTCCGCAAAAATTTTGTTATGACTCTTTGCACCCCGATCCTAAACGTGCTGGACAACCAAAAGTGATTCAAGTAATCCTTGAGGAGCGGGGGCTTTGGGAACACTATTCTTCGCCAAGAATCAGAGAAGGCAAACCTGCCTTGAAGCTTCAATGCAGCACTTTTACCACTTCAAACATTCAAAAAGATGCCAGCAAGTTGCAACCATTCTGCAAGATTGATTCAACAAGCCAAAGACACTGGCTATTTCTTGACTGAGGAGCAATGTGTCACAGAACTGATGGCTGAAGAAGGTGAAAATCCTAACAGCAAATCCAGCCATGCAGCCAACAACAATATAACTGAAAACATCATGAGTTGTTGTTGGTCTAAGATTCTTTTGCAACAATTGGATTTTGTCAAAAAACAGCCCTTGCTTCAAACAATGATCAAGATGCGGGACATGTTTGTTTATTTCTACCAAAATTTCATTGTGAATTGAATCCAATCAAGTTCTTCTGGTCTTATATCAAAGAATGTAAGTTTTCTTCCTCTCCCTGATTCATGTTTCCTTGATTCTTCTAATACTTCATTTCTTTTGTAGCCTATCAAAAGCAATCTCACACTGCCACCTCATTCTCTGCCTGCAAGACTGTTTTTGAGAAATTCAGGCAGTCCTGCCAGCTAATCACAATCCAAAAGTATTTCTGGTGAGTTGAGCGACAGCTCTCGGTGTATTGAGAAGGATACAGTGGGAACAAGTCTGAAATTTTGATGAAAAAGTATACTTCCCACCGCTGCATTTCTCAACAAGCCTGCATGGACTTTGTGGTCATCAATGCTTGAGTTCTGTGATTGCAAGATCTTTTTCCTCTTGCTTATTTCTGTTTTGCTTCTTCTTTATTGTTTATTTACCTCCTTTTGTGTCACTCGTTTGATACATACTCTGACTCAGCATTCATTGACACTTATTTTTATTTCTCACTCAGCCTTTGTTGCTTGTTTGTATGTACATATGTCTCAATCCAACTTGCTCCCTTACATTTTATGGATTTACAATTTGATTATGGCCTTAAAAGTTTTGTTAACCCATATATGTGCTTATAAGTACATGATTATGTGTTTGTGCGCGGGTTCCAAGACTGAGTCTGGAAGTTCAGGGCCAAAAAAAAGAAACACTTGGCAGAAACCTTAGGGGAGTAAATTCTGAGATCTACAAGCTCCAAAAGCTCCAAAATTGTGTTCAGTGTGAGACTCCAAAGTAGGGGTCTTCACTAAATGGTTGAAAGGTGGCACAAGGGACAGGCTGAAGGGCCTTGGAGAAATTCTAGTGCCAACGTATACTGGATTGCAGGGGACTAGCCAGTAGAGAGAAGGGATCCAAGTTCTCTGTAAGTACAACTAGAGTGATGAGAGAGAAGAATGGAAAAGTGTAAGAGTTTCACTTGTGTTTCACGCTTACTCAAACTCAGCTCATTAGACACATACACACTTATGCTTATACAGGATATTGTGCCCTATATATCTTGTACTCCCATTTGAAGGGACTTCTCTTCTCTTTTTTCCTCAAGCTGGACTTCACCATGGCTTTCCCTTTTTTGTCATTCCTTCAAAATACACACTCTTTTCATAGAACTTCAGGCCTTTGGCCCTCCGCTCCACTGATCACTCAGTGAAGGACTTTGAGTCCTTACAAAAAGGCTTACCTAGCCAGTAGAGAGAAGGGATTCAAGTTCTCTACTGGACTACACCACCGGGTCACTTTCTGTGATTGGTGCTCATGGTTGGTCCAACTTGACCTGATTGGAGAACATTGGACAAAACTATTGCATTAACGGGATTGGTTTATCCATCCAATCCACAATCTGCATGATTGGGGCATCCAATCACCCCAAATTTGCATGGAACCTCAAAAATTCAGCCAATTGGCTGAATTTTGGGTAATATGTGTTGAATTTCAGTCTTGTTTCCACTCATCCCTAAAATTCCTTACACTTTATACTCCCCCCATTCCACCCTTTTTATCCTTCTCTATAGGCATGTTTTCAGATCAAAGATTGTGAAGCCCCCCTTGACATTGGGACTCCACACAAGGGTTTATGGGATCACCTAACCCTAAACCCCCTGCAAGACTCATACTTAGACTCGACCCCGCTCTTCCCTAGTCGAGCAGAGATCTAATCTCTCTTGACTAGGTGAGCACCTTTTCCTTCTTCTCCTTTTTCCCTTTTGTTTTGTCTGTGTATCTAGCCAGAGAGATCTAATCTCTCTTGACTAGTCTTTGAAATATAGCCCCAGCGTTTGGAACTAGAACCTCAAAGGCTTGCTGCCTCGCTCCCATGCCCTTTTGTCGTCGCCATCAGTGAGGGTTCATAGAACCCTTACAAAGATATCCAACAATTATGAGTCCCCATCCATTTGGTCTGTCTCTTATTATGGTCATGTTTGCTTTCTTACCATCTTGTAGACCTTGATCCCTGATTAGATTAGATTGTCAGCTTTCCATCTTATTGCTTATCCTCTTGTGGGTGCACTCTCTGCTGGGGATATTGATGTACCTTTTAACATGAAACAATGAGTTCAAGAAGTTTCAAATTCATTATCCATTCCTGGCCTGGACGCCGCGGGGAAGTCGCGCTTGAAGAGTATCCCTGAGCGTAGGGGGAGGGTCTCCCGCAGCTGCTGCGTGATAGCTCTCGCGCGCGGTGAGCGTGACCGGTCCGCTTCTCAGGCGCCCGCTTTCGCGGTGCCAGCGGCCGGTAGACACAGGATTCTGTTCAGGTCTATTCCCTTCCAGACTGCTTACATTGAGGGCGTCCCGAAGACCAGGGAGTGGTCTCCCAAGACGCCCGTGTGAGGGTCGGGGGGAGGTAACTTCCCCCGATCCGCTGACTTGGTCATTCCTCTCCTGTGGTCCTCCGGGAGGAGGAAAGCACAGGGAGAAGCTCCCAAGGGAGGAGACGTCAGCAGACCGGAGCCTCCCGGAGCAGAAAGGCACCCAAGGGTGCGGGGGCAGAGGCGCTAGACCCATTTCTCTGGGACGTAGTTCCAGAGCCGGGCGCCAATAGATTCTGCTCGGGTTATGAGACCTCATGAGGGCCATGTTAGGTAGTTGGATTGCGGGGACACTCTACACGACAGGGTTACTACAACGGTGGGCCAGCTACGCTAACCGTAGCGTTAGCGTGGCGTAGCGCAGCGCAATTCCGCTAAATTTTAGCGTAGCGTTAGCGGAATTGCGCCTTTCTGCGCTAACGCTACGCGCAAAGGGTGCGCAGCTAACTTAGCTGTTAGCGTAGCGTTAGCGCAGATGCGCGCAATTGCGCTAACGCTACACACGCAGGGCGCAAAAGAGCGCGCGCTACAGTGCGCCACAGTGCTTTTAGCTGAAAAAAAGGCCTTTTTTTCCGCTAAAAGCGCTGTAGCGCAGCGTAGTGACTGTAGCGGCGCGCTAACACTAACAAACAATTGGCGCGCTGTTAGCGCCGCTGAAACGTAGCGCAGCGTAGCGGCGCTAACAGCGCGCTAACGCTACTCAAAATGAGCGGGCGCTTTTTGCCGCTACGCTAACGCTAAGTGGCCCTGTAGCGTAGTGTAGCGTAGCGGCCCACCGTTGGTTACTATTTCTTCCAGCATCTCTTGAGCTCGCGCAATATGTTCCTGCTATCTTCATCCTCTTATTTTGAATAAGTTTGGATGTACAGTCTGTAGCAGTCTGAGGTCCACCTCCTTAATGCGCAGAGTTCTTCTTTGGATGCTCCCGTGGAGTGTCTGAAGGATGTTCCTCCAACCCTGAATGAGTGTCCTGAGATCCCGGAGCACCCCTTCGACATCCGAAATTGAGTCAGGGCGCAGCAGGCGTCTGATTTGGTGAGGTGTACGCGCTTCCCTGACTCCCAGTAGCCAAAAAGTGAGGTGTCTTGGCCGATTGCATTCTGAATTCTTCTTTCCAAGGCCAGGATCGGGCAGAGCATTAGATCGACGGAGGTCAGGTTTAGCTCTTGTGTAATTCCGGGGCCGGCCGTTTTGGCTCCTCTGATGCTGATGACCGCTCTTTTCCTGGGTAACAATTCCCAGATGGTCGCGTCACTAACCATGACGGAAGCAGAGCGGCGGAGGGTCCCGGTCCTGTCGTTGTAGGTGAGTTCGCCTAACCGAGCGAGTCCCCAAAATGCCACGATGCAAAGGTCCAGCAGAGCCTTCTGGAACTCTGTCCCTTTGATCCAGGCAGTGGTGAGCATGACCAGGTGTCTTATCATCACTGCCTTCTTTCTGGGTCTAATGGCGGATTCTGCGTCAATGTATGCCGACGACCTGAGGAGTACGGCGACCTTATTTTTTTTGTCTTGGGGGTATTTTGCATCGTGAAGAGTGTGCCACATCTGTATTCCCGCGATGTACTTCGTCAAAGTGACGGAGGATACCTCTTGGGGCTTAGGTGACTCGAAAGTTCTTCCTGCCCAGCAGCAGAACTCGTAAATGTCCTTCTCCAAGAGGGGTAGGGAGAAAGGAATTAGTCCTGTTGCCTGTGCGAACTTCAGGTACTTCTTCACGGCTGAATTGTAACAAGACAGGGTGTTCCATCGGTACCCGAGGAGAAAATGTTTGTCGTCCGAGGTTATGTCTCTTGGTCCAGAGCCTTTCCTGATTAAGGCGGTCAGGTTGGGGAGGTCCTCTGCTGAGTTCATGATTCTCGGAGGGAAGGGTCTTACTCCGGTTGGGAGTCAGGATATCTCAGTTGGAGCAGACGGTGGTCTTTTTAAATTGCAAACGGAGGGGAACATTGGGGGGAGACATGATTCGAGACAAGTTAGAAGCTAGGTACAACTTGTTACACTTGGAAAAGTCTGAATTCTAGGTCCCAAGGGACTACCACTGCTATCTGATACTTCGTGTCGTGACCTGATCTGTCTCCCCTCGATAAGGCGTCAGCTGCGTTCTCGGCGGAGGTGACACGTTTTGACACAATATCAATCTCCATTTCCACCAGGGTCTTCTGTATGAGCTTCCACTCTTCGTTGACCGCTGGGTGTCGGGATTTCCGTTGGCGTATGACCGTCTCTGTGGTTGTATTGTCGGTCCAGACAATGAGGGTCTTCACCCCTTTCGATACCCCCCTGACTATACAGAAGTACATGCACACGGTGCATGAAACCTGCTGGATAGTCAGTTAGCAGACCTTGCCCAACCTCGCCTCTCCGCGTGTCACCTCGGCTACATTTCCGCCAAAACTCGACAAGTCCTCCATGATTAGTCATCAAGCCCTCATGGTGCCGTGACCTATGTACCCCGTATGTACATATTTACATATTTCAATGTATCACATCCCCAAAGCACCTCAATCACGCTGCCGACTAACCATCATCCACCATGCCTCAATCCAATCACCCCAATATGCGCACACAATCAGTCAATACAAGACCTCCACCCCGTCGCAACCGAACACGAAGAGCCTGGAACAACAACGCCTGACAGGAACTTGAAGAACAGTCTTTAATAGAACGCGATGTTAGAATTGGACAGCGACTCGGACAAATTGATGCTGACCACGAACCTGGAGTCTGGGAAGACATCAATAACAAGCAGCCCGACCATCCAAATTACAAACCTCCCATCGGAAGTTACACCGATCCCGATTGGCAAGTGGATCTAGGTAATCTTCCGAGTTCTGCCCATGCCAGCTATCACCAAGCCCGCCGATATGCCGAAGCACGTGTTAGACTCCAAAATCGCTGGATGCAACTTGAAAAAGACGCCACTGCTGCCTTCTTGCTCTGCCAAAGAAAAACCTCAAACTGGACGTACCAAAACAGACCGGAGGCGTATGGAACTTGAGTATTTCCTTCGGAGTTGTGTACTTGCCAGCCAGATCAAGTTCACTCAAGAAAAATTGACTGCTTTGACATTATTAGTGAGTACTCCTATGCAAACAAAACTTAATGAAAATCGCTAATGGTGGTATTCATTGCTCAGCCCGGTGCATATCAATTGACTTGCCATTCTGCAAGTGTACTCCCGACGTCATCCGATTAATCCACTATGGATATCTTGCTAGCTCACCTGATTGTCCCCAAACGGCTTTCTCAATCCGACTGCTTCAATTCCACTACCACCTCTTTAGATCGGCGGTGGTCTCGAACTCTGCGTTTGTCAAGGCCTTATGCAATTTCTTGGATTCACGATCTCAGCGTCCATCATACTCTCGTGGAGGCAAATACCGCAAACGAGTTCTTTGGGTGCCATTTTCTTACAGCGTAGATCTCTACGCTTGTATTCAAGTTAACTGTTGTACCTTTTTTCGAGAAGGATTGCAGCTAACCCCTACTGAACAATGGGCAAGCAAATGTCCTCGCTGCTTTGGACCTAGGGAAAATGAAGTGAAGGCTCATCAGGACGAACCAACTATAATCGTGGCATTGGACGGCAACTTCCAACAACGGCACTATGCATATGCAAGTAAAGACGATCCACTCGAGACCCAGTACCCCAAAAGCTTCATTCCGCCATCAAAGATCAGCCCGGATGCAACTGAATTTGCGGCAACTGAGGCATCCGCTGTAGGCATTGATGTAAGCACTGCCTGTCAATCTTATCTTGGCAAGTCACAATGATTACTGATGTAATTCGTGTGCAAAATAGCCGCCCTGTTCTGATTCACACAAAGCGGCCAACGACACACGTGGTGAAACAAGCTGGGAGAAATGTGACGACAATGGTTTGTTTGCGAGTACCTGTTGTCACAATATTCCCTTAATGTTTGTCAACATATACAAGACTGGCAAAAAGTGAGTACATGTGAATCACTCCCTCAGTACAAACCACTAATGCTACCTCCAACCCTGCAGATTATACTACCCGGTTTCAATCCTGCAAAACCTCTTGGAAGATTTCCCTGAAGAAAAGTTTGGTATCTTGTATGATCTTGGCTGCCACCTGGAGAGTCATGTAAGAAAGGTTGGTACTATATACCCTTTACACTCCATATCGGCTTGGTGCTGATTATTCGGCATGCAGCGCAACCTCCTCAGCAATCAACACTCAGATTTGACCTTTGCCACTTCGGTTTTTCATGCATATGTGCATGAGTGGTTGTGTCAGGTCAAGTACAACCCCCGGCTCAATATGTGGTGGGGTCTATCCGATGGCAACGGTGGGTCGCTACTTTACGGTTATTGATATCGTAACGTTATCGTAGCGATTTTTGGTCCCTTTACGCTAACCGGACCGGTAGCAATGGGGAAATGTGGTGCGATATCGATATCGCACCGGGCGGGTGTTTTTTTTTCAAGGCCGCTACGATATCTATGGGCAGCGCAGCAGGTATTTATCAACATATTGAGCAAGAAAAGGCCATTTCAGGGCTGATTTGGCCTTTCACTGCTCAATAAAGGGTTTCTCTGCTTGATAAGGGCCAATTTGACCCTTAATTGCTTAATAAAATGTTAATTTTCTTGATAACATGTTACTTTACTAGTAACGGCTGTACAAAAAAAGGCCAGTTACGATAACCGTGACGCGGCGATCCGCGCGCTAGCGTTAACAATAACTGTAAAAATGTTAGGCGCAGCTTGCTACTTTACTCTACAGCCCCGGTTATCGTAGAGTAAAGTAGCGACCCACCGTTGCCGATGGGGAGGGATCAGAGCGGCTCTGGGCGTTTCTCTCCCCATTAATTTCTATTCTTCGTGTCTCTACTAGGATGCATAGGTTCAATTCTATTGATTCTTGGGCTGATTACTTTACCAATCAACTGAATGAGATGGCTGGTCAGTTTTTCATTGAAATGAATGTGATGACATGCAATAGCTCAAATTCTGGTGTGAATTCTCTTGTGGATTGCACACATCAATTGCACAGCTCATTGGCTTTTTGAAAAGCTCGAGCAAGCTGAAACAGTCTACGCTTCATCATCGGCAGCACTTGAAAAATTGCACACACAGCCAAATCTGTATGCGCCTGGGAACAACTACACCAATGAATTTCTTGAAAATCAATGTCAGCTAGAGAAATCGTATCATCTGAACTCAAATCAGTCCTCGGAGAGGCAGAAGATTGAACTCGGAAGACTCTTGTGCATGGAAGCTGAGCTCGATCAGGCATGGTAAGGTCTTCTTCATATTGGAAGAAAAAAAGAATGAGATGTTTATCACTTTGAATTTCTCTTAATTCAATATAGAGACAGAGTATTGATGACACTAGCCCAAGCACTTGTCCGGCTGAACACTTGCCAAACTATTTCTCAGCAGCTGGAGACACAAAGGCGACTTGTTGGTGCCCCTGGGATTGCCAAAAACTTAACCGGTGTGCCATAGATCGTTCAGCACAGAATCCATGGCTAGGATTATGGCTGATACAGTTAATGCTTCTTTGTTTTCTTTGTGAAGAAAACCAACGTGACAGTTTGGCAAAGGTGTGGTATGCCAAAACAGAGCTGCGACAAGGTTTCTTAGCGCTTGTGGAGGAGAAGCAACCTTTGATACATGTGACTCGCGCTGGCAAAAGTACGACGTTGGGTACGTAGCTTGCTTTTGTCTCTGAAAAGGATGCCACATTAATCTGAATCGAGTTGCTTTTAGGCACAAGAGGTCAACAGAAAATTTTAGAAGCCCTCCGAAAGCGAGCTGGAAACCTACGCACTGTACTAGATTCGTACAACTCCTATGCCCGAGCATTCATTGCCAGTAACCCCAATCGTCCTGCCCCAACCACAATTACATATTCTCAACTTCTTGCTCTCCAAGCTGACGACATGTTCTGGAATGATGGCCTATTCACGAACGCAAGCGAACCTTGGGCAGTTGATCCACTCACGCAGCAAGGCATACAGCACTTGGCATACTACAACCAGGCTTTGGAGGAAAAGCGTTGCCTTGGGTGGGAAGCACGAAGTGCAATTAGATGGGCTACTGAGCATCACTCTTGGATTTTATCCTTGCTGACAACATTGTTTGATGGAGTACCCTTTCCGGACGAGTCGACTCCCAATCAGATGGATCCCCTTTTCCCCAAAATTCTTCTACCTCTTTTGAATCACCCATTGATTCAGTCGATTCCATTCGGTTCAAAGCTTGAGGCAGTAGCACTAGTACTCCACACAAGGTTGATTGAGCTGACCACGCTACAGTTAGATTGGAACAAGAAGTTACAAGATGTGTTTGAGAGAACATCACAACAAAGTGGGGACGCGGAGCTTCTGTCAAAATGGAAACTACAAGTTGAGCGGATCCAGAAATCAATTGATTGTGGGCTCTTAATGGCGGTTCCCGGTGAGATGGCTGTTGAGCTGTTGGGTGTAATGAATGGCGACCAGCTCAACACATTACCACTGCCTCTGGAAGATGATCAAGATGAAGACGAGGATCTTGAAGAGACTTATCTTGCGGACATTGAACAAATTATGTCCGCAACAATGCTTGCAGACCTGGAGCGGGAGGCAGGAACAAATGCTTAATTTTCCACAAATGGATCAATCTGTGTTTCAAATTAATCCATCATTGTTTTTATCTCTATCTTTTGTGCAAGTGGGAGTGCTGGTACCTTTTCCGAAGCTGTAGAAATTAAACACATCTTTCTATGTTGCATCACTGCAGAATCGGACCACTTGGACCAGAATGTCCAATCAGTGGTCAAACACAGCTAATTACCCAAGAAGTTTGCAATATCTTTGGGCACATTCTGCCCAACAACTTCCCCAAAGTTTATTTTTTGTCGGAAAACTGATTGCCAGTTTTCAATAACTGCTTGGACTTTGCAAGTTAGTTGTATGAATACCATGTGCCGATATGGCTATGAAGTTGAACCAGACCCTCACAATGCGCGATGAAGGATGTGAAGGTCCGCCCCCACTGGCAATCAAATTTTTGGTCATCAATTTGACCGTTCTCATCAGACTCTGCAACTCTGCAAAGAAACAATAAATACTCGGTGATGGGTCTGTTGGTGCTACCCTGTGGGATGAGCTTGGAGCAAAATTGAGAAACCAACAAAAGTACGATTGCGCCTTCCTTGATCAGAGTTCAATAATTTGACCTTTCTCATCAGACTCTGCCCAGAAACAAAACTCGGAGATGGGTCCGTTAGTGCTACCCTGTGATGAGCTCTCGGGGAAAAATTGAGACACTTTCAACAATAATTATGATCGCGCCTTCCTTGATCAGAGTGCACAAGGAATGGAACTTCTGCTGAACTAAAGACAACCTTTCGTTCAGCGGCCGGCACCATGAGTTCCTTTTCTTTCCTTATGCTACTTGATAGATACCATCAATATTGCGCTGGTGATAGATACTTTCAAGTTCTTTCATGCACTGCCTAAACTAACTGCTCGGATCGTCTTGTCCGAGCAGTTTCCTTACGCTACTTGATACCATCAATATTGCGCTCGTGATAGATACTTCCAAGTTCTTTCATGCACTGCCTAAACTAACTGCTCGGACAGTCTTGTCCGAGCAGTTGGTGGACCAAGTTCGTCCGACGAGTTCCGCAATATGGACCCAACAGATTGCAGAACTTGTCGGACAAGATCTGTCCGACAACTGCTCGGACAAGACTGCCCGAGCAGTTAATTGACTGCCCGAGCAGTTAATTCCTGCAGATATGCCTTTGATGTATAATTTCTCGGTCGCAACAATTTATTCAATCACATTCTTGGGAGGTGACCGCAGAGCGCAGCTCCAAGGGCCCCGGTGTCCACGCAGCCGCAGAGACACGCCAGAGGCTACCTGAGTCGAAGATCTGGGGACCCGACAGACCCCAGATAGTTTGGATACAGGATAGACTAGCGTCATGCCTGTAGGTAGCGTGATCACCATGGGAATATCCCAGAGTGGTGATGACGCCATGAGACCAGCGCCGGTTCAAACCAGCGAGGTCCAAGGCGAGGCTTTCAGAGCCTAGATCTTTCCTCCTGGGAAAGCAGAGAGCCTTCATAAGGAGGACAACAAAGAGGCCGGCGGCGGCAGGTTTCCCTTCACGCCGGTCCAGCCTATCTTCGTCGTGCTGCTTTCCCTGGAGAAACACTTTCCTTTTTCGCACACCTGCGCCAAAGTAAGGAGAATTTAATCTCGGTCGTCATGCACCGGTTTTTTCCTTTCTCATCCCCGTTTGTTCCAGACCCAGCCTGCAGTCCAAACCCCTCTTTTTCTTAATCTATCAATGTGTATACGACGTAGGCCCTACACAATCAAGCCCCCTAGATTATAGATGCCCAAACGTTGATATGAGAATTGTTTTTATTCTTTTTCCGTTTTCGTGAATGTCAAGCCAAAATGAGAAGCAATCCAGAGCCCTACTTCCTCGGGAAAAGAGCCATAGAAGCGCCTTCCCCCATTCAGACAACCAAACCCCCGTGAGCTTGCCAAATTGGCCGACCAAAGTCCGATGCGAGATGAACATCGAAGCCTGGGAAGAGGCCCTTAAAGCGGCGAAGCTATGGGATTCCTTTTCTGATGTGGTACAAGGTTTTAAGGAGGGATTCGACCAAGGCATCCCACCACACCGCGTCGGGGTCTTGCCACGTTTCACACCACCGAATCACTCTTCCGCCTTCCTGGCCAAAGAGAAGATCCAAGATTT
Organism: Puccinia triticina; assembly: GCF_026914185.1. NCBI lineage: Eukaryota > Fungi > Basidiomycota > Pucciniomycetes > Pucciniales > Pucciniaceae > Puccinia > Puccinia triticina. The sequence continues at coordinate 8,583,248 of NC_070559.1, read as the reverse complement.
GATACAGAAGGAGACCGAGGCCAGAAGGATGTTCGGACCATACGAACCAGAAGAAGTAAACAAGGTTTTCCCCTTCCTCCGCACGAGCCCACTTGGTGCGGTGACAAACGGAGACGGCTCCTTCAGACCAATTAATGATTTGTCGTATCCACGCAACAATGACTCCATCCCCTCAGTAAACTCGTTTGTCGACGCCAGCGACTTCAAGACTACCTGGGATGATTTTAATAAGGTTACTACCTTTTTTAGGAGCCTCAAACAAACGGTCTTGCTAGCGATTTTTGATTGGGAGAAGGCATACCGCCAGATTCCCACACACCCCAGCCAATGGCCGTATCTGATGATCAAAGATTTCAAAGACAGGATATTACTAGACACAAGGATAGCTTTCGGCGGCGTAGCGGGCTGTGGATCTTTCGGCCGACCAGCAGATGCCTGGAAGCTCCTGATGAAACATGAATTTGACGTTCTAGAAGTTTTCCGGTGGGTGGATGATAACTTGTTTATCAAGACTCACCAATCTACCGTCTCGATGGACGACATAGTCGGGAGGTCAAAAGAGCTGGGTGTAAAGACAAATGACACAAAATTCTCTCACTTTCAAGTCAAACAGAAATTCATTGGCTTTATCTGGAACGGCGAAGAGAAGACAGTACGCTTACCAGAACAGAAACTACAGGAACGCGTCGACCAGATAAAGATGTTCCTATCACCAAAACACCAAGCCTCTTTCAAACAGGTAGAAACGTTGGCTGGCCGTTTGAACCACGTTGCGATGCTGCTACCACAACTAAGGTGCTACATGTGCTCCATTTATCGGTGGCTGAAGAACTGGTTCAAGAAGGCAGCCCCGCGATTCCTCCCACATGACGTCGAGGAAGACCTAACTTTCTGGCTCTCAACGCTACAGTCCTTTACCAATACCCGGCTAATCGCCAACCCAGAACCAACTGAAATTAATTGGGTGGGTGACGTGTCATCCTCATACGGCATCGGAGTACTAATTGGAGACCGGTGGTCGAGGTTCCAAATCGTGAAGGGTTGGAAGAACAAACTAAATGGACCAAAAACCATTGCGTGGTTGGAGACCGTGGCCATCCGGATAGGCCTACTTATGTTGAAGAAGCTACGAGTTTGTAGGGGCAAGACACTGATAGTGTGGACCAACAACACAACCTCAGAGAGCCTTGTCCATAACCGGAAATCGAATGACATATGGGTGAATGAAGAGTGGAAGCGAATCCAAACACTCTTAGTCAACCTGGAACTAGACATTGTGGCAAAGCGAGTAACCTCGACGGAAAACCGCGCGGATGCGCTTTCGAGAGGAGATGCATCTGTAAATAGCCCATTGGATTTCGTGTCTTTACTGCTCCCGGAGGACCTGGACAAGTGGCTAACGGAGAGAGCCCCCGAGTAAGATACCGTGGTACTATTCCAAACCCATCTTCCATCTATCTCCCTCTAAACCACCTTCTTGCATGTAAACTCAGAACTCGCCATAAGTCAGACCTAGAGAAAATTCAACAGACTCAAGTTGGTTTTTCTGGCAAACCTTTGTTGCCACACATACCTCTTCCCAACCATCAAGAAGTTTCCGCGCATAACCTCATCCACATCAGTCAAAGACTACCTTAACAAGGAGATGACACACTGTCGTCACCCAGGCAGCTCTTCCACAAATCTTTCCGTTTCCCAAACGGACCAAACCATTGATGTGGCGTCAAAGGGGAAAGACCCGGGTAGAAGTCACGTAGCGCTACCCCGTCTCCTTGGAGTGGGGGGTTTTTGCCGCTTGAGGCTCAGGCTCCTGCGGAACCGGAGTAGAGGGCTTAGCGCCTCGTCCCCCACTCCCAGGACGGTTAGTTGCTGTTTCTGCTCGGAAAGGTGTCTCAACACTACCGGCCGTGCCACACAGGCAGTGAGAGACAGCTTTCCCCTTCGACCCACACACGGCTAGGCACATCGTGAGACACGGGCTCCCCTCCCGGAAGGAGGGTCGAGCCCATAGGCCTAGCCGCGTCAGACTCAGTAGCCTGCACGGGTGAGCGGCGCAGAGACAGACCACGTGCCGTAGAGCGCACAGTCTGCGCGCCGCTCCTATCAGGCGCACCACTCTGCAAGCGGCGTGGACATAGCATTATCTGTTACTTTCACGTGTTCAAGGCAGCCACTAATTGATTTGACAGAGCCACTGAGCCGTCCTTAGACTCGCTGCTTGTATTCCAATCCAGAAGTTCTGGCAGAACTTCTGGATTGCCTCGCAGCAGACTCAATTTTACAACAAGCAATCTTGATATTTTCAAGGTGCTTGTTAGAACTATGTACTTTGTAATGATCAGGGAATTAAATAATAGTGATCTGGAGAATTTTCTATTCTAGACCGGCTGGAGAAAAGGAAACAAAGGTATGAAAATAGATGAACTGGGGAGATAAAGGAGACAGCGGGACAGAGATCAGTTCAACACAGGAGAGCACAGAACAAGAGAAAACATCAGTCTGCGCGGGAGACAAAGCCATTGGATAAATAGAGGACAAAGGTGGCTTATATATCACCCAAGTCGGTACCATTTTCAGAAGCACCACTACCTTCTTGCTGCCCAGTTTTGCTATTCTCACTTGCAGATGGTGTTGTGGCGATCTGTTCGGAGTCGAGTGAAGCGGTGGAACTGGTAGAGGGAATCCGTTTACGAAAACGGCCCTTGGAAGCATGTTTGGGAGGCTGTTTTTTCTCGGTGATTCTTTTGGTGAATTTTGGAGATTTGACCGGATCGGGCATGGTTGGATCATGCACAACATTGATGAGGTTGTTTTCGAGGTCGTTCAGTAGAACAGCTTGAGGTTTTACATGGAGGTCTCGACTCGGCGACTTGATCCATTTGAGCTGTGTCTTTCCACCCGGAAGGAGGACTACACGGTACTTTACTTCGGCAAGTACCTCATCGGTATTTGTCCAAGGCCATTGAGTCAAGGCACCGTTGGTTTTTTCAGCTAGAAAAGTGACGATAAGTTAAGCTATAGAGGATGTTTCAGTTCGGTTTTTGGCAGCCAGAATTTACACTTACCAACTAATGTAGACATGCGAGCCACTGCCGACACGGCTTTGTTTTTCGTCTTTTTTCCTGCCGTCAAATAACAAATGGGATGAGTGATGTTGCTTGATTGACTTGTGGTGGTACCGAGTTAGTGTGCTTACCTTCTGCTAAAGCGGCCAGGTCTGCAAGTTTATAGCCAGCAAGGTAGCCTTGCATCCGCGCAGGATAGTGCCTCAAACCATCCATGTTTTGCGCGGCTGCCACAAAGGCACTCGCACCGTGGGTACTTTGGGTGTACTGGAACGAATGAAGTCCTAAGTGCCTGGAGACGGCGAAAAATACCATCTCGCAGTTGCACGTTTTGGCAATGTGGACCGCCTGTAAAATAAAGTGAGTATGTGTTGAATCTAGCGATGAGATTGAGTGGTACTTCACCTGTTTAACCCATAAATCCATGAAGTTAGCCACCTGTTCGGACGCCCGTTTGAAGGAGATTGTCCGACAAATTCCAGATTTGAGGGCGGTAGAGATAGGTTGCTTGTCATCTTCATCGGTATTGGATTCAGAACCATCATCTGGGTTGTCATCGTCTGCATCAGGCAAAGGTTTGGATCGAGCAGCCTTCCGGAATTTCTCTTGCTCTTCCGGAGTGAGTGCGTGCCAACGACTTGCAACGCCGCCCATGACTGTCTTATCCTTAACACCCTTATGGGCTGTAAACAATTAAGTTAGCTGGGTGGGGTGGGTGAATGAGATAAGATACAAGGTTGGGAAGACTTACGGCCGCGGAACACAGATCTGGCTTGCGGAGTCTTCATAAATTCGTTGAAGCAGTTTGGCTTCTTAATAATCATTCGCTTTCCCCTAGGAGGAAAACAAGAATTGGAGACAAAATGAATGGTCAATTTGCAAAAAAAACAAAACGAGATGCGAAAACTGACAAGTAGCCATCCACCATCAACATAGATACCTCCCGCTCGATCGCTTGAATGATGAGCTCTTTGCGTTGCTGGGAGTAAAAGCGAGCAAAGAATTGACGATCGGCATCAGACATGGCCCCTTTCGATGATTCCTGAGCTTGTAATGCAAGTTTGGCTTCAGTCATCTGCATTAGTGTTTCTTTTGATTGAGGTTGAGCAGAACGACTGTCCGAGGTTGTCATCCTTTTGCGCTTTCAATTGGTACACGCATGAAGGTCAATCAGGGGTGCTTTGACAGATTCGGGAAGGGCTGGGGGATTAATCGGGACACTTGGAGAAGGTTGAGTCGGAGTGCGTTTAATGGGGGCACTTGGAGAAAGTTGGCAGACGGATGGAGTGTTGGTAACACTGCTTGGAGCAATCGCGGTAGAAGGTGCCTTGCGGGGTTTGCGAGCAGCTGGTTTTTTGGCTGGAGGTGCCCAAGCTTTGGAGACAGAAGATTGGGTTTCTTTACTAGAGGGAATTGGTGGAAGGTTGGGTAGATTGATTGTGGTACTTGTAGGATTGGAGAAGTTTCTGACCGGATGTGGGGTGTGTAGAGGGGGAGAGGAAGCATGAAAAATGAAATGGGCGGGTAAAGACGCCACGGAAGATCCATTATTTGATCCGTGAGAGGTGACCCGGAAGGGTTCTGGTAATGACGGATTAAAAATATGAGAGCTAGCCAAACTAATGTTTGCATATTGTAGTGGAGGATTACCAAGCGGAGTAGCAATATCTGTATGATGAGGGTGGGTGTAACGGTTTTGGGAATTGGGGTTTGAGATGGGGATGTAGGGAGAAATTTGGCCTTCGCTGTTGTAAGGCTCAAGGTCGGGTGAGTTCTGCATTCTTTAGTAGGGAGGTTGGAAATGGAAAAGTTTTCTGGACAAAACCGTCTGGATGGGTCGGATGGGATAGGTGGTCGACCAGTGGTGAACTGATGAAGGAAAAACTGCTTGTTTTGGATGGTGGGTGGTTGACCGCTGGTGAAGGATACTGTTTGTGGAGGATAGTGGGTGGTTGCTGAAGGTAGTACCGTTTGTTGAGGATAGTGGGTGGTTGTTGGTGAAGTGATGAAGGAAGGGATGATTGTTTGGTTGGGATAGGTGGTTGACCTACTTGTGAACGGCACCAGACTTGACAGATGCCGGGTGTGGTTGCTGCGACACTGCGCAGCATTAGGGCTTGATGACTAATCATGGAGGACTTGTCGAGTTTTGGCGGAAATGTAGCCGAGGTGACACGCGGAGAGGCGAGGTCAGGCGAGGTCTGCTAACTGACTATCCAGCAGGTTTCATGCACCGTGTGCATGTACTTCTGTATAGTCAGGGGGGTATCAAAAGGGGTGAGGGTCTTCCCCGGTCGGATGTTCATCTGTTTTAGCGCAATTAGACCGAGCCTTATCGCTACTGTTTCTAGCCACGCGATATCCCGTTTGGGTTCTGGGCCTTTGTTCCAGTTTTCCGCCAGTTGGAATTGGGCCCATCTTTTGCCAATGAGGATTCCTATTCCGAAGCTAGTAGATGCGTCGCCCACCCACCCGATTTCGACTGGGTCGGGGTTTTGGATCATGCGGGTTTCTTTGTACTGGAGGAGGGTTGTGAGCCAGTACTCGAGGTCCGTTCGGGCGTCTTTGGGAAGGGTGCGATTTGTGTGTCTGCGTTTCCAATTGTTCATCCATCTGTACAGGCTGTTCAGATAGCAGCGGAGTTGCGGTAGGATATAGGAGACGTGGTTGAGACGGCCCGCAAGCTGCTCTACCTGGCCGAACGAGAATTCTGCACCAGGGATTAAAAATGCTTTAACTTGCTGTAACCTTTGGTACTTTTTGTCGTCGGGTAGTTGTACCGTTTTCCTGGTTGCGTTCCAAACGAATCCGATGTACTTTTGCTCTTCTTTGAAGGGAGAAAAATTTTTAGCGTTTGTTTTCACCCCAAGCTGCTCCAATCGGTTTACTATTTGGTCCATTTTGACTTCTGATTGCTTGGTTTTGATGAAGAGGTTGTCGTCTACCCAACGGAAGACTTCAACTAAGTCAAATTCTTTCTTCATCAAGTCTTTCCAGGCATCTGCCGGTCTCTCAAATGAGCCACATCCGGCTACCCCTCCGAAAGCTATCCTGGTGTCAATTAGGATTCCTCCGTTGAAGTCCTTGACCATTAGGTATCGCCATTGGCTCTTGGCCGTTGGGATTTGGCGATAAGCTTTCTCCCAGTCGAAGATGGCTAGGATTAGGGGTTGGCTTTGGCGTTGGAAGAAGCGTGACGTTGTTTCAAAATCACCCCAGGTCGTAAGGTAGTCTAACTTGTCTACAAATGAGTTTACGGAGGGTATCTCCGGTACGTTCCTGGGAAATGACAGGTCGTTGATGGGCCTGATGGTTCCGTCTCTGTTTACTGCGGCTCCCAGGGGGTTTGTCCTGAAAAAATCGTATCTCTCCATCAGTTCCTCATGAGAGAACGGTCCAAACATGCGGCCTGCTTTGATTTCTTTAGCTATCGTAGCCTTGATCTTCTCTCTGGCGAGTAAAGCGCTTTGATGGTTTGGAGGGGTGTAGTGGGTCATTCCTGGGCCTAGGTTGTGCTCTGGGATCCCTTGGTGGAAACCGTTGCGGAAACCGTGAATCACGTCTGCATACTCTTCAAGCAGGTTTGCTTTCCTTAAGGATTTCTCCCACTCTCCTATATTCATTTCACACAACACTTTGATGGGCCACCTGTGCCTGGTCTGAAGCGTTTCTAGCTCTTCGATTTGCATTGGTGTCTCAATGGGGCTCTCTCCCGCTCCGTAATCCCTAAGGGTGTACCGGAGAGGTTACTCATTAGAAATTTTGTCTAATCATTCTTTTATTTCTCGGAATAATTAGGTGGGTTGGAATTAACAATTTGGGGAGGGCGGATACGCCGAGGGAAGGAAAGGGTGGGGGAAACAAGAATGAGATGAACTAGGGAGGGGGGAAAACCAAGGAAAAGGAATCTTGGTTCGATGGTCTCCTTTAGAACGGTGCGGTTCTGTTTTGGTTACGGACGGGGGGGGGAGGATTTGAAGGAAGGTAAGGGTGGCTGGATCAGGAGGAGTGGACGATGGTGGGGGGGGAGGGATCAAATGTGAAAGGTGGTCGTAACTTACTGGTCACGGTTTTTGTGGCGCACACTACCACCGGTGTGATTGGGATTGAAATTGTTCCCTTTGTACCCGCTGCCGGGAGGGCCTCTGCCTTGTTCAGGTTTAGCTGGAAGGGAAGATGGGCCGTGTGAAGAAGACGGCGTCTCATCGGCCGATTGCTTCTGACTTGTCCTGGTCTTCGGTGGGTTTGGTTGGGCTTGGTGGTTGGCCCTGGATGGTTTATGGGGTCGGATTCCTTTCAGTGGGTCTCCGCCCACTCGGCCTTCTCCGATAGCGTAGGGATTCTCTTGAAGACCGACCTTGTTGAAGTCTTGGCAAAGGGATATCGCTTCATCAGCTGTTTCTTGCTTGAACTTAGAGATGTCGGAGAAGGACTCTTCGCCGTCAACTTCTACCCTAAACGCAAAGGCGTTGTTTCTGATCCGTATGTCGTACCTGAGAGCTACCATAAAACCGTGCTTCCTGTGGAGACGGTCGCAGTAGCCCTTGTGCACTAGTATCCAGTCTGCGAGTACCGGGTAGTTGTACCTGTCTTTCATGGTTGAGTGGAAGCATCGGTGGTTTAGGGTCCAGTCCGTGAACGATTGTGAGAATTCGTCCGGGACCGGGAGGCCGTGGTAGCGGAGTCCTTTCTCTGCGGCCGTTTCGTCGGTTTTGGGTTGGTTCTGAGAATGATGGATTAGAGCTTTCTCTTGCCATTCGCGATTGAAAATGGTAAGGGGTAGCGGTCCTTTGCACTCTAGGAGCAACTTGTGGAAATATGGGGTAAACCCGCCGTCGTTGTGAGAGTTGGAGCGGCCAACGATGAATTTCACGTTGCGTACTTGTGTTGCTTCTTTGGTTACCGACGGTCTCTTCTGAGGGATGATGGGTGATTGGAATACGACTTGGATGTTGTTATCCACTGTGATCTTTGTCTTCTTCTTTTTGTCCGCTAAGACTGCCTCATACATCTTGGAGTATCGATCTATTGCGGCTTTGTCACCTGCTTTCTTGGCTTTCATCAGACGTGCCATCAGGAATGTTTGGGTTTCGCGCTCCATCTCTTCTTCCAAATCAGAGTCGTTCACGATTAAGTTCTTCTCAGAACGTTTTGGTACTACAGATTTCTCTTTTTTTTTTTTTTTTTTTTTTTGATCAGTTTCCTTCGACTTAAACGCTTGTATTGAGCTCTTTGCTTACCGCTAGGGTTTGCGAGTATCTCCGTGATGTCGGGATCTTTGAGGGTCTCTCTCGAGGGTTCCCCAGCTTCCTGGTCGGCCTGTTGCCCGGGTGGGTTGTTTTTTGACGCTGCCCGGGTGATTGGTTTGGTCGTCTTAGGGGCCTTCGGGGCCTTGGGTGGTTTGGGTTGGACTCCGGAGGTTTGTGACAACAAGTTTGGTGTGCTCGTATTCGCGCCTGACTCTTGGGGAGGAATTTGGTGGGCCGGTTGGCTTTGCTCGCCCTGTGGTTGGGGGTTTTGAGCTGCGGCTCTCACGCTGTCCGAGGTGTCTTGGATGTTTAGATCTGACATTGCTTTGGGGTTTTGTTTGGTGGGGGGGGGGGTTGTGTCGAAAGGGTAGCGTGGAGGAGTTGTGGGAAAGGGGGATCGTAGATGAGGAGTTTTTAGAAGAAGGTTGCAGGTCGATGGAAGTGTTTAGAGTTTGTGGGTTTTCGGATGTTTGAAAATTGAGTTAGATAGGATGGTTTAGAGTTATGGTTGTTTGGACTCGCAAAAGTTGGTTGATGGATGGTGTGAAATAAGGAAGAGTTTGAATTGAAAAAGGTTGAATTTCCGAAAATCTGGGCTCTAAGGAGGGTTATGGAGCTGGGGATTTCCGGATGGATGACGGTGGGGAAAGCAAGAAGGATGAGGATCCGAGTGAGGCCTCTGGGGGGAGGAATTAAAGAGGACGGGAGCTTCTGGGTAGGGTCAGGCTTGTCCTTGACTTCCCCTTCCGCCCTTTATGCGCCCCCTTTCTACCAGGTCGTATTACGTGACGCTGTAAACAGTTCTCTGTCACGTGTCTCGCCTGTAGGGCGCTTATACGGCGGGGCTGGGCGGCCACCATGGACTCCACCCACCTCCCGCTGGCGCTCCCGGTAACAAACATCATTTTATTCAGTATTATTCTCAACCACAGATAGATGCTTGTACAAATTCTACTTATAGTTATCCCTGTACAAGAAATCAGTCTTCATTGGTTCTCTCCTTCTTTTTCCGCTGCGCATCTGAGCCGCATCTGGTGATCCATCCATCATCACCGCCCCTTTTCTCGAGCACCCTCAAGAGCTCTTCTCTTTCTCCTTGCCGGCAAAGAGTTGAAATCCCAACAATATGTACACAAAAGCTACCTCCTGACACCAATCTGGTTGGCACAACGGTTAATCTGCTTGTTAACCTGGGACAGCAACAAGGGTGTGGGTTTGAAGCCCACTTTTTGTCCTTTTGTACGGCAGCAGGCTGTACAGCTGCAATGCCACAATTGGGACATGGTTGGGTGAAGGTGGGGGACTCCCTTGTGCCATTTTTTGACCCACCATTCCCCTTTGGGGATGTTGTGGTTGCAGTGGACCCATGTTGGTCACCAAGCCAGAGTGTTTGGTTAGCCCAACCATTGAAGCCAATGTTGGGCCAATGTCCCAGTTGCTCAGTGGTGTAGCAAAGAGACAAACTGTGACTAAGTAAAATAGGCTTATGTAATTGTGTTAAAGGCTATGTGATTCTTGTGAGACCCCCAAAATTAGGGCTCACATTCAGGTGGTGGGTTTAGCCCATGGCCTGGTCTATTGAACGCCCCGCGCGCAAAATGTAAATTTGTTAGGCGGGTCAGTGCGGGTTATTTACCTTTGAAACTGTACCAGTTTAGAATCATTGCTCTGTTTGGAGTGATTGGGTGTTACATATTTTTTTCAGATTAAAATCTTATGATTTTATGCAAGTCAAATTTGAAAACCCCTAGTAGTCTAACTTAGCTAAGTCCCTTTGTAACAGGAGCTCCCCGCAGGGACCCTCCTAACAAGGGGATTTTGTGCTAATTCAACCCTGTGGCTTGAGAGAATTAGGAAAATGACAATTTTCAATTTACTGTAGCAGAGCCATTTCTGACTGGACAATTAGGTATTGGGTGGAAAAAAGATGCACAAGATCTTGGAGAATTTTTCTACATATCTTTCAATCTTCTTGGGGACCTTGAGTGACACTCAACTGCCTTTTTTATGGTTACCATTAGTTCTGCTTCATCATGTAGTACACAAATTGCACCTTGCAGAATTCAACACTCACAAAGTTACAACATGAAAACAATTGTAGATCAAGGAAATGGGTTGAAGAGATGCTCACCAAAAATTCTCAATTCCCTCAGGATGTGGGGTCTACTTAGCCTATAAGTCCCTTCCTCCAGTCAGTGCAATGCAATAAGTGTTTTACCACTTTATGATTAGGAGGGAGTTACTTATTAAGTTAGCATAACTGTGCATTCTCAGTCTTGATGGGCTTGCAACCTGAGACAAGCTCTCACATTGAGATCAGCTAGTTGAGACTTGTTGCTCTTGTCTCATTCTCCCTATAGTAATACTTCTGTTGAATCTCATGTTCCTCCAACCAAAATGTCTATGTACAAACTTGCCTATCTGGATTGATTGAGTAGTAAACAAAATGTCTATTTAATCAATTTTGTCAACAGAAAAATTGGGGTTAGAATCTCAACTACAACATAAAAGATAGAAAGAGACATATATGCTGACAAACAATCGGTAAAAATGAAAAGAAATTGGCCCATGTGATTAGACCTATGTGTGGATTGTAAGCTATAATTGTCTTTTTGAAGTAATGTAGTTGGATTGGTTTTGTGAAAGTGTACAACTGATTAAATTGAGCGACAATGTCCGGGTTGAAAGTATCAAAGCGATGATCATAATTTTGAGCTGGGAAGCCGACCGCATCCAATAAGCTTATCGAGATTCGAGAAGAGACTAGAAGGACTTCGGCACTTCCACATGATTGTCGGTTGCAATCTTGATCACTTGCTCTCTTTCTTCTTTTTTACAACCCACGCAGTTCTTCAATACCTGCAGTGGTGGTCAATGTGGTGAATTAGTATTATCGGAAGAGTATTTGCTTTATAACACTTCACAAATTGATTGATGTTCTGACATACCTTTCCGAGCTGATGAGCTGCCCGTTTCAAGTCATTGACTGATATGGCATGTTGAAAAGCGAGATAGAAACTCGGACTTGGTGGTTGGAGAGGTCAAAAGGTTCTTCGTTAAAAAACGACTGCGGGAATTTTTTCACCTTGATTGTTTTTGAAGCCAAACTCACCCTTTGATCTTCTTGACATCGTTACTCTTTTGAGCACCCCAGCTGCGTAAACCAGCGTTGGTTGCCCCATAAATTGCCATCAAACCTTCGAGGACATTGGTTGATTGTGCACTTCGGTCAGGGGGAGTGAAATATTTCAAGGCAAAGGCAACTGGACTGAGATTTGGGAATTTTTGAAAGTCGTAGTCCGACTGGAAGCATCCGTAGCAATTTGGATATAAATTTGTCAAGACATCCTCCGTGAGTCTGAAATATTTCTGATCCTGAACAGTGAATCGTATGGGGAAACAGAAAACTGACGTATTTCCATCTCTCGAAGAAGACATTTGGGACGTCCTGGAAAGGTTGTGGCTGTAAAAGCATGATTAAGGAAAGTATTTCAGATATCACACGTAAAGGCATCGGCAAAGGGAGAAAATGAAATCTGTTTAGCCTTACACCATCCAAGCATATGACGCGCAGATTGATCACGACGTCTTTGGGAACGTTAAAAGGACCTCCCATGAAGCAAGGTTTTTCTTGAAAAGGTTGGGGTCCTAGTTATTTTGAAGAAAAGGAATCATCTCAGCAGGCATTCAGGATTCACATGGGCCAGGAAACCCTTCTGACCAGTTGAGCTGTTTTGGAAGGCCAAGGGTGCCGTTGTCGCGGCTTTGATAGCCAATAGCATTAGGAGAATGAAAAATGAGACTTTCGACATAATGAATCGCTGAGGGAGATGTTGAGCGATCGTGATGATCCTATTCACAGTTTGAAGACTGAAATTTTTACAGGGCGACTTTTGGGAGTGGAACTGGATGAGGGCCAACGACCAGAGCCCGAAGAGCTCTGCTTTATATGAGACATGGAGTGCGACGGTTGCGATTGATCGCAACCACTTTCCAAGCGATGTCTCTTCCCCGGTGCATTATTTCATCACTCTTCGCGGATCTCCGCCGATTCCTGGTGATTGCAACGCGCCACACGGAGGGAAATTCCATCCAGAGTGCCCCCATTGCGGCTCTCAGGCAACGTCAACGAGATGCAACCGGAGATAGTCTTCCAGACAGCTACATACACCACGTACACAGAAGACACAGGCAATCCCGGTTTTGAGACAAGGTCACTCTCCCCTTCAGCTCGGAATTACTTCCAAAGCAGTCTGTCGATACGGTGATATTTATGGATGCATATCATGGAGTCTCCTCAGGCTTGCACTCGCCGCGAATACATACAAAGATAAATCCTTCGCAACAAGTGTTGAACGGAAACATAAATCACTCAACGATTCGAACGTAGCTACCACTAATCGATGTGTTGCTAATGGCCATTTCATGGTTATGGGGCGTGTCATCTCATTTTCACGAGGACAACCATAGGGATCCAATGTCTACCTTAAAGGACCATGGAATTCTAAATGTTTCCAGCCAATCAGATTTGTTGACCGGCTGATTTTCTCACTTGCTCACTAGTGCAGAGAAGGGAATGTATGCACAATTTGATTACATCTTGGACGCGGTTACAAGTCAGAGCAAGATTGCATACTACATAGCCATACTATGTACTTAGTCATCAATCAAACCTAACCTTGTGATACCACTTAGACCAAAACCTAACCTTGTATCTAGTCTATATCTATCCACCCGGCCCGGCTCCCTTCTCTCTCCTCATTGAGATTGGAGAACCGGACCCGGGAGTGTGGAGAGCTTACACACTGGACTGTTATCACATAGCCAACTTGAGCTTTTTATAGGTTAAAAGCCGGCTTGTCCGTTTCACACGACCGTTTTCCCGAATTCTCTGAAGTGAGCACTAAGTTCGCTGGTGACGATACCGCGACAGCAGAAGAGGTAAAATAAATCAAGAGATATATAATAATTTTAAAAGAGAAAAGAAGAACATCTTACTGCTGTCCGGCCAACACCCTCTTGAGATGGCTCAACAAAACCCCGCTGCCAACCAACAACAACCCAACGCTGGTAACCCAAATGCTTTAGCTATCCTCCAGGAGCAAATCAACAACCTCAACACTCAAATCACAGGTATGTTGACCGCTCGCGGCACCATCTGCCCCAATGCGCAGACAAGACAAGACATCATCTGTTCGAAGTTCTTGAAGACCCCTGTCGCCATGCATAAGGAGCTCAATCCGTTGCATCCGACTCTTGATTCTGACAGAGTTCGCTTCCAACCTTGGAAGAAGGCACTGGACCGTACGTTGTGTTGAGAGTCAAGCCCTCGTCCCAACTTGAGGCCTTGCCGCCTGTAATGAACATGTCATGTAATCTGTCACACATCACATTCATCTCCGGCTTTCTCTTACTTTTCCTCCAGTCGCTCATCTCACGCTTTCGGACAACTTGATTCGCTCCGCTCATCTCCCTTCTCATTAATCTGATCTGTTTTTGACTACACTTTCCCATCAGCACAACCTCGCCCGCTCGACATACTTAAACTCGCTAAATCTCGCCTTCCTTATCTTTCCCTTGGGGAACTCGCTCAAATCATCACTCGACACATTGCGCTGACACTCTCAAATCATTTTCTCTGACTGTTCCGTTCCTCCCAAAGACGTCTCTCAAATCGGTCTTCAAACTCATGAAAGCTTCAAGTTCAATCACTTCCTCCGCCCTAGCCTGCTCCTGGTCGTATGTTGTGTTTTCTCTCTCTTCTATCTAGTTGATCCTATTGACATTGTCTTCCTTCAGTCTGCTCTTTCTTCCTCCTCTGTATCATCTCTTTTGTTTTTGTTGTGCTCTTCTGTGTTGTGTTTGCCTTCAGGTATTTTCCTCCTTTCCCATAATTCTTTTTGTTTTCTTCTTCTAACTTTGCAAATACTTCAGTTTGATTCTTAACACGTTGATGCATGCTTTCAGCCGCGTTGTCTCTTTTGTTGAAGACCTCAATGTTTTTGACAGCCTTGAAATTGAAGAAGCCAATACCGTTGTGGTATGCTTTATGGTATCCCATATACCAAAATCAAAATTTTCTGCTTTTTCTTTCTTATTTCTATTAGTTTTACTCTTAATCCCCCTTTTCCTCTTATCAATTACTTAATATTCCTCCCAATTCAGTTTCTAGGGACAAATTCACCCCTAGTTTTGCCTTACAGAACACTCATAAGGGCACTCACTCAGAAGTTACATACTCTTACACACTCATAATACCCCTTACAACCTCAAAACAGTTACAAAATCCACATTTACAACACTTAGTTACACACACGGTTACATACATAGCTACATACATATTTACACATAGCTGAATCATCACTTACATACATACAGTGTACACATGCAGGCACTCATGCAGGTGCTAGCTGCATGTGATAGCTGCATGCACTAAGCTGCATGCGCTAGTGTATTTTTGTTGCATAACAACAGCAGGTGACCTGGTTACAGCATGACTACACTAACATACAGTCCTGACCAATCACATCTCCTGATTCAGCCTGCATGTCATAACCCATAATCACCTGTACAGTCTGACCAATCACATTCACCCATTCAACATATGTACTAGCCAAAAACCCTCATGTACCTAGCTAAAATCTCTCATGTGGAGCTCCTCTGGAGCTAAAATTCCTCACTGTTGTCTATAAAAGGAGGCTCTCCTCCTCTGTTGTAACTTTCCCCCAGCAGACTACCTGCACTCAGTTTCCCCTATAACAAAGTACACAACTGCTCACTCCACAATATATTAGTCACCCTATATTTTGGTTTTACACACATTACAAAACACTTACACACGAAATAACAACTCTACACAACACTCACACTACATAACACAAACCTCTGAGGGGTCCTCTTTGACCAACTATCATCTGGTTGAAGTCCAGACTCCTCACTCATAACACATTTCAGCAACTTCATCGCACCCACTTTATAACAACAGTTATCTTTTGATAACACTCCACTATCACTACATTATGTAGGAATACAGACGAAGCGCCGCAGCAACCCGCGAGGAAGCTAGCGCGCCTAAGCCAAACCACAGACCCAGTTGCAAAGAAAGGTAAGCCCTTTCGCACCCCAGGCACAGCCAGCTAAAGCACATTGCTCCGTTGATTGCGCAAGCAGATTCAGCGAGAACCTTAAAGGTCAAAACCCAGCAAGAAGAGCAAAGAAGCTCCAAAACCTTGTACATCCCGAGCCAGGTGATAGCAGATCTTCTACAGAGACTGACTGAACCTTCTCTTGTTAAAGAACGCTTGCGGAACATCTCAGACCCCAGAACAACTCAGACCTGATCGACAGGATCACGGAAGCAACAGCTGCCTGTAAGCCCAGTGGATTCCTCCATCAAAATAAAGAATTAAGCTTCAAGCTAATGTGAAACTCCATAAAATATTATGTGTCCTATGGGAGTTGAACCCATGTCTCTTATATCCATGTCAAGTGTACTAACCACTGTACTAAAGACGCTTGGATATGAACAGCTGCAGGTGGGTGAATGAACATCCACTGGTGTCACATGAAGATCCCTAATTGAGGGTAAGACCTGTAAATGACAGGTCATGAATGAGTGACACCAGCAGGTATGATAAAGCTAAGAGTAGCAGAACCACAACCTGACAGCCCCCCGTGCTATGAAAGGGGTTTATCATACCAAGACTCCATAATATCCTAGGTATCGCGCGGTAGCGCTGGGCTCATGACCTGTGAAACTCCATAAAATATTATGTGTCCTATGGGAGTTGAACCCATGTCTCTTATATCCATGTCAAGTGTACTAACCACTGTACTAAGGACGCTTGGATATGAACAGCTGCAGGTGGGTGAATGAACATCCACTGGTGTCACATGAAGATCCCTAATTGAGGGTAAGACCTGTAAATGACAGGTCATGAATGAGTGACACCAGCAGGTATGATAAAGCTAAGAGTAGCAGAACCACAACCTGACAGCTAACTCAGACGAACTTTGTTCGTTAAGCAGCCCAAGACCCAGCGGACTTATTCCGTCAGAACAAAACCAAGCTATTCAGATAGCCGGCCCACACCCGTGGGTCTAGCAGCAGAACAACCAGCAAAGAAAGGAAAGAAAGCTGAACAAGTGAGGATCTATGTTGGCCGCACAGCAAGGGTGAAAGCGCTGCGCTTCAAAAATCGCAGCGCAGCATGAAGCGCAGCGGTTTTGGTGGCCGCTGCGCTGCGCTGAAAGTAGCGGCCCCGCCTGCTGCGCTACCGCTTTTTGGGTCTGGCAAGAAGCGGGAACCCGCTATTTTCAGCGGTAGCGCAGCAGAACCATCGCTGCGCTACCGCTTTTTGACCTGGCCGCGTAGCGCTCCCCCGCTGCCAGCCAAAAAAGCGCAGCGCAGCGCAAAGCGCAGCTGTTTTGGTGGCCGCTGCGCGGCGCTGAAAGGAGCGGCCCCGTCCGCTGCGCTACCGCTTTTTGGGTCGGGGAAAAAGCGGGCCCCCGCTATTTTCAGTGGTAGCGCAGCGGTTCCCCGCTGCGCTGCGCTAAAAGACCGCTTTTTTGTAGCGCAGCGCAGCGTTTCAGCCTTGCGCACAGGACCACATCTCTCACTTGGATTGCCGGACATCCCGTCCTCATCACTTTCTTTTCCTCGTTTAAAACCAAAAACCCCCTCAATCAGCCCAGTAGCTCGGGTAGCCCTTGTTCTGCTTTCAGGTATATTCAGCCTCAGTTCTATTACAAACTATTACTTAGGCATTTGTAGTTACAACTCTAACAAGTAATAAACATTTCAGTTGTACCATTTTTTTTAGATTTACAGTCTCGGCAGTTCTTATCGAGCACCTCTAGCAACAACTGAAAGCAGTTCAAGATGGCGAATGCGCGAAATCAAGCCGCCAGCGGAGTCATTTGGACACCCATACCATCAAAGAACAACGCATACACCCCGGACAAGGACCACGTTAACGTTCAAAAATTTGACGGCTCAAACTTTCCACTCTGGGAAAGAAAAATCAAAATGCATCTTTGTCCCCGGCACCTTGAGACTTACATCGAAGAGCCGCTGCCCGAAGAACCAGACAAAGACGAACTCCAAGGCGCCCTCAGAACATGTGGTATTCTAAGCGAGGCAATATCCAACGCCGTATTCACCAGTGTGATAAATGATGATAACAAGCAGGATCCCTACACCATCTGGAACGACATCAAGACAATTTACGCCTCTGACTCGTTGCTGTCAGTGTTCCAGGTCTGGAACAAGTGGCTTGATATCCAATACAACAAGGATATGGGCACTTACATAGCCGAAATGGAAGAGAGCCTGGCTGAGTTCAGCTCACTTGGGCTGAAAGTGCCAGACGAACTCGTCGGATGTGGAATTGTTGGCAAAATCACCAAGCGACGCCCAATGCTGATGCAGGCTCTATTTGCCGACTTGAAAGCGCTGGCTAAACCTAAAGAAATTATTGCGAAGCTTCGAGACATTGGTCGGCACGAGACTGCCACCAAGCGTAAATTTGTTGAAGATCCTGAACCCTCATCCTCAACGGCTTTAGCCACCGGTCCAATTCAACGACAGCGAAGAGATCCCAAATCCAATGTCATCCGATGTAGCGGCGGCAAGCACAACCCCTTAGCAACATCGCATGTGGAGGCAGACTGTTGGACCATCAATCCTAATTCTCGACCTAAGGACCGACCACTTAAAGAACCACCTTGACCCTACAAAAAGCCAAGAAACTCATACCATACAACAGCCGAGGATGAGGAGGAGGAGAAAGCCCACATCACCGCCATAGTCAAGCCATCTTTCACGTACAACATGAATACCTTGACCAACCACTTGTCGACTATCCTGGACTCGGGAGCAAGCAACCATATGCTCAACTCCCTTCAGTTCTTCTCAACCACAACCCCGGTGCGTGTCAGTATTGTCACTGGAAGTGGCAAGTCAGAACTCCTAGCGGTTGCCAGGGGGACCGCATACCTCAAACTCCCAACAGGAGCAACGCTAACGCTACCTGAAGCACTCTATGTGCCAAACCTATCCCCCAACCTAGTCTCAATGATCCAACTCATGAATTGGCGCGCTATCATTTGTGAATCAAACGGAGTCTTTGAGGTGAAAATGGACGCGGCGGATCCATTCCAAGTAAATGTCAAAAATGACTTGCTTGGAATCGTGGGCGCAGTGCCCGGTCTCAATAAAGCGACCAACCTCAACACTACAGTCGAGCCAAATCTAACGGACTTCCAAAAGTGGCATAATAGACTTGGTCACGCCAGCACCGGCAGAATTGCTCATGCAGTCAAGGAGAAGCTCAACCTGGTCAAGACACACGCCTGCACCGCTTGCATGCAAGGCAAGCTAACTCGGCTGCCATGCAACGGAGCCTTCAAAGGCGCAGAAGCACCGCTGAGCGTTGTTCATGGCGATCTCGTTGGGCCCATCTCTCCTCCGACCAACGGCGGGGCAAGATACTTTCTTACTCTTGTTGACCAGTACACCGGCTACATACACACCGTGATACTTAAGGAGAAGAGCCAAGCTACCAAGGCAATACTCGACTTCAAAACGTTTTTCGAGAAGCAGACCAGCCATCACATGAAGAAGCTTATCTCGGACGGTGGTGGCGAGTTCGTCAACGGGACTCTAAGCAAACTACTCAAGAAAGAAGGCATCCAACACAATGTGGCACCTCCTTATACACCGCAAAATAACGGAATGGCGGAGCGCGCAAACCGGACGATCATAGACATGACCAGATGCCTGCTTATGCAAGAAAATCTTGCCCCCGAATGGTGGGCCGAAGCAGTGCAATCCGCCACTGCAACGACAAACTGTCTCCCGTCGCTTGCCAAATCGAAGATTAGTCCGTTGGAGCTAATGTTCAAAATAAAACCAAACATCAACTTCTTCCGTCCATTTGGCTGTCGGGCTTGGATTGTTAAACCTAAACAAAAGAGGGATACAAAGTTTTCCTCAATATCGTGGGAGGGAGTGTTGCTTGGGTATGAGAACGACTATTCCTCCTACAGAATCTATCGAGTGGAAGATAAGGCGATCATTACCGCCAAACATGTACACTTTGACGAATCACAATTCCC
Source organism: Puccinia triticina (assembly GCF_026914185.1). NCBI lineage: Eukaryota > Fungi > Basidiomycota > Pucciniomycetes > Pucciniales > Pucciniaceae > Puccinia > Puccinia triticina. The sequence goes on along the minus strand of NC_070559.1, from coordinate 8,563,816 downwards.
CAATTGCCCAGCACTCAACAAAAGCTACACCAGCCTTGGATCCAACAAAATCCCCAGTTTCAATGCCGCAGAGCCGCTGCCCTTCAGCGAGGAGGACGAGCTACCGGACGAGCTAGATGCAACAGTGGACGCAGATGAGCTTGAGCATGAGGAGCAAGAAATCTTAAGAATCACGCAAGACCTGCGGTCCTCTAGCCCTCACGGAAACACCGCTGCTGAAGCCTCACCGCCTGCCCCCGACAATGCCGCTAACGCTGCGCCACCAGACCTTGCACATAGCTCGTCAGCCGGGAGGAGATACGCCTGGACAACTGCTCCCCCTTCCAAAGAGATCTCCAGTGGAATAGACACCAGCAACATTCTGACAGGCAAGCAACTCCGCCAGGCATTCCTGATTGAAATCAAGATCAACCCAAAGACCCATTGCCAAGCAATGAGCGGGAAGGATTGTGAAAGCTGGACGAAGGCCGAGCAGAAGGAGATTGAAAATATGATCAAGCACCACGTCTGGACCATCAGGCAGAGACTGGTTCGGACGAGCCCATCCCCTCCACTTGGGCATACCGGAAAAAGCTCAGCGCACTCAATGAGGTCATTGAGTTTAAAGCGCGCATTTGCGCACAGGGCTTTAGACAGATCTATGGGCGACACTTCCACATCACCTACGCCCCAACGGGCAAAGCGGCCTCCCTGAGGCTGCTAATATCTTTTGCTGTGAACACAGGCCTTAAAATCCATCAATTGGACGTGAGGAGCGCGTTCCTCACATGTCCCCTAGACGAATCAGTCACGCTCCTGCCGCCGCAAGGATATGACTGCCCACCAAATTCGGTTCTGCACCTCAACAAAGCAATCTACGGATTACGGCAAGCACCACTTGTGTGGTACAAGTGCCTAATGGCGTACCTGAAGACCCTTGACTTCAACATCTCCGAGTCCAATCCTTGCGTATTCTGGAGAAGCGAGCGGAAAGGCAAACCAGCAACTTGGCTGTTTGCTCATGTGGACAACATTGTAATCATTAGCCGCGACCCAGAAGTCTTCAGGGCGGAGATGGAGAAAGAATTTGAGATAAAATACCCCGGTGAAGCAGAGTTCCTCCTGGGGATGAATATTGAGCGTGTCAATCTGAGATTGGTGGGCTTGTTTTAGTGTCTAGTGAACCAGGAAAGGCAGAGGTTTCCTCATACATCCCTTTCCGCACTCAGCAAAAGGTTCTCAGGAACACTTTTGAGCTTTACAAGGGAGTCCCCAACGTGATAGAGGATCCTGTTGTTAGCAAGTGGCTCAATATACATCTTGAACTACTGTAGCGAAATTTTATTAGCATATTTTTAGTGAATTTAGTTAGTTTACGGCAGGAGAACTTACCTGTTTTTGGCGAAGTGCAAGGACCATATCTCCGTTTTAACACTTCCAAATTAGTTTATACCAATAGTTTAGTAAATAACCCTAGTACAAATCCAGATTAAATAGTTAAATACTCGACAAAATCACCTATAAAATAGAAAACGAGGGGACCGGCAAAACTGGCATATTGAGCCTTAGGATATAGATTTTAACCACCAAAGTGGTGGCCGTACAAAACTCAATATAGCACATTATTAAGTCTATGACAACCTCTGACTATCAGCATAGTTGAAGAATAAAGTAGTATCATATTATTTAGTTTTTTAGTATTATTTTAGTGAATTACCCCCCCCAACTTGCCCTGGAAAAAATCCAGAGACCATTTTTTTAGGACGACTATTAGCAAAAATCAAACCTACTAGCGGAAAACAAACACTGCCAGCATAATTGGCTGGGTTGAGGTTATCCCAGTTAAACTGGGATGCACTCAACCAATTTAAACTTGGGCAATCTCAACTGATGAAATATGAATCCAAGGTACCCCCCGTGGTTTTATATTAAATTGGTTGAGATCAACCAAGTTTAAATTGGTTGAGTGCATCCCAGTTAAACTGGGATGACTTTAACCCAGCCAAATATGCTGGCAGTGAAATTAACAAGGAATCAATTAAAACTTGGACATGGCTTTTCCACAAACTGAAGACTTGGAAAATGTCTTACCAACAAACAATCCAAATCCACTCGGACTATTTAATGGAACTCAAAACAGTCAGAACACAAGAATGAATGTTGATCCACCACCTCTGCAACCAATGTCTCATACTCAAACAAGGATATATTGCGGAAGGCTGGCCAACAATGGAAATACTCAACAAAATAATCAGACTCACCCTCCTGGAACTTATGGCTTGCCTGCGGATCCTGAAGGCAACAACCAACCCAGGGCAGAGCCCAAAAGAAAAGTGACAATCATCAAGGCAGCAAACCTATTATACGATGGCGAAAACTTCAAGGAATTTCTGGACCGATTTGAGCTGGCAACGGAAGTTTACGGAGCAGAAGGCTACAATATGGTTCGACAGATTTGCAGCTTTGTGGGACCAGAAGACCTGAAGAAGGAACTGGAATCAATGGACGGTTACAAACAACGAGACTGGGACATGCTTAGGCGCAGCATGAAGGAAATATGGGGCGACACCCATGCAAAAATTTGATTCACCATCCGGGATCTGCAAAACTTTGTGGATGAACAAGCATTAAAGGCCGGTGGACTGAAAGGATTTAAAGGATACAAAAACTACAAATCAAATTTTTTATTAATAACAAAGTATTTGGTTGCTAATGAGCACATTAGAGACCAACAAGACGTTACTCACCTCTTTTTTATGGCTTTTTCTAAAGAATTACAGAAGTCGATCAAACACAAAATGGTCAAGCAAGACCTGATTCCCTATGGCAAGGATGGTTATCCCAAGACACCCCACCTAGAAGATTTGATGGATGTGGCGGAGGATGAAGTCCGAGCTGCAGCAGACGAGACGTTTGTAGGAAGCGGGTTCAGTGAAGCCAATCGAGCAATGCAGAAGAAGCTGGACGAGAAAAAAGGTGACAGCAAGAAGTGTGAGAAAATGGTTGAAGAAAACCCACCTGAGGTGCTTCAAAAGCAGGTTGACAGTCTGGCAAAAGCAATTGATGCTCTAACTGGCAAGTTAACAAACCCACCCAAGGCGGAATACTCTTGCGGAAACAAACAACCAAGTGGACAACTCTACGAAGCTCGACCTTGTGCTTACTGCCATCGAGAAGGTCATTCAACATCCATGTGTTATGAAGCACAGAAAGATGAAAGAGAAGGCTTAGTAAAACGGGAGGGAAAGGACTTCTGCTTACCTAATGGGGATAAAATTCCTTGGAATCCCTCCAGACCCATTCAAACGGTGGTAGCTGCAGACTCCGCAAAACCTAAAACCCAAGTCAACACAGCATTCAGAACCAATCACCCGGCTGTGTTTTCAATCAACAGCGAAGAAACTCAGCAAGAATCCAACTGTACCTCTTCAATGCACAAAATCGACTGGGATCAGCAAACTTTGAAAAAGTAAAACTTGAAGCGAATGTGGCAACAACTAGAGAAGAAGCGCTCCGTGGACGGCGAAAACCCCCGGCACAAGCGGATGACTCAGCAATGGACGTGGACCCAGAAGATGGACCAGAAGAGGTCATTCAAGAAGTACCGGCAACCAGGAAGACGCCAGGACAGATCTTGGACCCTAATAAGAAATCAGCTCTCACAAAAGGAGAAAAATCAGCGGAAGCAGCCTTAGTCATGGAATTGGAAAACTTGAAGATACCAACTACATTTTCTCAACTTACGGCAACTTCCCCAACTTACGCTCAAGAAGTTATCAACAAGCTTCAAACTCAAATTCCAGGGTACAAAACTTCTGCAATGTCATACAAGAACGGAAAAAGATCAGATCCTAAAGTTTCAGCTTTGATGTTACTCAACCAAGAGGAAGAAGACTTGGAATATAACTGTTACTACAGTTGTGCTTTGGGATTTATCAACACTAAAATCTCCGGACAAAAAGTACCATTCATGGTGGATTCAGGATCAATGGTGAACGTAATCCCCAGCCAGGCGGCAATTGATCTAGACCTAGAAGTAGTCAAAGTAGAAATTCCAATGAGGCATTGGCCGGGAAAGATGTGATATCAAAGGAGTAGTGGAAAACTGCACCCTTGGAATTGGGCGATTCTCTGGACCCGTACACCTCTTCATTTCACCTCAAGCTCAAGAGTGTATCCTTGGACGACCTTTCCTTTTTGACTACGACTGCACGTTGGACTATCCAGGCTTGGGCGAATTTCTATCTTTTCAAGGCAACAGCGGACAAAGGATTATTGTACCAATTGCTAAAGTAGGACAAGGACAAGGATGGAATAAATTGAAAAATTTAGGACAAAACCCCACACAATCGGCACAAACAACAGCTTACATGACTCAGCACCCAAATCAGTCACGCTTCTCAATCATCACCGACTCCATCAAAATTTGATCTAAAATATCAAAGAAGCTGGGATGGGTTAAGAGCATGTGCCTGCGTCTCAGGAAGAAACCGGAAAAGGAGAAAAACATACCTCAGATCACAATTCAACCTCCGACTTTGGACGAAGATTTACAAATCAATAGTTTACTAGTCACCGGACTAGGGGCCTCAGCGCAGCAAGATCTCTGTAAAAATTGGAAAGAAGATAACTTATGGTGTATGACTAAATAAAAACCGGTTGCCAAGAAAGTTTGACCTATCAATCAAGCTATTCAAGTCCAGTATTTTGTGTAGCCAAACATGACGGAAAACTCAGAATCGTACATGATCTGCAAGAAATGAACAAAGTGACGATCAAAGATGCTGGCTTACCTCCTGCGACGGAAGAATTCATTGAATACTTTGCTGGAAGAGCTTGCTATGGACTCGGTGATATCATGGGAGGATACGACAAACGGGAATTAGCGGACAAATCAAGGCCTCTCACAACTTTTGACACTCCATTGGGACGATTTCAACTCACTCAATTACCTCAAGGCGCAACAAATTCAGTGGGGGTATACCAGGCCCAGATGATGTGGATTCTGCAAGACAAGATTCCAGAACATGTGGGGTATTCATTGACGACGGAGGCATCAAAGGACCAAGATCAACCTACGGCGGACAAACTCTGGAGGAAAATCCTGGGATTCAAAAATTTATCTGGGAATACGCTCAAACACTCAAACGCATATTGTTTAGAGTAGAAGAAGCAGGACTCACAGTTTCTGGGAAGAAGTTTTCTTGTTGTGTCCTGGCTCTGGATATTGTTGGACACATGGTCTCGCAGATTGGACGACAAGTTTCTACACAAAAGAAAAACAAGATATTAACCTGGCCTACCCCTTTGAATGTCACGGAAATTCGCGGATTTCTTGGAATAATCACCTACGTACAAATATTTATTGAAAAGCTGTCAGAAAAGGCAGCACCTTTACAACAGCTCACCAGGAAGGACGCCAAATGGATTTGGACGGATAAATGCAATCAAGCTTTCAAGCAGCTTAAGGAAATAATCGGCAAAGACATTGTACTCAAAAGCATTGATTACTCGGCGGACGCAGGGTTGATTAAACTGGCGGTTGACTCAAGCTTCATAGCGGTGTGGTAGACGGAAAAGTGAAAAATCAAAAGTTTTTTTCTATACTATATATTTACGCACCCTAGGCCTCAAGATACCACCAAATGGACCTCAGAAATGGATTCTACGGCCAATTTTACCCATAGTCACCACTGGAAGCGTCACTGGAACCCCGTTGGATTGGAAGTTACACCCTCTTGGACCCTCATGGACACGGCCAGCCCCAGTCATCAACCTGTCACACCCCTCAAGTCACCTTTCCCAGGTATACGCATACTCAGCCCCAGCCAAACACATGCTCTTTTCTATCCCTCTTATCTCCACTGCATATGCAGGGGACCAACCCCATTTCTTCTGTATTTGACATGTCCCCGCTTCATTTATGCACCCCCTTACATCTGCATGCAGTCTTCTGACCCCATTTCTGCACTCCTTGCATTAGTCTGACACCACTCATGCACCCCTTGCATGAAGTACCTCTGTATTTGACATTCTCCGCTTCGTTTATGCGCTCCTTGCATTAGTATAACATCATCTTTCATTTCTCACCCCACTTTCTGCCTGTATTTAATATCTTCTGACACCACTTGTATGCAGCCCACCAGCTAAAATCCCTCATCCAGGGTCCCGCTTGTAGCTAAAATCCCTCACATTTGTCTATATAAGGAGCTCTCTCCCCCAGTTGTTTTTCCCTCAGTTCAGTACCCACCAGTTCTACAGATATCACCCATTAGCCATTATCATCACCCTTACACTTTTATAACATACCATATCATCCCTCTTATCTGCAATAACCACTGAGCTCACTCTCATATTCTCATACTCTCATATCACTGGTTGCATATCACGCACCTGTCACGAGTTACCCGGTTCCTGGTTCAACTCCCAACTAAGACATATACCCTTCTCAGTCCAGACACTCTTCTCAACCTCTTATATCACCCTCTCAAGGACCTGTGTTCAACCCCCACCGGAAACATCAAGTCAACTTTCACCCTTTCCATCATCATAAATCCTCTCAACTCTCACATACCTGTCATTGAACAACTTCATCTGGAACTAGACCAGACCTATCACTTGATTAAAACCTGCCAAGCTTAGCTTGGTGGGTCTTGATATCTGATAGTATAGAAGGGCAGAGTTTTGCACCTCCATCATCCCCTTCTCCATTCAGCAAAAGGGTTTCACAACCACTTTTGAGTCTTACAGCGGCAGGTGCGGTGTTGATGCAACAAGAACTTGAGACTGGATTGGATTGACCTATACTGTACGAATCAATAGTATTTTCACCAGTGGAATCATGATACTCTCAGCCTAAGTTGGAGTTGTGCGGAGTAACTAGGGTTTTAAAGAATTTACAGATTTACCTCTGGGGCCAACACTTTGAACTCCAAGTGGATGCCAAGTCATTAATTCAAATGATAAACTCCCCATCGTTGCCCAACGCACCTATGACTCAATGGGTGTCTTTTATTCAGCTATTTTCTTACGACATAGTTCATAAACCTGGGAAAACTTTCACACTACCGGATGGGCTTTCAAGACGCCCTATTTCTAGCAACAACGAGGAATTCTACAAGGACCAGGATGACTTTGACAAGGAGGAACCCCTGATCAAACGTTGTTATACTTTCAGAATTTGTACTCAATCAACAGTTCTAGATCTCAAGGAATGGGAGTCTCCATGATATTGGAGGAACCTTTGGCGCTACCTGGAAACCTTGGAACCACCTGACGGAATGGACAAAGTGGATTTTGCAAAATTACAACGGAACTCAGCTGAATTCTTCAGTAGCGATGGACAACTCATGAGAAAACACTCACCCTCTCCACAAATAGTAATCTCCAAGGACACCTATCAAGAAAAATTATTGCGGCAGGTTCACAAAGAACTAGGACACCGTGGAATAGAAGAAACTTATCAGCGACTAGTAACTCGGTTTTGGTGGCCCAGCCTGAAGAAGAAGGTCAAGAACTGGGTTCAAAGCTGTGAAGATTGTCAAAAACAGGATCCAACGGTACCTAGAGAAATTCGACATCCAACTGGGGATAGCTACATTTTTGGACGAGTGGCTCTGGACGCATGCCACATCAAAGCTGGACAATACAAATATCTTATCGTGGCACGGGACGACTTATCTGGATGGGTTGAGGCTGCCCCTCTGGTGAAACTCACTGCAAGTAATGTAGCCAAGTTTCTTTTGGAAAACTGGGTCTACAGGTATGGTTCAATCAAGACAGTCACAGTGGATAACGGCGCAGAATTTAAAGAAGACTTCATTGAAGCTGTGAAAAGTATTGGAGCAACGCTGAAACCTACAACACCTTACTACCCGGAGTCAAATGGAATGATTGAACGTGGACATCAACCCATCAAGGATGCTCTGGTCAAAATGTGTGGCGGATCTGGCGGAAAATGGCAAGAGTACCTTCCACTAGTTTTATTTTCGGACAGAATCTCAACAAAACAGACCACCGGACGAACTCCCTACGAACTTGTATTTGGACAACTGCCGGTTTTGCCAGTGGACTTGGAAATGGACACCTATTTAGGAATAGATTGGTTAGCAATCAAAACTACGGAACAACTTTTGGAAGCTTGGGCGATGCAACTTGAATGACGGGAAGAAATTCTGGAAGAAGCTCACACCAAGATGATGAAAGCCAGAGAAGCTTTTTTTCCGGTATTGGGATAGGAAAATGGCGGCACAATTACGACAACCCTTGGATTCTGGCGAACTAGTTCTCATCTACAATAAAAGTTTGGAAGATCAGTGGGGAAAATTATTTTCGAACCGCTGGAATGGTCCCTTTAGGATCAAGAAACAACTACCTCAAGGACCTTACTCACCAGAAGAGTTGGATGGAACAGAGCTCCACCAAAATTATGCGGCATCTCATATCAAACAATTTTACCCTTGTGGGCGGCCTTTGGATCAAGTTATTAATGATGAACAAGATCCTGAGCTCAGCAGTCAAGATGAAGAAAACTTACATTCTTCTGATGGAGAGGATTTGGATGCTTCTGATTGAGCATGATCTCCTGGGCATGAGACTAAACTGTTCAACCTCAAATACTAACCTCAAGAAACTGCTAATAAAACCTTTCTTTCACTTTCTTTTCTATCAACTTTCTTCTCTTAGAAATCTTTACCAAGTCAAAATATTGCTAAATCTGGAAAAATCATGAAAATCAGAAATCATTATAAACTCATCAAAAAAAAAAAAAAAAAAAGAAAAAAAAAACATCAAAGACTCACTTCAAAAATCAACATAAAACACCCTACTTAGAATCTTAAAGCTTAGTAGTTTCAATCTTATAAGTTGGGGGAGGTGCTCTCACTTCTCTCATCCTTGAATCTTTTTCCCTTATTTTCTCTCATCTATGTTATTCTCCTAGTTCACTCTTTGGCTCTCTCTGCTTCTCTCTCTCAAAGGATCTCAACTCGCACTATGCATATAGGTTGGGGACAACCATTTTTAAGTTGAGGGAGGGTTTGGAGTAGATTACTAGGACTAACAATGTTCACTAGAGCAGGATGGCCAACAAAAAAAGCTACATAAATAATTTTTTAGGTTTTAGACTCGTATCTCCAAATTTTTTGATTTTTTTTGTTGTTATCTATCAATTTTTTTTTCTGTTTTATAATTTTCTTACCCCTATGAGATGACCATCACCAAAGGAGGCGGCATCTGAAGACAGAACGAAGTCATTAGCTTAAGGACCACGGAAGCCAAAGAACAAAGAAAAAGAAACACAAACTTAGAAAGGAACACGACGCATGGCAGCGCAGTAACAACAAGAGGCGAATTGGAAGAGTTGGACACGGCTGTCTCTCTCCAAAGCGTTGGCCGCCGGGTATTGAGTGAAGTGACCGACCATGGCGGAGGCGAGTTCTTGATAGAAGACAGTGTAAGCTTGCGGGGCGAATCGGTACTGATCGTATTGGCCGAAGTCGGGGCGGCGGTCGAGTAAAGCCTCAACTTGATGAGGGGCAAGGCGATGGTAGTCGTCCACGTCATAGAACCCAAAGGGAATCGGGGAGGGTACTTGAGTTCCGGTACAAACTTGAGGCTCCACCCAACTGTTGTCATCAGAAGTCCCCGATCCATTGGGCTCATTGGGAACCCGATTCACATATGGGTGACCAGGATCAACCTGGGGAGTGCTGGCTCTAGCGGCTGGAGGAGGAGTGAGAGTTGGGTTGATCATGGCTCGATTGGAGATTAAAAACTATGTAACATGATTAGTTTCAAACTTTAACGAAAGGGTTCACACTACCAAGATGGATGAATTTGTGATGTTGTATATTGATCAATATAGCGTATATTGATCAATTTATATTGATCAATTTTTATTTATTTATTTTTATTCCTGTTGATACCTTTGTCTGTGTTCCATGTCTCCTTAATACTCTTCTATAATCTCTCTCCTCCCCCCTGTGTTAGCTTCAAGCCACAGGAATCTTTTTTTTTTTGCCTGATAAAATTCATGAATTTTTACATACACCATTCAATTCTTCCTGAAAATGCAAGTTTTAGGATTAATCCAGGGTAGCTGAGGGGTCTCAAATGTTTTTTATTTTTTTTTACATCAACAATTGATGTTATCAGAAGTCTCCAAATCTACTTTTTTTCAAAAAAGGAAAAACATTGACCCCTGACCTCTCTCATGATACCATCCTGCACTCATTCTTAACTTGGTTGGTTGAACTTCTTGAAGATATTGCATAGCATATCTGGAGTACTACATGCATACTAGAAGGCCTGTTTGAAATTAGTTTACCATGGTTTAGCATATTTTTGTCAGGTTCTTTTTTTATCTACTTTTGTTATCAACCACAGATTGATGAGGAATATTTCCTCAGAAAATTTCATTGTGGTATTTTTCTGCATATACAACCCAGAAATAATATATTTGGGGTCACATCCATTATGCAGCAGCTATAATCTGATCAGTTGCCAAATAGCACAACTTTGGTTGTTTCTTGGTGTTTCTGCGACTATATCTCATCCCAGCCTGGAAGTTTTTCCTTAATATTGGTACCAAAATGTTGACAAGCACACAAATTTTCATAATGTACCTCTGCTGACCACAAAACCCCCAATTGTAGCACCTACAGTCTGGTCAGTTTCCAAATAGCACTACTTTGGTTGTTTCTTGGTGTTTCTGCGACTATATCTCATCCCAGCCTGGGAATTTTTCCAAAATATTGGTAACAAAATGTTGACAAGCACACAAAGTTTCATAATGTACCTTTGCTGACCACAAAAAACCCAAGTGAAGCACCTACAGTCTGATCAGTTTCCAAATATCAGAACTTGGTAGCTTCTTGGTTTTTCTGCCACTATATCTCATCCCAGCGTGGGAATTCTTCTGCCATATGGTTACCTAAATGTTGCCAAGCGGCCAAAATTTCATTCTGTACCTTTACTGACCAAAAAACCCCCAAAAGTAGCAGCTACAGTCTGATCAGTTTCCAAATATCACTACTTTGGCAGTTTCTGGGTGTTTCTGCCACTAAATCTCATCCCAGCGTGGGTATTCTTCTGCCATATGGTTACCAAAATGTTTACAAGCCCCCAAAGTTTCATTATGTACCTTTGCTGACCACAAATCCCCCAAATGTAGCAGCTACGGTCTGATCAGTTTCCAAATATCACTACTTTGGTAGGTTCTGGGTGTTTCTGCCACTATATCTCATCCCAGCGTGGGTATTCTTCTGCCATATGGTTACCAAAATGTTGAAAAGCCCCCAAAGTTTCATTATGTACCTTTACTGACCACAAAACACCCAAAAGTAGCAGCTACAGTCTGATCAGTTTCCAAATATCACTACTTTGGCAGTTTCTGGGTGTTTCTGCCACTGTATCTCATCCCAGCGTGGGAATTCTTCTGCCATAGGTTACCAAAATGTTTAAAAGCGTCCAAAATTTCATCACGTACCTTTGTTTACCACAAAACCTCCAAATGAAGAAGCTACAGTCTGATCAGTTTCCAAATATCACTACTTTGGTAGTTTCTGGGTGTTTCTGCCACTGTATCTCATCCCACCGTGGGTATTCCTCTGCCATTGGTTACCAAAATGTTTACAAGCCCCCAAAGTTTCATTATGTACCTTTGCTGACCACAAAACCCCCAAATGTAGCAGCTACAGTCTGATCAGTTTCCAAATACCACTACTTTGGCAGTTTCTGGGTGTTTCTGCCACTTTATCTCATCCCAGCGTGGGAATTCTTCTGCCATATGGTTACCAAAATGTTGACAAGCAGCCAAAATTTCATTATGTACCTTTGTTCACCACAAAACCCCCAAATGTAGCAACTACAGTCTGATCAGTTTCCAAATATCACTACTTTGGTAGTTTCTGGGTGTTTCTGCCACTGTAATTCCTCTGCCATTGGTTACCAAAATGTTTATAAGCCCCCAAAGTTTCATTATGTACCTTTGCTGAACACAAAACCCCCAAAAGTAGCAGCTACAGTCTGATCAGTTTCCAGATATCACTACTTTGGCAGTTTCTGGGTGTTTCTGCCACTATATCTCATCCCACCGTGGGTATTCCTCTGCCATTGGTTACCAAAATGTTTACCAGCCCCCAAAGTTTCATCATTTACCTTTGCTGACCACAAAACCCCCAAATGTAGCAGCTACAGTCTGATCAGTTTCCAAATATCACTACTTTGGCAGTTTCTGGGTGTTTCTGCCACTGTATCTCATCCCGGCGTGGGTATTCCTCTGCCATTGGTTACCAAAATGTTTACAAGCCCCCAAAGTTTCATTATGTACCTTTGCTGACCACAAAACCCCCAAATGTAGCAGCTACAGTCTGATCAGTTTCCAAATACCACTACTTTGGTAGTTTCTGCGTGTTTCTGCCACTGTATCTCATCCCAGCGTGGGTATTCTTCTGCAATATGGTTACCAAAATGTTTACAATCTGTCAGCCTTAGAGATACATCAAGTATCCAAAAGACTGCAATAACTCAGTAAATAATAATTATTATTAAATTATTATTGCAGAATCAGATTCCTCATCATAAATTAAGGGGGGTCACCCACTTGAAGTACCCCCTTATTCCTATTCCTTCCTGTACTAAATGTATAAATAAGAATTGGCCACAGAAAGCGCCCAAAAATAGTGTTATATACAAAAAATTAGTAAAACAATTAAAGTACATAAAATTAAACTGTTGTACAATAATCAGTAATATTACTCGTGTAAAAATACCCCGTGAAAGTATTACGTAGACTTCTACTGAAGCTCTTTCACATGACAATTGGTTATAAACATGTCATGTGACAGAGTCAGGGAAATTAGTCTATTTTAATACAATTAAAATACCCACAGCCAAGCCCTTTTCATGGCTACAGCCCTGGATACTCCCATAGGGAGAAAAGGACTCAGTGTTTACGCCCACCGAAGTCCCCTCTATAAATAGAGGCCTATTTGGCCCTCAGGAAAAGATCCCCCAGACCATTCACCGCCCATAAACTGTAAGTTGCCGTGAATATTCTCCTCTGCTACATTTGTAGCCACTTTTCCTTATAAACCATACCCAGCACGTAAAATCCACTGGATTAAACCCTTTAAATCATCAAAAATCCCTTATTAGTATATTTAAAGCTTTATCCTTATAAGTAGTTGCAGTAAGACCACCGCCTCTGACAAGCAGCCAATCAGTTTAAGCGCTTACCACCTACTTTTCTACGCCAAATTTATTCCCTGTAATTGATAATTATATATTATTAAATACATAATAAATCTTCCTCTTTTCAAAGAGTGTTTAAAACCCTTGTAGTGGCCAAATTACCACGTAACAAGTTTAGTAATTTACATTACTAGTGTTTACATCAGCACAGTTATAGTGCTAGGGCCCAAAACCCTTATTTTGACGGGTTTTTTTGCCCTAAGCTTCATAAACAGAGCTGTCACAATCGGCCGAAATTCATTGTGTACCTTTGCTGACCACAAAACCCCCAAATGTAGCAGCTACAGTCTGATCAGCTTCCAAATATCACTACTTTGGTAGTTTCTGGGTTTTTCTGCCACTGTATCTCATTCCAGAGTGGGTATTCTTCTGCCATATGGTTACCAAAATGTTTACAAGCCCCCAAAGTTTCATTATGTACCTTTGCTGACCACAAAACCCCCAAATGTAGCAGCTACAGTCTGATCAGTTTCCAAATATCACCACTTCAGTAGTTTCTGGGTTTTTCTGCCTTTTTATCTCATCCCAGTGTGGGTATTCCTCTGCCATATGGTTACAAAAATGTTTACAAGCCCCCAAAGTTTCATTATGTACCTTTGTTGACCACAAAACCCCCAAATGTAGCAGCTACAGTCTGATCAGTTTCCAAATATCACCACTTCAGTAGTTTCTGGGTGTTTCTTCCACTGTATCTCATCCCATTGTGGGTATTCCTCTGCCATATGGTTACCAAAATGTTTACAAGCCCCCAAAGTTTCACTATGTACCTTTGCTGACCACAAACCCCCCAAATGTAGCAGCTACAGTCTGATCAGTTATGGTTACCAAATTGTTTACAAGCCCTCAAAGTTTCATTAAGTACCTTTACTAACAATCTGGCAGAAGAATTCCCACACTGGGAGGAGATACAGCGGCAGAAACACCCAGAAACTGCCAAAGTAGTGATATTTGGAAACTGATCAGACTGTAGCTGCTACTTTTGGGGGTTTTGTGGTCAGTAAAGGTATATAATGGAATTTCTGCCGCTTGTAAACATTTTGGTAACCATATTGCAGAAGAATACCCACGCTGGGATGAGATACAGTGGCAGAAACACCCAGAAACTGCCAAAGTAGTGATATTTGGACACTGATCAGACTGTAGCTGCTACATCTGGGGGTTTTGTGGTCAGCAAAGGTACATAATGAAACCTTGAGGGCTGGTAAACATTTTGGTAACCATATTGCAGAAGAATACCCACGGTGGGATGAGATATAGTGGCAGAAACACCCAGAAACTGCCAAAGTAGTGATATTTGAAAACTGATCAGACTGTAGCTGCTACATTTGGGGGTTTTGTGGTGAACAAAGGTACATAATGAAATCTTCGAAGCTTGTAAACATTTTGGTAACCATATGGCAGAAGAATTCTCACGCTGGGATGAGATACAGTGGCAGAAAAACCCAGAAACTACCAAAGTAGTGATATTTGGAAGCCGATCAGACTGTAGCTGCTATATTTGGGGGTTTTGTGGTCAGCAAAGGTACATAATGAAACTTTGGGTGCTTTTAATCATATTGGTAACCCTATGGCAGAAGAATACCCACGCTGGGATGAGATATAGTGGCAGAAACACCTAGAAACTGCCAAAGTAGTGATATTTGGAAAATGATCAGACTGTAGCTGCTACATTTGGGGGTTTTGTGGTGAGAAAAGGTACATAATGAAACTTTGGCCGCTTTTAAACATTTTGGTAACCATATGGCAGAAGAATACCCACGCTGGGATGAGATATAGTGGCAGAAACACCTAGAAACTGCCAAAGTAGTGATATTTGGAAAATGATCAGACTGTAGCTGCTACATTTGGTGGTTTTGTGGTGAGAAAAGGTACATAATGAAACTTTGGCCGCTTTTAAACATTTTGGTAACCATATGGCAGAAGAATTCCCACGCTGGGATGAGATATAGTGACAGAAACACCCAGAAACTACCAAAGTAGTGATATTTGGAAACTGATCAGACTGTAGCTGCTAAATTTGGGGGTTTTGTGGTCAGTAAAGGTACACAATGAAACTTTGGAGGCTTGTGAATATTTTTGTTACAATATGACAGAAGAATTCCCACGCTGGGATGAGATATAGTGGCAGAAAAACCAAGAAGCTACCAAAGTAGTGATATTTGGAAACTGATCAGACTGTAGGTGCTACATTTGGGGGTTTTGTGGTCAGCAAAGGTACATTATGAAACTTTGTGTGCTTGTCAACATTTTGGTACCAATATTAAGGAAAAATTCCCAGGCTGGGATGAGATATAGTCGCAGAAACAGCAAGAAACAACCAAAGTAGTGCTATTTGGCAACTGATCAGATTATAGCTGCTGCATAATGGATGTGACCCCAAATATAATATTTCTGGGTTTTATACGCAGAAACATTTCCCAATGAAATTTTCTGAGGAAATATTCCTCATCAATCTGTGGTTGATAACAAAAGTAGATAAAAAAAAGAACCTGACAAAAGTATGCTAAACCATGGTAAATTAATTTCAAAAAGGCCTTCTATGCATGTAGTACTTCAAGTATGATATGCAATATCTTCAGGAAGTTCAATCAACCAAGTTAAGAATGAGTGCAGGATGGTATCATGAGAGAGGTCAGGGGTCAATGTTTTTCCTCTTTTGAAAAAAAGTAGATTTGGAGACTTCTGATAACATCAATTGTTGATGTAAAAAAAAGAAAAAAAAATTGAGACCCCTCAGCTACCCTGGATTAATCCTAAAACTTGCATTTTCAGGAAGAATTGAATGGTGTATGTAGAAATTCATGAATTTTATTTCATCAGGCAAAAAAAAAAAAATTCCTGTGGCTTGAAGCCAACACAGGGGGAAGGAGAGAGATTATAGAAGAGTATTAAGGGACATGGAACACAGACAAAGGTATCAACAGGAATAAAAAAAAAAATTGATCAATATAAATTGATCAATATACGCTATATTGATCAATATACGACATCGCAAATTCATCCATCTTGGTAGTGTCAGTAAAGAAGGAAAAAAAAGGAACGTACGGGACCGGTGTGGACCTACTTAAGGGTGAGAATAGAGCTTGGAAGGGAAATGGATAGCAACACTAGTACTAATGTAAGCTATGCAAGGGTGCTGATGAGGCTGCCTTCCTGACTAATGCTGAGGGGATGAGAGTAACACTAAGAAAAAGAAGAAAAAGGTGTGGCTGATTTCTGCTTGATCTTAGGAGCTAGTACTATGAGCTTTAACTACTGACTACTGAGGGTAAGAGAGTTGGAGGAGTGATGAGAGTGGGGAATGCAATGGCAAGGTTTAATGGCAAGGGGTTGATGAGAATGGGCACTTATAATTTCTGTATCTAAAATTATCTATAAATTCTGCATAAGGTACAAGTGAGGGGGGAAAGACAGTTCTTATATGAAGGAAGGATGAGCACAGACAATAAGGAGTTCTGGCTATGAGAACAAAGGTTGTACAAATGAGGAAGAGTGATGTGAACATAGTAACAGTATGTAATGATGAGCAATGCTGAAAGGGGAATGCTGGTTATGGGAATAAAAGAATGTACTAATGGGGAAGAGTGATGAGAACATAGTAACTACTTGTAATGATGAGCACTACTGAAAGAGGTAAGCACAGATCCAATGATGTAATGTGTACAATAGGCATAGTACATAATGAGAAATGTATGTAAAGGGTTTAGTATGTGAGAATAAATATGTAAAAGGGATTTACTGT
The DNA here is from genome assembly GCF_026914185.1 of Puccinia triticina. NCBI lineage: Eukaryota > Fungi > Basidiomycota > Pucciniomycetes > Pucciniales > Pucciniaceae > Puccinia > Puccinia triticina. Next base: position 8,546,841 of record NC_070559.1, on the reverse strand, counting down.
AATGATTCAAGTAGGTTACTAATGAAATGAGTATTGTAACTAATGAATAATGTAGGTTGTCTGTAAGTCTTATATCCTTATATAACTACTGAACCATTGAAGATAAGGGGGTACTATGTATGAGTGACTATAGGTGAAATTTGGTGTAGAATCTGAATATGCAATAATAATGAAGTATTTGTGAAGGGTTATGGGGAAAATGGGAAATGTAATGATGAATGTATGTAAAGAAAAGCAATAAAATACTACTTATGGTTTGGAATGGAGCACCACATCCTCCCCCAACGTATTGTCTGTCCGCAGGCAATGCACCAAAGAGAAGAGTGATCCAGAAAGAGTTGAAGAATGTTGAGTCCAAGAGTCCAAAGTTCCAAAGTCCAGTGTTCTTCCTCCAAAAGGTGAAATCCAAAGTCCTGAGTAGTAATCCAAATCCAAAGTCCAGTGTCCAAAGCCAATAGATTCCAAGTATAATCCAAGTCCAGTATATCTGAGTCCAAGGTATCCAAGTCCAATCCAAATTCCAATAGTCCTATGTATCCAGAGTATCCATAGTCCAGTATCCAATCCAAAGAGTCCAGTATCCAAAAGAAGGTCCAATTATCAATGAGGGGTGAATGTTTAAGAAGATCTAACTCTGCTGAAGGCAATATCCTTGAGACAGACACATATTAGACTAATTTCCACTCTGAAGAATACAATAATTTTCCTGCCTAACTGAGGCCAATGGAAGAATGCAATGATTGATGATGAATGATGGGGTTGATAATTGTAGTTTCTGAAGGTTGTGAATGATTTGGGGTTGAATGGCTGAATTTCTGAGTATCTGAGTATATAATGTAGATTTCTGTGAAGAGAATTTGAAGTCCAGGGAGGCTGATAAGCTGTCCAAAGAATATTCTTGCTCAAGTTGGGTGGCTTCTGAGCTGCAATGTGTTGGAAGAAATTGATTATAATGGTGAATGAATGAAAGGTTGGTTTGTTGGCTGAAGAATACCTAGAATACAGGGTGAAGATGATGACGGAGGAATGATTGATGTTCAGGAATTAATGAATTATGATTTTCCAGAAAGAATGATTTAGGATGATGATGATGATGGAGGAATTGAATGAATGACTGGATTATTGGATTTCTTCCTGGAGGAGTCAATTGAGTTGGGGTTCAAAATGAATGATTCATGGCAGGGAATAATGATGGGTGCTTAGATTCCTTTCATGGAGGAGTGAATTCTTGATGGATGAATGAATGATTATTTTTCAGAAAGAATGATTTAGGATGATGATGATGATGGAGGAATTGAATGAATGACTGGATTATTGGATTTCTTCATTTTGTCCAGACGGGGAATGGAACATGTGTTCATTGTGTGTAATGTCGAAAGAGGGGTCCTGTTGTCTGAGCGGGGGCTCCAAGCGGGAAACGCGCATGCGGAACGTCAACAAAAAGAAAAGGAAATGGTCGACCCGTATCTTCGGAACGGCTCGATGAATTTTCTTGAAACCAAGCTCATTCGAAAGAGCCGATTCTCCAGATTAAAATGGGATATACTGATTATTTTTAAGGGTTGATTTTCGGTTGTGTAGGGCCGATTAAAGATCCAAGCGAAATCCGCGGGCGCGCATAGTAGTAACACCGCGTAAATATAAGGTAATATGTTTTCGGTATAACTTGGATTTCCGTCGATGAAAAGTTCTGATTCCGGGCTCATTCGAAAGGCAAGAAGGAGGAGATGAATGGACAATCGAGCAATATTAAAGATTAATTCGGCCGATGGGCCGCCGTGGACGCTAAATGAAAGCCGTAAATGAGGCCGCGTAAATCCTAAAAAACTTCGAGCGCTTATAATTCCAAAACCGCTCGATAGAATCGGCTAAAACCAAATTCAGACGAAAGCCAGGATCGGAAAGGTGAAACTGAAAAGGTGTAATATGTATTTTGAGGTCGGCCGAATCGTTATTGAAACACTCCAAAGTTTCATTACAATTTCCGCAGTTTCCACCGCAAAGAAGTTGAAATCCAAGGGCTACATGATGAAATAAACCGAAGGTACCGCCGAGGGACTGCCCAAATGAACTCCTGCGTCTGAAAAGGGTGTTTAGATGAAATGATCGCGGTATTTACGCGCCAGGAGATATCGGAAAAGGGTAGATTAAACTGGGTCGAACACCAGAGTCAAAAATTAAAAGAATGAAAGAGAATCCGCGCCAAACGTCTTCGAAAGGTGAAGGCGTCCATGACGTCATAAAATGAAGAAGAATGAGTATCTATAAGGCCCCAGGTCGTCGGCCAACGGAAAAGTTCCGTTATCGCATTCGATATCCGTAATGTTTGCCTCCAGCGCCACTTCCATGCCCTCATCGCCGAAAGGTATCATTGAAAACTCGATAGATTCTTCGTCCAATACGTCCATATCATCTTCGCAGCTTGACGAAGAGGCCGTCATTAGACCTTCCTACGAAATACCCTTTTCTATTTGCAGAGCGCACTCATTTGTCGACAACATTCACGCGTACAACGCCGGTATGAGAGATTCTTTTAAACCTGAAGAAGTCGATGCCTTGCGCCACTATATCCAACAAGGACTCCTCGCCTTCGCTCGTGAGGACCTCGACAACCCGGTTGCCACACGAAATGCACGCCTTAAATTGTATAGCCGGTTCCACGACGCTTTTACACATGTATGTCGAATGGATTCCGTATGTATATGAATAAGAATTTGAAAAGAAAGAAGATTGATTATAATACTGATATTTTTCCCTGTTTCTATTTTGATTTTTAGATGGATACTCATTCCATAATAGATGCCATGATAGAGGAAACTGAGGAGAGGAATGCCCTGGAATTATTAAGGATGAGGGACCAAGTGGAAGAGGAGGAAGATGGTTGGAGAGTAGAAGCAGAAATGGAGAGGATAAGAGCTGAGGGTAAGTTCTAATATATTCTATTTTTTTATTTTATTTTTTATTCTTTATTGAAGACTTTTACTAATGTTATGCTTTAATTTTCTTTTTATGTCTTTTGATTGTTATTATTTTTTTTTTAGATAAGGAGAAGGGAAAAGAGAAGGAGAAGGAGAAGGAGAAGTGAAATGGAAGAGGGTGATGTAGTGATAAAAGAAGAAGAGGTGAGCTTTTGATTTTATAATTAGTTATTTTATTTGAGAGTGTTTGAAAATGATTTTTATTGATTTTATTTCTGATTTGTTTATAGATTTGATTTTATTTTGTTTTTATGTTATTGTGTAAGAAGATGAGAAAGAGAAAAGAGAAGAGAAATGAATTGATTATTCCTTATTTATTGTTTTCACCTGGAGTGGTATTCCTTGACATGAGTTGCAGCAAACCTTCTGGCCAATTCTGTGCCATCCAATTCTTCCAAGATGTAAGATCCTCCTGGGTTTTGAGCTTTGATTCTGTAAGGACCATTCCATTTATTTTCAAAGAGCTTGCCAAATTGAGAGTCCAGAGATTTGTTATACACTACTACTAATTGACCTTTCTTTAGTGGCTGCCTTGATGTTTTCTTTTTGTTCCAATAATCCACAGAGTTTTTCCTGGAATCCATGAGCTGCTGGTGTGCTTGCTGCAAGATGGTATCCCTGTTTTCAAGCTGCTGAGTCCTAGCCAATAAAAGATCCTGAGTTGATTCTACCTTTGACCAATCCACTCCAAAGAAGGTTTCCAATTCTAAATCAATGGGTAAGATGGGGGGCTGTCCAAGAACTAGCTCATAAGGTGAGTAACCAGTTGATCTCTTGGTGGAAATTCTGTCTGCAAATAAAACTAAAGGTAAATAATTCCTCCACTTCTTGCCTTCTTTTCCACAGAGCTTGACCAAGGTATCCTTAATTGCCTGATGTCCTCTTTCTACCATACCATTTGCTTCAGGATAATAAGGGGTGGTGACTTTGATTTTGATTCCAGATTCCAGAAGGGATTTTTGAAATTGTTGTCCAAATTCAGAGCCTCCATCCACTGTGACTGACCAAGGGGCTCCATATCTGTAGATCCAGTTGTCCAAGAACCACTGAGAGATTTTCTTTGCCTGAATCTTTTCTAGTCCAACTGCCTCTACCCATCCAGAAAGGTCATCTCTTGCAATTACCAGGTACTTCCATTTGCCAGCTTTGATGTGAACTGTATCCAAACTGACTCTTCCAAAGATGGTTGCTGCTCCTGTAGGTTTCTTGGGTTCCATTGGCAATTTTGAACTCCTCTTCTGGCAAGCTTCACAAGACTGGACCCACTTGGTAACACCTCTCTTGAGACCTGGCCACCAAAATCTGAGTTTAATTCTTCTGTAGGTTTCAGCAATACCTCTGTGGCCTAAGGATTCATGAAGGGAATTGAGGATGGATTTCTGAGCTGAAGGAGAGGTGACTACTATCTGGGAGAATGGTTTGTTGATCCTGTGCAAGACTCCATTGGAAAGGAAAAAGTTGGCTGATTTGTGCAAAATTTGCTTGAATTCCAGGCTGCTGCATCCTGGAGGTTTGTTCATGGTTGAAAGGTATTCCTGGAGATGCTTCCAAATTCCTTGCTGCAAGTTACTTACCCCCTCCCCCAACTGAGCTGATGTCCCCAGAAGCAGGCCAAAAGAAGAATGTTTAGTTCCAAATCCAGGGTGAGGTTTGATCCAGGTTTCATCTTCATCAAAACTAGGACAATCATCTTCATCAGAATCAGGGGGTCTTCTTGAAAGTCCATCAGGTAAGGTGAAAGTTTTTCCAGGAGTGTGAACAAGGTCATAGGAGAATAACTGAATAAATCCAATCCATCTGTTCATAGGGGCATTGGGAAGTGAAGGGTTGTTGATCATTCCAATAAGGCACTGGGCATCCACTCTGAGTTGAAAATGTTGACTCCACAGTTTGGTTTGAAGTTTCTTGAGGATCTTGGCAACACCACAGAGTTCTAATTTGGATTGTGAGTACTTTGATTCCCTGGGTGAAAAGACTACTGACTCATATAACACAGGCCTATCCAATCCATCAGAATCCTGTTGATTAAGAACAGCACCTGCAGCAATAACACTGGAGTCCACTGAGAGTTTGATTAAGCCAGCATCAGGTCTATAGTCCAATTTCTTTAGGGTGATATCAGTTCCAACAATCCTTTTAAGGTCCTCAAAGGCATCCTGGCAATCTTCAGTCCAATCCCAAGAGGAGTCCTTCCTGGTGAGTCTTCTGAGTGGAGCAGTAATGGTTGAGTAATTTTTAATGAACATTCTAACATATACACAGATACCTAGGAATCCTCTGACATCTGAAGGAGTGGTGGGAGTTGGCCAGGTTTCAATTTTGTTGAGCTTCTTGATGGATATCCTTCTGCCTTCCTTACAAACCACATGGCCAACCAGATCCAGAGCAGGTACACAGCAAGCAAATTCCTTCCCAGAGATGGTGAGTCCAGCTTCTTCAATCCTGAAAAGAATCCTTTCCAGAGTAATGGCATATTCATAGATAAATCTTCTGATCTGGGGGTTGTCCTTTAGAGTTTCTTCATTGTAGTCAGAGGTTGGTCCCTTTATACCTCCATCATCCACAAAGATTCCCATATGTTGAGGTAATTCATCCTGGAGTATCCACATCATTTGGGCCTGGTAAACTGCAACTGAATTGGTGGCTCCTTGGGGTAATCTGGTAAGTTGAAATCTTCCAAGGGGTGTTTCAAAGGTGGTCAAAGGTCTGGATTCTGGAGCTAATTCTCTTTCATCATATCCTCCCATAATATCACCTAGTCCATAGCAAGCCCTTCCAGTGAATGATTCAATGAGTTCCTCTGTCTTTGGTGGTAGTCCAGCGTCCTTAATGGTGACTTTGTTGAGTTTCTGAAGGTCATGTACAATTCTGAGCTTACCATCCTGCTTCTTTACACAAAATATAGGGCTGGAATAACTGGAAAAGGATTGTTCATAGAGGCCAGTGCTGAGTCTTTCTCTTACCAATTCTATAACCTGGTCTTTGATGGGTGCAGGGATTGGAATTGGTTTCTGTTGCCAAGGTTCATGGGGAATGACTGGAATGATATAAGGCTGTCCATAGGTGTGTTTAAGAAGGCCTCTTTCTGTTTCTACAAAAGCCAAAGCACCTTGTCTAATCACAATTACCCATACCAGCAGGAGATATTCTTGAGGAGAAAGCCATCCAGGAGGTCCAAAATTGATGAGGTCCAGCCTTTCTCGAGTAATCTTGGAGGTAGGAGTGAATGGTGGAGGAAAAGGGCTTAAAGGAGTGAGGTAAGGATCTCTTGAGAGTGGTGGCCTTGACAATGGGGGATTGAGAGATAATGGCATTGGTTGGTTTACTGGTTTTATTTTTTTTAGAGTTGATTTATACTTTGCTGAATGAGTGACTACAGTTTGTTGCTTTTGGTTGTTTTCCAGGGTTGCAGTTGTAAGGGAAGGGAACTGAAAACCTGGTCTCAATCTAAAAAATTTACCAGTCCAGAATTGGAAGGTATGCTGGTTTCCCACTTCTGATTACTGGGGAGTATGATTGGAACCAAAAAAGTCTGACCAGCTGAATCCATGATTGAAAGTGCTTCTCCTCTGGCTCCATTGTAGTTGATGTTAGCTGAGACATCCATCAAGAAAGGCTTTCCAATAATCATCTGAACTGGTCCTTTGGCTACCCAGAAATGAACTGTCCTGACTACTTTCCCAATGGTTACCTCCACATCTTCAGCAATTCCAGGTATATCAGTAAGGTGGCCTCCAATTCCTTTGAGCTTCATAGATTTAGCAGTGAGTACCAATCCAAGTTTATGTGCAAGAGTTTCAGGAATAATGTTGACCATAGAGCCAGTATCCAAGAGTGCTTGATGTTTCTCTCCTCCAATAGTGATGGTGATGTATCCAAGGGGGCAGGAGTAGTGAGTAGTGGGTTGCTCCTGTGCTGGTTCTTCTCCATCCTCCATGTCTGTGAAGTTTGCTGATTTGACACCATCCAATGGGACCCTTCTGTTGGTTATCTTCTTCCTAATACAGTCAGTAACTCCTGGTGATATAGCAAAGATTTCTCCAAAGGCCAACTCCATCTTTCCTGCAGTCAACATCCTACTAGCCACCTCCTCTTCAATTCCTGGGTACTCCTTGGCCAAAGTCTTTTCCAAATAGGTTTTCTTAACTGGTTTGTCCTTAGGTGCAGTGGTTGAATCCTTGTCCTTATCCTGGAATCTGACCTGAGGGGAGCCTTTTGAAGTAGGGGATTTGGAAGCACTAGGAGTAGGGGGCTGTGTCATGTGAAGTAAGTCCTCTGTATCCATGTCCATTAGGTCCTGTTTCTCCTTCCTGATCCTTTTGTCTGCCTTGGCTGATTCCTCTTCATCCTGATCCTTAGAGTTGTTTCTAGTCCTCTTTCCAAGGTCTGCTTCATAACTATGGGTTTGATAATAGACTGGGTCCTCCTCTAGTTGGCCAAAAGAAGATGTGAGCTTAGTTTTAGAGTACTCTTCCACTGGGGTTCTGATTGGTCTGCTTGGAATCCAGGGAATAACTGATTTGTCTGGGAGTCTTTAATCTCTTCCATCCTTGATAACAGCACCACTAGACATGTCCTGGGCAAGTTGAGAGCAGCTGTTGGTTCCATGGGTTTCCTGATGACAATAATAGCATTTGAATGGCCAGGTCCTAGCAGGTTTGTCCATGTGGGGAGGTAGTCCTTTGCCAGCAGTAAGGGATGCAAGTTGTTTGGTAAGGAGTTCCACTTGTTTGTCCAGAGAAATAGAAGCAGTAGGAGCAGTTCCCTGAGTAGCAGGTGTGGGTTTGGAGGTCCTAGGTGAGTTGTCCAAAGTGAATTTCTCTTCTGCCCTTCATTCAGTCCTTCTGTTGACCACTGATCTTGAGTAAACTTCCTGGTGAATGTAGGTAAGAAGAGTTTCAGTGTCTGGCAAGATATCACCTCCATCCTTTGAGGCTAGCATTTGATTGTCCCTCATCAAGCTCCTAGTAACTCTTTGATCCAGATCCTTGTGAAGAGTTTCCAAAAGAAGGTGTCTGAATTCCTCCAGGCTGGTACTGTACCCCATTCTTACCAAGTAGTGAGTGATGGTTTCAAACTTGTTTCTGAATGTGTTGAAGGTTTCCAAGGTGGTGATTCCTCCATCCTGGGCAGATTTGTAGACTAGTTTCCTGAGATCCTCCCTGGTATATCTGACCAATGGCTGAGAAGTTCCAAACCTGGTGAGTAGCTGTTTCTTCAGGGTTTCCCAATCCAAGTTTTCATGGCCTGACATGTCTTCCACTTCATCCTTAAGGTCCAACCCTTTGATAAAATCAATGATTTGTCCAGCCAGTTCCTTAGAGTTAGCACCATCATCTCTTCCAGCACTTTCATACCTTCTAATGAACTTCTCCACAGGCATGTTGGTTCCATCAAAGAAGAGCTCTTTGTCCATGGGTTTGATCTTTACTCCTCTGCTGACAGGATCCTCATACCTAGGCATAGCTGGTTCCCTATTTAAAAAGTGAGTGTTGGACCTGGTAGAGTGTGTTGAGTCATCCCTTTGGCGCTGGAACCTGGGAAAGCGGGGTGGTGGTGCATTTAAATCTTCTGAATCTTCTGAAAGCTGATTGGTATCTCTATATCCTGTGTATCTAGGGATACTGGAAGTCTGAGGTCCAGGTGGAGGTCTGTAAGAACTGGAGTTGACTTGTGGAGTAGAAGAACCCTGGGGATCTGGAGCATTGGAAGAAGGTTGATAACCTGGACCATTGGGAGGAACCTGAGTCTGACCAGTGTTGGAAGTGGTGGAGTCCTGAACTGCAGCATTACTGGATGGATCCACTGGAGGGTAAAGACTGGGAGCAACATTGGTGTTGGGAGATCCTTGGGCAGACATGATTGAAGCAGATAAGTTGACTCTAGATCTGAAGGGTGTTGAAGGTTGATAGTGGAGATGCTGATAGTGTTACTGTTGGTTGAAGTTGATTCTAAAAGCAGGGAGTTGATTTGTAAAGAAAGGAGTATGAGGAGTGTAGGTGAAGTAGTATGTAGCTGATGGTAAGAGTGTTACTAGAGCTGAAGATATCTGAAGTATAGAAAGGCCACTGTTGGGACACCACTTGTGGAACTACTCAAGGGGGAGAATAGAGCTTGGAAGGGAAATGGATAGCAACACTAGTACTAATGTAAGCTATGCAAGGGTGCTGATGAGGCTGCCTTCCTGACTAATGCTGAGGGGATGAGAGTAACACTAAGAAAAAGAAGAAAAAGGTGTGGCTGATTTCTGCTTGATCTTAGGAGCTAGTACTATGAGCTTTAACTACTGACTACTGAGGGTAAGAGAGTTGGAGGAGTGATGAGAGTGGGGAATGCAATGGCAAGGTTTAATGGCAAGGGGTTGATGAGAATGGGCACTTATAATTTCTGTATCTAAAATTATCTATAAATTCTGCATAAGGTACAAGTGAGGGGGGAAAGACAGTTCTTATATGAAGGAAGGATGAGCACAGACAATAAGGAGTTCTGGCTATGAGAACAAAGGTTGTACAAATGAGGAAGAGTGATGTGAACATAGTAACAGTATGTAATGATGAGCAATGCTGAAAGGGGAATGCTGGTTATGGGAATAAAAGAATGTACTAATGGGGAAGAGTGATGAGAACATAGTAACTACTTGTAATGATGAGCACTACTGAAAGAGGTAAGCACAGATCCAATGATGTAATGTGTACAATAGGCATAGTACATAATGAGAAATGTATGTAAAGGGTTTAGTATGTGAGAATAAATATGTAAAAGGGATTTACTGTAATGATTCAAGTAGGTTACTAATGAAATGAGTATTGTAACTAATGAAGAATGTAGGTTGTCTGTAAGTCTTATATCCTTATATAACTACTGAACCATTGAAGATAAGGGGGTACTATGTATGAGTGACTATAGGTGAAATTTGGCGTAGAATCTGAATATGCAATAATAATGAAGTATTTGTGAAGGGTTATGGGGAAAATGGGAAATGTAATGATGAATGTATGTAAAGAAAAGCAATAAAATACTACTTATGGTTTGGAATGGAGCACCACACCGGTACGGGCGCGAGTGCCGCCAGTTGCACGACCACGGCCTCGACCACGACCATTTCCGCGGCCACAACCACGGCCATGAACGCGCCCAAAGGCACGAGCTTGGGCACAACCACCTCGTCTAGAGCGGAGAGGAGGCGCACAATATATGGCAACCTCCGCGCCGCGGATGGCGGTTTGAACTTCAGAAGTTGGGGGAGAGATGCTTCTCCCAAAGATCTCGCGCTCAAGCTGACGGATAGAGCGGCCCACAGGGGCAGGTACAGGCTGAGCAATGGCCTTGTCAAGGTCCATTCCGGGAGCGGAACTTGGAGGGGCAATAGGTGAAGCATTGGTGAGCGGAGGAATCAGAACTAATGGAGATGGCAGTCGGGTCTTCCATAATCTACTTGGATAGAAACAAAATAAAACAGGAGGAAGTTTAGTAACTTGGTCTCGACTACACTAAGGAAACAACCCACAGGAGGTATAACGATGTGGGCAGAAAGACTTCGGAGGCGGGAAACACGAGATGGGATAGCAAATGGATACGGTGTTGGAGGACAAGGGGGCCAAGACATATGAAAATGGCTGAGGAGAAGCGGTGATTTGCGGCCAGATTGGGTACTTATACCTGTATTCAAAAGCTGGGAAGAACGTTCCAGAAAATAGACCCACCCCAAGGTCTCATTGCTGGCCAATAGCAGGCCATGGTTTGAAGGCCACCACCGGGAAGAGAAGGGAATAGAGCGGGAGTCGAGAGGCTTCAGTTCTGACCAATAACTGAGCACGGTTGGGGGGCTGAATCCTTCACGGTACCAGGCGGAAGGCCCACGCATCACGAAATGACCTAAAAAAGATCACGAAGAACAATAAGAAGTCAGCTGGTCAGCAAAGTAAGATTAAAAGGAAAGAACTTACTCGGACGACTGGCTACCCACTGGAAGATCCGATTGAACCTGACAGAAGATTGGAAGACAAATGTGAAATCGATATTGAGCGGCGAGGATGTAACTGGCCGGGCATATGTATATGTATACTCGTTCTGGTTGGATGAAACTACAAAGACCGGAACGGACAAGCGCGGACAGCGCGGCGCGCAGGCGAAGCGGCCGCAGTTCAGGACACACAAAAACTCACCTTTTTGGGCAAGCAACGAGTCCCCGGCGGGGGGGCTCTACCCTCGGACGACACTCGAAAAAGTCGCAGCTGCGGTTGTGACACTTACACCCCCCCTGCGACCTAGGACAACACCCGCGCGCCACGACAAACATACCTTTCCAAGCGGGGCACAAATCACCACGCACCACCCAAAAAGAATACACTCTCACTAGAAAAACACATAAAATACAAACTCAAAAATAACAAACTAGAAGATAGCAGTACCCCTTTCACAATCAATAACAGGAGGATACTAGGCTACAAAGAGACCAAAAATATCCTACATAATTAATACACATCATCAAAACAACCTATAAATCTATTAAAAACAGTCAAAAATAAACACTAAATAAACAAACAAAACAAATACAAATACAAATAATCAACATATTTTTTTTTCTTTTCTTTTCATATCTTTTTCTTCATCTATCAACCCATCAAACCTACAAACTCAAACACAGACATCAAAAAATTTCAACAGAACTCAACATCAAAATAAATCAAACATATTGTGTTTTGAAAAAAGCTTGGACACTTTTCCAAAATCAGTTCTGCACCGGAAAGTCCAAAAGCTACACTTATGGGGTCTGGGAGGCACTGGTAGCTGGATATGAGTAGAATCTGTGAGTGAACCCCATTTTTGGCGTACATCAAGTGAAGTTGGTGTTTTTGTGATGGAGGGGGGGATTAACCAAATGTCCAAGAATTATTCAAAACACAATAAGTAAACCTCACAATGAAATTTTCTGGGGACAGACAATAAGTTGGGGGAGGATGTGGTATGCTTTATGGTATCACATATACCAAAATCAAAATTTTCTGCTTTTTCTTTCTTATTTCTATTAGTTTTACTCTTAATCTCCCTTTTCCTCTTATCAATCACTTAATATTCCTCCCGATTCAGTTTCTAGGGACAAATTCACCCCTAGTTTTGCCTTACAGAACACTCATAAGGGCACTCACTCTGAAGTTACATACTCTTACACACTCACAATACCCCTTACAACCTCAAAACAGTTACACAATCCACATTTACAACACTTAGTTACACACACGGTTACATACATAGCTTCATACATATTTACACATAGCTGCATCATCACTTACATACATACAGTGTACACATGCAGGCACTCATGCAGGTGCTAGCTGCATGTGATAGCTGCATGTGATAGCTGCATGCACTAAGCTGCATGCGCTAGTGGATTTTCGTTGCATAACAACAGGAGGTGACCTGGTTACAGCATGACTACACTAATATACAGTCCTGACCAATCACATCTCCTGATTCAGCCTGCATGTTATACCCCATAATCACCTGTACAGTCCTGACCAATCACATCCATCCATTCAGCATATGTACTAGCCAAAAACCCTCATGTACCTAGCTAAAATATCTCATGTGGAGCTCCTCTGGAGCTAAAATCCCTCACTGTTGTCTATAAAAGGAGGCTCTCCTCCCCTGTTGTAACTTCCCCCCAGCAGACTACCTGCACTCAGTTTCCCCTATAACAAAGTACACAACTGCTCACTCCACAATATATTAGTCACCCTATATTTTGGTTTTACACACATTACAAAACACTTACACACAAAATAACAACTCTACACAACACTCACATTACATAACACAAACCTCTGAGGGGTCCTCTTTGACCAACTATCATCTGGTTGAAGTCCAGACTCCTCACTCATAACACATTTTAGCAACTTCATTGCACCCACTTTATAACAACAGTTATCTTTTGATAACACTCCACTATCACTACATTAAACCTGTCAATCTGAGATTGGTGGGCTTGTTTTAGTGTCTAGTGAACCAGGAAAGGCAGAGGTTTCCTCATACATCCCTTTCCGCACTCAGCAAAAGGTTCTCAGGAACACTTTTGAGCTTTACAACATGTAAACATGAAAGGGTCATGAACACATGATGAAAGGGGTATGTACACATTGTGAAAGGGATACATGCACATGAAAGGGATATACACACATGAAAGGGGTATGTGCACATAAAGGGCTATGTACACATTATGAAAGGGGTGAATGCATACAAAAGGGTGCACATGAAAGGGGTATATGCACAGGAAAGGGGTATGTGCACATGAAAGGGGAATTTGCACAGGTATCAACTCCTGCACTTAGTTTTTTGTACCTTAGACTCACTCTTGCATAAATTAGACAATGTGCATGGAATCAACCAGTGCTTGCTTCTTGCATGAGGCACAGCTTGCCTTGAGCTCTTGCATCTCAACTGCAGGCAGTTTCTAGAGTTTTTCTTGCAGTGAAAGGATTTCACAATCACTTTTGAGTCTTACACCAAGTAATGAATTTTACAATATAACTGGCTGGCCCAAACACACATAAATGAGGTGTTATACCCCAAGCACCCCCGGTTATAAGTCGCGCAATCTATAACCAAAATTGGGGAGTCCAAACGGGGCCTAAGGAATAAGAGAAAATATCTTGTGAAATGATTGGTGTGTGACTGTTTTTGTGATATATAGTCATGTAACAGATAATAAATAAAAGAGCAGAATAAGAGAAATATTATAATGTAATAAAGATGGGACCCAGGATAACTTGACCTGTAGATTCTGATTCTGCTACAACAATGAGTGATTTTCTACATATGTGGGCTTGAAATACTATTTATGGGTTAGAGTGATCTCACCACACTGGGCAAGTGATGAAGAGGTGCGGAAGGATGGGGAAAAAGTCCTTCCATGCCTGCTGGCTCAGGTATACAAGCTGACTTGTGACATGAGAAAAACAAGCTGTGACCTGTGTAAAGCAGATAATAGTGTTGCAATGGATCTATGCCAGAGAAGACAGATTGTGGAAAGGAAGAGTTCATTGCAGGCAAAAAGAAAGAAAAGAAGAAAAACACTAACCTAGGCCAGAGAGGACAGATCATGGAAAGGATGAAGAAGAGAGTTTCCGTGTCTGACTCCCTGACCTAGTCTACATACAAGGATGAGTGTCACAGGCTGTGACATGAGAGAAGAGAACAGACAGGATGGGAAGCAGAAGAAAATGGAAAGAAAAGGAAAAGGAAACACACAACCTCAACAAATAGAAAAAGAAAGAAAGGAAACCGTAGATGACCTCAACATCACTTGCCATCAAGTGATCATTGTTTTTTCTTGGTGCAGGTTTGACTCTATTTTGCCCCTCCCATTTCCACCACAATCCTCCCATAGTGTACCAGGAATGCAATGGGAAATTGGGACCTTCCACCCTCAAATCAACTCATCAGTTTGATATGATTTCTGGGATTCATCATGGATGTGCAGGTTCGATATTGGACTGCTGAGATTTTCAGCATTTAGGTTTTGTGCAAATCTTCGGATATCATTGGACATTAACTTAAATAAGTTCTTTGCCATCATACTTATGATTCATCATTCGAAACTGCTGCAATTGCTCGGACGGTCCGATCAGCAGATGTAGATTGTTCGACGAGTTCTGCAATGTGTTTAGGTCCGGATTGCGGCATTCGTCGGGGAGGCTCTGTCCGACAACTGCTCAGACATTAAGACGTAACTAAACACAGTGTTTTACAGCTTCTCGGAGATGCCTGGATGTGTCGCATAGCCCGAAGCCTTCGCAGTCATTTGCGACTTGAATGATGACATTTGTCGTGGCGCAAGTAGCGAGAAAGGGTCGGCGGCCACATGCTCGCCTTTGGGGTTGACCATGTGTGCCCGATCCGCTCGCCCCCAAAGCCCAATCCACACAACATCAGCTGCACGCATCTTGCTGTCGCAACCAAGCCGCTCGGAGACGTTAACGGTCAGGATCAGGCACACAACACACTGGCCCGAGAGCTGCGAAACATCTATGTAAGGCAACCCCAGCTTGGCGCCCATATAAATCTGGACAGCTCCTGGGCAAACCTGTACAGGAGAGCATCAACAAACACAAGTATATAAATACATTTCATATATACATCACATTTTAGGTGCTCATTTGAACTTTGTGCTTGTTTCGTAGCTACCGGGTGATGGGCATGGCTTGTTTTGACTACATATCTATTTATGTACCGTCATTCGAGCTCATTCCACTCTTATTCTAATTTCTGACTGCTATGGGGGCGATGACTCACAGCATGGCAGCATAAAAAAAAAGACTACGTCAAATGCATAAACACGATGTTTGAACAGCGATCTAAGCGCTCTGCGAATTGTAGGCCGTGGTGTCAATTCTCAGCGCAGGATACAGCAGTGATTAGGCGAGGATGGACGAGGGTGGTGGCTGTTGCAGCCAGGGTCATGACCGTCGTTTTAAGGCTGGAGATAGTTTTCTAAAGAAGAATAGTGCATACATATTAGATCCTATTAGATCATATACGCCTCTGGTTTATCTGGTCAATCCAGTATCACTCCGCCGGATGACCACGTAACAAGTATTGTAGCTTGATATTGAACCTGCCAAGCAAAAGCTTTCATCCCTGAGCTTGAATCGGACCACTCGGAAACATATCAGCATAAAACGTCCATGACACGCTAGCCCCCCACTCAGTCTCCATCAGTCTCCTTTTCCTCGGCCAGCATTACAATACTTCCCGTCACTTTCCCTCGGACCTCGACTGGCGAACCATTGATACATAGCTGCTTTCAGCCGCGCCTGTCAGTGTTGTCGCTTCCGATCCTCCTGCAGAGCAAACGTCTTCCATAGTTCTAACTTCTAGTTCAAACGGCACAGTCAGCTGAGAAGCTGGTCTCAACAGGGCAGCATCAAATTCAGGAAATCCAGGTGCTCGAGCGTACTTATCTCCAAGCACGCGCGTCTTTTTATATCCAAGCAAACTGCCCGTCACTATTATGACCTTGGATTATTAAATCCACCAACCTCTCAGCACCATATCCGGAACCACTCATCTGCCCATCCCCATCCTGACAATTTATTCCGCCACCTCCAGCTCTCCCTCTCGTAAACAGCTTTCTCCAATAACCCGAATCCCATCATGAGATCCCCCATCCAAGAAGCTGGCTCCCTTTGCGAATATCACTGGCTATTCTCAGACGAACTGCCGGAAGAATCCCTCCCCGTTTTCTACCCCAGAGTGCTTAACTGTCAGTTCTCTTTCTAGGCGCGTGATGCTAAGACCCCACGTCAAGAATAACTGATCTTTCATTCCCTCCGCTATGATTGTTTCATCCACTGCTGCTTGAAAGTTGGGCAATCAAGCACCCACTCTTCACAGGGGTCGCCATATCAACCTCGGCCAAGGTTCAGACGAGAACAGTCACACGAGCAGGACAGTCCGGTTTTCGTCCCGAGAAACTGTCCGCCCTGCTATTTCAATGAAGATGAGACTGCTGCCAAGCACTCAGCAGATTCCATTGCCAGCCCATGTCTGCTGCAACCCTCAGAGGCCCCTGGCGTCCCGCTCGAATCATGCCACGGAGATGTCTCGGCCTGTCTGAAGAGACAGGCCGAGACATCTCAGGAATATGATAGCCATACGCGAAAGTATATGCGATTATCAGAAACTCGCCCTAACAATATCACCGAGTCCAATAATTCCGACGCGTCAGCAGACTTCACGCCAAGTACGGCGTCGCCTTCATTCCAGTTCTCCGGTCCACTGAGCGGCCCAAGTTATTCGAGCTTTGATCATCTCCTGGAAATGCAAAGATTACGTGCTCAACTTGCGATTAGCGAGGCGAGGAATGCACAAGCCCTGGTTGAGTTAGCAGACTCGAGGAACTGCATCGATTTCTTATTGAACGAGGTGCGAAGGGTGATTGCATCAGGCGGACCAGATCGCCAAATTCCGGAAAAAGTCCAGCGGATCATGAGGAACACCGAAACTCGCGTCCCGCTCTTTACTCGAGCTTCGCCCGTGATCACCCATCCGACCGTCCCGTCGTCTTCTCATCATCTTGTGTCACCTGTGCTCCCTGATCCGGCCTGGAATGAGCACCTCGATCCAAGGAATCCGTACTCGTACTACTTCTCTGAACATTCGATGGTCGGTGCCTCTACGCAACTTGAGCTGGCTCCAGTGGCGCTCCCGACCTCTTCGCAGTTGGCACCGCTCCCAAGCTTTCAAAGCTTTGAATCGATTGTACGGAGCGGCGAAGAGAGCTCGACCAGTTACGCCGAAATGTCCCGGTTGGCGTCCGAGGACTACATCCCAAGCCAACCAACATCCTCTCTAAGACAGCCCCCTCAAAATTCTCAGCCCACTGGAGGCCGATTGGTAACTGATTGGAGTCACGCCCGTCTGGATTCTTACCTCAGTCTCTATTACTCAGAGCCTCTACCTTCGAACGATACACTTCAGGAAGACCGCGGGAACATGAGCTCCCAACACTATCAGTTGCGATCTATTGGCAACTGAGGTGATTGTATCTTCTGTTATATCTTCACGTTCGTTTTTCGTGCTTCTTTTTTTTGAATAGTTTACAAGGGTCTGTAGTTTAGGGACAATAGAGTGTATTAGTTTTAAGTTAAAGTAGCCAGTCCATTAAATTAATGCCCTAGTAAACGTAAAATGACTTTCCGGTATCCATCACTCCATACGTATGCCAGTCGCTTTCACCGGTCATTTGTTTGTGGAGTCATGCGCTCAGATTGATTACCTGGTTGACGTCAATCACCAGCGATTCGAGTGGAAAGAAAATGTGTCCATATAACGTCCAAGTACTCTCAAAACATGCCCGAGAGAATAGTCTCCATCGATACGAAAGCCTCGCGCTTGGCACAACAATCGGAGTTCCCGTACATGAGGCTCTTCTCAACGAGTACTGTACTCCATGCGACACAGTGCAGCCACCTTGTTCAACATCAAGCCAATATAGTTTCAATTCGTCGCGAGCGAACTTATGCTTTATCATTAGCTGTCGCCGCCAGAAGCAGGATTAAGTCCCATTCGTGCAATTCATCCTGGCGTCCTCGTCTACGGGTGCTACATACTTGAAACAGTAGCTCAGTAAACTCGAGGTAGAACTGTTATCTTGCTTGGATACTGCCAAGAGGTGAGAGCATCTCCACCGCGGGTGCTAAACCGAGTTGCTAAACTGAATATAGCACCCCAACCCACTTTTGCAACGCCACCGCGGGTGCCAAACACAGATCAAATCTGCCAGCTTGCCTCTCGGGAGCTATCGTGTTCGCAAATTTGGAAACAGGATAGCACCCCACCTCCGCAAGTATCACAAATTTTCTGTGTGATTCTTTGTCCACGTTTTACCCCTCTCCCCCAATACCAAATCCACCAAAAACTGAAATCAAGTCCAACTCTACCACATCCACTCTCATCCACTCCAACTACAGGCTTCATCAACAATCAAAATGGCTCCATTGGTCCCAGGAACTCTCCCACTTGACCCACTTCTTCAAGACAAGGGAATCAGGCACACCTTCTATTGACCGTGGTGTAGCATAGCGCAAACACACTCTTGTTTAGCGTAGCGTTAGCGCAATCACGCACACCTGCGCTAAAGCTATGCAAACAGGGTGCAAAGCTATTTTAGCTTTTAGTGTAGTGTTAGCGCAGATAAGTGCAATTGCGCTAATGCTAAACTAAAAAGTAGCGCATTTGCGCTGCGCTAAGCTAAACCACGGTCAATAGAAGGTGTGCCTGATGTGTAATACCTCCTTGGAGCTTATAATGTTTTCTAGAGAGTGTATTCTTATAGCAGAGAAAAATTGGGGCTGTCTGGAGCGCTGTAGATAAGGTTTTGGGGGTTTGCCTCAGTAGGAAATCCGCCAAATCCGCCCCCTGGCTACACAGGGTCTCCCTGAGGAGTACTAATGCCGTGAAGCTCACAATATTCTCTAAAGAGTGTATTTAGATTGCTGTAAAAGTTTTAGGGTGTTTGGGTACAACAGTGACAAGATATAAATTCTTTTGTATATTCCGTCATTTTTTGTTAAATTAATGTATCAACTCCCATTCTTGAGAGGGGAATTAATTAATCAACCCCCAAAATGCTTTCGGGGCCGCGCAAGGTCCCAACAACCCAGGGGGGACGTCCCAAGACGGTCCGCGTGACGTAAACAACTTTTGGGAGTCGATTTATTAATTCTTGGGAGTTGATTTTTCAACTCCCTTTTTGTGAAATTAAAATTCCGACTCCCATTCTGGATAGCGGAATTAATTTTCCGACTCCCAAAATCCGCGCGGGTCAAAATTTGGTCCCGCAGAACCGGAGTGGACGTTGTGAGACAGTCACCGCGACGTAAACACGTTTTGGAAGTTGATAAATTAATTTATGGGAGTCGATTTTTCAACTCCCTTTGTTTTTTACTTTTTTCTATTTCATAATCATTCTTTGGAACTTATTTTCCACCCCTGTAGCCAATCTCATGACTTAAGGCTGTGGCCTGAGCTTCTGCATTCAATGTGGTGCCAAAAACATTAGGGGGGTTCACAATTGAAATTTACAAAACTTTGGGACACATTTTAAGGTGTTTATGAACATTTTTTAAAAAAATTGATAAGTTGCATCAAGCAATCTGTATCACCTGCTACTGTGCATTTTTCAAAAATTTTAAAATTTTGTTCATAAAGGCCTTAAATTTGCCTCCAAAGTTTAGTAAAATTCAATAGTGAACCCCCCTATTAGATGAACCATACATCATGTGTACACAGCTTGGCACTCGCTGAAACGGCCCTCGACAAGGAGAAACCTCCTTTGCCTCTCCGAGAATTCGCAACTTCTTCTTGCTTTTCAGACTTCGTGTTTCGTAACTAGTATGCAGAGCACACCCTGTAACGTGCCGGAGGGTCATATTCGGGTTCGGAATTCAGGGCGAGTCCATTGACACAAGTCTTGGAGCCATATGTTTCATTTGGTATATGAGGATAACTCATCACACGCTTCACTTGGGATTGAGTAAAAAGACCACTCTGACCTTGCCCGTCTCCCCCCTTGCGGCACTCTGGCAGCTTCAAACCAAATCCACAGCTGAAAGCTGATATTTTATTGTTCATTCATTCGTTATTCGCCTCCGTTCCTTCACATAATAAGATCGACATCTCGTCCACCCCACCTAAACATCACCGTCTCACCAACGTGAGATAACTAATTAAGTGATGCGCGATCGCATGGCTCGAATTCCCCTGCTAGTCGCCCTGGCGAACAGTGCTATCGGCTCAGCACAGTCATCGCCAGGCCTACCAACTCCTAACACTCCCATTATTTCGAACACCACCACCTCTACCAATTCCACCAATTCCACGAATAACCCCGAACCTTTGCCGATAACCACAGTCTCTCTGATGAATAGTGGTCAAATTCCACTCCCCGCACCCGCCTCTCTCAACTGGACAGATCCTTGTGCAATCCTTCCCTTGGAGGCTTCTACTTGGAGTCGCCTTAACCTTGATCAATATCTCGTCAACTATCCGGGAGGACAGAATTACACTCTGACTGTGAGTTGCCATTTGAAACCGAAAATAGATCCTGCTTTGATTATCGCCTGCCCACCTTCAATCGTAATGAATCCCGTAATTCTAGGATTACGCTCTTTCTGTGAGTGTTCAAAACTGGGTTTGTGGCATAGGAGAAACGTGTGATGCACAACAGGTTAGTGGAGTAGTCATCAGTCAGCCTCACACGTTTCTAACTTAACCACCATTTATCTTCAGCCATGCAATCCCATCCCAGGGCCCCAATGGGAAGTGCTTTATGCGGTACAAAATTGGAATTTGGTCCAAAATACACTTTACAATGCCATAGGGATGGCAGTATCTATGACACAATGTGAAGTTCTGCCCCGCTTGAATAATTATTAAGTCCTTACCAAAAATAGTCTACGAAAACTCATACATTCTCTCCACCTAGCGATCACCTCCGCCCTTGTAACGGATTTGTACCATCCTGCTAAGCGTAGTCCTCTCTGGAAGTGGAACGATATATTTTCAATTGCCGGCGGAATCGCCGCTCTGATTGCTTCTGTCGTAATGGTATATCCCGGGACTCTACTCGCCATTGGTATCTGGTACAGTATCAATGCCATCATTGCTACTGGCGAAGGTGCCGTAGGAATCATGCTGCTTGACAAAGACAAGAAAGATGAACCAGACCCTTTCCAACGAGTTAGTATTACCATTGCCACTCACGTGGCCAGATCGCGCGAGCAAGAAATTGATCTTTTTATAAATGGGACGCTTCATATTTAGTGGTCCGAATTTGCTTGGTACCTAGGGAAATGGCAAAGTCTTGCACAGGGTACCCTCAGCAACCGAACCACAGACATCATCAACGCAGGAATTAGCACTCCACAGGGTATTTCTGGAGTGCTCAAAAATGGAACCTACTTCAGACGCATTGAGGCTCGTCAATTCCAGCAAGTCGAGTCGGAGATTAAGTTCACTGCCACTGCCCGAATCTTGAATGCAATTATTCGGGACTACGTGAGTCAAACTTCCCACATTACGTCTACTTTGCACCATTGCTCAAACTGCCGACTTTGCTTCGTTTTCAGGGAGGTTTTGTCACCGTAGGAGTAAATTTCCTCACTTTGCCACGAACAAATTTGCACATCGTTCCAGGCATTTCTTACTGACGTCTTGCTTTCAGGAGGGATGCAAAGGGAAAGGACCAAATGGTGCTTGGAGCGACCCGGATTCGATTTCGTTCTGTTACCCTAATAAAACGTAGGCGGTCGCATTCTTTCTCCTGGTTGAACTGAAGCTAAAATTCTTCACTTTATTCGCCTGTTAACCAAAGAATGATGAACGTTATTCGACAGAAACATGACCATTCCGTTAACACATGGTATCATGGTTCTGTGATCAACTCATCCTACGGATTCACTGCAGAATACCTGACCACTCAGTCATGGAACTGTCAGAAGAAGTATGGAAAGCCCGAGTTCAACCCCTATAATGAGACGTTCGTGACCATCCAGTCGCTTGCATCCCTGAATTATCCTGAAGCTCCGGAAACTAATCAGTCATTGTGAATCCCAATTACAGGGCTGTACCCACCGACCGGAACGCTGACTGCATTATAAACCTACCTGTATGCGATACTCGAATTCCAGGTAAGCTGCACATACCCATCCTGTTTTGAATAAAAGCAATTGTTAAAATTTGCTTGGACTCCTACAGCCATTCGCAAGGCTATCAAAAAACACGGAACCGTCAAGGCATGCAGAGAAGTTGGAAAACTTCCGATCTAGGTGGATCTCCAAGATGATTTTTTTGACCCATGAACAAAGGCAGCGGCACCCACAGCGCAATACAAGTCAATAGATCGTTAATATCTTGGATAAATATTCATCAATCACCTTCCTAGAGCCTTGTGTTACTTATTTTACTTTGCTCATCTCCTTCAATTTCCTTGCACACAGAGTATTGTGGAATCCCACTTTCTTTTCTTATCACTCTTTTCAAGTTTAGTTTGCTCCCGGGTAGTGGTAGTACAATATGCACATTATATTGAAAATCACCATAAAAATTGGAAGGTTTCACCAAAATACAACCATCCCAAGCTACTTCCATACTCCCAAATGAGTATTCCTAGCCCAACTGAGCCAATCAAATGGAATGACTTATTTCATAATTTTTTCCTGAGATGTTGGGGCTTTGGTGGCTTTTTATGCCCCTTTCACAGAACACAAACTATCCAGCCTCTGCTGAAGCCCTCAAGGGTCATGATAGCTGAGGCTTCAGCTTTCTATATTCATATTGAGGATTGGAAACTACAAGAAAAACTCTAGAAATGCCAGCATGACATGTGGCATACCCCAGTGTAACTGCTGTTAGGAGTGTTGCTTATGCATAGTAGCTGATTTCTCTCTTCTTGCATAACTTGTGTTACCAGCAACCTAGTCCACAGAAGTCCTGATTTGTAACCTGATGATTGTTTGAGAAGTCTCTTTTTTTCTTCTCTTGGTTCTCTAACAAATCATTATTGTTTCACCTCAACTCATGTCCTCATTGCTCACATCTTGACACTCTTCTTTAAGTCTGTTTCTTTCTTTTTCATTGCTTTGGTTGAAATAACTGGTGAGTACTGAGCTGGAGAGAAGACAACTGGGGGAGGAGAGAGCTCCTTTTATAGAAAAATGTGAGAGATTTCAGCCCACTGGGTTAGGTTTTCAGCTAGTCTAGACAGGAATATGAGGTATTTAAGCTGGTGGCAGTAGGTACAAATGATGTCATAATATGTCAGGGGTACATAAATGATGTCAGAAGGCTGCAGTGATGCCACATGAAGATGGCATAAAGTGACAGTCACTGCCAAGGGGGTTGTGTTGGTGAAAACTAGTGTTCTTGGCACCACCTTTCCAAAAGGGGAAGGCCTAGGGGCGCCTGCTGAGCGCACAAAGGATGGCGCCTTTGGCTAGCGCACCACCTATTTTTTGTGAGAATTCCAGCTTAGGCAAACAGGAACAATCTCATAAATTGAGAGAGGACCCGGGAGATAGGAAAGCTGCAGAACCAGGTAAGCAAAAGCAAACCTTTTGCGCAGTCTGTAAACATCACCCCGGAGGTTGTCCGGTAAACCTAGGGTGATCCACTCAGCCAGTTGGAGGTCAGTGACTGCCGGCTTGGCAGAGTCAAATTTGATCATTTGCTGCAGCGTACGGGCGAAAGAATCAAACTGACTGAAGGACTTGATGTTGCCCATGCAGAGTTTCTGAATCTTTCCTTGTAGGTTTGCGCGCCAGCAGATTGGGAGAGCGGTGGTGAAGAGGGCTGTTTTGAAGGTCCAGGTCGTGCTGAGGTGTTTGGACACCTCATTGGAGTAAAATGAGAGGAGGTTGGTCTCTTTGATGAGGGTCCCAGTGATTTGAATCTTGTCATTGTCCTTTGTCACAGCTTTTGTGGAAAAGAAGATTTCAAGACCCGTGATCCAAGTGAGGAACAGCTCAGTTTCATGGTATGGCCCAGTGAAGACTGGGCCATCAGAGGTGCAAAAGTGTTAGTTGGGTCAGGGCTTGGGGTGGGCTGTGGGATCTGATGGAAGACCGGATGAGGGCCTCCTTGAGGCGAGAAAATCTCTCAGAATTGGTCTGGGCCATCTGCGGCACTTTGAATCGCCCGTGCTCTGGCGTCTGCGGCAGGTTGTGCTTTGAGGCTAGCTTGTTGTATCTGCAAGTTCATTTGGTGCATTTTAGCGAGCATGCTTGGGCCGTCCAGAGTCGAGGCAGGCTTAGGGGGTTCCATTGTGGGGATGGTAGTGCTTTGCGTGTTAGCCGGGGCAGCCAAGCTGGCAGGGGTGGGGGAGGGTTGTCGTGTGTACATGGTTGGCGTCACGGTGACTTGTTTGTCAGTTGGAGGCAGGACTGGTGGGGTTGATGCTGCTGGGTTGAAGAGGCCTGGTGGTGGGGGAGGGGGGCGAATCAAGGTAGGTGGGATGACCGGCCACGCATGTACAGAGGAGGGGTCTGGTGTGTCGTTAGAGAAAAGGGAGGTTGATGTGGTATTTTTGAACCCGATGGCAGGCGGGAGGGTTAGCCAGGAGGAAAGGGAGGCAGGGAAGGAGGTAGTTGTTGGGGGCTCAATATTGATGCCTGGGGTGCCGGTGGGTATCAAGGGGTCTTTGTGTGATGACCCGGGAATCAGGGGACCGGTAGGCGCTGCGGAAATAAGGGCTTGGTCCTTGGCTGCTTGTCTTGCAATCCGTTTGGCTTTGTTGGCTGCGCGGATTGCGGCTTCCGTGTCTATGGGTGGCAGGAGTTGATCTGAGGACACCGTTTGCCGTGTGGACATGTGTTGTGTTGTTTGGATTGGTTAGGGCAAGCAGGGTTCAGGCGTGGGACTTTCTGGGGGAATCTGGGCTGGGCTGGGGTCTGGCTAGGTCAGGACTTTGGAAGTCAGAAGGTCGCTTTAATGCTGCGACGGCCAATTGTTCTCTGAGTCCAGTATGGGGGTAGATTCAAGAAAAAAAAGGGTAAGCGCTGTGGTAGATGGAAAAGTGGAAAAATAAAAAGTTTTTTCTATGCCACATAATTACTCATAATAGGCCTCAAGATACCATCAAATGGACCCCAGAAATGGATTTTACGGCCAATTTCACCCCTAGTCACCACTGGAAGCACCCCTGGACCCCCTCTAGTGTGGAAGTTACACCTCATGGACACCTATCACACGGCCAGCCCCAGTAACCCAGCTGTCACCTGCTTCAACCCAAGTTTCACAGTAGTACACTTATACATATCATAGGAAACAAACATATATCTCCCCGTCAGGCTACGCTCATTAAATATTAACTACATACACTCCTTTATATACATAGTATGACATCATTTACACTGTTTCTGCAGCCTCAGACTTTGTGTATACTAATTCCCCCTGTATGAAAGCTCATGCAGTCTACTGTCACCTCATGCATGCGTTAGAATGTTATTTTGTATATTCTGACATCATGTATGCACCCCTGGCATATTTAGAATGTTCTGTGGTATATTCTGACACCATTCATGCACCCCTACGGGGTTATGACATCATTTGTATCTACTCCTACCAGCTAAAATCCCTCACCCTGTTGTCTAGATTAGCTGAAACCCTAACCCACAAGCCCCTTTGGGGCTCCACTTTTGTCTATAAAAGGAGCTCTCTCCACCCCCAGTGGTCTGCTCCCCAGTCCCTCACCCAGAACTCACAAGTCACCCAACACTCATCCACACTCAAATCCTAAAACCCTTATAACAATAAATCAACCCTTATAACAACAATTCAACCCTTATAACAAAGTAATTAAAACACTTACACGTTGCCAGTCAAACAGATTTCATCTGGAACAGACCAGACCTATCACTTAATAAAACTTGCCAAGCTGAGCTTGGTGGGTCTTGTTGACTGATAACAGAAGGGCAGAGCTTTCAACTCCATCATACCCTTCACCATTCGGCAAAAGGGTTTCATTACCACTTTTGAGTCTTACAGCGCTTGCTAGGGAGCGCTTCACTAGGCGAGGGTTGAGGGACAAGGGGTGGGGCGCAAGGGCAAGAGCAACTTCTAGAACCTCTGATTCTGTTATTGCAAGGAGTCAGGGGGGACTAGCTCAGGAGAGATGGCATACCAGTCTCTGCTGAGCTAGGAGGGGTGGGGGAGTGGCTGGACTAAGTGCGGGTCCGTTTGGGAACCTGTGATCCTTCTTGTGACACCCCCAAGGAGGGGGGGTTACAGGTATACAGATGACCGGCCGGCTCCGGTCATCAAGGTTTATGCCTTGATGATTGGTTGGCTCTACCTCAATGACCAGTCAGCTGGCCGGTCATCAAGGTTTATGTATACCTCAATGACTGTTCAGATGGTCATTGAGGTACCTTTATACAACCTCAATGACCATTCAGCTGGCCGGTCATTGAGATGTATGTCTAGATGACCGGTTGGCTCCGGTCATCAAGGCACCTGTACACCTCAATGACCCGCTGGCTCCAGTCATTGAGGTGTATGCCTTGATGACCGGTCCGCCCCATAAGCACCCTGAATGATATGCAGCTAGGGGGTCCGGAGGCTGTGCAAGTTCTGCGGGAAAACCACTGGGCATGGCTGCGGAGAAAACCACACCCATTTGCGGGTGGTGATAGGCTAATCACTCCATACCCCTTTCTACCATTTTGCATATATATTGACGCAATTCATTCAATTAACCACATGATTTTTTTTTTTTGTCAATTTTTCTCAAGTTTTAATAAATGATTTTTTTGATTTTTTTTTTCATGACATATGTAGTCTCTTCCTGATGTTTGAAGAGGTTTATAACATCAGAAAAGTTTTTTTTTCTTTGTCTATAGTGATGCCGTCAGGCTGACACATGACCGGGGTCAGGCCAATGGCGGAGTCCTGCCAGTTTTTGACTGCGGCCCACCTGATCCGGCAGGATTACAATAATCAGGCTATGCCCAATGGGTGGTTGACCATTGTGGAACTATTAAAAGATCAGGAAAGAGCTGTTAGGGGAAATAGTCAACTACACTACTAATGATGTAGAAGAAGCTACAGGTGCTGGTGAGGCTGCCCTCTTGACTAATGCTGATGGAGAGAGGGTTACACTCAGAAAAAGAAAAGGGCGTGGCTGATGATTCTCTTTGACTTAGATGGCTTTAACACTATTGAGTTTGAGGTGTATTAATCCTACTGAGTGAGAGAGAAGAAGTGAGAAGGGGAAAAGCAGAAGCTCTTGGGGAGTCACTCTGTGATGTGTAATGAGATATATGCTGGGGGATATATTTCTGAGGGGTGAAATTTTATCTAAGTGAGGTGTGTAAAGGTACTACTGAGTGTATGTGGGGGAAGGTGCATACAAAGTGTAGAAGCTGAAAGTGCATGATGGGGATACAACATCTAGAGGGGTGTTTATGTATGTGAGAAGTACTACAGGGGGGTGATACATGATGAGCACATAGTAACAATATCTGAAGATGAGCAGTAATGATGAAGGTGCCATGACCAAGGAGTGTACATGAAAGATAACTATGTAGAAGATGAAATAATGATGAGCATTTGATAATAACTACAAGAGCTATGAAGGAATGTACTGCTGATTCACATGAAGGATAAAATGAGTAATGAAGTTATGTAAGATCTGCAGTCCTATGTAGCTATGATACTAATCAATGATGTATGTAATAATGCTAAGGATATGTATGAAGAAAATACCTGCCAATAACTGCTGATCCATTTGGAAATCCTAGGTGAAATGAGTGGGTGACTAGGGGTAAGATGGGGTGTAGAATCTGAATATGGAGTAATAATGAGGAATTTATGAAGGGTTTAGGTGATATGAGGGTGATAGTATGAACAGGGACAGGGTTACCACACCGTGGCGCAGGCCAGGTCAAGCCGAGAGGCGGCCACCCAAAAATTTTGACCCATGGTGTAGCTTTCCGTGGATTAGGAGCTTGGATTCCTAGCCCCCAAAAATACCGGTTTGCCAAGTTTTTTTTCCACCCGGTTTATCCAAGTTGAGAATCCTCAATTGGCTAAAACGCGTCCCACAGCATCATGATTATCCAGCCATCACTACCCTGAGCACCAATCAACCACCCCATCATCCAGGCCGTCTGATGTTGATGTGAGTAGTGTTGTGTGTATGTATTTATGTACATATTTATGTATTTACGTATTGTGCTGGGTGGTTGGTGGAGCAGGGCAGACAGACACAGAATCCAAGGCAATAAAAATAGGGGGGAGCCGTTTTTCCAAACTGAGGAAAATGGCCCGTTTTCCGCAGATTACAATGGTGTCAAATAAGCGCTATGGTACTCCGAATTCTGGGTCGCTCGGATTTCATGGGTGCTTACCAGGAGCAGAGCGAGAGGTGGGTCTAGTCCAAGACACATAAACTCAAGAGGCGCCACTCCGCGCAAAAGCGTGGTAAGGGAACTGGAGAGCAAGGCAAATTGCGCTCAAACAAAGAGAGCTGCTGCGCTCCGCAGTCGGGTTTGCAGCAACCAGATTCTCAAATCTAGCTGATCCTGGTGCAACTGGTACCGGCTAGCCGCATCTGCCCCATTGGCCCTGGCAACGTTGGGTAGTTACGTTACCAATAACGGTAATGTAACGGTTCTTAAGCCGTTATTGTTACAGTTACTTGTAACGGTGGTGCACTACGTTATTGCGCCATTGTTTGGACAATTTATTTCTGTTTGTTACCTTATCCAGGCCCGCAGCGCAGCAGATAACGAGCTGACTGCAGCGCCAAAATGGCCCTGGAGGGCTTGTTATTGCGTTATCCAAGCAATAACGTAGCATAACAGCGTTGGAAAAAGACCTGTTACGCTATCCATATGCCACGCAGACGGCCTGTTACTCGTAATGTAACGGGGTGCAGTGGATAACGCATGTAGTTACGTTACGAGAAAAGCGCAAATAACGCAACGTAACGTAACTACCCACCGCTGGCCCTGGGACCTTAGAGCATTTGCATCCGTGGCTAGATTAGCCTGGGCTAACTAGCTTGGATTAGGATTGGAACAAGCTAATCCAATTGGCAATCCACATGGGTGGGGATAAGTGGGTCCAAGGCTGTTGGAGGTGATGATTTCAGGTGCCTATATGTTATGTGTTTGGCACCTAAACACATAAAGTTCATACTGAAAAGCATGATGCATATTCATTTTGGGATTAGTCCCAGGATTAGTGGGGTCTACATTTAGACCCCACTACACTACAAACATTTATTATTTTGCCCAAAAAAGAAATAAAAGTCAACATGAAAAAAATGAAACCAGAATTTCACTCAGGGGAACAAACTGAGCATGCTGAGCCAAAAAAATAAAATGTCCCAAACTGAGCAAAAATCATTGGACAATGTTTTGGGATGGTTTTTTTTCACGGGCCTGGCGGGCCTGGAGCGGGCTTGAGCGGGCCTTGAGCAGGCCTGAGACGGGCCTACCCCAAAAGCACATTGGATCAGTATTAAAGGAGTTTTGCCTTGCCCTGGGAGCTTCTGGGGCTTTTGATGGGCCCAAAATCTCAACATGGGCTTTTGGTGGTCTAGAAGTATCAACTTGGGCCACTGAATAGCCCACGGGCCTTTGAATTCCCAGAAAGCCCACCATGAACCCCCACGTAGCTAATGGGCTCTTGGTAGCCCATGAAGATCTCCATGGGCCAACAGATATCCTCATGGGATTTTGGTGGCCCATGAAGATCTCCATGGGCCAACAGATATCCTCATGGGCTTTTGGTGGTCCAAAACACTCCCCATGGGCTTTTTGTGGTCCAGAAAGGAGGCAAAAAGCCCATGGGATCCCATGATGGAAGTATCTGTTGGCCCATAGGGATCTTCATGGGCAACCAAGAGCCCAATAGCTATGTGGGGGATCATGGTGGGCTTTTTGGGAATTCAAAGGCCCATGGGCTATTCAGTGGCCCGGGTTGATATTTCTAGACCACCAAAAGCCCATGTTGAGATTTTGGGCCCATCAAAAGACCCAGCAGCTCCCAGGGCAAGGCAAAACACCTTTCATACTGACCCAATGTGCTTTTGGGGCAGGCCCGTCTCAGGCCCGCCCAAGGCCCGCTCCAGGCCCGCCAGGCCCGTGAAAAAAAAACCATCCCAAAACATTGTCCAATGATTTTTGCTCAGTTTGTGACATTTTTTCTCTTTGGCTCAGCATGCTCAGTTTGTTCCCCTGAGTGAAATTTTGGTTTTATTTTTTTCATGTTGACTTTTATTTTTTTTTTGGGCAAAATAATAAATGTTTGTAGTGCTAGCTCCAAATGGAGCTCCGGGTTAAGTTGATCCCTGGTTGATCCAACCCGATGCGGGTGCGGGGTCGAACTAAGTGCCCTAATCCGGGCTAAGAGCATCTCCAGCAGAGCCTGGATTGCGCGAGTTTTGAGATCAAATGGCAGGTCACTCAACATTTTGGGGGTCCAGCAGACCCCCTATACGACCTTGGATTGATCCAAATCCATCCCATCCCTGACCGCGGCCGGCTACTACCCCCATCCAATAGCCGCCCTGGACACGGGCTGCTATACACCACACATCACCTACCCACCACTCCTTGCCACCGCGTCAAGAGAATGATTGATCCAAATCTTCAAGATCTCGCTCCTAGACTCTCTCCCAGAACACCCTCTCCACCACCTCAAGAACAGCAACCTACCAAACCAAAGAAAGCCAATGCACCTGTGAAAAAAAAAAAACAAGGTCCAAGAAATCAGCTGCTACACCTGCTAGGACAGCTACAATGGCTCCACCAGATACCACTGCCACAGCCCCTACGACTGCTGATACTTCTAGAGTTGCTACGACCGCTGTTAAATCTGGAACAACAGGAGAGAACAACAACACAAAAAAATAGAAGGAGAAACGTACCAAGAATCCACATTGGCAAATGGAAGAAGATAAAATTCTATGTATCTCCTGGCTCAACACAAGAAAAGATGCAGATATCAGAACAGGTCAGAAATCATCCGGCTTTTGGGAACAAATCCACCGCTGTTTCCTTGACATGATGCAAGAACATGTCAAGGAACACAAGAACAAGAAGAACTTCACTCCGTTTCCATTGCGTCTCCAAGGTGCCCTCAAAAGCCAATGGAGTCTTATCCTCCATTGAGTTAACAAGTACTGTGGATTTTTCTTGCAAGTTGAACGCCGACTTGGAAGTGGCAAGACCCGCAATGAAATAGTGAGTTGGGTTTTTTGGTCTTCCTTTCTGATGATGTTGTTTCTAATTTTTTTGTTTGTTTCAATCTCAGGCCGTTGAAGCTAAATAGATGTTTAAAGCTGATTTGGGCTTTGCATTCACCCTTGATCACTTCTGGCTCATCCTTCATCATTTGCCGAAGTGGCAAGACACAATGGACAAACTCACTGTGCAATCAAAGAAAGAAAAACAACCCCCAAGTTCTCTTCCAGCCTCCGAGGTTACTAGCAGCAAAGGAGATGGCAACCACGAAGAAGATGAGATTGAATTTGCGTCTCTTGGATCTTTGCGACCTGAAGTACGTAAAGCTGCCAAAAAAAAGAAAATACAAACAAGGCAAGGCTCTTGAGGCACAAAAAGAACTCATCAAGATTTTGCGAGAAAAGGCAGCTGCTATGCAAACCATTTCAGATGATGTAATTATGTCTGAAGTTCTAACAAACATGGGTCCAATTTCTCATGCTTTCTACACTGCTAAAAAAGAAGAGATTGCCAAACTTAATGGATTGATTCCCTCCGGCTCCACCTCTTAGTCCTATACTTTGTTTAGTCTTGTCTCTTAGTTTATTCTGTTCACGATTTGCTGTTCTTTGATTATCAAACAGATGAATTTCCGAGAAATTGAATGAAATCATTGCACAGATACCAATTGTGTGTGTTCATTGATATTGAGAGAGAGATAACACAGAGAGGTTTGTTGTGTGTTACTGGGAGATTGACACATATATTTCTTGGAGATCAAGGAAATGGTGAGTAACTCAAGCTTGAGAGGTAAAGAAAATATAAATGAATACAAAAGAGGCAGAGATCAGGAATTTTCATCAGTCTCATCAGAACTGTCTGAGCTTAAATCTATTGGAACATCTCTGAGTGCCCTTCTCAATCGGACTCGCTTCTCATGCAAAGTCCATTGAAGCTTGATTAGGTTGTTTTTCAGTTTATTGTGTGTTGATTGGTTCCATATTGCTTGATATCGCTGGAGGAAGTAATTAAAGTCGGATTTGCTGCTTTCAGTGGCAGTTGGCTTGGCGTAATTACTTGGCTGTTCATACAGTTGATTGTCTTTGTCAGGAGTACCTCTTTCATCTTCAACAATCATGTTGTGAAAAATTATGCAAGTCTTCATGATGTAGCTGAGATCCTTGTGCTTCCAAAGTTGGCCAGGCTCTTTGACAATTGCCCAGCAAGCCTGCAAGATCCCAAACACCCATTCAACATATTTTTGATAAGCTTCTTCATGTTTTGCAAAGTTTTTCTCCTTCTTCACCCTTGGGAAGCTGATTGTTTGCATCAAATTTGCTCATTTGGGGTAGATTCCGTCCGATAAATAGTAGCCCATCAAGTAGTTGTTTGAGCCTATTTTCAAATGGACCTCCGGACCAACTCCGTCTTGAAGGTTTTGGAATAGAGGTGATTGATCAAGAACATTCACATTGGTTTAAGTCCCAGGCAAGCCAAAA
Organism: Puccinia triticina; assembly: GCF_026914185.1. Taxonomy (NCBI): domain Eukaryota; kingdom Fungi; phylum Basidiomycota; class Pucciniomycetes; order Pucciniales; family Pucciniaceae; genus Puccinia; species Puccinia triticina. The sequence continues at coordinate 8,514,135 of NC_070559.1, read as the reverse complement.
AAAGCATGCCAGATCCACGTATTGTAGGACGCAACAGCTTCAAGTATGATTGTAGGTTCTTTTTCTTTTCCGCTATATTGACCCGCATGCGCTGTTGGACAGTTTTTCCAGGACCAATGCATACAGTCTAGCGAGCCTAGCATTCCAGGAAAGCCTTGCTTCTTGGCAACATGGAGTAGGCGCGAAAGGTCCTCTTGGTTCGGACTCCTTAGATATTCTCCCAAAAAGACATTTACTACCGCTTGACAGAATTGCTTCAGACTTTCAAGCGATGTTGATTCACCTATACAATAAAAAGATGAGATTTGTTAAAAAAACACAACAAAACATACTTGAATAGAATGAATTCTAAAATACTCATCAAGTGAGTCTGCACTACAGCCATAAGCAAGCCTCCTCAGAGCGCAGGATATCTTTTGACATGGGGACAGCCCAAGCTTCCCAGCGGTGTTCCGCTTCTGGACAAAATGGTTATTGTGTGCCTCAACCGCGTTGAGAATTTGGACAAACAAGCTTCTGTGCATTCTGAATTGTCGACAAAACATCTTCTCCAAATATGACGAGTTTTTTGGAAAAGTAATCCTTGCGTAGCTGGATTTCACCTTGAAGGTGTTTGCAATTGAATGTTCTTTGGCCAACAGTTGATCCTCCTCCCCTTTGAGGTTCCTCGCAATTGTTTAAAACGATCCCCTTGAACGCATGATAGGCAATAAAATCATTGTTGTTGTCCATGAAGTTGAGTAATTCAACCAAATTCATCCTGGAGATATTGGGTTGTATTGCAGTCTTGCTGTTTTGCAGGGCAAGGAAGCTGTCCACCCCCGGTGTGATCACCAGTCCGCTGTGGAGCTGTTGTGAAACAGTTGAGAAAGGTTTGTGAAAGGTGGTCCCGGCCAGCTATAGCTTGCGGGTCCCATCCCCGCTCTGCTGGAGATGCTCTAACTTAGCGCCCGGTGCGGATGGTCTTAGAATCTGCAAACTTTGGCAATCACAACTCAAACCAGAAAGGAGGAATTTTTGGCCCCACCCACCCACCCAGTTAGGGGTCCCACCCGCCCTCGGGCTCAGACCTTTGTGCTGGAGGATCTCACAAGAGGTTGTGACACACTACCTACTGGGGTAGTAGAAGCATACCTCCTTGCAGGACCCTGGAAACCCCCTATAGAGGTGGGTAACCAAAATGTATGAATTTTTTGGCCAAAACCAAAAAGAGTACTCACCAAATATGTATGAATGGCCTTTTTTTGGCAGGAGGGTACACACGGAAAATGTACTTTTTTTCTCATGGGGTTGGGGGGTTGGTAACAAAGATTGTATGAAAGCTCAGGGTTGAGCAGAAAAGCACCCCGGTACCCCCCCCCCCCCTCGGCAGCGGGCCAAGGCCAGCCAACAATTTGTTTTTTTCAACTGCCCGCCAGCAAGGATGAGGGGTTCTAGGGGGTTTGAGAGCCCACAACTAGTAGCCGGCTTAATCCTGTTTAATCTAGATTCTACTTGAATACACAGAAATTCAAGCTAATTCTAAAAAAGGTAGAAACATGTCCCGGCTCACCAGAGCAAATCAGAGCTCATCTAAGTTTAATTCATCTTTGTAAAAATGTTGGTCAATACTATTGTTCCAGATCTGTTTGACAAATTCTTCTCAATCTCTCTATCAGATTCACAGATACCTCGCGGTGTAAGACTCAAAAATAGTAATGAAACCCTTTTGCTGAATTTCAAAGGGTATGATGGAGTTGCAAGCTCTGCCCTTCTGTTTATCAGTCAACAAGACCCACCAAGCTCAGCTTGGCAAGTTTTATTAAGTGATAGGTCTGGTCTGTTCCAGATGAAATCTGTTTGACTGGCAACGTGTAAGTGTTTTAATTACTTTGTTATAAGGGTTGAATTGTTGTTATAAGGGTTGATTTATTGTTATAAGGGTTTTAGGATTTGAGTGTGGATGAGTGTTGGGTGAGGGACTGGGGAGCAGACCACTGGGGGTGGAGAGAGCTCCTTTTATAGACAAAAGTGGAGCCCCAAAGGGGCTTGTGGGTTAGGGTTTCAGCTAATCTAGACAACAGGGTGAGGGATTTTAGCTGGTGAGAGTAGATACAAATGATGTCATGACCCCCCAAGGGTGCATGGATGGTGTCAGAATATACCACAAAACATTCTAAATATGCCAGGGGTGCATACATGATGTCAGAATATACAACAGAACATTCTAACTCATGCATAAGGTGACAGTAGACTGCATGAGCTGTCATACAGGGGTAATTAGTGTTTACACAAAGTCTGAGGCTGCAGAAACAGTGTAAATGATGTCATACTATGTATATAAAGGAGTGTATTTAGCTAATATGTAATGAGTGTAGCTTGACAGGAAGATTTATGTTTGTATCATGTGATATGTATAAGTGTACTACTGTGAAACTTGGGTTGAGGCAGGTGACAGCTGGGTTACTGGGGCTGGCCGTGTGATAGGTGTCCATGAGGTGTAACTTCCACACTAGAGGGGGCCCAGGGGTGCTTCCAGTAGTGACTAGGGGTGAAATTGGCCGTAGAATCCATTTCTGGGGTCCATTTGGTGGTATCTTGAGGCCGAGTAATTGTGTGGCATTGAAAAAAGGTTTTTTTTTCCACTTTTCTGTCTACCACAGCAGAACATAAAATGACTTAATCTTTTGGCAGTTTAGCTCTCTTCCAATAATCCCTGAAGATGAAGAAGATGAGGGAATGTGGTATGTTGTGAATAAAAGCATGGATGTGGTCTTTGGTGTTGAAAACTGCAAATAAAATCTCAGGCGTGTAAAGTTTGGCATTGAAGTTGTGCTTGAGTACTTGAAGAAAGCTTATGGTCACCCCTCTTGGAATGCGGACGAGCTCCCAATTGATCTTTTGTGGTTTTTAATCTATTTGTTTTTCATTTTTTTTGACTTAAAATGCTCCAGCTGCCTATAAGATGCTATGCAGTGAAAAGAACGGCAAGCTGGCTGCGCAAGAAGGCCCGCTGTGGGGTTTCTGGGCCAAAAAAAAGTGTACTCACCAAATTTGTATGGATTTTTGGGCAGAGCCCTGAGGCGATGCACGAAACCGGTATGAATGCCTTGTGAAAATGTATGAATTTTTGCCAAATCTTGGATTTTTGGTTACCCACCTCTATAGGGGGTTTCCAGGGTCCTCTCCTCGCTCTTTCTACTTCCAAAACCTGCCCCGCGATACACTCCGCAGAGTAGTAATCAAGAGGGGGAGAAGAGAAAGAGGAGAAGGAGATCCTCTCCCCTCACCCCATACTTGAGTGGCTCGGGGAGCTACAATGGTAGCTGCCAGGCCACCCTAGGCAATAAGAAGGAAAGGCAGATAACCTTTCAGTATTGTCGAATGAGTAAAAAGACAAAGGGCCAAGGAGCTATCCGTGGCCCACCTATGCGCCTATCACGTGGCAGCAGATTGGACAGAAAGTTCGGAATCCCGGGTGAGATCCTTGGAATCCGCGGGCTATGGTACAGGCCCAAAAAATTGGTGGCCGGATGCGTGTCCCTGTAGGGCTTCCGTAGGAAGACGATCCTCCCGCGCGAATGGAGGTGTATGTTTATCGGCATACATAACGCGTTTGATTTCATGAGACTCGAGCGTAAACTTAGGGAGAACAGAAATGTAGGAGATGGAAGAAACAGTTTTGTGTGAAGACATCCAAGGAGACCAAGGTACTAGAACTTTAACATCAAAGAGAGTGAAAAGACGATAGAATGCTGATCTCCATGCCAGGTTTTTCCCTACTAACGCCCCCTGCCATATTTATCGTCAAGAAGGTTGGTGTGGTTTTTTTAAAGACAAACTTGGTGATCATTTATTAGGTTAAACACATTAAGCTAGTATAGGCTATAGCTTTTCAGATGGCTCGACTCAAAATTGGAATTTCTTGCAAAAAGTGATAAATATATTACGTTTCAAATCAAGCGGGTGGATCATTGATTCTCTTCGAAATCCTTGCAGTAAATCAATCCGAGGGTGGAATCTCAACTGCCTCGGGCGCATCAGGCGGACTCCTAAAAATGGAGAGATGTTTCAGCCAATATTACCTCAAAACTCGAATGGTTTTCTGTGCTGACCTAGTAACAATTACATCGCCTTGGCTGGTGAATTTAGCCCCATTCGACGAAGCTTTCAATCCAGAAGCCTGCAGTTGCCTGACGCCGTCCTCCCCAATCTTCAGGAGTTCATCATCAGCAATCCACAGCACACCCACATTTTTCCATTGAGCGGGATGGTCGAAGTGGTGCTCCAGCTCTTCAGGTGTTTCGATCGCTTTGAGATCCTTCTCAACAATTGGCTCGTCCGACTTGTGGCTGGATCCTTCCTCGTTCTCTGCCCCCAAAGCTTGACCGGCCAACGAAACCGGCAGGTAATCAATCAATGGGAAGTAGTCTTTATTGATCATGCTCTGGAAGAACATGGTGATGAAGACTAGGACGATCATCAATGCCCCATGAATGACTCCAGATTGCTTTTTTGACGCGTCTTGTGCCAGAAAGAATAATGCCGCGAGGAAGACTTCACCGATGTAAAGTCCTATAAACATCTATTCCGTTTCGAATTTAGGAAGGAAGAGCGAAGCGAACGTCGTCAGGCGAGGACACCAAATTTCTCAAATGTTGTTCGTAACCAACATACCTGTCTTATTGCCAATGGGAAGAATTTTCCTCCAGTCTCACTTGAGCTGGGAAGATCCATCACAAAGATGAACAGATACTATCAGCGAGAGAATGATACTTATCAGTAAGAAGGGCAGCATCACTCTGATAAAGGAATCTGGAATTCAAGTCGGGGGGTCGCTGACTTTGTACACAAACCAGAATAGTGCGAACCCAACGAGCGCAAATCCATTAAGTATCGGACTGACGATAGAATAACTGATCGCAATAACGGCCAGTAAGGTCATGTTTGGGAAAAGCGTGCCCCATTGAACGGACGACATTCCACAACGGGTTGTGTAGACCGATCGGGGGGTGGAAGTGAGGAATTTGAGCTTGAGATTGTAGACTACCACCCCGGCGATCTGCAGCAGACTACCCGCAGCACCCGCAAAACAAGTGGTGACAAAATAGGTGAGGAAGAAGTTGGATGCTTTGGGAAGTTGTTGGGCAAGAATCGTGGCCGCTGAGGTGGGCTGCTGTGTGATCGCAGGAATTGCGGCGACCAATCCGGACGAGAGTGTGACGATCAAAAATCCTGGTGAGAGTATCAAAAGGACGAGTTAGCCATCGATATCTGAGGATGGACCTGGAGAAACTGCTTAGTGCTGACTGACCATGTATAACGAGGAAAGTGAAGTAGCGACTCATCAGGCTAAGCTCTACATGAGAATTGAGCGGGATACCCTGAAACTTCGCGAGTAATCGAAGGAAGATTGGCAGAAGGATGAAGAGCACTGCTAGCATAACTGGTGGTAGGACACCCTGAATGATACCAGGGACTGGTGGAGGGAGTTTGCACAGCCAGGCCATCCAAAACACCTTGGCGCAAAGACTACTGACGTTCGAAATCAGGCCGACAAATGCCACGGGAAGGGCCCAAAAGACTATGAGGGCGATGGTGATTGCCCAGGAGATGAGTGCACGAATGCGTTGCTGGAGGGGGTCCATGCTGAGGTTCGACCAAATCACATCCTCTGCTGCCACATCCAGCCATTTGCCGTGCATTTGAAGAGGGGTGTGATGAGCCAAAGATTGCGCAAATAGATGGGCCTGCAAGATGAACAATCAAACTGCATGAGCTAATATTTGTGCGAACGTATTCGACTGGGCAACTCCAGTTGACAAATAGAAATTGCTCACCGCGATGATGTTGTTAAACTCGACAAATGCAGCATTTACTGGTTTGTAGTCCTCCATATTCGTGCGGCGATTGCTGAGTTCCTTGGATGTCTCCAAGACTTCCTCGGATGCCCAATCGATTGAATCAACTTTTTTACCAACCAGGCCGAGGAATCCTAACTTGTGAGTCGGTCGCTTTGAGCGCGGGATGTGTTTGGACCACTCATGTCCGTCTTCCATGACTTCAGGCACTGCTTTCGAGTTTTTCTGGTTTTTTTGATGTGCCTTATGGGCAGTGCTGATCAGGCTGGCATAAGCTCCTTCCAACTTAGAAAACGCATTCTGTTGACGCTCGTAAATGTCCGGAAGGTCTTTGATATCGCGCGCGATCCAGACCTGACGGGCACCGCCTGGCAAGTGCGCGGTAAATCGGCGAAGGGCATCGGAATCCAAGAGGTCTTTCGGGATACCGGTAAGAAGCACAGTGCGAGATTGTTGGCGAGAACGATAGCCGTCCGAAGTCAGAAACGTCTGTCGCTTGCCAATGAAGCTTTGAATCTCCACTTTGAGAAGATAGAGCACATAGACTGCATCGACAGGTGAATCCGATCAGAAGTGCATGAAACAAGTTTCACTCAGTTTTACTGTGCTTAACGAAATGACGAAACGGTGAAAGATGACATACATGTAAAAACATAAGCGAGGACCAAGGGCGCAGTAAGTCGAATTTGAGCGTCGAGACCAATATTTCCAAATGTGAACTGGTCGAGACCAGTCTTGGCGCCACCGGAATTAACTGAATAAACTGGCAGGAGGATAGCCCAGGACAAGACGAAAATGGGTGTAAAGATGTTCAGGAGTAGTCTCAGGAAACGCAAGAAGCAGTAAGCATCGAGGCCATTGTGGTGGATGATTTGCTCCTCATCGGCCATGATGATTTGGGGGATCCATGATACCCATCCGGGTGAGAGTGGTTCGGATCTTTTCGTAGGAGTTGGCAGATAGCTTCGCGGCTAAGGGATGATAAAAGTGGACGCATGAAATGTGAACGGGGAGTCGGTCAGTGTTACAGAAGGTTACAGATGAACATGGGCATGAAAAACTCTACAATGTGAGAGATCTGTGAATCCATACCTGATAAACTTTTCGGAAGTAACGCCGGAGAATTATGAATCCAACAATCTCAGCCCCTGCGATAAGTGAGTTGAGCACCAGGGCACTGAGAAAGGTCTGGTTAGAGGACGATTGTGCTTCCTCGACGGAGCTTTTAGGTAATAAGATAGCGTTAACGAGAGATGAATCGTCGCGAGTTGGCAGATTAAAATTGTGGGAAAGGGTCAGCTTTTCCGTTCAACGTGAGGACCTCTGAGAATGTAAAGACAAAGGAGTATAAAAGAAAGGTACTAACGCCGACATGATAGCAGTCTGAGTATCAGATCAGTCCAAATATGTCGTGGTGCGGATTGGACGGCGGGGCGCTGCGAAGAGCCTTCGGGCGGGCCGTCTATCAAGTAGAGTGCACACTGGTGAATGAATGAAAATTTTCTGCGGAAAGTCAGGAAAGAGTGGGTCGCTGGTCAGAAGTCGCTGGATGAATGCAAATACGAATATGAAAATGTGTATTTATTGTATCGAAAATACGTGTTCAGATGTCGAGGGCATATATCATTATGTATGCTGCCGGCTTTAATTGGAGGGAAGCGTGCACCTGAGATGGTACGAAGGTGAAGGAATGTGTACGCACGATTCAGCTGGCAGGGCAAGGTGAGATTCACTGGTGAACTTGAGAAAGACTGTTGTTCTAGACTGCTAATAGAACAGGGCAATGACCCCTGCAGTTGCTTGGGATTGCGCGGGTCAAAACAGGGGAATGGGTCGATGTCTGTGTGGATTCTGGAACTGGGATGCAGATGTTCGGATGTTCCTGGCTCAGGCTGGATGAGAATTACATGATAGATTTCAGATAGCCGATTACAGCTCCAAGTCAGCAGAAGCCTTGATCACTGACTGAACTGAATTCTCGAATGGAAGAGCATGCACGAGCTCCGCCGTGATTGGGTCGATGGTACATAGATATTTCTATCGAGGTTCCTTTCTTGAATGTCTTGCATGAATCGAGCAACAATATCCAAAAACGAGTGCCAGCTTCAAACTTCTGTGAGTTTCTCTGCTGCTCAAATCGACATCGACGCGATCGTTTGTACTTTTCCGGTTGAACGCGTCATCCTTGCCAATGCGACTGAACCCTGGATCTGCAAATGAGAATATATGTTAAATATGAAATTCGATGGAATCCATCGCCAAGCTCACTAACTCCCCAACATCCAGTCTCCAGTCTGACACCGCGGAGCTAGTGCGTTATCTTCTAGAGAAGAAGCTGATATCCAAGTCAAGACAACATCGAAGAGACACTGAAAATGGTTGCCATCACTCTCCTGTTTCCTCGAGTCAATGCCCAGATCAAGGTTGCTGAATTCGGCTTGTTTCATAAGTGCTCAGTTGACGCACTTCAAGACAACTTGAGGCCAGACTCATGACTCTTACAAATCAGACTCCCCTTCAAGGTCCGAGGGCCTCCCAGTGGCAGAAGTGATCTGGAGCCCCAACAGATAGATTTTGCTGCGAAAATACACTGTTTGGGCCAGATGTGACGGGAAGCCATCCAATTTTCAGGAGAGCACTTGTGCTGCTACTGAGCTCTCTTCAACATACCTGTTTGCACAATGTGTTACTAGGGCTATTGCCTCACAACTGATGAGTTTCTTCAAGTTTACCTAGCTGGAGATGTCTATGAAATTCAATATAAATGGATGACTTCCCATCAATCTGGGAACCCCTTCCAGACCCAGATCTGAGCCAAATTTTGCAGGGAAATCTAGGCTTTGGGACTCTAGGAGGCTCCCAGATTGCAAAGGGAAGTCCTCCAATCAGGAGTTATGCATACAAGTTGGAGCTTGGCATCCAGCCAAGTCTGGCTTTATGTATCAGCTCCATGTGAAGTTTGTTGCCTTCACTTCATTCCCTCAGAATTGTTTAGAAATCACTGGAAGAAGAATCTGTGTTCTTCTCCATCCACCCGGAAATCAGTCACTTAAGTCTACCAGCAATTGACTGTTTGCCCTTGTTTATCCTGAAGGTGATTGAATTTATGATCCCTACTCCTCATCTGCCCAAGAAAAGTCCTGCTCAGCACCAAGTAATCTCATTTGATCAGGAATCAGCAGCTGGGTTTTCAACTTTTCTTGAGAAATGTTTTGAAAGAAATGTAGTCTTTTGCCAGGAGGACCCTTATGATGGGAGGCAGCATTGATAGGACCCCGGCAAGCCCCTACTAGACACCCTTACGTAAATTGTTTCAAAATGACTTTTTTGGCAAAAATGATACTTATGTAAACCTGTGAAACTTGTTTCAAATGGACAGTTCTGGGATTTTTTTCTTCTGGGACATACTGACGTACCCTGTTTCAATCTGGTCTTCCCTTCCAAGGGAAAAAATGACATACTTACGTGTTTTGTTTCAATTTGTTTTTGTGCTTAAAGGTGAAAACATAGTGTGCATACATATTAGTTCCTCCCAGTTCTCTCCTGCTCCCATGTTACATTATAAGGGTTGAGGAAGGTCTGAAAGGCTTCTAAAAGTGATTTTTCATTGATTTTAATCAATACATCAGCAATGATAACCAGAACATCAATTTTGGACTTTTCTTATCCAAAACCCCCACAAATGGCTGCAGATGTTACTTACGTAACTTGTTTCAATCCACTATGCCAAAATTTGCAAAATTGAACATACTGACGTAGTTGGTTTCAAACAGTTGGTTCTCTCCAAAAAATCAAAACTACAGCCGTTTCAAAATGGCAAATTCCCGGGGTATCAAGTAAGGGTGTCTAGTAGGGGCTTGCTGGGGGCCTATTGACATTGATCCACTGACCATTCCCTATAAGGTGGCCAGACTCTTGCCTATGGCCCTCATTAGAGAGTTGTAAAGAACACAAAGTATGCATTGGGCTGACACATCCAGATTTCTCCCTATCAGGTGATGTGTCAGCCAGCTGGCTGCAGGGAGGTAGCACTGTGAGAGGAGGAAGAAAGACTGTTAAGGTCTAGCTGCCAAATCTTCACTATGTAGGCTCCTTGCTGCACACTTGATACCCTTAACCAAATTCTCCAATTGTGGGCTGCTGCTCTGGTGGATGACTTCCCATCACATCTTGGCAGCAAACTTAGCTAATGTCAGAAACCAAAAATGTAAGTTGTGCACTACACTGACAGGAATCAAACCCGCAACCTCAAACTTCATGAGTGATGCTTTTACTGACTAAGCTAAGTGTGCTGTTGCTGGAGTGCTCATTTCACTGTTTGGTTACCAAAGTTACCCTTGTATGGCATGGGATCAAGTCTTATATGTCCTTGTATGGCATGTGATCAAGTCTTGTATGTTGTTGCAATGCTTGTTGTGTTACCAGGATCAAGATTTATTTTCTTTGGGTTACATGCTGCATAAGAGCAAATTCTAAATATAACAGCTAATAGCAACTCCACCACAGGAGCTTTCCACAGTGCTAAATCTTTGCCATGTTTGGCTCCTGAGCTGATGTGGCTTGCTGTGGCATCCACTGCACAGGAGGCATCCTGAGAGCTAAACTTGGCTTTCACCAAGCCCCCAGTGCCCCTACTCAAGGTAGTGGCTGGGTGCTTGGGGTTTTCAGATGTCACCAAAAATTGAGGTGTCACAGAATCTACTGGGGAGCGCAGGTGTTGCTATTTTTGGCACCACCTGAGCTCCTGAGAGCATCAGCATTGGTGGCTAAGTTAGTATGGACTAACTAGCTCAGATCAGGCTTGGGATAAGCTAATCCAATTGGCCGACTGCATGGGTGGGGATTAGCGGGTCCAAGGCTGTTGGAGGTTATGTGTTTAGGTGCCTGTATGTTATGTGTTTGGCACCTAAACACATAGAGTCCATGCTTATGAGATTGTTGAATATTCATTGTGTGCTTAGTCCAAGGACTAGTGGGGTCTACATGTAGACCCCACTAGCTCCAAACAGAGCTCTGGGTCAAGTTGATCCCAAGTTGATCTGAGCCAATGCGGATGCGGGGGTGGACTAAGTGCCCTAATACGGGCTAACTTAGTGCCAAATGTGGATGCTCTGAGGCCCCTAACACCCCGGATAGTGACCTGGGTGGCCCTCAATTTTGTTCTTGTGGGAGCTAATGTCAGATAACACTGCAGGATATCACCTGCTGTGGTGTTCAGACCGGTACACACCGCAGAATGCATGGTTTATCACAAACTGTGAGACACCAACCAGGTAAGTCCAACTGGATTCCCTTTTTCCTCTCTCCTTTCTCCAGTGTAAGTATCTCATAGATCCCAGCAAGACTCTGCTCTGCTAGGCCCCACTTCCCCAAGAGGTATGGCTACTCCTCCCACATCAACAATTGAGTGGAGACAGACTTTGGTCTACTGTTTATATACTCAGTGTGTTTCCAGCACTAGTCCATTTGATAATCAGTATCTTTTCATTCAGAGTACGGTCACTTTACACTGTGAAAAAAACTTGAGAAAATGGTGTCAGTTGACCTGCAGTTACATTGGTATTACTTTGATTTGAACCTGGTTTTTTCCTTGTTCATTCTGTGAGTCCTCCAGATTAGCTCAGCGTGGCCTGGTGCTAAGCCACATCAGTGAGAGTAGCTCAGTTTTAATTAGGGATCATGTCCCCCCAGGCTTCCTCAGCTGGGCAAACTTATCAAAGTCCCTCCAAGGGGTGCCCAAAGGGCCCTCCGCATGAGGGACTTACACCTAAGCGGTGAAAGCTGGGGTGGCAGGAACAGAAAATCTGCCTCAATGCCAGGTCTTTATTTTTGAATCAGTTTTAAACCCCCACCTCAAAGGTTTCCTGCATGGTGTGTTGGATCAAATGATACCTAAGAAGCATGGCTTCATTCCTATCCTTTCCCCATTCCTTCAGCCCTACATTCTTACTTGTCCGGGTGCTTCAAAGGCAAAAATGATTGAGGAATGCACTGGAAACCTGAGAGACCATAAACTCACACGCTCACTGACAGTTGAATGAGTTCAATGTACAAAGCAAGATTAGCTAAGAAAACTGACCATAATGTGTCACCAATCTGTCTAACCTTGAAGGTAAAAAAAGGATTCAAGCCCAACCAAGGGCACTTTATAGAATTACTCAACCCTCCACCTAAGAAGGGAGTTGAATGATTTACTGCTCCAATTACAGGTTGAAGAAATTGGATAATAAATTTTTTGAAAATGTGGTCCTCTCCGCAACATGGAGATCTTTCATTTGGTCAAAAAAAAAGGAAAGAATTTGCTAAGTTGAGGGAGGGACTGGCAGATTACTGAAAATTTTGGGAATTTGGCAAAAAATCAAGTTCCTCCTGTGCCAACTAGGGATGGCTATTGGGCGGGCTCAGGCTGCCCGCGGGCCGGCCCAGGAGGACCCGGCAGTTAGCTGGACGGGTTGGGCTGGGCTAGGTTCTCTAAAAAGTGAGCCTGCCCTGAATCCGTTTAACAATTGGGCCACCCATGGGCGGCCTGCAGGCCGCCGTTGGGCCCCAGCTAAATTTTGGAATCATGAAAAAATGAAAATTTTGAGGGTTGTTCATTTAATTTAATACCTTTGTAAAGGGTTTGCTTGACTGAGATCTTTGGTTGTATCAGCTGGAACCAGAATGTCGGTTTCGTCACGGGTACTGGTAAACTCCATGTGGTCAAGACCAATGGTTGTCAGGCGTGGTGGTGGTCACTGGTGGTTGGGTGGTGGTGGGTGTGGATTTGTGGCAGCCTGAGCCTGCCCTCCTGCCTTGGCCCTGGCCCCTCGCCCATGATCCCCACGCTTGGGATGGCCCGGGGGATGAAAGGGGCCTGCCCAATGGGCACCCATTGGGCTACCCAAGCCTGCCTAACTAGGCACCCGGGTCTCTTGGGCCGGGCCAACTTCACAAATTCTCCCAATAGGGCGGCCCAAACCCAACCCAAACCTGGGCGGGCTTGGGCGGCCCGTTGGCTAGCCCGCCCAATAGCCATCTCTAGTGCCAACATTCACCGCTTGCGGTCAAGTCCCTCCTGCAGAGGTTGCGCTGCGGGCAACCTAGGGATGGCTATCGGGCAGGCTAGCTGACGGGCCGCCCGAGCCTGCCCGGGTATGGGTCGGGTTTGGGCCGCCCTATTGGGAGAATTTGTGAAGTTGGCCCGACCCGAGTCAATAATCCCACTTTCTTAAATCCACAGAATTCTAGATCTGTAGATCTAAGTTTTGGGGTGTTTTTTTCTCACAAAAAGGGGCAAAACTTGCCCCTTAATCTCACTTGGCACATTGAATATCCCCGAAGACCCGAAGGCCCTATGGATGACCCTCCAGCTGTGCCGGAGCAACGAGCAAAAGTGGGCCGGTTGGTCAGCTGTCCAGGGAGGGCCTAACCAAGCAGCTAGGGGGCTCCCAGGGAGGGGGCGGACAAAACCAAATCCCCTGCGGATCAATGGTCCCACTTCCCTCCCCTTATATACCCACCAGCACCACCGCACCACACCTCTTGCCACACCATGCCTTGCCAACCCGTAACTGCGACAGGGACGCTACTGATACCACGCCCGCCCATTGCCCTGGCAAAACACCACCCAAGACCGCCCCACGCCACGCCTTGCTTGGTGCCCGGCGCGAGGGCCAAGCCCTACCTCCGCCCGGGCTCGTCCACTCCCTTCGCCGGACACACCTCGCGCGAGTTCTTCCGGCACGAGCCTGCCCAGTTTCCGGCAGGGGGGTATGAGCAGATCGACTGGTCTGCGGGAGGAGGGGCAGTCTCCCTGCAGAAATCAGCAGGCGCGTATGGCGGGGGGACGGTGTATGGCTCGGCGTATGGCGGGAGCGCAACGCTGGACTGCCAGCCGCTGGTCTATCCGCCCAGCCACTCGTCCTTCAAACCCTACCACAGCTTCGCCAGTCTGGTGGAACCAACCCCTGCGTACCCGCTGCTGGCCAAGCAGCAGCCCGCCCTGGGTGAGCTCCGGAGCTTCTCGATGCCGCCGGCTGAGCAGCAAGCCTACCAGCATGCGACCAACTTCGCGCCGTCCGCCGCGGGTGCCAGCCGAGCGGCCAGCCAGCAGCACCAGATGGCAGCCCAGTTAGCAAACAAAGCGCTACTGCTTGCCCCCCGCCAAGCTCGCCCGGGAGCCCTCCGGCGTCCGTCGCCGCAAGACCATGTGCAGGGTTGGCCAGGCCCGCCACGCCGCCAAGCCCCAAGCAATTGTCTCAAATAATAACGCAGAAATACTCTCAGGCTGTATGGTCTTGCAAGACTTACTATTTTCCAAGTGATAAAGATACTTTGATATGGTCTCTGACATTTTGTGTTGATCTGTCTCTGAAGTTTTGTGTGGATTTCTGTAATCCAAAACATGAATTCAATTCAGATGAGAAGTGTGGTTTAAATTATCTTAAAAGAATCATACTTTGCAATTAATGAAAGTTCAGAAATCCAGTATTGTTGGCTGAGGCAACACTCTTGACATAAAAATTTAAAGTGTGATTTTGGAGGCTGCAATTGTTTGGGATGAATCCTTGAACTGAAGGCATTTAATTTTCTCAGGGTACCAGCCTTTTATTGAGGAAACTGTTTGGGGTAGGTTTTCATGTGAAGTTGTTTCCCCTGCAGCGGCGTAGCCACCTTGACCTCTAGTTATTTAATTAACAGTTGGTTTTCTTTCAATTCTGAATGGATGATAATTATTTTCATGATTTTTGATGATTTTTGATATCATTTGTGTTGCGTAGAAATGAGTAGAAAAATCCGGGTGTGAATGCAGAAAAGGGGGTATAAAAAAGGGGCAGGCTTTAGGCACGCCAAAGATTTACTAGATGCACACCAAAAAAGGCGTGAACCTCCGACCACTCCAATATTTTTGGAGTGGGAGGTGGTTCACTCCAAAACCAGACCTTTTTTGGAGTGCACATCCCTGCACTCCATGCTGGTTGGGAGTGAACAACCGGGCACTCCCTTTTTGTTACTATTCTCCACGGCCGGCGGAGGCCGGCCATCAAACAAAGGCACTTCCCTTGATGGCCGGTCTGCGGCCATTGAGGTCAGTACATATTTACCGCCACACATATACAAGGCTCTCGATGACTGGGACCGACCAGTCATCGAGGGGACACAAGCCTCTCAATGACCGGGACCGAACGGTCATCGAGAAGACACAACCCTCACGATGACCGGTTGGTCCCGGTCATTGAGAGGACACAATCCTCCCGATGACCGGGACCAGACAGCCATTGAGAGGACTCAACCCTCTCGATGACCGGCCGGTCCCGGTCATTGAGAGGACAACCCTCCCGATGAGCGGGACCAAACGGTCATCGAAAGGACTCAACTCTCTCGATGACCATTCGGTCTTGGGCATCGAGAGGGCTGTGTCCTCTCGATAACCAGTCCGTCCCGGTCATTGAGAGGACACAACCCTCCCGATGACCGGGACCAAACGGTCATTGAGAGGACTCAGCCCTCTCGATGACCGGTCGGTCTGGTTGGTCCCGGTCATCGGGAGATTGAGAGGACAACCCTCTCGATGACCTGGACCGACTGGTCATCGAGAGGACACAGCCCTCTCGATGCCCAAGACCGAATGGTCATCGAGAGAGTTGAGTCCTTTCGATGACCGTTTGGTCCCGCTCATCGGGAGGGTTGTCCTCTCAATGACCGGGACCGGCCGGTCATCGAGAGGGTTGAGTCCTCTCAATGGCTGTCTGGTCCCGGTCATCGGGAGGATTGTGTCCTCTCAATGACCGGGACCGACCGGTCATCGTGAGGGTTGTGTCTTCTCGATGACCGTTCGGTCCCGGTCATTGAGAGGCTTGTGTCCCCTCGATGACTGGTCGGTCCCAGTCATCGAGAGCCTTGTATATGTGTGGCGGTAAATATGTACTGACCTCAATGGCCGCAGACCGGCCATCAAGGGAAGTGCCTTTGTTTGATGGCCGGCCTCCGCCGGCCGTGGAGAATAGTAACAAAAAGGGAGTGCCCGGTTGTTCACTCCCAACCAGCATGGAGTGCAGGGATGTGCACTCCAAAAAAGGTCTGGTTTTGGAGTGAACCACCTCCCACTCCAAAAATATTGGAGTGGTCGGAGGTTCACGCCTTTTTTGGTGTGCATCTAGTAAATCTTTGGCGTGCCTAAAGCCTGCCCCTATAAAAAAAGGGAGTTGAAAAATTGACTCCCAAGAATTAATAAATCGACTCCCAAAAGTTGTTTACGTCGCGCGGACCGTCTCGGGACGTCCCCCCTGGGTCTTCGGGACCTCGCGCAGCCCCAAATAATTTTGGGAGTCGATTAATTAATTCCCCTCTTGAGAATGGGAGTTGATATATTAATTTAGTAAAAAATGACGGAATATACAAAATTTTTTATATCTTGCCACTGTTGTACCCAAACACCCTAAAAATTTACAGCAATCTAAATATACTCTTTATAGAATATTGTGAGCTTCACGGCATTAGCCCTCCTCAGGCAGACCCTGTGTAGCCGGGGGGCGGATTTGGTGGATTTCCTGCTAAGGCAAACCCCTGAAACCTTATCTACGGTGCTCCAAATGGCCCCAAATTTTTTCTGCTATAAGAATAAACTGTTTAAAACATATGTTAATCTTCACCTCATTAGCCCTCCTCAGGCAGACCCTGTGTAGCCGGGGGCGGATTTGGCGGATTTCCTACTAAGGCAAACCCCCAAAACCTTATCTACGGTGCTCCAAATGGCCCCAAATTTTTTCTGCTATAAGAATACACTCTCTAGAAGACATTATAAGCTCCAATTAGGTATTACACATCAGGCACACCTTCTATCAACCGTGGTGCAGTGTAGCGCAGCGCAAACGCAGTATTTTTTAGTGTAGCGTTAGCGCAATCACTGATGAGCTAAACGGAGGTCTGGGAGCAGCGGACACGAGGCGAGCCGGACGGAGTGGTTGTGGAAGGATTGGTTCATTACACAATAGATCAGAAACAGGAGAAAGAGAAGAAAGAAGAGAGAAGAGAAAAACAATCAAGACTGTACCTGGGAGCAGCGGACACGAGGCGAGCCGGACGGAGTGGTTGTGGAAGGATGAGGAAAGGATCCTTCCACGTCCGCTGATCCCAGGTGTACAAGGTGAGATGTGAAAGCTGTGTGACATGTGAGGAAAAGTGGAATGAAATGTATGTAGCAGAAGTGAAACATGAAACAAATGTGACTACCTCAACACCCCCCCTTGCTGCATACATGAGTGCCATAATCAGAGAAATAGAGAGAGTAAATATGGAAATTGAGGGGAAAAAGGGAAAGGAAGAGAAAGAAATAGAGAGAATGATAGGAGTTGGGGCTGGGAATGGGAAGAAGGAAGGGAAGGAGAGTGAAAGGAGTGTAGAAGATTTGAGAGGGGAAGAAGAATTGAAAGATTTGAGGGGTAGGGTAAAGTGAGACTGATCATCCATCGACAATGCCAAACATGGTGCGATGTTTTTCCAGTGCTACGCGGGGCAGAGGCTTTGTTAACATATCTGCCAACATGTCCTTGGTTGAGACGTGCAGGAGTGTTATTTCGCCATCTTGAAGACATTCTCTGATGAAATGGTAGCGCGCATGAATGTGTTTTGTTCTTGCGTGATGTTCCGGATTCCTTGCAAGAGCTTCGGCGCCCTCATTGTCGACGTGAAGGGGAATCGCGGTGTCCGGTCGTAGATGTAGCTCGCTGAGAAGGTGTCGGAGCCACAGGCCCTCTTTACAGGAATCAGAGAGGGCCTTGTACTCCGCTTCGGTGCTAGACAAAGAAACAGTAGCTTGTTTTCTGGATTTCCATGAGATGGCTCCATCACCGATGCGGTACGTGTAGGCGGAAGTGGATCGACGATCGTCGCGATCTTCGGCCCAGTCAGAATCCGAAAAGCCTGAGCATTCGAGTTGACCACCCAGGCGAAGTTTGAGGTTCTTAGTTGAGGCTAGATAATTCAGGATTCGCAGACCTGCAAACCAATGGGCAGAAGAGGGATCTTTCAGATGCTGGGAGAGGCGGTTGACGGCAAAGGAGATGTCTGGTCGTGTGCACTGCGAGACCCACAGCAGTGAGCCAATAAGTTGATTGTACGGGCCCGGTGATGGGGGATCAGATGGTTTCCGACGGCTTAAGTTTTTGAAGTTGCAATCAGTTGGAGTCGGTACTGATATATGTTGGCCGTCCAGAAAGCGTTGACAGATTTCCGTGATGTAGTGTGACTGATTGAGAAAAACGTGTCGTGTAGCCAGATTGCGAGTGATCTTGATGGAGAGAAAGTGGTTTAAATCTTCATCGGCACCAATTTTGAAGCGTTTTCCAATGGAGGCTATGAGAGAGTCAACAAATGACGGCTCGCCGACAATGGCTAGGTCATCGACATGAGTGGTTAGAGCGCCAACCAGCGAGCCTCGGATAGTTTTGAAGTACAGAGTTGGATCATACTTCGAGTTAGACAGACCAAGGTCAATGAGGGCCTTGTGTAGTTCAATGTTCCATTGTCGTGGGGATTGCTTGAGTCCGTAGAGTGATCGGTTCACTTCACAGACCCAATCCGGATGCTGAGAGTCTTCGAAGCCGGGGGGCTGTTCCATGTAGATTGGTTGGTCCAGGTGTCCATTTAGGAAAGCTGTCTTGAAGTCTACTTGACGGCCTTTCCATTGTCGACATGCCAGGAGACTGAGGATTAGGCGGAGAGATTCGAGTCGAAGGGTTGGCGAGAAAACTTCGTCATAGTCAAGACCCTGTACTTGGGTGTATCCCATTGCAACGAGGCGAGCCTTGAGTTTTTGGATGGTTCGGTCGGGTCGGCGTTTCACTTTGAAAACCCACTTAGATTTGATAATTTTTCGCTTGTCCGGTCTTGGCACCAGGCGCCAAGTCTGCATGCCAAGGAGGGATGCAAACTCGTCTTCGGCAGCTTTGAGCCAGCGATGTTTGTTAGGTGATTTGAGGAGTTGACGCCAGGTCTTTGGCGTGTCGATGTCGTTTTCTATTGAGGCATTTTTCGACCACGTGCCGTAGCGATCTGGAGCTTTGCGCTCACGGCCAGAACGTCGCCTAGGGGGTGGAGATTGGGGCAGGAGTGGTGGTGAGGGAGGCTTGGGGGGTGACGACGAGCGTTTGGGAGGTGGGGAGTGGGGAGGAGAGGGAGTTGGGAGTCGAGGAGAGGCGGAGGCAGGTACTGGCGCTGTAGGTGAGGAAGATGGGAGGCTGTGGGGAGGTAGACGGTCAGATGCGGGAAGAAGAGGCGGTAGAGAAATGATAGAGATATCCGGCGAAGGATGCTCAACTGGAGAGATGTCCGAGTCTGAGCTGATGGGCATGGGATCACGAGGAGCGTTGCCTGGGGCATGAATTGAGGCAGTCAAGCGGCGATCAAAGCGGGGACGGAGAGGAATGTCTAGTGGAGGAAGATCCGGAGTGTTAACTTCTTTGGTGGGTTTCTTGGGGGAATGCGGCTCGGGATTCGAAGGTATGTTTGGATTTGCGCATTGATTTGGTGATGGGTTGTCAGATGGATGGGACGCCGTTGCCGGAGGTGCAGGAGGAGAAGAGATCGATTTTGGCCATGAGACCTCGACTGGTAGAGGTTCCGGGGGGGAGCGAAGTGCGGCACCGTATGGAAAGATGGAGTCATCGAATATAACGTCCCGTGACTTGACAACAGAGCGTTTTTCCAGGTCCCAGAGCCGAAAGCCATTGCCGTCAGATAAATACGAAAGTAGTAAGGACGCACGGCCCTTGAGATCAAGCTTTTTCCGTTCGGCTTCAGGAACTTTGTACCAAGACAGACAACCAAATGGATGGAGAGATTTAAAGTCAATAGCATTTACCCCTAGGATTGAGGTGGGGGAACGAAAACCTTGCGGTGTGTTGCAGGGGATTGAGTTGTAGGAAAAGAGTGAGTGACGAAGAGCGTCGACCCAGAAGGACTTCGGAAGTCTTGCCTGAATTAAAGATGAGCGAACAAGGTTGCTGATTGTCCTGTTTGTTCGCTCTGCCACACCGTTTAATTCTGGAGAGTGAGGGGGACCGGGTTCATGTTTGATGCCAGCACTGGCAAGATATACCTCAAAAGCCTTTGACATATACTCCCCTCCGTTGTCGGTTCTCAGCGAAAGAATCTTGTTCTTGCCGTCTCTCTCAAAAGAAGCGTGGAATAATTTGAAACAGGCAAACGACTCGCTTTTGAATTTCATGGGAAAGACGGAGAGAAATTTTGAACAATCATCTATGAAGGTAATGAAATATTTGTACCCTTCACGTGAGACTACCTCGTAGGAACCGACATCAGAGTGAATTACTTCCCCAGGAGCTGTTGAGCGATGTGAGGACCGAGATTTGAAAGACTTCCGGTGCATTTTGGCCTGGACGCAGGTCGGACATTGCTGAACCGCGATCTCGTTCATTTCAGAGGGATGGATGTTGTGCTGTTTTAGAACTGATTTTAACGGTTTGAGACCGATGTGCGAGAATCGGAGATGATAGCCGAAAAGAGAATTGTCAACTTGACTGGGGGAATGGGTAAATGTGGAAGATGAGCTCACAGGCTCAGGGGCGAGGTAGAAGAGGTTTCCTCGTCTGTATCCCCTTCCCGCCATGGTACCGTTGAGTTTGAGGTCAGAGGACTTGTAGAAGTCGCACGATGACTTGGTGAAGATGACCGTGAAGCCTGCGTCACAGATTCCAGCCACTGAGAGAAGGGGTTCATGGAGAGAAGGAACCACCAGAGTCTTTAGGGTCGGGCCGCCTTCGATGGGGAGTCTCGCCAGACCTTTGTGAGTGGCTTCAACGACTGAGTGGTCCGCAAGGCGAACAGGAGTGTGATCGCTGCGGAGGCTGGTGAGAGCGGTGGCATCTGGCGTCATGGAAAGCGAACAGCCAGAGTCAATATTGGCATCTCCGCAGGTCGGCGAGTCAAAGCTGGCGGAGAGAGAGGCAACCGCGTTGCCTGCAGACACCTCTAGTTCGGATCCGGAGTAGTCCGACTCCTCATTCTCCGCAGGATCTTGAGAGGACCTGCCGAGAGTAGCCGCTGAGGTCTTTCCCGCCCTAGCTGCTGGTTTGGCTTGGCTACCTTGACGCTTATCGGAGTCACCTTGGTTCGCTCGAGAGCGTTGGTTTGCTTTGTGCTCGTCCAAGATGCGTCGAGAATTGTAGCAGTTGTTCAAGTCGTGGCCGTCCACGTTGCAGAAGTTACAGTGACGAGAGTTGTCACGAGGAGGTCGGTTGGGGCGACTACGGGGTTTAGACGAAGAGTGTTGGTTGGAGGCCTTTGGCTTGGCCGAGGAGGTCGACACGGGTGCCTCTGCGTCGTGAGTCTTTCGACGGAGGTATTCGCTTTTTAGAGCCACAGCGACCTGTTCAGCAGTGACCTGAGGCTGATTCATGAGGGAAGAGACGCAGCTCATCCAGTCTGCGGGGAGGGAGTTGATCAGGGCAGTGGCGTGAATCTCATTCACGGTGAGTGGTTTGCCGGGGGTGACGAGAGAGTCAAGGCGTTCGGCTACTTTTGCCACCTCGTCAATGTGAGCCAACATATCATCGCTTTCCATTTTCGAGGTAGAGATCATCCGTAACCAGTACATACGCCCGCCAGCGGAGCTGTCGCAGTGGACTGAACGGAGAGCCTCCCAGGTTTTGGCGGCGTCCCCTCGGTGAAGCCTGGTGTAGCGGAAGTTGGGTGGCTCGACAACTTGGGAGATAAGAGTGCAGATGGCTTTGCTGTCGCTCTCCCAGTTCAAAGGACGTTTTGCCGGAGGAATTTCCTTGAGGGCGTAGTCGACCTTGTAGAATTCGAGAAGACTGAGCATTTGATACTCCCAGTCGGGCCAGTTTGATCGAGAGTCGGGGGCCTTCAGCGGGATAATTTTCGCGCTGAGCAGTTTGCTTGGAGTGCTGTCTCCGGCCAGGCTGGCCGCGAGGTTCAGACCCGGATCGTTTTTGGAAGTCGAGGCGTCCGTCATAGCGAGATTGGGTGGATTGAGTAGAGTGATCCTTCGAGAATTGACAACCTAACTTGTCCAGTAAAACCGGTATTTAACGTGCTTGGTAGCTGGTGTTTAGCGCGGGCTCATAACCTGATGAGCTAAACGGAGGTCTGGGAGCAGCGGACACGAGGCGAGCCGGACGGAGTGGTTGTGGAAGGATTGGTTCATTACACAATAGATCAGAAACAGGAGAAAGAGAAGAAAGAAGAGAGAAGAGAAAAACAATCAAGACTGTACCTGGGAGCAGCGGACACGAGGCGAGCCGGACGGAGTGGTTGTGGAAGGATGAGGAAAGGATCCTTCCACGTCCGCTGATCCCAGGTGTACAAGGTGAGATGTGAAAGCTGTGTGACATGTGAGGAAAAGTGGAATGAAATGTATGTAGCAGAAGTGAAACATGAAACAAATGTGACTACCTCAACAATCACACGCATCTGTGCTAAAGCTACGCGCACAGGTTTCAAAGATATTTTGGCTTTTAGTGTAGTGTTAGCGCAGATACGCGCGATTGCGCTAATGCTACGCTAAAAAATAGTGCGTTTGCACTGTGCTACGCTGCACCACAGTTGATAGAAGGTGTGCCTGATGTGTAATACCTCATTGGGGCTTATAATGTCTTCTAGAGCGTGTATTCTTATAGCAGAAAAAATTTGGGGCCATTTGGAGCACCATAGATAAGGTTTCGGGGGTTTGCCTTAGTAGGAAATCCGCCAAATCCGCCCCCCAGCTACACAGGGTCTCCCTGAGAAGTTCTAATGCCGTGAAGATTAACATATGTTCTAAACAGTTCATTCTTATAGCAGAAAAAAATTGGGGCTGTTTGGAGCACCGTAGATAAGGTTTCGGGGGTTTGCCTTAGTAGGAAATCCGCCAAATCCGCCCCCCGGCTACACAGGGTCTCCCTGAGGAGGGCTAATGACGTGAAGATTAAAATATGTTTTAAACAGTTTATTCTTATAGCAGAAAAAATTTGGGGCCATTTGGAGCACCGTAGATAAGGTTTTGGGGGTTTGCCTTAGTAGGAAAACTGCCAAATCCGCCCCCGGCTACACAGGGTCTCCCTGAGGAGGGCTAATGAGGTGAAGATTAAAATATGTTTTAAACATTTTATTCTTATAGTAGAAAAAATCTGGGGCTGTTTGGAGCACCGTAGATAAGGTTTTGGGGGTTTGCCTTAGTAGGAAATCCGCCAAATCCGCCCCCCGGCTACACAGGGTCTCCCTGAAGAGTACTAATGCCGTGAAGCTCACAATATTATCTAAAGAGTGTGTTTAGATTGCTGTAAATTTTTAGGGTGTTTGGGTACAACAGTGGCAAGATATAATTTTTTTTGTATATTCCGTCATTTTTTACTAAATTAATATATCAACTCCCATTCTCGAGAGGGGAATTAATTAATCGACTCCCAAAATTCTTTTGGGGCCGCGCGAGGTCCCAAAGACCCAGGGGGGACGTCCCAAGACGGTCTGTGCAACGTAAACGACTTTTGTGAGTCGATTTATTAATTCTTGGGAGTCAATTTTTCAACTCCCTAAAAAAACCGGGTGCAAATGTGGAAAAAGCGGGTATTTTTAGTAACCCCCTAACAATATGATATTCCAGCTAAGTGATACTACTGTTACAAGTGGTTTGAAAGACCTGCCCCTCTATTATACAACACATAATTCTGACAAAAAAATCATTTTATTGTTGTGGCATGAATTTATGATGGAGAAAACTTGTATGTAGTAGTCTCTATCAGACCTGGATCAGTTTTTATCAAGTAAAAGATGCTTATACAAACTCCATATGGCAAGATGTAGAATATAATCAAGTATTCATCTTTTTTGTTGGGTTTTATGGCTTTAGCAGTGAGAAGTGTTGGTGGAGTGTGAGATGAGATTTCTATGTTGATTTCTGATGACCACTGAGCTGGAGTGTCTTGGTGATCACTGATGATGGTGAAATGATGACTGTTGACCACTGAGCTGGGGTGCCTGGATGATGATGGAAAAATGGTGGGAGGAGGGCCTCCTTATATATTCTTTTCTGAGTTATTTTTGCTGGTTAGGGCTGCACTCAAGGCATTTCTGCTGGTGGTGACCCTGTGGATTGCACTGCCTTCTGCAAGGGATGCATAACTTGAAATGATGTTCCGCATGATAATGTGCTCTTTGTACTTTTTAAAGCAAGGGACACCTAGGTTGGTTGCACTGCCAAGTGGAGGCTTTCTGACCGCATGCATTTATGTAAGGTCCGCACAAATATGTTGAGTTGTTGAGTGGAGGCCTAGTTGCTGCAGTTACCAATGTGCAGGTTGCGTGAGGTGATCTGTAGCTAATAGTGGAGGACCGCCTGCCTATTAAATCTAACTATGCTCTTATATATACCAGAGGCCAAGGCGGCTTCGCCACAGCACCTTTAGTGGTTCAAATTAATTTCCCTAGCAAGAATCACCATCAAAAAATCTTAAAAACAGCTTGGAATCCAACATTAAAAAGATTTGAAACCATTTTTGTGAAATTTTGGCAAAATTTTTGGCTTGCCACCCATTCCTATCTCCATCCTGTACGCTGGATGCTTGAACTTTGCCAGAAATTTGAATCATTTTTCAGCATAGCAGTTTTTTTATAAAGAGTGCTAACTAATATCATTGTCCCTCTTATTTTCAGCCAGCTGCTAGACAAATAAAATAACATAAAAACACATAAAAGTTTGAGTGTAAAAGGAAAAGAAGCACAAGCATAAAAAGCAGTCTGAAAAGGAGCCAGAGCATAACCAGTAGTCTGAAAGGGAGCACAAGCATAACAAGTAGTCTGTTAAATGTGTTTACAAAAAGCCCAGGCATAAATTAAAAGACTAAAGTTTGAATATATAAAAGACCTTGCAACTGTCACTTGCAATACTTCAAAGAATCTTGGGACTGAGTTATGCTGACCTTGCCGCAGCTAGTTGCAATAAGTAGAGGAATCTGGGACTACACACGTGCACAAAGTAGCGCTGACTTTGCTGCAGCCAGGGTTAGCATCTGTTATGTCAAGTCTGGCCAAAGGGTGGGTGGTGTGAGTGGCTTGAAGTCAGGGTTTGACCACCAGCAGAAAGTCAAAGGGGGAGCAACTCGTGAGGTTAGGCGCAGTCAAGGGTGTTGATAAATGCACACCCACACTTGAAAAAAGGGTGTGCGGCCAAACACTCCCTTGAAACAAGGTGTGCGGCCAAACACATCCACTTTTGGGCGTGTTTTGGCATTTATGTACACACCATTATTTGGCAACCCTTGCCAAGCGGGTGTGGAAGGTTGCACACTCTTGTTTTGGGTGTGCAGCTTGGCTGAAAAGGGTGTGTGGGGCTGCACGCCTTCTTCCCTCCTCTCACTGGTCAAAGAAGAGGGCCCTTGTTCCTCTTCAACAAGTGAGAGTAGAGCCCTCCTCTCTTTCTGGCAAGATGCGAGAGGGAGTGAGGGCATTGCATCCTTCCCTTTTCAAGCGGGGAGGAGTGGAGATGCAGCTACTGTGCGCCTCCATTGTTTCCTCTCGGCGAGCAGGATACAGGTGTTATCCTCTTTGCCGAGAGGAAACCTCTTGGCAAGAAGGATACATATGTATCCTCATTGCCAGTAGGTTTCCCTTGGAAAGCCTAGATGGTGTGTCCTGACTCACCGGGAAAACCTCTCGGCGAGCCTGGATACAATCTAGGCTTGCCACGAGCTCCTCTTTGACCGGTGAGATGGGAGAGGGAGTGCAGGCCTTCCCTCCTGCCCTTTTCAAGCCTTGAGCAGGGGTGATATGGCTATAGCTTACGCCGGGAGGAATCCCCTTGTTTCCTCTCAGCAAGCAGGATACATACATATGTATCCTCGAAACCTCTTGTCGAGAAGGATACATATGTATCCTACCCTCCGGGAGGAAACCTCCTAGCAAGCCTGGATTATGTCCCTACGCGCCGGGCGGAAACCTCTCAGCGAGCCTGGATACATGCTATGCAGGCTCGTCGAGAGGTTTCCTCCAGACGAGTAGGATACATATATCCTGCTCGCGCCGAGAGGATTGAGGCTTGCACATTGTTTTATAGCAAGCCTTGCTATGTGCCGGTCGTCCAGAGGAGAATGAGTCCCCTCGATGACCGGCACAGACCGGTCATCGAGAGGAGACCTGATTCCCCTCGATGACCGGCACAGACCAGTCATCGAGAGGAGAGCTGATTCCCCTCGATGACCGGCACAGACCGGTCATCGAGAGGAGACATGATTCCCCTCGATGACCGGCACAGACCGGTCATCGAGGGGAGAACTGAGTCCTCTCGAGGCCCGGCGGAGACCGGTCATCGAGGGGAGACCTGAACCCTCTCGATGACCGGTACAGACCGGTCATCGAGAGGAGACCTCATTCCCCTCGATGACCGGCACAGACCGTTCATCGAGAGGAGACCTGATTCCCTTCGATGACCGGCACAGACCGGTCATCGAGAGTTGTGCATCCCCTCGGTGACCGGCACAGACCGGTCATGAGGAGGAGATCTGAGTCTCCTCGGTGACCGGTACAGACCGGTCATCGAGAGGTGTGAGTCCCCTCGATGACCGGCACGTACCGGTTATGGGGAGGAGATATGAGTTCCCCCGATGGCCGGTCAGAGCGGTCAGCGAGAGGGGTGACTCCCCTCCACAACCGGTACAGACCCTAACTTAACAAAGTCCCCCTATTTGAGGGGGGACGCTGTCCCGCAGGGACCCTCCGAAGGAGGGACTTACACCCAATGTCCAAGTTTGGGCTGACAGAATCAGAATTATGTCGTTTTTCAAACGTTTCTGGCTTCACCCTTTCCCATTGGGCAGCAAAGGTTTGGGGGAACAAAAGATTCCCAAGATCAAGGAGAATCTCTCCAAATTTTTCTGAATTTTTTGAGGCCTTCAGAATCCCTCAGAAAAGTTCACACTGTACAGAATCCAAAACTCATGATGTTACAAGGGACGTTGCACATCAAGAAGACAGGTTGGGGATAGGTGGGTATAGTGCATGGATAAAGAAGACTTTGGTCATCATGGAAATCCAAACAATAATGAAATTTGGACAGGAAATGGATGGGTGAGAGCAGTTTTAAAAAAGTCCCCACCAAAAAACCAAATGCTGTCAGCCTGTAAGTCTGTTTAGCGCATAAGTCCCTCCCTCCGGTTGGCGCAATGCAACCAGTGTTTTACCACTCCACCTGTAGGAGGGTGAGACTTAGTTAAGTTAGGTACAGACCGGTTGTCAAGAGACGTGTAGACCGCAAAGGAGGCCAAAGTCTGGGTGTACATACTCCTCGAAGCCAACTCCCTTGGATTCAGAACACTTCTGAATTTGGATTCGGAACACTTCCAAATGACCCTGAGCGGTCATCCTGAGGAATACACCTCTCAAGCTGACCTGTATACACTCAAATGAGTGTGTACATACAGGACAGCATGTTGCCTGCCTAGGTGCAGGGCCCTGGCAACACAGTTGTGGTGTGCAAAGAATGTCAGGGCCCAGGGTGTTGTCAGCTTCTGTCATGTGGGAGCTTGGACCAATACTTAAAGGGCTGGGGGGAAGCTGTTTTCCCCCCCAGGGGATCTGGTTTTGTCCCACCCCCTCCCTGGAGCCCACTAATCACTTGATTAGGGCCTCCTTGATTAAATTTTTGACCGACCTTTTTTTGCCTGTTGCTCTGGCACAGGCTGAAGCCGAAGGGTCAATCCAAGGTGCCCTCCGGGGTGTTTGGGGATTAATTTCAACTTTTATGGGATTTTTGCTAAAGAGAACAGGCAAAAACTTTGATCTTGCCTTCCGTGTTTCCGTGATTTTAATAAACTTGGATATATACTTTTGCTATTTGGCTGACTTTCTACCTAGATATGGCCTGTACTAAACCTATAATTGTAAATACCTTCTAAAATAACAGAGATAGCTGGGTAGTTGAAGTGAGTGGCTAGGGTTAAATTTGTATTTAGAGTCTATTTCTGTAATAATATTCCAACATATGCAAGTATTTTAGGCTTTGAGTTGAGGTTTTGGCAGTTTTGTTGTGCGCAACTGATCTGGATCACCACAACATTGGATGATTCCAAACCATCTGAGTTGTCAGGGTCCATTGTTTTTGTTGGATTTTTTGATGCCATTTCTTTCTTCTGAGCTCCAAAGGGCTGGAGGATACTCTTGACAATCAAGTTAAGCACATGGGAAAAACAAATTACCCTCTGTGCCTTCCCTTGGAAGCAAGCCCACTCAAGCTTCTTGAGCTCATTTACCATCACTTGGTTGTTGGAGGCGTTGTTGGTGACTATCCCACATATCTGAAGTACATAAGATCAGCATTTGGAGGGTTCAAAAGCCAAAAATAAACAGATGAATGAAATCACACCTTTTGCTGAATCCCAAACTTCTTGACTACCAGACGGACCGTCTCAGCTAAGTACTCACCGGTGTGATTTTGGGAGAGACAAATGAAATCAAGAGGCATTGCCTCTAGTGTTGCTTTGGTATCTGTAGCTCCATGATGATCTAACCAGTAGATCACAATACCCAAGATTTCAAAACCATTGGGGGACTGCCACCCATCCACACCTTTAGCTTCACCCGTGAGATGGATTTCCAATATGATGAAGAAGATATTGGAAGCAAGGGTGATTCTATTGATGGACACAAATCAGATGCTCAATTGCTCAATCTAGACAAAATTGATAACACTAGTGATGAAGAGGATGATGATTGCTACACAAGTGATTGCTGTAGAATATCTCTAGCTAAAGTAAGCCGGGCCTCAACTTGGTTAGCTTGATTGAATGAATAAGCACTGAGACCTTATTTTTCAGTTTTGTGCAGTTGCTAAGAAGCTGAAGTACTCACCAAACTCAAAGGCAGAGTTCTGTGATATCTGCTGCAAATTGGGGTGTCCAACTCCTCATACCATTGAATGCAATGTATGTACCCAATGTAATTCTACTCTTGTGCAACTCAGGGGCATTATCAGATGCAATTCACTGCCAGCATATTTGGCTGGGTCAAAGTCATCCCAGCTTAACTGGGATGCACTCAACCAATTTAAACTTGGTTGATCTCAACCAATTCAATATAAAGCCAATGGGGGTACCTTGGATTTATATTTCATCAGTTGAGATCACCCAAGTTTAAATTGGTTGAGTGCATCCCAGTTTAACTGTGATAACCTCAACCCAGCCAATTATGCTGGCATTGAAAGGACACCATGTTAAGGCTGTGCCCCGGCGTTCAGGACGGGGCATGAGGGTCATCCCAAACCCCACACCCCAACTATGCCCCCGTTTACCCTGAAACCCCGGGGCATGCCCATTTTTTTTCCGCCACTGAAATGATGTGTGGTTATTGCAGCCAACTTCATTGGCAGTCACTATTTGCCCTTGGTCAATGACATCCTTTCAACCTTCCACACTGTTGCCCCCGGTGTGGTAGACGTAAAAGTGAAAAATCAAAAGTTCTTTCTCATACATATATTTACACACACTATGCCTCAAGATACCACCCAATGGACCTCAGAAATGGATTCTAAGGCCAATTTTACCCCTTTTCACCACTGGAAGCGTCACTGGAACCCCGCTGGGTTGGAAGTTGCACCCTCCACCAGGAAAAAAAAGTAGTCACTTGATGGCAAGTGACATGACACAGCTTTGTTTTCAGCTCCAACACTACTCCAATGCTGCTCCTCTCCACCAGCACATCTAGGGCTCACATGAAAGGTGTCAGGATCAAAGCACTCAATGTGAAAAAACCAGATTATGCTCAGCTTTGGCCCTGGCCCAGCTGATGCTCAGCTTTTACCCTGGCTCAGCTGATGCTCAGTTTTTTCCCTTGCCCAGCTGATGCTCAGCTTTGGAACCAGCCACCTGATGCTCATCTTTGGCCCTGGCACAGCTGATGCTCAGCCTTGGCCATGGCTCAGCTGATGCTCAGCTTTGGCCCTAGCCTAGCTGATTTTCAGCTCTGGTCCAGTCCAAGCTGATTCCCATCTTTTTCCCTGGTATGGCTCAGCTGATACTCAGCAAGCTGGGCATCAGCTGGCCAGCTGGCCCAGGAATGGGTCAAAGCTGAGCATCAACTGGGACAGGACTAGGAAAATGCTGAGCAAGGACTGGTAAAAAGCTGAGCATCAGCTGCGCAAGTACTAGTACAAAGCTGAGCATCACCTGGGCAAGGACTGGTCAAAAGGCTTTATTCCAATTCTGAGAGCAAGCTGTGTGAAAAAGCTGAGTATGTTCTGGGCAAAAAAGCTGAGTATGAGCTGGGCAAAAAAGCTGAGTATGAGCTGGGCAAAAAAGCTGAGTATGAGCTGGGTACCAAAGCTGAGTATCAGCTGGATAGAACTGAGGATCATTTGAGCTCATCAAAAACTGAATAGGACCTCCTTGGTAAATTTTGGAATGTGAGGAGATTGTTGGGAGATTGGGGTAGATAGTGGATAGATATTGGATAGATGGTGGGTAACTGGCTGGAGCTGGTGTGATGTCACTTGTCATCAACTGACTATTTTATTTTCCTGGTGCTCTTGGACCCTCATGGACACGGCCAGCCCCAGTCATCAACCTGTCACACCCCTCAAGTCACCTTTCCCAGGTATACACATACTCAGCCCCAGCCAAACACATAATCTTTTCTATCCCTCTTATCTCCACTGCATATGCAGGGGACCACCCCATTTCTTCTGTATTTGACATGTCAGTCTTCTGACCCCATTTCTGCACTCCTTGCATTAGTCTGACACCACTCATGCACCCCTTTGCATGAGGTACCCCTGCATTTGACATTTCCCCGCTTTGTTTATGCCCTCCTTGCATTAGTATGACACCATCTTTCATTTCTCACCCCACTTTTTGCCTGTATTTAGTATCTTCTGACACCACTTGTACACAGGCCACCAGCTAAAATCCCTCATCCAGGGTCCCCCTTGTAGCTAAATTCCCTCACATTTGTCTATATAAGGAGCTCTCTCCCCCAGTTCAGTACCCACCAGTTATACAGACATCACCCATCAGCCATTATCTTTAGGGTCTTGGAAAAACGACTCCCAACTTTTGAGAAAACAACTCCCATACGTTGGCGCAACTATTTTTCAACCAACGCTTGACGTTGAGCTAGACCCTTTTTTTGGGTACAGGTTTTTTGGGAGTTGTCGACCCAAAACAATTTTTTTGGGGAGTTGTTGTGCTAATTTTTTGTATTATTGTTTATTATTTTTACGGATGTACTTCGGGCACTGCAAAAAACTTGTTGCGCACTGCAGGGGGCATCCACTCGACGTCCCGGCCACAGTGCGCGGTAGCTCAAAACGCTTTGCGCACTGCACATGAAAAGCTTGAAAATCCCCTTTTTTTTCTGCCAGCTGGCAGAGGGGATTTTTCTTGCCCCTCCTCCATTTTCTTAGGGTATTTGGACCCCTCAGCATGACATAGTAAAAGGATGATAAAGAAATACAAAAACTAGGCAGAGCGCCTCCCCGGGGCGCACCCCTCGTGGATTTTCAACCTGCCAAAAGTCCATGGATCGGGCACACAGCCCCTTGAAAACAGAGTTCGAGGGGCAGAAGTACATACCCCATGACTTTGCCGTGCCAATGGCCGGCACAGGCTGGTCCCGGAGCGGAGTACTCTACAACATGCAAACTCCCCCAATGACCGGCCAGCACACAGGGGGAGTGCAAATCACCGGTCATCGAGTGGAATAAGCACTCCTCTTGATGACTGGAACGGTCCCGGTCATCAAGAGGGCTAAATGGTCATCTCAATGACCGGGAACGTTCCGGTCATCAAGAGGGCAAAATGGTCCTCTCAATGACCGGGGACGTTCCAGTCATCAAGAGGGCCAAATGATCCTCTCAATGACCGGAACCGTTCCAGTTATCAAGACTCAGAGCATTAAACCCTCTTATTGATGAACGGGTCCATTCCAGTCATCAAGAGGAGGAAACACTCCTCCTCTCAACGACTGGAACAGACCCGGTCATCAAGAGGAGTCTTTAATCTTCTCTCAATGACCTGGGGAAGTAAAGAGCCCGGTCATGAAGAGTGATCCTCCTCTTGATGGCCTAGTCTGTTCCGGTCATTTAGAGGAGTAAAGCTTCCCCTTGATGACCGGAGGGAACCGTTCATCACTCCTCTCCTTGAACAGTTTGCTCCGGCAATTGAGGGAGTGCTTCTCCTCTCGGTGACCGGAGCAGACCCGTTCATCAAGCGGATTAAGTTTTGATGACCAGGTCTGCTCCGGTCACCAAGAGTTTCTCCTCTCGATGCCGGGACTGTTCCTGTCATCGAGAGGTTTGTTTACTCTTCTTGATAACCGGGACCGTTACGGCCATCAAGAGGTGTGTTTACTCCTCTCAATGACCGGGACCATTCCGGTCATCAAGAGGTGTGTGTACTCCTCTTGATGACCAGAATGGTCCCGTTCATGGAGAGGTGTGTTTACTTCTCTCAATGACCGGGACCATTCCAGTCATTGAGAGGACTGTTTAATCCACTTGATGACCGGTGATTTGCACTCCCCCTGGGTGCTGGCCGGTCATCGGGGGAGTTTGCATGTTGTAGAGTACTCCGCTCCGGGACCAGCCTGTGCCGGCCATTGGCACGGCAAAGTCATGGGGTATGTACTTCTGCCCCTCAAACTCTGTTTTCAAGTGGCTGTGTACCCGATCCATGGACTTTTGGCAGGTTGAAAATCCACGGGGGGTGTGCCCCGGGGAGGTGCTCCGCTTAGTCTTTGTATTTCTTTATCATCCTTTTTCTACATCATGCTGAGGGGTCCAAATAACCCAAGAAAATGGAGGAGGGGCAAGAAAAATCCCCTCTGCCAGCTGGCAGAAAAAAAAAGGGGATTTTCAAGCTTTTTCATTTGCAGTGCGCAAAGCGTTTTGAGCTACCGCTCGAGTGGACGCCCCCTGCAGTGCGCGACAAGTTCTTTGCAGTGCGCGAAGTACATCCGTATTTTTAATGTGTATAAATCTTTTGTTCCACGTACTAGAGACATAAAAATTTGAGAGCACAGAGATTTATTCATAAATTTTACCCCCTGAGTTTCTTAGCAATAGTGTGTCAAGATATAAAGGGTGCGCGTAGGGCTTAGTAGGAAAATGACCGCCAACCACATAACTTTTTTGTTACACACCCAAACAGTCCAAAAATGTCAGGAAACTTTCCATGATACATTTTTTTTTGTGCTGTCAAATTATTAGCAATTGCCAATAGTGTGCCATTGTAGAATGACGTATAAGGGGTGCGCGGAGGGCTTACTAGGAAAATGACCTCCAACCATATAACTTTTTTGCTACACACCCAAACAGTCCAAGATTTTCAGGAAATCTTTCATTTAGCATATCAGTTGTGATATGAGATTCTTAGCAACTTGATGTGATAAAAATAGGAGATATGGGGTGTGCCCAGTGGGCTTTATCTGCGCACACCTTATATATCCTATTTTTATTACACCCCATGGCTAAAAATTTTATAGCAAGCCTCATATGCTACATTGAAAGTTTCCTGAAATTTTTAGACTGTTTGGGTATGTAACAAAAAAGATATAAGGTTGGAGGTCATTTTCCTACTAAGCCCTCCGCGCACCCCTTATACGTCATTCTGAAATGGCACACTATTGCTCATAATTTGATAGCACAAAATATATGTATCATGGAAAGTTTCCTGAAATTTTTGGACTGTTTGGGTGTGTAACAAAAAAGTTATGTGGTTGGCGGTCATTTTCCTACTAAGCCCTACGCGCACCCTTTATATCACATGTTCTGATGACACACTATTGCTAAAATATTCAGGGGGTACAATTTATGCATAAATCTCTGTGCTCTCAAATTTTTATGTCTCTAGTACGTGGAACAAAAAAGTTATACATATTAAAAATAATAAAAAATAACATGAAAAATTAGCACAACAACTCCCAAAAAAAAATTGTTTTGGGTTGACGACTCCCAAAAAGCCCGTACCCAAAAGAAGGGTCTAGGTTGACGTTGAGCACTGGTCGAAAAATAGTTGCGCCGACGTATGGGAGTCGTTTTCCCAAAAGTTGGGAGTCGTTTTTCCAAGACCCTATCTTTATCCTTATACTTTATATCATATAACATACCATATCATTCCTCTCTTCTTCAATAACCACTGAAATCACTCTCATCTCTCTTGTTTAACATATCCCTTACCTGTCACGAGTCACCCGGTTGCTGGTTCAACTCCCGACTGAGACATATACCCTCCTCACACTACAGGCATGTAGCTGTTGCTGCGGGATGCAGCGTCACCCTGTTGTTGCAAGACCGCGTGACTGCGCAAGTAGGCGCAGTCACTGCGGCCGCGACCCCAAATGCAACGTCAGGTGACACTGCGGGCCGCAACAACACCTATTTGCCCGTAGTGTCAGTCCAGACACTCTTCTCAACTTCTTATATCACCCTCTCAAGGACCTGTGTTCAAACCCCACCAGAAACATCAAGTCAACTTTCACCCTTTCCACTCCTCATAAACTCTCTCATCTTTCACATACCTGTCATTGAAAAACTTCATCTGGAACTAGACCAGACCTATCACTTGATTAAACTTGCCAAGCTTAGCTTGGTGGGTCTTGTTATCTGATAGTATATAAGGGCAGAGTTTGCACCTCCATCATCCCCTTCTCCATTCAGCAAATGGGTTTCACAACCACTTTTGAGTCTTACACCGGCAACTAGCGCTGCTTCCAAGCGTGCATTCTCTCCAAAGGCCAACAAATTGTCTCCTGGCAACAATACACGCTCCAACCAAGAAGCATTGAGCATTTGAGACACAAGTTGTGTCTCAAGGGATGGTCCCAAGCCTTCAATGGGTCCTTCTGATACCCTTTCCTTTGTTGTTACTTTAGTGTCTACCCCCGTTTCCTTGGGGTTCATGCTTGCGTGTCTCATCTTGTGTCAGTCTCAGGACGGGCTCTTGCTTGGCCTCTCATTTTATTTTCTTTTCCCTCAAGCTCTGACTAAACTGATCCTGTACATACTTGATGGCCACTGGAATGACCAAAAAACATGAAATCTCAAAAAAAATACATTATCCCCAACACTGCAAAAATAACTTGGTCAACTGCTTGCAGTTGACATGCAGGATACTCAATCCAAGCTGCCATTGTAACTCCACATGAATGCAGAAGTGCCTTTGTTGGCACAGTCACTGTGCAAGGTGCACAGTGACTGTGCATTGAAGCTTGGGTTGAGTTAAACCTTGAGTAAGACTGGTGTAACACCACAAGCTTCCTCAGAGTTGCCGCATGTCAACTGCTCACAGTTGACACAGTTTTTTTTGCAGTGCAAGGGAATCCCCCCTTTGGAAAAAAACCTTGCTATGCCCCAGTTCTGAGTTCAGTGGATCTTTGGCGGAGATGCTCCGCTCTTTGCCGGGACAACATTGGGTCTTGACTCCGTATTATCCCAAAGCGCAGGGCATGGTCAAGCAAGGGCACGCACCTCTCAAGGCAGCTCTGGTCAAGCTAGCAGGAGAGTCCGGCAAGAACTGTTGGAAGTTCCTGCCGTTGGTACTGTTTGCGGATCGCATCTCAATCAAGCGCACTACAGGCTACTCCCCGTACAAGCTGGTGTTCGGGCAGCGCGCTGCCCTCCCTATTGATCTGGAAATTGCATCTTTTCTCGGCGTTGATTGGGAGGAGGTTTGGAGTACCCCGGATCTGTTGGTTGCGCGCTCTCGGCAGCTGGAGCGCAGCAAGGATTCTCGGCGAATAGCACACAAAAGGATGATGAAATCTTGAGCAGAGTCTATCTGCTGTAAGACTCAAAAGTGGTTGTGAAACCCTTTTGCTGAATGGAGAAGGAGATGAAGGAGTTGCAAGCTCTGCCCTTCTATACTACCAGCTACAAGACCCACCAAGCTCAGCTTGGCAAGTTTTAATTAGGTGATAGGAGTGGATGCTCAAGATGAGTTTGTTCAAGACACCGTATAAAGAGTTTTTATTGATATATAAGGGTTGTTATGAGTATAGTTGTAAGTTGGAAGTGCCAAGAGTACAAGGTGGTGAGTGAATCACTGATCAGTAATAAACTGAGGAACAAAATTGGGGGGGGGAGAGAGCTCCTTATATAGACAAATGTGAGGGATTTTAGCTCCAGGGAAGCCCCAGTGAGGGATTTTTGCTGGCTTGGGCTGTGTACAATTTATGCAAGGAGTGCATGCATGATGCGGGGAACAATGGCATGTGATGCAATAAAACCAAACAAAAGTGGAGGTGAAAGTTCTAGATTGCAGAGAACAATGGCACAGACTACAGGGGCAGTGCTGAATGATGTAATTCAGATAGCAAACAAAGGCAAACTAACATATGCAGTGGAGATACCATGGAGTAGGGAAATGTATGTGTATATTGGGGAATGACAGGGTGCTACAGGTTGTCCGGAGGGTCTAACTTCCAGTGCAGTGGGGCTCCAGTTACGCTTTCAGAGGTGACTAGGGGTTAATTTGGCTGTAGAATCTGATTAAGGGGTCTGTTTGGTTGTATCTTGAGGCCTTCTATGGGTGAAATTTACTAGTGAGAGAGAACTTTTGATTTTTCCCATTTTGTATACCACACCGCTATTGACAAGATTGGAACTCAAATCAATTGCGCGAACCTCTCTCACCCGGGACCCTGGTTCTTGCGTACAACCGGTCATTGGAGGTTCAGTGGGGCCAGCTTTTTGCCCACAAATGGAATGGGCCCTATCGGATTGTCAAGCAAGTTCAAGGCGGCTCTTACGTTCTTGCTGAGCTGGATGGAACGGCACTCAAGCTCCAGTTTGCAGCGGATCAATTCAAGGAGTATTTTCCTTGTGGGGGCATTGAGGACTCAAAGTAAGTTCCCCCTCCTTAGTATGCACCTTGGGTATCTACTACCAAAAAATTGTTGTAAGCTCTACATTTGCCACTCTCGTGAGCCACCCGCGGGTCCCCTCTGTTTCTTTCTTTCAGCGCAAATCGACAGGGTCTTTGGCCTACAGTCTAGGGACAGACTGTAAGTGGTGGTGGGATGTGGTGGTCAAACCGGTGGTCAAAGTAATTTTCAGTTCTCAAATTTCACTGGCGCTCCCATCAAGATCCTGTTGTGACATGTACATAGTTCTTGACTGCAACAACTGTCACGCGTATGTTGTAGATAGTTTATCTACATGATTTTCTTACTGTGTAATAAAATCATCCATCCTGCGAGCTACCACTACAACAGATCCAAGACTCAGTTCTCAAGCCTCAAAACTCTCATCCCTTCTTTTCTTTTCTTATTCCTCACTTCCCTCTCTATCCCCTCTCCTTTTCCTTTCTTGGTCCTAACACAGCTTGTGCTGTGGGTTTTATTCCCTGTCTTTTGTTTTTTTGATTTATTTCTCTTCTTTCACTCTCTAGTTTGTGTCATTTCTTTCTCATTGCTTAGGCTGTGGTTTTTCTCTTCTTTCTACTCTATTTCCATTCTGCTGAGTTTTTGTTGTTCTGTTCTGTTTTGGTTCTGTTTTCTATTTTTCTTTTGTTTTCTTGTCTTTTTGTGTTGTGTTGTGTGCGCGCGCACGGCGCGCAAGGATACAATGAAATGTACGTGACATGTTGTCTCCCCGAGTCCAAGTTTGCAGAACTTGGAGGAGGGGAGCAGCATGGCATTCTGATCCGCCATCGAAGATTATTGATCTGAAGAATTGGGAGCCTGAGTCTTACAAATCCCCCCCTCTCTCCAACGAATCACGTGAATCATCTCAGTATCCTCAACAAAACCGCCGCCAAGGATCCAACACCCCGGCAAACATCTCAAAACCACCCACCACAAGCTATCACTTCGAATCCCTACAACTCAGTTCTCAGATCATCCACAAGGGCAGCCACCAGGCACTCATCCCCTCCCAGCGCTGCAGCCGGCCTAGCACCGGACGGAGCTCCATACCAGACCCCGGGGCATGATCCCAAAGTCATGCCCCAAACCCCGCTTTTGGGGCACAGCCTTACACCATGGAAGTCATCCTTTTCAATGTTTACTTGTATATTTAAAGCCAACTCTTCACCCCAGTCTTGAGTGGCAGCGGAATAAACGGCACAGCATTGATTGGAATTACCATTTGAACCCAGCTGACTTTGACTTGGCACGCGACTTGGTTGATGTGCTCAACCTTTT
This sequence comes from Puccinia triticina, assembly GCF_026914185.1. NCBI lineage: Eukaryota > Fungi > Basidiomycota > Pucciniomycetes > Pucciniales > Pucciniaceae > Puccinia > Puccinia triticina. The sequence goes on along the minus strand of NC_070559.1, from coordinate 8,476,171 downwards.
CTAAGGCCCCGTTTGGCAGCAGTACTGTCATGTGATGACATGCACTTACCTAATGTGATACACATCACTTGTGTATTTCATATATTTCTAAATAACTCGAGTGTTTGGCAGACACTCGAGTCATGTACTTTGATCTACATAACAAGCTGCATGGCCGGTACATACCAGCCATTGGATTGTGTATTCGATGGCCGGTAGAAATGCTCATTGAGGCAAGTTCAAGGTCGTTTCAATGACCAACTTGATCGTTCATCGAGATCAGGGAGTACATATACATACATGTAGACTCTTTGATGAACAATAGAATTGGTCACCAAAGGGAATACAAGGTCATTTCCCTTTGATGAATGACTGTATTGGTCATCAAGGGATCATCCACTCCCGATGATGGCCAACACAGTTGGTCGCTAACGAGGATGGTTGGTAGATCCAACCTTGCAGGGGACATATTCTCTTGATGAGCGGGTGTGTTGGAATCAATGGGAGTGGAGTGTGGACTAAGTTTGATGGCCGGTACAAAGTCTGTACCGGCCATTGAGGGGAGTACCGGAACAAATGTACTGGTGGGAGGGTATGGTTGGGGATGTGTTGTGTAAGTGTGCCGATATCATCCCAAATACACCCCCAGGGGTACTATGTGGGAAATGGTGGGGATGATGAGCGGTGATGACAAAAGTCGTGATGACCTTCATCACTTCTCAAATCTGCCAAACGCGCGAGTGATATGATTTGGGCCTTGGTGAGGCCCGGTTATAGAAAAGCAGTAGTTATTACATAACATCACTGCTGCCAAACGGGGCCTAAGAGATCACACCTCAAGTGTTGGTATCAGGCTTGGATTGCTTAGCCCACATTGTCATGTTCATCAACCAAACAACTGAGCACTTATTTACAGCAATCAGTGGTTCTAATTATCCACCAGCTTTAAGGAATGCTTGTTGAATTGGTTTGAAAGTAACCAACAAGTATTATGGCCTGGCCAATACCTCCCCGCTTTATAGGATTGCAATCAGTATGTTCCAGTTTCTTGTCTACATCTCATTAATTGTGTTTGATCTGACACATTTCAATCCAGTACTTCATCCATCTTTTAGGGATGAGTATATACTTCAAACTAGCAAAATGGGAGCTGGAATGGATGGCCAAAGCTATACAACCGACTTGGGATATGTGGGTAACATTCTATAAGCCTCAATAAAAAAATTCAACCCCCGTGGCATCATCAACGGTAACCACAAGCTCCAATGTAGTTATCTCAGGATTTTGATTCAAACTCAAGCTATTTTGTCTCATTACTAATCTGTACCTTAATCTTCCACAGCCTAGGACCAGCATGCTTGCAAGCCTTGGTAGTGCTGCTGCGGCTCAAGGCGGCCACCTATTGTCTGACCCTTTGGATGTTTGGCTCTCCGGGGGTCTCATACTGGATGGTAACAAACCTGTAAATCCGCTGAGGTGGTGGCTCCAGCAAAAGAAATCGGGAAACACTCATGGTGGTCTCTTATATATGGACTTCTTGAGCTGTTTGGGTGAGTTTGAAATTCACCAAAATTAGTGATCAATTGATTTAAGGGTTGGGCTTTAGGCACGCCAAAAAAATGCCAGATGCACGCCAAAAAAGGTGTGAACTCCGGACCACTCCAAGATTTTTGGAGTGGAGGATTGTTCACTCCAAAACCAGCCCCCATTTGGAGTGCCCAACATGGCACTCCAGGCTGGTATGGAGTGAACACCCTGCCACGCCAAAACCAGCCCCCCCCCCCCCCCGCCCCTCAATGACCTGTCTGCGCCGGTCATCAAGGGCAGTATGTACACTCAATGGCCGGCCTATCAGTACACTCGATGACAGACACAGGCCGGCCATTGAGCGTACACACCCCCCTCAATGACCAGCATAGACTGGTCATTGAGAGGGATCTGTCCTCTCAATGACCGGTCTATCCCGCTCATTGAAAGGACAGATCCCTCTCAATGACTGGTACAGACCAGTAATTGAGAGGAATATATCCTCTTGATGACCGGTCTATGCTGGTCATCAAGAGGGGTTTGTCCTCTTTATGACTGGTACAAATTGGTCATTGAGAGGAGCGTGTCTCTTGATGACCGGTCTATGCTGGTCATTGAGTGTACCGCAGAGCGGCCATCAAGGGGGGGGCTGGTTTTGGTGTGGCAGGGTGTTCACTCCATACCAGCCTGGAGTGCCGGGTTGGGCACTCCAAATGGGGGCTGGTTTTGGAGTGAACAATCCTCCACTCCAAAAATCTTGGAGTGGTCCGGAGTTCACCCCTTTTCTGGCGTGCATCTGGCAATTTTTTGGCGTGCCTAAAGCCCAACCCTTGATTTAACTGATCATCTGATCATCTAAAAATTCACAGCAACCTCTGTTGATGTCAAGAGAGCGTTCAGCTTTGGGCACAATTATATTCCTGGAAAGAGGTGCAAGCTCTCAGCACAATCCATAAGCCAAGGTATGATGGTGGCTTTCTATTCAAAGAATGGAAATATTGCAGAAGGGAACCTGGCTCAGTGGAAGGATGGAATTCAGCAATCAAAGAAAGGAAAGGCAAAAAATACACAAGAAAAGGGGGGGGGACAAAGATTTTTGTATTAGAATGAGTAGATTAACAAGCCCAGCTGTGTGCACAAACCTGCTCACACCTCACTGGAAGCTATGAGGTTGGTGTTTTCATCAATCCCAAAAACCCCACCAATTTCTTCCAAATGACTCCAAAACAAGTGGCTATGTGGGCCAATAAACCTAAAGATGGCAAACAGTACCCGGGTACCACCCACAGGTCTGGGTACCAGTATGATATTTAGCCCAAATGGGACACCTGGCACCGCACCCGGCACTGCTGGATGGGTGTCTGGCCGTATACTGGCGGTGTACTGGCGGTAGTTTCCCTTAAGAAACTAATCAAAAACAATCCTACAATGTATTTTGCTGGTCATCAATTTGCCTCTCTTTTTGTAAAAATTTGAAGCTCTGTAGCCTCTTTCTTACAGAGAAAGAGGCTCAAACAATTGTTTTGCCAATCTACCAATCAGGCATACCCAACCCAATGACACCATTGGGCTGCTCACCAGGGCTGAATAGGGTTGGCTGGGCAAGCCATGGCATGTGATAAGTGTCATGCCAACACAATTTGTTGGTGGTGCTGGCTTGACATTTGGGTTGGATGGGTCAGACCAACAAACTTCTGACCCATCCCTGGTGTCAATCTGTCCCCACTGCTGAGAGGTCATGCCAGACCTGTTTCTGACCCTGCAGCCAAGCCCATGTGCTTGCTTCTTCAAAAATTTGTGCTGTAACAGATGGAATGTGACATCATCAGATGTATACAGCTCTGACTTGAAAGCTCTGACTTGAAAACCCAATGTAGGTGTTCAAAGTTGAAATTTATACATGCATAAATGTGTAAATCATCAATTCATAAAACTTTGTTTGCAGGGGATCTCACCAATCTGCTTATTTCATCTTTGGCTTTCCTCAGCCACCAAAGTTTTATAAATATGTGATTTACAGATTTATGCATGGGTAAATTTCAGCTTTGAACACCATAGATGTCTGCACTGCCGTAGTCAAAATTGATGACATCACATGCCCATCAATGGAATGCCACAGAGGCAAGAGTGAGAAGGAAAGTTAATCTGAGGAGAGAATGTCACTGCAATCAGCAGCAAGCTTAAGTAAACTGACTATCTGGAGATCTAGATGCTGATCCCACCCCATGTGCAAGTAGAGATGGATCTGGAGAGCTTAATTCCACATGAGCCTTGATCACTCTGATCACATGACACGTACCTCACACATGATTTGGATGAGATCCAGCAGGGCAAGCAGACACAGGTTATGTGTGTGTGTCTGTGTTTGCTACACACCCTCAACCATATTCCCAAGTATCTGCATAACACACATATATTCATACATGATGATGAGAAGAAAAAATAAGGAAGAGAGCTAAAAAGCATAGATCTGTTAAAGAATGTAGAATCATGAAACTGCAGTGCAAACATCCAAAAAAAGATGATCTTTCTGCTTTTCTTTGGTTATAGAGAAAGGGTTATACATATATCTACTCATGTACATTCTTTGATCCAAAGCTGGTCTAAGAAGGTGAGAGAAGGAAGACACTTGCAGTCTCTGTCCTCACCAAGCCACTTTGTACGCACAAAACAGGAAGAAAGATCAGATCAACAAAAAAGCCTTGTAATCAAGCACCCTTGTTCACTGGAATGGAGTAGGAATTGGGAAACCAATACACACAGACAATCAATCAAACTTAAACACATCAAAAAACATGTCATCACTAATCATTAATACCCCACCACTATTACTAAAGAAATGAGAACAGTGAACAGAAACAAAAAGCAGGATATGGTGAAGCTAAGAAAACAGAACAGTTGATCTGTGTTTGATAATTAGTTGTTGATCATCCCCACCCTGCCCATCAGCTCATCCGATCATGGTACTGTTGTTATTGTTTTAGCGATTATGTTTGGTGGCTTGTCTCTTTTATTCTTTTGTCTTCAAAAAATTAATAAAAGAAAAAAAAGAAAAAGGACGATGATGATAAGGAGGATGATGGAGATGAAATGTTTTACTTTTGTTGTTGTTGTTGTTGACGTTGTTGATCTTCTTCAATCTTCTTTCATTTTGAATCCATTTCCTACGCACATAGGGTAGACACACACAGGGGCACACGATGCACACACACACCACAAAGAAAGAGCAAAAAAGAAGAAGGGAAGAAGAGGGGAAATACGCAACATCAGATGAAGGGAGAGCAGAAGAAGAGCCAACGAGGGGAGCCAACCGATATAGGGGATGGCCGATGGGAGAGTGGGATCAAGGAGACGTTCATGCCGGTTTGCCGCCGTCTTTTTTCTTTTGCTTTCGGGGTGGTGTCACCGGTCGTCCGGTGTTCATCCCTCCGTACATGAACTTTTGCTTCTTCTCTGCCGGTTTGAGGATCTTATCGATCGGTAAAGAGAACACAAAGAAACGATCGATAGAAAAGTCAAAACCCCGATGTTGGCCGGACATGGCCTAAAGGAACAGTCTCTCTGCTAGTTAGTGGAGGGAAAGAAGGAACGTACTTGGAAACTGCACAACAACGTTTCGTCGACGCTCATCATCGCGCCAGCGTTGTCGAATTCACCGCAGTAATTGGGGGCCGAGAAGAGGGTGACCAACTGACGTTTGGCGAAGAACTCGTAGCCGTCTTCGACGACTTGGTGGGCTCGACAGATCAGATCCATGTCGTGTTTCTGTAAGAACCGAGTGACCACGTCTGGCCCGAACGTGAATGAGACCCCTCGATCGTTTTCGGACCAGCCGGTGATATCCTTGTCAGGATCTGACCACAGCAAATCACAGAGTAGACCTATCCAATTCAAGAAAAGAAAAAGAAAAGGGAGGTGATCTCTTGTTAGATATCGTGTGATCAACCCTCGGGGGAGCAATACTCATCAACGAACCCGTGTCGGGTACGTCGGTGGGCCTCATGACGCGACGGATCTGTTCCATGCTTTGCAAGTCGGGACTCAGACCGCCATGCATGGTGAAGATTTTCTCATCGATGATAGCGGCGATTGGGAGACAGTTGAAGCAGTCGGTGAACGTTTTCCAGAGTTTGATGTTGTAACGCCGTTTGCCTGGCGAATCCCAGGAAAGCGGAGAGCGTTTTTCAAGGCCAGATGGGAAAAGAAAGATCAAAGACGCGACAAAGTCGGAGGAATGAGAGGGCAGAAGTGGACAGATTCGCAAACAAGTCAGCTCGAGTGAGGATTGATAGAGAGAGAGAGAGAGATAAGGGGGAGTCGTACATTCATCATAGAAGCCATATATCCGATTGATACTAGCGCACTCGTGGTTGCCTCTCAGGATGAAAAAGTTTTCGGGATACTTGATCTTGTAGGCCAACAACAAGCAGATAGTTTCTAGCGACTGTTTTCCACGATCGACGTAGTCCCCCAGGAACAGATAGTTGGCTTCGGGAGGGAAGCCACCATACTCGAATAATCTCAACAGATCGTAATACTGGCCATGGATATCACCTGTGATCGAAGCTTGGAGGGTCAGAAGGCTCTCTGTCTTTCTATTGGGGGATGGGGTTGCTTACCACAGATCTTGATGGGTGCTTCTAATTCAAGTAGGATAGGCTGGTTGATGAATATCTCTCTAGCGCGAGTACATAGAAACTTGATTTCGTATTCTTGTAGTTGGACCTGTTTACCGGGTCGATTTCCCCTGACTGGATGGTTATTGCGATGGCCCAAAGATCAGAGCATAAGGGGGGGGAGGAGGAGAGAGAAAGAGAGATAAGGTGGTCAGTGGCTTGGTTATCTCGATCGGAGTACTTAGTGACCAGACAAATTGTGTGTGTGTGTTTTTTTGCATTCTTTTTTTTTTTACGAGGGAAAGAGAGCTCGATGCGAGTGAGTAAAAAAAAGGAGCTGTTGGTGGGATGGTGATGTGAAGGGAAAGGAAGAGGAAGCGGGCCAGGAAACGGGTGGGGAGAGAAGGGTACCTTCGAGGAGTCGATCGATAACCGAGTCTAAGTCGATATCTTGACCGCCCTGATCAGCCATCGGAGGATATGATAAGGCTTGTGGTGTTGTTGGGTGGTGGCTGGAGGGTCGGTGAGGGCAGAGGAGGGTGAGGGAGGAGAGGAAGAGAGACGGAGAGAGAGAGCGAGCAGCGAGGAAGGCTGTTTTCGGGGCTGAGGTCGTTCGGGGGAGAGAGTGGAGGGAGTGGGTTGTGCTGGGTATGGGGGATGGGTTGGCTGCTAGTGGGGCAGTGGATGGGCTAAGTACTGCTGGGCTGGTGGCCCGGGGGGTTTCCCTCGTTCCTTGACCATTTTCTGTTTTTTCTTTTTTTTTTTTTTTGACAGCCTGCCATGTGAAGCGGCCGCTCGACTCCAATTTTAAATCGCAGCAGCGGGCAGTCCGCTCGCCTGTCGGGTGGCCGTGGAGCAGCACTCAGTTTAACTCATGGAATCGGTCCAAAAAGATCCCAAGCATACCTCCACTGCAACTCTGTCCGAACTTAACTGATGAAAGAGCACTGCACAACAGCTGAACTTTACACATCTGCGTTACCTACTGCATATGTACATAGCGGAAACAAAAACAGCGGAAACAAAAGCTCCCCCCCCCCCCTAACAAATAATTGCTGGTCAACCAAAACATCATATTTCACCTCAGCTCTGACTTGCATTAATTAGCTTTCAGTAGGGAGTCAAATCACAGGAGAAGATCATGTATCATCACCCACAGCATCTCCATTCTCCACTTCACAGTCACTCAATCATCAGTTCTAGCCATGAATCATGGCAAGCCAATTGGACACTTCCATCAAGAAACTTCATGATTGATATCCATTCAGAAAAACAAAACCCCTTGATTGGGAGTGGTGATTGATTCCACCAGAGCAGACTAGTCAAGTAATCACTAAAAAAATACTAGAGAACAGGTCAAATAAACACCATAAGCTACATACTGTGTAGCTGGAAACTTATTTGATTTTGTTTGCCTTGTTGATGGCACATAAGTGATAGTGTTCAGCTCACTAATACATATAAATCAATTTGTTCACATATATAATTTGCATACATAGAATCATTCACCTGGCCACTCGATGTTTCTACCCTTGGTAACCTTAACAAAACAAATCACGAGGTCGTACATCTTCTTGACTACAACTGGAAGGCCTACCGACCCAACAGGAAAAATGTCCGCCGAGAGAATCCGCGGGATTCTAATCCTTTTTGTGCGCAAATAGACCATTTACTTTGTTTCTTCAGAACATGGAGTCTTTCGAGAGGCGTGATGAGCAATGTGGAGCCGCAGAAACATAGTCACTCTGTATGAGTACAGTAGTCAGTAATTGTCAAGTAATTATAAGCTTTTGTTAAGGCGAAGTAGGGTGCTCTCTCGACTCAAGAGTTGAACAATCGGACGTGGCAAGAGTCATGACGGGTCTGAATGATCTCCCCGAATGGCCAAGTCGTTGCCGGCCCATCCTCGACGCGATCGGCGACTGACTCTGGTTGACCGGGATCGAGCAGCCCACATTCGACCAGGTCGCTTCGGGCCAGCCGCTTACCGTCGATCTCCCCGCTGATCGAGTCAAGCATCGACTTCATATTCGTAAACATGATCTTCTGCGAGAGGTATGGCCCGATGATGTTCAGCCGTACTGCCGCAGATAAGATCGATCGAATGTGCAGAAAGATGTGAAGATGTATCGCCCGATCTACATGAGTTGAAAAAAAAAATGCAGTCGAAACGTTTTAGTCAGTTTCTTGCTTTTTTTTTAAGCTGGTGGTAGGGCTTGTCGAAGCACCACTAGGGACCTACCAAACGAGAGCCCGAGGAGGCCGGTGACAAACGCAAAGCTAATGGGATAGTGAATAGACCCGTTGCCGCGTCTGATTTCCCGCTTGAGAGAGTCGATCAGCCGAGACTTGAGGCGTTCAAGACCCGTCCCACTCGAAGGGCCTGCAGGTGGGCCAAATGACTTGGAGTACAAGAGCAAAAATGCAGCCCCTTGGGCGTAACTGTTTCGACGATTGACCGGGGAGAGACACATCGAATCGAAGAGCTGGTTGAGCTTGTGAACAATCCTGGCGATCTGCTGTAACCTCTGTTCCTCCTCCTCCTGTGCGGCAGAAGCTTGCGATGGATCGAGGCGGTCCTGGTCTTCTGCGTTCGGTTTCAAGGTATCGGTGACGAGTGTATGCAGATGGTAAAAGAAGGCCCCACAGAGGCTGGCATAGCTCTGGGCGTTCGAGAAGGTGAACTTGACCAGGGCGTGTGAGCGGGCAAGATCAGTTTTGCAGTGGGCCAGGAAGCCGTGATTCGTGAACGACTCGAGTCCCGACGAAGAAACGAAACCGCCGACTGGCAAACTGGAGTCCGAAAGCAACAACAGCGTCAACTCTTCTGAGCTCGAGCACAGCTCCCCTGCTTCAGCCGACATCAGCCAAAACTACACCTGATCGACTATGTAAGATAATGACGCCGCCCGAAATTGCCCCCACGCCGATTGATTCCTGCAAGCGTGCAGGCCACAGACTCGGAGGATATACCACTCGGGTGCTCGGGCCGACCCCGGGGCAGAGGGATCGACACTCAGCCAAACTCAATTGTAGCGGGAAGGGGGGACTGGGGTTCAGATCGGAGTTCCCCGGAGTCCCACTTCCACCGCGCGTCCACTTATCCCAAGCCGAGCCGATCGATCTATCGACGATGCAAGTCAGCCGGCCACACCTCCAATCAGTCGCCAACAGCCTGACGGCCCTCTCGAGTGGCCCTACCCCTCTAAACCGACTGTCTCAATCAGTCAACGCCAATGGGCCCTGTCGCCAAGCGGTACGCAGCTCTCTCGATCCCGTTCCTGCTTCGTAAACCTCATCCTAACTTTTTATTGCTGGGTGTCTGATTAGTCTTCTGAATACGGGAAGTGCGTTGCTCGGAACTATCAACAGGTTGAGAGAGACTCGTGTTTGGCTGAGTTCATGACCTTCAAACAATGCGTCCAACAAACCGTAAGCTTTCCGTCCCGCTCCTCTGCCTCGTATCTTCAATAGTCATCATGTTCCTTCTCTTCTATATACTTTTATTTGTTCTTTTCATTGACCGTTCATGTACTCCTTTGGTCTTGACTTTGGCTCTTGGCTTGATACCACTAAACATCGCAAAACATCGATTTGTTTGCAATCTCAAACTACTCAACAAATCATGCACAGGTTGGTAAGAAATGGTGAAACATAGAAATAACGCATATTTTCATTTCAATAGCCTCGTTTGTTGAAGGACCTGTGTCCAATAATTTTGTGCTTTCACAACCTGTCATCGTCTAGTGGTTAGGACACCAGGTTTTGACCTGTGCTCTGGGTTTGGCCCTCAGCGACATCCTGGTAACTTGGGTTCGACTCCCAATGACAGGTCAATAGTCCCCCTGGTGTTGACGAAACTTCACCATTTGTTGTCTCAATTCGTTTTGTGGGGACTTTTTTCATCTCTCCTGCGCTTGTCTTATCGGTGGTGGTGTCGTATGGTCTATGGTCAATAGGGGGTTTCACAATCAGCATTTTTGCTTCCCGTGGCACTAAATTCCTTTACTTGCGGGTGGCTTAATTGCTTAAAAATTTGGTGTGAGGTCCCGCAAGAAATCGCCCCAAGCATCCTCATAACAATACTTGCGAGCGCTCAAACACCTTCCCGGGTTTCCTTATTGTGAAACCCCCTAGTGGTTTCCATGTTGTTGTTATTGGTGGAAATGTGTGGAGGAGTTGAAGAAATTTTTCTGAAAGTTGGGAGGCTGTGGTGGCCAAAGACCCAATTTTAGACAAAATGCAGAATGGAGGACTTCCTGTGCAATCTGGGACCCCTGCAAAAAGTCTAGATTTTTGCAGGGAAATCTAGCTTTTTGGGCTCTAGATCATCCGGGTGACCCGCAGATCTCAACGGGAAGTCACCCATTATCTATTTTCATTTTTTATTTGCTGGAAAAATAGCAATAACAAATAGCCAGCTTTCAAGTCCTCCCTTGTACTCCAAAAAAAACAAAAAGGAAAAAGCAAGGGTCAGCCTAAATGTTGGAATTTCAACTCTTCACCGGTGAGGAGAAAGAGAAGAGCTCTTGAGGGTGCTCGAGAAAAGGGGGCAGTGATGATGGATGGATCACTGGATGCGGCTCAGATGCGGAGCGGAAAAAGAAGGAGAGAACCAATGAGTTGATTACTCTGGACTAGGCTATGGTTATATAGACTATGTACATGACATCAACTTGTGGGTGAGAATAAAATGAATAAAAAAATTATAATGAATAAGAAACTTCTCGACTCATTGCAACATGTCAAAAGGTACATCAATATCCCCAGCAGAGAGTGCGCACACAAGAGGATAAGAAGGATTTGGGAAAGTTTGACAAACTGATCTAGGCAAGGAGCAAAGTCAACAAGGCTAGTACGGTGAGCAAACATGACCACTAAATACAAGCAGACCATATATGTGGACTCATAAGTATAGAATATCTTTGATCTGAAAACAAGCCCGTAGGGGAGGATAAATAGGGTGAAATGGTGGGAGGAGAAAGTGTAGGGATTTTAGGGATGAGCTTGGAAACAAGACTGAAATTCAACACTAAATGCACTGCAAGAAAATCCCAAAAGCACTCCAAAAGTGAGTGTATGGAGTGTGCACTCAGTCTCAAGTGATTTTTTGGAGTACAGACTAGAGTACCCCAATTCAATTGGAGTGCAGAACTGGGGAATCAAGATTCTTTGGAGTGCACCACAAAGAGCTCCAGTGGCCAGCAAATGTAATGAGTGCCCATGAGTCTCACTCCATCAGATTGGAGCACAAACCTCTGCCCAACATTGAAGATCCAACAGAGAAAATTGAAGAGAAATATTGAAAGTTTGGGTTGATTACTCCCTATGCTGGGATACCCGAGATTGTTGAAGTTTGAAGAATGTAGAGAGAAAAAGAATCAGGTCAATTACGCTTGACTCAAAGCTACCTTGATGGAAAAAAAAATTGTTGATCCGGTATGGCAAGATTTACAGGCTCATAACCTGATATGACCAAAAGCGTATGGATTGCGTGGAAGTGAGGAATAAGCTCTGCAGCTTATTCCCCAAATGCATAGTATGGTCTTTGGGCAGGCAAGTGTCACTAACTGTAACCTAACCACTTGGGTTACAACAAATACTAGGGAGTTTCAAAGTTGGCCAGATGCAACTTGCATGCACTTTTGCAAGCTGGTGTTCAAGTTAATGCTTGAAAACTGAGTTGCAAAAGTGCATGCAAGTCACATTTTACTACACCCCCCAACCCTGCTTGAATGTTTTTTTGAATGTTGGTGTTCAAGAAAAGCCTTGAACACAACTTGCAAAATTACATGCAAGTCATGCATGGCCAACTTTGAATCCCCCTACTACAATATATTGTTGCTTTTATATTTTCAGCATGGGATTTATCTTGTTTTCTTTCTCAAAATCATTATTTTTACAAATACATACTTTGTATGTTCTGACTTCACAATTGGAGATAAAAACTCATTTTCTGCTACAGAGTCTGTGTGTTCTTTACACTGAACCCGGCTGGGTTTGGGTGGCCCATTGGCAAGCCTGCCCTATTGCCATCCCTATAGGAGTGTGCAACATGGGGATGTGGGATGCAGGAATATCCGCGGATATCCGGATCTCTACTCATATCCGCAGATTCAGGATCCTTGGAGGTAGATTCAGGATCTTTGGATCACAAATATCTGGCGTGATCCGCGGGGCTTAACCGGATGTACCGGATTGTTTACTGATCCCGCACGGGATATGTATTAACATTCTTGACGGAGTGGGCGTGAAACTGGACCACGGCATCAATACAGAAATGTCGCACTCTGATTTAGCTCACAAGGACGCCAAGTTCATCGTCTTCTCGTAAGTTGAACACTTCCTTTACTTCCTTGTCCGCGCGAACTGATTATGTGAGAATTATGCAATGTCAATGTTTAGCGACTTTGACGGTTTGTCCTTCACAAAATCCACCTTTGCCTGTCTCACCTTTCGATTATTTCCAAGCAAGCTGATTCATACTTTTTTACCGTTGTATCGATGAAGGCACAATTACCAGCGAGGTTGGCCACTTCACTTCAAACCGCAGACGCCTGCTCGTGTTCATGACTGAGATTGCCGGACGTCTTGAATTTCTAGGATAGTAATGATCACATGACGGATAACCTCGGATTTGGACGCGAGCGTCGACGAGAGCAAAACCTTGCGGTATTGGAAGGAAAAGCTACATTCAGGTCTGTCCCTCCCCCAGCCGGACCACACCTCAAATAACCATACACAGCTCATTGACATTATCATCGGGCCATCGCTGCGGAACAGAGACATGTTTAAGGAGATGATTGAGAGTGCTAGTGCCAAGCATTCATTTGACGAATGCCGGGATATTGTCAAGAAGAGTTGAGTCGAGCGAGATGTTCTTCCAGCTTGACCAGAGCGAGCTAAACTAATTAGGGAATCAACAAAAAATATAGATATCCAATTGGATCCAGGCTTCAAAGATTTCTTGGATTGGGCAAGATCAGCAAATGTCCCGGTAGTGATTGTGTCCAGGTAGGCATCTGACCAAGTTGCCTTCATACTTGGACATTAGAAAAATGATGGACCTTGTTTTTACGCACATAGTGGAATGGTTCCTATAATTCGAGCAATCTTGGAAAACTTGATCGGAAAGGAAGAGGCTGATCGGATTGAAATCGTGGCTAATGAAGTGGATACGACCAAAGGTTCTGGTCCTGGACAATGGACCATCAAATATCGACACCCTGAATCGTCAGTGCTTTATTTCCTCCCAATATTTTCCCCTGCAGTCGGGTCATCTCGTGGAATCGTTGATGCTGATAGAAGCTTACGTGTGTCACCAAAAAAAAATAGTGGATTCGGGCATGACAAGGACCGATGCATATCGCCTTATAGATCGCTTTCGGAGCGTCCTACGATTTTCTTTTGTGGCGATGGAGTCTCAGATCTCTCTGCAGCACGATCAGCCGACTGCTTGTTTGTCAAGATAAAAGAAGGCACGGGCAACGACCTTGCCAAACACTGCGAATCCGAAGGAATTAAGCACGTCAAGTTTCACAGCTTCACTGAGGTCAAGCAGGTTGTTCAAAGCGTGGTCCAAGGCAAGAAGGTCGAAGATGTCCTTAATTGAAGTACATGCGCATATGAGAGAAACTATTTTCTTTACCAGAAAGCTTGGAGCTTTTCTTTTTTTATTATTTTGGTGTATGGCTTTATTATTGATTTCTACATTACCTTCTGGCTGGAGTATCCCACAGCCCTCTCGTCCCTTGCAGGTTATGTAACAGTCTGGTGCTCAGTCGGCGGTCTATCACTATGCGCCTTGGTTGGAGGGGTCAATAAGCAGCTCCATTTCAGAATATGAACTCAGTTTTGCCTGAAGTCTACTCCAAGACCACCTTGTCAAGGATGATGGATCCTCTCCGAGGAGGCCTGGAGGAGAGGCTTACGTGTAAAGTCGGGGTTGTGGCCTGAGAAGAACATTTTGTTTTGCACAGTTTGTTGTGTTTTGACTTCAACATCCTGTAGCACCTACAAGTAAGCATCTTACAAAAGAATAAAAATTTGGGGAAGTGAAGCCTACCTTGCCTATCATTCCTAAAAAAAATGTGCATTCTTGAGGTTTCTACATGTGTTTCAAGAAACCCATTTTTGAGTCTCTGAGGGGGCTTTGAGGGTTGTGAAAGGGGTGTCATTGTGATGGTGTGGTCTGCCCCCGCAAGTGAAAGAATTCAAACGACTAGGATATTATTTCTTCTAGTTAGATTCTGTATTTACATTTAACATTTGTTTTCTTTTAATTAAAAAGGAAAAAGTCTGTATAGGATTTACCTAGGAGCAAGCAACTGGCCGCTCTTTCTGATGAAGTTGAGAAAGAAGATGAGAAAGCTGAGTCTGTGACTGGTCGGATTGTTCTGCGGCAATCTGCATAGACCGTTATCTGTCAGCTCTCGATCAACCAGCTTTCTCTTGGTAGACTCTGCTTGGTTCTTACGCTATTTGCGCCTCTGGGCCCTTAGGGTCCGTTTTGTTTTGCTTCGGTAAAGCGACGTAGAAGCCGAGCAACGTTATCTGAAGTAAGATTGCTCGTGAGTCTCATGTCTTGCAGCCTTAGCTGTGAGATCTTTTTAACTCACCGATTGTCTTTCCTGCTGAGTGCAAGGAATCGGTTGCGTCGATCTTGTCCTTGTCGATTTTATCTAAAGGAGATGAGATGAGGCGTTAGCGCTCATCTAGTCAGCTTTTGTTTAAGAGAGAAGTTGTCAGCTGCTCACCTTCGGTGTTGGCTGATATTCTGGCTCTAAGCGACTGGGGGCCGGGATTATCCACGAGCCTAACTTTATTGCTCTGTGAAGTCGAACCTGAATACAACAGATTTACTGCGTCAGTGTTGCGGCTCCACGCGGCTATTTTGGGCTGCGGAAATGGTTCGCTTTGCTTACCATTGTCACTGCAAAAAAAACTGTGTCAACTGTGAGCAGTTGACATGCGGTAACTCTGAGGAAGCTTGTGGTGTTACACCAGCCTTACTCAAGGTTTGACTCAACCCAAGCTTCAATGCACAGTCACTGTACACCTTGCACAGTGACTGTGCCAACAAAGACACTTGTGCATTCAGGTGGAGTTACAATGGCAGCTTGGCTTGAGTATCCTGCATGTCAACTGCAAGCAGTTGACCAAGTTTTTTTTGCAGTGTGTCCGCAGCTAAATGAGCGCCCGGCCGCTTTCCCAATTTATGGGTGCTGCGCCGTTTGCCTAGGCGTGATTTCTCACAGCAAGCAATCTGTAACTCCTGTGACATATTGGCCAAATTTACAAGTGATTTCAACCTGGTTGATGGTTTTTTTTTAAAGAAACGGACTTACTCTGTGCACTGCAAAAAGCTCTTTGCGCACTGTGCAGTGGGTTATCCAAAGTTTTCACCTCCACAATTTTCAATGCAGAAGCTCAGGTCACAGACTTTAATTCATGAGATTGGCCACAGGGGTGGGAGAGAAGTTTCAAAGAATGATTATGAAATAAAAAAAAGTAAAAATGTGAAAATTATTTAATTTCTTGCAAATTTCTCAGAAAGTTCATTACTGCTCAAACCAAGAAATTGGAGAGCACAGTATGGCATGCAATAAGAATGATAAAAAATGAAAATTTTTGAAACCATTTTCAATAATTTTTGGGTGGATGGGCTATCCACCAATTTCAAATTGAACTCAGGGACTGTAGCCCAAATAACCACTAATTTGACTCAATTTATTTGATCCAATAAAAATCATTGGCAATGGTTTCAAAAATTTCCATTTTTTATCATTCTTGTTGCATGCCATACTGTGCTCTCCAATTCTCCCTCCTTGGTTTGAGCAGTAATGAAAATTCTGAGAAATTTGCAAGAAATTAAATAATTTTCACATTTTTACTTTTTTTTATTTCATAATCATTCTTTGGAACTTTGTTTCCACCCCTGTGGCCAATCTCATGAATTAAAGTCTGTGGCCTGAGTATGGAGGTACTGGCCCGCCAACTTTGCCAGAAAAGTTGAATTTCTGCCCCTGGACTGCCACATTGGCCAGTCAGTTTTCTGCCAAACTTGCCAAAGTTGTGGCACTGAACCACCATCCATGCCGGGGCGGAAACAGACCCCTCCCCGGGTAGATCACCGCAGTGGTACCCGGGCTGTGAGCCCGGACTGGTACATCTGTCTTGACAGGCAACCGGAGGGACATATATTACCCCTCTCAATGATTGATACAACATTGGTCAGTGAGGTGTTTACCTCAATGGCCAATATAACACCGGTCAGTGAGGTGTAAACCTCAAAGACCAATACAGCATCAGTCAGTGAGGTGTGTGTGTACCTCAAATACCAATATGATACTGATCAGCAAGGTACCTCAATGACTGTTATTGTAGCTGGATGAATGGTGTCATGTCATTAATCAAGGCATGTATCTTGATGACTGGCATTATATGACCAATATTAATTGGGCTGGTCAGTGAGGTGTATACCTCAATGACCAATACAATATTGGACATTGAGGTGTGTACCTCAATGACTGGGACCGTACCAGTCAAGGAGGTGTGTACCTCACTTTTTATCAAGTATTGATGACTGGAACAATACCAGTCATCAGGAGTATATGTCCCTCTGCTTGCCTGTTGAGAGAGATGTACCGGTTTGGGCTCACAGCCCGGGCTGGGCACCGCTGCGGTAATCTAGATGGGGAGGGGTCGGTTTGAGCCCTGGAATGGATGGTGGTTCAGTGCCACAACTTTAGCAAGTTTGGCAGAAAACTGGCCAAATTGGCAGTCCAGGGGCGGAAATTCGACTTTTATGGCAAAATTGGCGGACCAGTACCTCCATACCTGAGCTTCTGCATTGAAAATTGTGTAGGTGAAAACTTTGGATAACCCACTGTACAGTTATGGTGTTCAAAGTTGGTTTGCATAATTTTATGCATGCATAAATCATAAAATCATAAAAATATTTTGGTGAGGAAATTTTGTATTACATAATCAGACAGCCATATCCCCTGCAAAAAAGATTTTATGATTTTATGATTTATGCATGCATAAAATTATGCAAACCAACTTTGAACACCATAAGTGCGCGAAGAGCTTTTTGCAGTGCACGAAGTAAGTCTGTTTTTTTAATAAAAAAAACCATCAACCAGGTTGAAATCACTTGTAAATTTGGCCAATATCTCACAGGAACTACATGTCAGAATATCTGTCTCTCTGTCCGCTCACATTCCCCTACCATCCCCAGTCCCCAGTAAATTTTCCAGTGCCCAGTCCCCAGTAAAGTATTCTGTCTTCAGTCCCCAGTCCCCAGTCCCCAGTAAATTATTCAGTCCCCAGTACCCAGTCCCCAGTAAATTATCCAGTCCCCAGTCCCCAGTCCCCAGTAAAGTATTCTTTCCCAGTCTCCAGTAAAGTTCCCTGTTCCTGTCCTGTCCTCTGTCCAGTTCCAGTTCCTGTCCCTGTCCCCTATCCCAGTTCCTGTCCTGTCCCTGTCACTGACTTGTTATTACAGATGTTAGTTTATTTTGTCTTGTATGTTACATGCTGTTAGGCCCCCTCTGGATCTTGTGCAGGGGGCTCTCTAGTTGTGTATACATGTCCGCTCCTCAAGTATGAAATAAAATCATCGAGTCAGAGCCCAACAACAAGAGACCCACTTTTGCCCAACCTGAGTCAAGCTCCTCTTTCAAAAACCCCCACTACTCGCCTCCCATATTCTCAGTCAACAAGCGTAACCTCAACAGATTTACAGTCTCGTCAAGACTCCTCCTTGTTCGACCCCTTCGTATTCTCGTTCCGCTAAACATGGCCAGCACCGACAAGTTTCATATTCCCGAGCTCACCAAGGACAACTATGTCGACTGGGTCTCTAAGATGTCATCTGTACTTAAAGCTAAAGAACTTTATCAGCTCGTTATTGGTAAAGAACCCGCCAAGATCCGTGGCGACGATGGAAAGATCTTCGAAGTCGATCAATCAAAACGTTTGGATCTAGCCCATGCGACGATCATCACTAGGGTCCACTTCTCAGTCTCGGGTCGCGTAAAGAAGAACGGTGGAGCTAATTGTCCTAAGAAGCTATGGTCAAACATCCTTGAGTTCGGTGCCTCGAAGAAGCAAGCGAACAAGTTTAAGGCCTGGTATCGACTGGTGCACCTTCCCTTACGAGTCAATAACGTTCAGCAGTTCATCTCAGCATTCTGGGACGGCATCGCAGTCTTGGAATCTCTCGATGCGTCGATCGACGAGGAGTCTCTTGGTCACATAATCTTGATGAAGATCCCCAACGAGCTCGCTCATGTCCGTAATGCCATCATTGCTTCAGGTACCTCGTCGTCCATGGAAGTGACATACGAGACCGTCCTCGAAATGCTCGACAGCCAAATCAGTGCCGACTCCGCTCCTGTGCAATCCAAACCTCGAGTTAACGTTCCCTCCGACTCAGACGAGGCCTCAGCGCTCCTCACTCAAAAGTGTCCCCAAGGTCGTCACCTTCCTTCAGCCCCTCATCAAGCAGAAGATTGTTTTTCTCTCCATCCAGGCAAGCTTGCAGATTATCGGAAATATTTGAAAGCAAAGCTAGAAGCCGAAGCCCACCTTGCAATGCTAGCACCGCCGGCGCCAACCATGTTCTCTGTCGAAGTCGTGGAACCCAACGCCTCAACGATTGAATCTACGGACAATCTCGCTGCTTCTTTTGACAAGCTCCCCTCCCATGTTGCCTTCGATGACAACGATGATCATCAATCTGAAGTCAGCGAACTCTAACCTCTCCAATCTCTCAACTTCTAGCTCATTCCCCTGTTCCCCGACTGTTCGCGCGGGGGTGTGTCAGAATATCTGTCTCTCTGTCCGCTCACATTCCCCTACCATCCCCAGTCCCCAGTAAATTTTCCAGTGCCCAGTCCCCAGTAAAGTATTCTGTCTTCAGTCCCCAGTCCCCAGTCCCCAGTAAATTATTCAGTCCCCAGTACCCAGTCCCCAGTAAATTATCCAGTCCCCAGTCCCCAGTCCCCAGTAAAGTATTCTTTCCCAGTCTCCAGTAAAGTTCCCTGTTCCTGTCCTGTCCTCTGTCCAGTTCCAGTTCCTGTCCCTGTCCCCTATCCCAGTTCCTGTCCTGTCCCTGTCACTGACTTGTTATTACAGATGTTAGTTTATTTTGTCTTGTATGTTACATGCTGTTAGGCCCCCTCTGGATCTTGTGCAGGGGGCTCTCTAGTTGTGTATACATGTCCGCTCCTCAAGTATGAAATAAAATCATCGAGTCAGAGCCCAACAACAAGAGACCCACTTTTGCCCAACCTGAGTCAAGCTCCTCTTTCAAAAACCCCCACTACTCGCCTCCCATATTCTCAGTCAACAAGCGTAACCTCAACACTACAGATTGCTTGCGGGGGTAGACCACACCATCACAATCACACCCCTTTCACAACCCTCAAAGAATCAGTTTGGCAGGAAAGACTCATACAATTACACTCAGACTCAGGAATGAAAAATCTCACAAGCCGGTTGATGACATTACTACCGTATAATCCTAACAAGACTTCTGGTTTTGGTAGTCGTGGTGCTGATCGTGATGGCCGTAGCCAAAAAGTTGTGTTCGATCCCGAGGCTTGGCTCTCAGAAATCTGTGAAGGTATCGGCCAAGGCTTGGTCGCGAAAGTTCTGAAGAAGGACGTCGATTATCAGACCTCTTGTTCATCTCTCACCTGAGTCCGCTTTGGTTTGATGTACTTGGATGTTTTTTGTTTTTCTCCATGGAGAGTCCATCATTTCCATTTTATTGAAATCGTGTCTTCAAATCGTACAAACCAGTTTTCTGCATTATCTTATTTAAAAAGAATCAACAACAAACTAAGTGTGAGAACGAGCGGAGACCACGAGGAAGAAGTAGAAAGCAAGAACGGCAAAACAAGTTAAACAAAGTTGATGTGATTATACTTCATCCTACACGCTAATGAGGGTAAAAGAGCATCCGAACTTCCAACCCCAGCAGACAGTGAGGTCAGGAGTTGTTTCCATCCATCTTTCACGTACGCTAGTTGCAATCCACCTTAGGACAGGTATTCACTCGAGGTCATTTTCGTCTCGTCATGGGTTTCATTGTTCGTACGTTGGGAATGCGTTAGCAATTAGCTACCTTGCACTTTTCAGTATCTTGGTTCAGACAGAAGAGACAGAGATGCCAATAGAGAAGCGAGTCTTGCGGGGAAACACATTTCAAGAAAAATGCTGACGACGACAAGGCTCCGCAGATACTTGAAGGCTCATGGCGCCCATCCGCGTGCACTCGACAGGCATTTTTTTGTGAAGGCAATGAAAGAGCCTGTGAGGGTTACATATTGGCTTTCTTGCAACAGGTGCTTAACCAATAATCAGAGACGAACGCTCAAGCTCCTTCCCGGGATTGGGTTTAATAAGGGGCGCAGTAGCCTCGCGCCCTCCTGTCGCTGGACAGCTAAAAGTTATATTTGTAGAAAGGGTATTGTTTCTCTTTTTTGTGACGCATAGTTTGATTTGGTTTAAGTTTTGTGAATCAGACATAATCTGAAGGCGTAACATATAGTAAGATATGAGGTGGATGGGGATAGGTAGTTGACTTAATTTTGGTCATCAACAGATACGGGAGTAGGGCTGCTCTGTTTTCTAAAAAAAACGTAAAAAATCGAAGAAAACACCAAAACAAACTGATGAAAGAATAAGACAATTGACTACAGAAATCGAAGGGAGGTGAGAGAGAGCGGAAATATATCCAAGACAGTGTCAAGACGTTGCTATAAAAAAAGGAGGAAACTAGAGAAAGAGAAGAGAGATGCGTTATCAACAACTTAGATCGCAAATAAACAAAACGGGATCACATCTATTTGAAACTGGTTAAGGAAATTCTGGTTGAGGACAGATCACAGAAGAGTGTCATTCAATTAAACGGATCGATAGTACACACGTTGGTTAAATAGATATTGAGGGTAGCAGCTGAGGAGGAAAGCAAGAAGGTAGCTGGTGGCGGCGTTGCACGAAAGGAGCGGCAGTCGCAAGGGCGGGAGGAGCGCGATTGATGGTCCAATGGAAGTGAGACCCAAGTCGGCCATCATGAATCGAGAGCTAGATGGCGAAGGAGTTAAATCCGAAGCGGAACGAGTGAGGGAGTTGTCGGACTAGTTGCGGTGTGGATTGGCGTGGTACGGTTGATGGCAGGCGAGAGGAGCTGGGTTGGGAGAGAGAAGTGGGGTGCTGTGTTAGTAGAGTAATCGTAGAAAAGGGTAGGAAGTGGTCGGATTGAGAAAATACATACCTTGCGGGGAGGCGTTTTGAATGACTGAGCATCTACTGGTCTCGAGTCGATGTTTTCTTTAGATTCTTCGTCTTCAGCACAGGCAGGACTGGCGGGTGGCTCGGATGAAGAGTCTGGCTGAGATGATAACATTTCGTGCTTGAGTGCACTGTCGCAATGGGCTTCATTTGCCCACGAGAGCAGTCTGATCTCGGCAAGTGCCGGGCGGGTGGAAGGTGAGAGGGGGCGGCGGGGTTCGGCGGTTGAGGGTGGCGGGTGTAGATCCGGGGGATCTTGATAGATTGTGAATGAAGGGCCGTCATCGTCCATGATGGCTCGTCCTGGGTTTGCCGGTCACAGTTTGTTGAAGTCCATCCAACACCTACCACCTGCAGAAAAACGTACATATCGTCAATTAGCATTATCTTCAAGTTTGATCAGCACCACTCCGGCAGATCATCAAGAGGGGGAATGACGTCAACGGGCACTGTACTGCATAGAGGTGACTTACGGTAGATTTCGGTGAAGGCCGGTAGAGATCAGGAAGTTATGTAGTACAAGATCGAAGAAGGAGAGGCGGGTTGTGCTGGGTCTTGAGACAAGTTTCAGGGCTGGCGGGCTGGGAGGATAAAAAAGTGCGATGGAAGCCGCGGAAGGTGTGCTGAGGGGAGTGTACGGAGATTTGGTGGGGGGAAGGCTGAGCTGTTGACTGAGAATAGGACGGCTTATATAGAGATTCTGGATGCGGAGCGAGGGCCGGGCCACTTCAGTTGCGGTTCAAAGGGCGAGAGCGAGAGCGAGAGAGGGGGGTGGCGGGAAGGGGGGAGGGCAGGCAGGCCTGGCGGAGAGAGATGGCAAGTAAATGAGTATGTAAAACAAGGTTGATGGCCGAATATTTGCAGCAGGAATGACGGTGCGATAGGTTCCTAGGGTACTAGTGGCCCGCTCGCTCAGGGGAGAAAGGGGGAAAAGGAGGGCGGATGGAGTATTTAAATGGCTGTTTTCTGTAAACCCAAACGAGCAATCCAAGCCAATCGGCCCAGGTGGAAGGGCCCAGTGACAAACGGATGAACAGGCGGGGGGAAACACAAACAATCAGAAATCAATCAATCAAACTCAACAATCCACCAAGCCAAACAAACAAAGTGAGGGACAGATTTATTTCAAGTGTTTATAATGTGTTTTGAATATGTATTTTTACTTTTATTTTTAGGTAACGATCGTGAAAGGACAGCTCGCGTCGGTCACGGCGAGGAGCGAGTCGAGGCGGGTGTTTTCTGGGTGGCGCTGATGCGAGTGGCAGCGAGCGAGCGAGAAGGAAGGATACACAACAGGCTCGGGCTAGGTCAGAGAGGGGCTGGGGCTGGGGGGGAGGAGAGGAGAGGAGGAGAAGGAAGGAAAACAAGAGCGGAAACCGTAACAAGAGGAGGAGGATGTGTATGGCTTCGTGGGGTTGGGGGAAGGTCGAAGAGAGTGATCGATGTGGATCACACGAGATTGCTCATCAGCGAGCGCAGGCGATTAAAAAAACCCAAAAAAAAAGAAAAACTGTACAAAAAACAGGAGAGAAAACTGGCATTACATAAGGACAGCATACAAGCAGCGTATGTAATATGCATCCACATCATCTGGAAATGCATACAATCGGCCTCGGCCATGGACGAGAGTTCTTCTTGATCGAGCTTTGCGGGTGGGCCACCTGACAAGGGTCAACAAGATGGGTTGAGCAGCCATCTATCGATTCACCAACATCCGACCGACATCATCCGATCTTCCTATCGGCCATCGTCTTCCTGATCGCCGTCAAACCCGGCACACCCGGCACCCCTCGACGTGAGAGGGCACTGGGGGACATCGTAGACTCTACAAAAATACCACACCTGTCGTCGACGGCATTCTCGGCTTTAAGCGAGTCAAGGGCAGGCCCATATGGGCTCAGTCCATGTCGGCCACACATCCTTGCACTCAAGCCCTCTTCCTCATGAGGCATGTGCTGTTTAGGCGAACACTCAAGGACAGTCTAGCATTCCTCATTCTTGCTCCCCCAGCTGCTGCCCTGTCCTGGTTAGTCGCAAGGATACGCTCAGCTGAGCAGCTTCGAAAGCTGGTGCATACGCGGTTAATCGAAAGCTGATTTCCATTTTCAATATTAAAAAAAAAAACAAGAACTTCATGTACTCCTTGCGGATATAACACACATCGACACCAATCACCATACACATGGCCCATGAAGTTTACCTCTTGATCGAGCGCGAATGAACAGGCTCGACTGATATCCCCAGGGTCTTCCTCCATCGGCTCTCTTTCCGCTCCTTTTACTTGATATCCAGCGGCATATTATTGTAGGATACTTTTTTTGTAAGTTTTTGTATTTACCAGCAGCAGCATGTATGCGCATGCAATCAACAGATCTTCACAAACCAAGCCGACAAAAAAAGGAAACCAAGCAGACCGCCAAGCAAAAAACGATAGTCCTTGGCCATAACTAGCAACCGCCGGTGCACCGCCTTGATCAGGATCAGGCCTTTTACAGAAGTCCAGCACTGTAAAGAACTCAGCCGAGAGCCCAGAGTCCTGACTACAAACATTTGATTATGTATGTTCACTGTTCAGGGCCCAGACACAGACCGACCTTCGCTTTCCTTTTTGATGTATGTAAATATGAAGCTCTATCATCGAAGCTTGTGTGAGTGTTCGATTGAGGTCTTGTTCGTCTAGAACACCAGACTTACAGAGCAGTGGTACTCGGCTGCGGCTCAACCAGCCGGAGGAGACTATAACATCGGTCTCCTTCGGGCTTTACCTGGAGCAATCTATACAAGCCCATGCTCCTAAAGGCTCCTATAGATGCCACCAAGGCAGCAGAATCTGGGGCGGACAGCCTCAGGTGCTCCCCTGGGCTCAGAAGTCGGCCGGCCCCCAGGGAGCCAGAAGCCTGTCCGATCTCTGTCCGATGCGGATTGCCCCACTGGTGATGCTTGGTACACTGTGGCTGAGTGGGTGGGAAGACTTTATGTACTGGATGTCTGTCTCTGATTTGATTAGCTCGGAGCCCGATGACTGCCGATAAATCTCGATAAATGTTGCTTTTCTTTTCACGCCAAAGAGCACCGGAGATTTTATATTTCAAATCTTATAGAATCACTTTACATAAGATGAAGGCGGCAACAATCAACATCGGAAGAATCCGCAAGGCATACAACACTCCAGCTTCCGTCAGTGAGATTGCCCGTTATTAATTTTGCAACATCTAAAGTGAAATTTGTTGTGTGCAATTTCCCTGCAATCGTGAGGCGCTGGCACGGCGGGTGGTTTTAGAGGGCGGGCATGTAACCATACAGCGACCCAGCCACACCGATATGTAGCCCAGAAGGGAGCGACGAACAAAGCGGGGATATCCATGACGATACGTGGCCGATTTGGGTATGCAGGCCATTTATAAAGTGTGTGTATGCATAAATTCTTGCAACCATCCGTTGCGAAGAAACGTGCCCTCACGGGATTCCAGAAAGGCTTCGATTTTCAGCTACAGCCACGTGTTTAGCGTGGAGGATTCCTGGAGGATTCTCAACTAGCCATCACAACCTTTTGTATCCATCCAGAACGAAAGTATGTAACATATTCTAGTGGTAAAGCCACAGGAAAATACATTTACAAATACTCCGGACGCAAAATTTGGAAAGACAGGAAAATACGGTTACAAATGCTCCAGATGCGAAATTTGGAAAGATTGTGGTGTTCAAAATTGATTTTCAAACCACTTTCTACATAAAATCATAAGATCTACATGTCCAAACTTTTGATGGGGTGAAAGTTGAGGGTTCTCTTCATTTCAAGCGCCTCTCAAAACTTTGATAAATCTTATGATTTTAAGTAAAATGATATTCAAAAATCAATTTTGAATACCCTAGATACCTAATTGGTTTCTAAGCCCATCGACCTAGCAGGGCCATTAATCTAAAAATAGTGAAAGAAAAAATCCAACACATGAGACCAAGCCAAATAGTTTGCAAGCAGCGCCTGTATTGTCAGAAGTCGTGCTCACCCTGCGCCAGAAATCACGCATGTGATGTCAAAAGTTAACCTGCTATTACTGTGCTCTAATAGCAAAGTTTGATTGAAAATGAAATCATGAGCCAAAAGCTCTACAAGTCCTGTGTAAAGTAGTATTCCAGCGGAGAAAGAATCTAGACATCCTGACACAATCAATGCGGTCGCGGAATTTGGGTTGTAGCTGGAAGAAAGGTAAGAAATAGAGATCTTTGGTGAGCATCTGGTCAGAAATCTGATTTTGGTATCTACCCACGTATTCCGTAGTCCTAAGCCTATTGACAAGCCAAGTGG
Organism: Puccinia triticina; assembly: GCF_026914185.1. Taxonomy (NCBI): domain Eukaryota; kingdom Fungi; phylum Basidiomycota; class Pucciniomycetes; order Pucciniales; family Pucciniaceae; genus Puccinia; species Puccinia triticina. Next base: position 8,450,437 of record NC_070559.1, on the reverse strand, counting down.
AGTGACAAAGGAGTACAGCAAGCTACCCCAGAGGGGTAGTCGTCTGAATCGTGACGGGAGTGTGAGTTGAGACAGCCTTGCGCCTAAGCCCAGACCCTCAAACATTTCTGGAAAAGGTATTGATGGCTTGTCATTAAGTTGTAACTATAGATGCACTGTCTCAAAAAGACTTACGATGAAAAATGATAACTAAAAAAAAAGTGGTGAATTGCGCATTCACTGCAAGGGTTAGGCCAATCACAATGCTGTATAATTAATAGACATGTCAGCGATTGTGAAGGCCTTTCTGACACCAGTTGAATTCGAATTTACCTATGAAAAATAACACCCAACTCCAAAATAGCGGCCCCTATGAGTTGGGAGCCCACCTCGGCGGTGGGCAAGCAAGTGGGAGTGGCGGCAGTTTCCTCACTCAATTTATCTAACTTTGATTCCAGTCGATGATTTGTATCATGTGGTGCGCCAGAAGCTGGAGGTATATTGGATCCGTGTGCTGGTGATTGATCGGCACCAATGCCATGAGCGCAGTACTTGAGTCCTAAAGCTGCAAGGCGTGAAGTTCCTACTCGAATAGCCTGGAAGAGGGCGTAAGCTTGAGTCGGCTCCTTACTCAGGATACGCTTCACTTACAATGATCTCGATTATAAAAATTACAAAGATGGATGCTAGTGTTATACCCTGTGAAAAAGGATATAGTGACCATCCGACAGGCAGACACGGAGATGATAGCGCTTCATTCGCAGGCGCTAGGAGCTTCATGAATTGGAAAATTATAAGTTTCTTTGTGTCAAGGTAATATATATTAAAAGTCAAAGAAAGATGATCTTACATGAATGAGTGCAGTTGCCAGTATGACCCCGCTTCCGAAATATTTGACCGCTTCGTATATCCAGGGGGAAACAGAAAAACGTTTGGATTGTCGGGTGAGGACTGGAAACAATGTTCCTAGCATTGAAGTGACAAGGATAATAAAAATGGCTGCAATGCGTAATGGGAGTCGGTCATTGAGCTACAGTTTGAAAATCAAGACAGGGTTGAAAGATTTGTCAGAAAAATCATAATGTTCAATGATAATTTTACTTACAGGTGCAATGTTGCCTGTTTGAGCGATCAAAGTATCAGAATGGAGAATCCAAGAGGGAGAAATCAGCAGGGAAGACTCTGAACCTTGAAAGCAAAGTAACAGAGAGGAAGAAACGCGAAAGACTGACTGCACTCATCCTCAATACTTACAGCACCCGTCGTGATGTTGTTCGATGACATGTTGATTTCACGGCTTGGTCCAATCTATAGATTTACTGAAGAAAAAAAACTCTATTCAAAGATCCAAAAGGCTCGGAGTCGAGTTGAGGGATGGACGATAAGCTGATTGGCTGCAGTGAAGAAGGTGGCTTGGGGACTGCTGGAGATGTCAATTATTACGGACTTTTAGCAGAAGGCTATTAGGCTATATGACTGTCCTGTCGGAACGTGTGAATGAGTGACTCTTTAAGAAGAGGAGATTAGTTTAACATGTTCCGCCTGACAACGCAACCAATCGGGGCTGCCCAAATATTCTTTGCGGATGGCCTCCTGCTCAGCCCAGTCACCCGGAAGAATGAGGCACTTAAAGTTAACTGTGCGTGGTCGGTGTGTCGAGGACTCGAGACGGGCAGCCAAGTTGCATTGAGCCCTGAGGACCCCACCGGTGGTACAGGTTTTGTACTCCGATGCGCAAGTGGTACTTGACGCTGGTTTCATCGGGCCTGAAGACATTACCGCCAGGCCAGATTGCAACTTTACAACTGGATAATGGAGGACTTCCCGTCACTTTTGAACAGATCTGGAATTTCAGATTTCGCAGGGAAATCTGGAATCTGGAACTCTGGATCACTTCGGGGATCTTCGGGGACCCAGATTTCCCTGCGAAATTTGATATCTGGTGGCTCAGATCTGACTTTCCAGATCGACGGGAAGTCCTCCAATTAATCTTACACAATCGCCCAGCCACAATTGGTGAACATATGATCAGAAATTCAGAATTCCCAAGTTGGATGCTGAAATGTCCTCGAGTCCACCCAAACCCAAGCCCTGCAGAGGTTTGCATATTAGACAAAAATGAAATTGTTATTTGGGTGGAGATCATGTTTTCATACATGAAGAGTAGCTCTCGTGTGAATAGGTAACTTCGACTGTTTATTGCGAAAATCGGTTTTGTTTGATTATTTTTTCCATGTGTTTTTGCGAGAGGTAAAAAAAAGAACACAGGTCGGCAAAAAAAGAGTAACATTGAGGGTGCAAAAAGGCAGGAGGTATATGAAGAATGTAACAACTCAATCAACAAAGGAACCTAAGAAAGACATAAAAAATGTAGCCAAATGCTTGAGAGCATGAGTGGCACCAATAAACAAACCAAGTCAATCAAGACATTTCCACATCACCATCACCATCAGGATCTGAACCAAGCGCAAGAGGATTACGCTGGAGGTTATTTTGGTCAATCAAGTAGCGGAGCATATAAGTGTTTGAGTTCGATCTGTGGAGCAAAACAATCATGACCGTCGATGAGGAGGAGTCAGTACGAGCCATTTCAATCTTCGTCTCTCTGCCTGAGATGCCCCTCAATCTCTGGAGAAGATAGGACTTACAGTTTAGATACGGAAGAATGGGAGTCGAGGAGAGCTTTTTGGACCGAGCGCATCGTCGGCGCGACCTCGTTGGAATGGTTCTTGAGGTATCGTCCATGAGAGGTGAGGATAGAGTTGATCCAAGTGAGGTTAAACTGGAGATGATTAGACGAGCCGTCAACCATGGCTTTCGAGATAAATTCGAGCAGCTTGGACACATAAGTCGGCGGGAGCTGTGCCGCGATGATCTTGATTTCTTTGAACGGGATCGATTGGTAGACGAATTTGATCATATACTTTTCATTCAATCTGAACGCCATCACGAGAGCTTTGAGATATTCTGATTTCTTGACGGTTTGCTGGATCGATGTCGGGGTGATCTCGAGCGATAGTTCAAAGGGATCAAAGTGAATCGTATCATCCAGGGAATAGAGCAGCAGTCCATCGGTCGAAGCGGCTCCCCACGACCTTCCAGTCGGCGAAAACTTCACCGATTTGGTCCGGATCTCGGGTTTGTATTTCCGCCGGGACATATCGCCACCTTTGGATCCTGGAAGGATCTTATTTGCATCCAGCCTGTCATCCAAGTCAGACAATTCAGCCGTATCATTGATCTCATTGACTGATATGCCAGATTCTAGGAGCTTTCGACTGTCCAGAAATTCTTCGGTCCCATCCAAACTCAAATTCTCCGAGATTTCGAATCGTTTGAGCAGCACGCCATCACGACAATCGTACAGGCAAACGTATTTACTATTACCTCCAGCCAGGAGTTGCAATCCATCAGCAGTGTAGCAGAGACTGTTGAAGCTTTTGCCACTGGCACTATTTGCAGCGGTGATTCGATCTTCAAACTTCCTTCCACCAGAAATATCTTTCCGTCCTTCGATCAGCGACTTTTGTTTGCCCTCTGCGACATCGAAGAAGGCCACTTGACCGTCCAAGGTTGAGACTGCGACCTCGGCACCATCGGGACGAAACGCGACTGCCAATCCGTCTGAGGCTAACTGCAGTGGCTCGACCCCGTTCTTCCTTCCATACATCTCCCAGATCCGTACGGTCTTGTCCCAGCTGACACTGACCAACTTATCTCCGAGTGGGGAGAATGCTAAGGCGGAGATCGGGCCTTCGTGGCCGGTTAAGATGTCGACGATTTTGCCTGTTTGAACTGACCAGACGTAAATCTCAAATCCTTCGCCGACTCCGCCACCGACGACGACCTCGGCAGAGGGGTCGACGGCGAGTGCGTTGAATTGGACTGGATGGGGCGAGGTGAAGGTCTTAAAGTTGCGGTAGCGGATCAGGTCGAAGGCTCGAATAGTCCCGTCGAGCGAGGCTGAAAAGATCACCGTGCCTTGCTTTGCAAACTCGACGACTGAAACTGACGATTGATGTTCGGCGAATGTGACATAACAGAAGCCAGACGTCGAGTTCCAAACCTTGACCTTCCCATCGTCTCCACCTGTCACGATAGTCTGCCCATCGGAAGAAAAAGCTAGCGTGTTCATGTCAAAGTAGTGCCCTTGCTGCTTCAAGATATAACTTTCACTTTGCCATTCCCAGACAAGTAGCTGTCCAAGTTTAGATGCCCCGAATGCCAGCCACTGTCCAGTTGGATCTATTGCGACACTGGTGATCTTCTCTTGTGAAACTGATAAAGAATGGATGTTTGAAAACGAGCCGACCTCCTTCGCTATTTCGTACAGGCCAAAAATACCGTTGGCGAAGCCGATGACTAGAATGTTGGTTAAAGAATCGAAGGTACAGGTGGTGACGTAAGTGCCTGCAACGTTGAAATAATGTCGAGACGATATTCCCCAGCGGACCCGGTCTAGAGACCGACACTCTTTCTTGGAGGTGACGGATTCGTTGGAAGACTGATCCTGCTCGCCATCTGATTCATCATCTTGACCGACCATGTCCTTGTTCCGCCAAACAAAACACGCTCCATCTTTACTGACGGTGATCACCCGGGGCTCGTCGGTTGGATCTGAGAGGTTTCCGGTGAGCCAGGCTCCAAGGACGGTATCCTTGTGGCCGGTAAAATTCCTCGGCCGGTAGCCCTCGACCGGATTGACTGTGTACATCCTCACCGTCATGTCTTGACTGGTTGTCAGGAAATAGTTCGAGCAAGGCGACCAGGATAGTGAGACAATATCATCAAAGTGTCCGGTATACGTTCGATGTAAATGGAATGGAGTGAAAGATTTGATGGTGGGCGATGGATTCAGCCATATCTGAGCATGGTGACCGTGTGTGACGAGGAGGTATCTGTAGAGAATAATTCAACAGGTCGAAGTCAGTTAAGGAGTGGATCAGAATTGAAAGCTGCAGAGGACGAGGGTGAGATTGTTTCTTTAAGAGACGAACTTGCCATCCGGAGAGAATTTAACGTCTTCAACCCTTTGCTTGAAATTGAAATGATGGAGTACAATCGATCGTTTCAGATTGACCAACAAGGCCCGGCCGTCTAAGAAAGATGAATGTGACGATTGAGATCCTGCTTTTTTGTTACGAGAGTAAAATAGCTGGTTTGAGGATATTTACCTTCATCAATGCTGATTAGGATGGTTCCACGTGGATCTAGAGCGATACGATGAATATTTTTCCGATTTTGGAAGTTTAATGTTCGTGATTTGTTACTATTTCAAAAGTAGAGAAGAAGAAAAAAACGGATAAGGATTCCAGGATTGATCGGTAGAATATAGCTAGCTCAGCGTGGTTTGGAAGGCGACTTACTTGACGAGATCGAAGACAGACACACGATTCCCGACGGGACTTATTACGCTCTGGCCATCGGGGGTGAAGATCACATTGCCCTGTGTGGTGGAAATCATACAATCAGCCACTGCTCGTTGATGGCAGCTGGGAGAGGAAACCGCTTCTTACCTTGGTGTAGACTGTCCCCAGGAGGTTAGAGAATTCGAAGTGAGATTTCATGTTGATACTGATAATGTCTTCAGGATTGGGTGGGCAGGCCAGTGTTCTGTGGGATCTTTCTGAGATGCGATAGTAAATTGCATATTCAATTTGCATTCAGCATTCCAGAACCACCCCAACCCGAACAGATTTCGAGTACAGTCAAACCTGTGAAACCACATACTTGTATAAGGGCATAACCTCCCAAACCACATACTCATTTGGGTCCACCAAAATCTCATTTTGGCCTGTAGCTAACCCTTGTAACTACATAACCTGCCAAACCACATAGCAAATTCAGTCCACCAAGGGGTATGCGGTTTCAAGGGTTTGACTGTGCGTCTTTTGGAGGATGCACTTCACGCCAGCTCAGACTCTACAAGGAGCCTCCAATACATACACCGGAGTTATGTAGAAGTCAGAGTCTAATAAACAATGAAATTTGTTTTTTGGCAATGCTTTCATTTAATGTGTGCCAGACCAAGGGCCCATGTATTGCCCATAGAAATAAACTAGGGGGATTCAAAGTGGGCCATGCATGACTTGCATGTACCTTTGCAAGTTGGTTTTCAAGGCTTTTTCTTGAAAACCCAACATTCAAGCAGGTTTGGGAGGTGTAGTAGAATGTGACTTTCATGCACTTTTGCAAATCAGTGTTCAACAATGAACTTGAACACCAACTTGCAAAATTGCATGCAAGTCGCATCTGGCCAACTTTGAAACCCCTTACTATCTATGTCTTGTTAATATACAACAAATAGGACTTAGAACACAAATTACAAATCAGATGATCCACCTGCTTTGATTTTCTGGTTGAATCTATCAATTGAAAGGCAGAAAATTTTATTAAAAAAGCTAACAAAAACTAAGCTAGAATGAGAATCCTTGAAGAAAACCTGTCTGATATCATGCCTGCCAGATAGATGAATCCAAATCCTGATAAATCTCCAAATAATTGTATCTGCAGAATCATCAGTATTTAAAAATCTTTTAACTTCCATATTAATATTGCATTGATGAATTAATTGTGATTTAATGATTTCTACATCAGGCAGATTACCTGGATTATGCATGATTTTGAACACATGAATGGCAAATTTTAGTGGATTACAGTCTTCTTCTAAGCTGGAAGATCTTTTAAATTTGTTTGGATCAGGAATGATTGTGTCAATCATCTCAGAAAAAAATAAGAGAAGCACTAATAACTTCCTCATTCTGATGTGATTAGGACCATATGGAATTATTTCATCAAGGCTGATTTTGGTTCTTCTTTGCCAAACATCAAACCATGCAGCCATGTTATTCCATAATTTCTTGCAGCTTTCTTGAACATACAACCTTCTAGGGTGTTTGACTTGATATCTGTCCTTCAGATCTTTCCTTGAATATTTTTTCATGATCTTCAGACAAGCCTGAAAAACATGTACTGCATCTTGAAATTTGTTCTGCTCAATTATTAACTTTCCATCCTGAAAAAGCTTCCTAGTTTCTTTAATGATAACTTCATCTTCCAATAAGGGGTTAAAACTTCCAAGAAATTCATCAGTAAATTCAAGTCTGAGTGAACTAACCTCACAATCAGTTGAAGTGTGGCTTTTGATTTTTTCCTTTTTGGTGGCTGGTTTGAGAAAAAAATATCTGGTTGATGGGACCTGAGGTAAATCTATTAGATTGTCCAAGGTTTCATATTTTAAAATTTTGGCACCCGATGAAGAACCAAGACTAGGTTGACCGATTCGCATTTTCTTGACTGGTTGTGGTAAAGTGTTCTGATTGTCAGAAGTCGTGGCAGATTTGAGCTTGGCACGAGCAAAAATATTTGAGGCCATCTCTCTCCCCTCGTCGATCTGACTTGGGTTAACATATGCATCTCTATTGGAGACACTGGCCTGCCTCTGGATTCTTACTGGAAGATCATAAACCGATGTACGAACTAGGTCTCTTCCCTTGTCCATCTGAGCTGGGTTCGGACGACCAACTCTAAGACTCTGGATTTCATTGGACTGTCTCTGGATTCTAGAAAGGCAATTACAATCACAGGCAGCCGTAAATATATTCCCTGCTGCTTCTAGTGGATTACGCCCTAGAGAAGCCAGCAAGTTGGGCCTTGGTCCAATCCAGGCGTGCTGCCCACTGTATTCTCGTGTCGATGATGAGGAGAGGATTCCGATTCGATCGTGAGAAGGTGCAGATGCTTGAGGAAGGTCTCTGTAACATGTTGATCCACTCGGAGCCAGATCCTCATCGGAATTGGATAACAAACGTAGGTCCTCTCCCCACTTCATCGTAGGAATCTGAGATCCGGGTACAAGCGGGCCAAGGAAACTTGGCTTCTTTCCCTTGCGCCCCTTTTTATGATGATTATTCGGGTGGGCTTCGAGCTTTGAGAGAAAGTTGATTGCTTCTGGGGGGTGATCTTGATTTGTTCGATGAAGATCTGTGAGTGGTGATACTGCGACGGTCAAGCCATCCGCCTGAGCGTGACCTGGTCAAAAATTCAAGCAGTGACATTTATAACGGAATTTTACAGGGCATCCAAGATGGGAAGGAAAACAGAGTAGGTATCTCACCATCCCAAAGCGAAGCAAATTCCCTGGTGTCTTCATCAACGGCTATGCAGGCAATCATCAATCCGAAATAGACCAGATGATGGATCTCAACCCTCATGCTTTCGTTAGCTGCAGTATATTGTGGGTGAGAAAAGCTGAAGGATGCTGTCAACTTTGTTGTGTTTTGTTTGACTACCACAACCTCCACCAGCTTTTTGTCGAGAAACACTTTCCGTCGGATTTAAACTCTGCCAGTCTTGAAATTGCCTTTGGGCAAGAGAGCTGAGTCTTTTTTTTTGTAGGGGATTAACAATCTTATAATTAAGGCCAACCTCCTATCATGATTGATCAACCTGTACATTCTTCATCGCACGTCTTGCCGATATTAGGGGGGTTGATGCACTGCTGATTTCGTAACCAGCGGCCGCACCTTGGCAAAATTGAACCTCGCTTATTCCGCGGAAAGTCTCAAAGCTTGCTGAGCAGCTCCCCTGTAAAAGCAGTTTTATGTGTCTCCTATTGTTTTTTGCCTTCAGCAGAACTTTCACTCACATGTTTCAGAATTCTAGTCTGCTAACATCCTCTTCTTCCTCCAAACCCCTCCATTACAAATACTTAGGCCGTGTTTGCCAGCCATATATGGCGAGCACACCTGATGAAGTTTTGGTGGAATTCACAGGATGTCATACAAAAATTAGGGCCTGTACCATGGGCCTCAATTTTGAGAAATTCCAACTTTTTTTGCCCTGTACACAAAAATTGAAAACTAACGGAGGGTTCAAATGTTGAAATTCTTCACATTTGGGCTTAAGCCTACATTTTGGCCAGGCTCAGTTTTTGTCCCAAGAAATTTTGAGGCAAATAAATTTGGAAAATTTCAATTTTCATGCCCTGTGGTACAGGCCCTTAGACTATTGCACTGGTGATATATTGCTTACACACACGGCCTTAACTCCCTTTCAATTTTATATTTTCAATCACATTGTGTGATGTATTAATGGAGGACTTCCTGTCAAATTTGAATAAATCTTAAATTTCAGATTTTGCAGGGAAATCTGGAATCTGGAACTCTGGATCACTTTGGGGATCTTCAGAGACCTAGATTGCCCTGCAAAATCTGAAATCTGTTGGCTCAGATCTGACTTTCCAGATCAATAGGAAGTCCTCCATTTTTCATTATCTTCCATTTGTTCAAATTTGAAATCTATGCATGCATGAATGCATAAATCATAACTTGATAAAAGTTTCAATGGCTGGGAAAGCCAAAGATTCCATAGCAGATTGGTCAGATTCCTTGCAAACAAGAGGACCCAGGAAACCCCTGATAAATGGGGGTAACAACAATGTCAGAATTTTGCCAAAGTTCATACATTGGGGGGCACTGGGGAATGGTTTTTTTTGGCTGGTTCATAATTTTTCATGCATATGATTGAGGTAAAATCCAACCAGGGATCCCAATAAAACCAATTCTAAGCGGAGATTTGTGGTTTTTAGCCAATTTATTATTTACCTGAATTTCATTGGGAATTCATACATTTATGTGATGCTTCATGTGTAACCTTTTGGGTTTCACAGCCCATTCATACCATTTTTGTGCCCACCATTTTGCAAAAAAATGCCAGAATTCACCAGGAAAAAAAAATAGTCACTTGATGGCAAGTGACATGATGCAGCTTTGGTTTCTGCTCCAGAGCTACTCCAGCGCTGCTCCAAGTCTGCTCCACCAGCACTTGTAGAGCTTGCAGGACTGCACCAGAGCACTCAATGTGGCACAGTCAGCTGATCCTAATTTTTTCCCAGGAACAGCTGAGCAGTAGGCATTGACTGAGCCTGGGCCAAAGCTGAGCATTGGCTGAGCCTGGCCCACAGCTGAGCATTGGATATTCCAAGCCTGAAAAAAATCCAAGTGTCAGCTGGACCAAGAATATTCCAAATCTGAGCATCAGCTTAGCCAACAATGGTCCAAAGCTGAGCATCATCTTGGAAAAGGCTTGTGCAGAGCTTAGGATCAGCTGGGACAATACTGTTCCAAATATTAGCACCAGCTGGGCCAAAACTTTTCAAAAGCTGAGCATCAGCTGAGCCAATGCTGGTACAAAGCTGAGCATTGGCTGAGCCAAGGCTGTTCTAAAGCTGAGTATCAGATGTTTTGAGACTATTCAAAAGATTAATATCACCTGAGCCAAGGCTGTTCCGCAGCTGAGCATCAGCTGAGCCATTAAGGCTGGTCCACAGCTGAGCATTGTCTTAGCCAAGTTTGGTCCACAGCTGAGCATCAGCTGAGCCAAGGCTGGTCCACAGATGAGCATAAGCTGTTACATGAGTGGTCAGACTCAGAATCTGAGCATTGGCTGGGCCAAGATTTATCCAAAGCTGAAAATCAGCTGAGCCAATACTGGTCCAAAGCTGAGCATTGGCTGGGCCAATGATAGTCCTAATCTGAGTCTAAGCTGAGCCATGACTGGAATAAAGCTGAAAATAAGCTGGGCCAGGACTGGTTCTGATCTGGGCAACAAAGCTGAGCATGAGCTGGGCACCAAAGCTGAGCATAAGCTGGGAGCTAAAGCTGAGTATCAGCTGACCAGAAATGGGGATCAGTGGTGCCCAGCAAAAACTGAGGATCTCCTGTGGAAATTCTTAAACTGGTTAGATGGTGGGTAGATGGTGGGTAGATGATGGGTAGATGGTGGGTAGATGATGGGTAGATGGTGGGTAGATGATGGGTAGATGGTGGGTAGATGATGGGTAGATGGTGGGTAGATGGTGGGTAGCCCGCTGGAGCTGGCATGATGTCACTTTTCATCAAGTGACTATTTTTTTTTCCTGGTGATTCATAAATTTTCATGCCACCATGACCCATTTATCAGGGGTTTCCTGAGTCCTCAAGCAAGTTTTATGAATTTATGGTTTACACATTTGTGCATGCATAAATTTCAACTTTGAAAATCATACATGTCACATTAGCCCTATTTGGGTGAGATCTCAAGAGAAATTTACAAACAATTTAAAGCACATCTTATAGTGTTTATCAACAAAATTTTAAACTATCTTTTGTTGAACAGTCACTGTCCATTGAAGCTTTGTCAACACAAGCTTTGACAAAGGCTTCACCAGGGGAGAAAGTGTGGCACTCTCCAGAGAGTGCCAGACTGTAACTTCCTTTAGTAACCCTGGCAGGTATCAAGCATGTAAACATGTGTGACACATATGCAGCCTAAGCTTGTGTCAATGGGAATGTTATGTTCACCTCAGGCTGATCTCACCTTTATCCTAACCTCATGGCAAAGTTCATATCTTCACCTGAAGTTGAACCAATGATCAACTCCAGCTTGACTAAATTTCACCAATTTCAATGGTTGTTCCAGCTGAGGATCCTGAAAGCCATGTTTCCATCATAAAAGGTAAATCTTGGTCAGCTTCACTGTGACCAGGAAAGCTCTAATAATCAAGCCACAAGGGGACCTCAAGTTGTATGCATCTCCTGGTTATCATTTCAGGGTGGTGCAATCCAACTTCTTTTTCAGATAGAACTGAAGTGGGAAGAGGTGGAAGACACCAGAATCATCTCTTAACTGCCTGGCATGTTGCAACAATTGTGTCCAGGCCAAACGTTGTTCATATGTGATGTAATTAGCATCATTTTTTCAAATCACCCAACCACTAGAAACACATGATCCCCTGGGCTCCAAAGTTTAACAGTCAATCATCACCAGACCTGAGTAGTGGCTACCTTATCCAGGATTTTCCCTTAATTTATAAAGTGCGTGAACAAGTGTGGTCCAGTGAATCACTATTGTTACCAACCTTCATTCAACAGTGTTTTGATGGCAAGGTTGTACTGGCCATTTGAGGGAGTGTGTCTCCTCAATGGCCAGCACAAACCTGATATCAAGCAGAATATGCACTCTGCTTAATTGCAGAGTTTTACCAGCCATTGAAGGGTGTGCGTACTCTCTTCAATAGCTGCTACAGCCCAGTCATTGAAGGAAGTGTGAATTTCTCCTCATGACTGGTGCAGAGCGCTGGTCAATGGGAGGCAACATTCTTATGATGGCTGATTTGTACCTGTTGAATTTCAGTCTTGTTTCCACTCATGCCTAAAAATCCTTACACTTTATACTCCCTCCATTCCACCCTTTTTATCCTCCTCTATAGGCATGTTTTCAGATCAAAGATATCCAACACTTACGATTCCCCATCCATTTGGTCTGTCTCTTATTATGTTCATGTATGCTTTCTTATCTTGTAGACCTTGATCCCTGATTAGATTAGATTTTCAGCTTTCCATCTTATTGCTTATCCGCTTGTGTACGCACTCTCTTCTGGGGATATTGATGTACCTTTTGACATGTCACAATGAGTTCAAGAAGTTTCAAATTCATTATCATTTTATTCATTATTATTCTCAACCACAGATTGATGCTTGTACATAGTCTACTTACAGTTGGCCCTGTACAAGAAATCAATCTTCATTGGTTCTCTCCTTCTTTTTCCGTACTCCATCTGAGCCACATCCAGCAAGATCACCATCCTTGCTGCCCTTTTCTCAAGCCTCTGGCTCATCTCTTGTCATTACTTATATGAGCTCTATGGCCAGAAGCCCAACAGTACCAGTCATTGAAGGGATTGTCAACTCCTCTTGATGGCAGGTACAACTGAGCCATGAATTTCACCCTCACATTTGGTCAAACTTCAGGGTGGAAATGGTTGAAGTCATCCATGAAGAAGAAGCCAGCTTAAAGTGCTAAACAAGCCAAGAAGAAACCCAAAATTCCAAAAGAAAGTCAAATTCCTTGGTCCAAAGTTATTGAAATCTCACTGAACCCGCTGCCCAGAGAGAAATGAAGAAATATTCTTCACATTGCCGCATTCCAAAGATTGCCCTGATGGATCTTGCAGTTATCAATAACTCAGGAGGTACATATTTACATAAATACTTACACCTGTAGTATGTATGGACATAAATAATCTAGTCTCTAAATAAATAATAAATAGCCTATAAGTCCATATTACACATCTGTAACCACATACTATGGTCTTAAAACCAGGTGTTCCAAATTTTGCATCTGAAAAAATGGAACTTTTTTTTGAGGCATTGCACGGACTTCAAAGTTATATTTTTGAATTCTCCTACTTCTGTAGGGCTCCAAAATTCATAGTTTACTTGTGACTAGAGGCCAAGGCGGCTTCGCCGCTGCAAACCGCAGCACAGCAAGAGGCCACCAAGCTCAAATTCAAACTTGAAAATTTTTCCATAGTATTTCTCCCACTTTTCAGTGGAGGAAAACCTTTCAACAAAGCAATTCTACCAGGTATGTACAGGTTCCTATGAATTTTTTTCAGCCAGAGGTCTGGTGGAAAAGCTTTGGCACCACCCTAAACACTTGATAGGGCACTGTACAACCATTGCATGATTTTGCAGAACAGCCTGGGGGAACTTGACAAAGACCCATAAGTTTGAGAAAATCAAACTTTGCTTTCTTCTTATTTGAAGTATGGATCACAAATAAGTCAGTTCAAAAGATTCAAGGGGACTCATTCAACATTCACCACAGCTCGACACATCTGAGAAAACTCAAAAAAAGAAAAATAACACCCAATCAGGACAGGCCTCATTTTGATTTTTCTTCTTCCCTCAGGATGCATGACATTGCAGAAAAGAAAAAAACAACTAATCTCCAGCATCAGAAAAAATAAACTAAAATTGGCAGGTCAAAGGAGTCACAAATAACAAAATGTGGGGGAAGTGGGGGGGAGGGGAAAAGAAAGGCAGAATTCACTAACCAGAGCATCAGTGCAGTTCAAAACATAGCTAAGCTGCAATCAAATATATAGGTTGGTTGGCTGAGACAAATTAGCCACTGAGTTTAGAGAAGAACACAATGTTGTGCCCTTTTGTCCAACCTGAGCCAGGTCAGTTGCCCAACCACACAAGAGCAATGGTTTGATTGAGTCATGCAACCTCTTTGAGCATCCCAAGCATCCCAGTGGTGCAGCCAAATGAATTCAGTGAGGCTGGACTTGAAGGAATGTGAGCTGTAGGATGGGAACAACTTCAAGCTTTGGTGAAAGGGTGTTGATTTCAGTACACATGTGTAAATTTTTGTCCCAAAGAAAGTGCTGCGTCCAACATCCTTGCTTCAATTTCTTGGATGCTGATGCCAAGCTGTTAATCAAATCACTTCAGGCGTCGGGGCTGGTCCCCAGCAAAGACAGTCTTGGGCTCAACAGGCCGGAGTTCCTGTGCTTTTGGTGGAGATGATGACCTTAATGGACAAGGTCACATGTGTGTAGTGCAGCTCACGAATGATGTGGCAGGCGTTGACAACCAGCCTTGTCTTGGAATGGTCGATGAAGTACTTGACTGCTTTTGGCCTGAAGGCTTTGGGGAGTGAGATGATGACAAGAAAAGGTTGCTCAAAAGCGTCAAAAATCTAGCTTCTCATGGACAACGCAATGCATGAAGTTGGCCTTCTCACTCATCTCCTAAGATGTGTGTTGATTGCTGAGGTACCTTCATAGCTGGACTTATCCTGGTACATGGGCTTGTTGTCACCAGAAATGGAATTGTCTTGTTAATAGTAAACAAGTCTTGAAAAAAAGGAATCACCTCAAGAGTGAGAGTCTCTTCAGGCAAAAAGTGAAGGATCCTTTTTGAACAAAGGGGTGGACTCAACATAGATCACAGATCTTCCCGACCTTGCTTCCAGTTATGCCCAAGCTCAACAATTCTGCCAGAAGAGCCTTGCAGTTCTTGATCACCGCTTGCACTTAATCTACAAAGCTAGGCGTGCTTAATGTACAAAGCTCGGCTTAGCCACCACTATGGCCGCAATTTTGTGATTTTGTGGCCCGCCCTGGCAGCCCGCAAACACCTCCTTCTAGATTCAATCCTTGATTGTTTCATTTTTATCCTTTCAGAAACATATCATTCTTGACTGTGGTCATTGTGAAATTTTGTGTTTGTCTTTATCACCACATCATACTCCTCAAAGGGGTTGGTTTCCACTGGTTTGCCTATCAGTCCTGAGATATGGGCCATCTAGATTGTCAAACATCAAAATTTAACAAAACAAAACTGTCATATCAAGGGGTGGAACGTGCTAGACTGAAATCAATCATCAAGAAAACACTCTTGCAAAAGTGTTGTCAATTTCAGTTGCACAGGATGAACTCATTATGTTGGGTATACCGCATAAAGATGTCACTTGATACCCGGGTACCCACCACAGGTGTGGGTACCTCCCCAAAAAACCACTAATTCTCAGCACCCGCACTGCCCGCACCCGCACCCCTCTGAGGAGCAAGAAGCAGGTACCCACGGGTGTGGAGAATTTTTGCGGCTAAGTAAGCAAGGAAGCCTTCTTGGCCAGTTGGTGTACAGCAGATATGTGAAAGCTTGCGGTTGCGGCCCCTGGGTTGGGACCCCCCAACTTGACTTTAGCCACCAGAAGAATACAGCTCCTGCATTCTTCTGCAGCACCTCTCTCCTCTCCCCATGGCCCCCACCCCCGAATCTGGCCGGCTGGATATTTTTTTTTCCCAGCCCACCCACCCAGAATCCGGTGTGGAACTACTCAATGGGGAGAATAGAGCTTGGAAGGGAAATGGATAGCAACACTAGTACTAATGTAAGCTATGCAAGGATGCTGATGAGGCTTCCTTCCTGACTAATGCTGAGGGGATGAGATTAACACTAAGAAAAAGAAAGAAAAGGTGTGGCTGATTTCTACTTGATCTTAGGAGCTAGTACTATGAGCTGACTACTGACTACTGAGGATGAAAGGGTTGGGGCAATGGTTGAAAGGGGCAAAGCAATGGCAATGATTCAATAGCAATGGGTTGATGAGAATGGGCACTATAATTTCTGTATCTAAAATTCTCTATAAATTCTGCATAAGGTACAAGTGAGAGGGGAAGGACAGTTCTTATATGAAAGGAAAATGAGCACAGACAATGAGGAATTCTGGCTATGGGAGTGAAGGTTGTACAAATGGGGAAAAGGTTCTGGCTATGGGAATAAAAGATTGTACAAATGGGGAAGGTGATGTGAACATAGTAACAACTTGTAATGATGAGCACTACTGAAAGAGGTAAGCACAGATCCAATGATGTAATGTGTACAATAGGCATAGTACATAATGAGTAAAGTATGTAAAGAGTTTAGTATGTGAGAAAATATCTGTGAAAAGAATGTGATGTAATGATTCAACTAAGTTACTAATGAAATGAGTATTGTAACTAATGAAGACTGTAAGGTTTCTGTAAGTCTTATATCCTCTATAACTATTGATCCATTGAAGATAAGGGGGTACTATGTATGAGTGACTATAGGTGAAATTTGGCGTAGAATCTGAATATGCAATAGTAATGAGGTATTTGTGAAGGGTTATGGGGAAATGGGCAATGTAATGATGAATATATGTAAAGGAAAGCAATAAAATACTACTTATGGTTTGGAATGGAGCACCACACCGGCCGGCACCCTTCCGCACTACCCACACCAACCAACACCCACCCAACCGGCTGCCCAGCAAAAAAATATATCAAAAAACCCCTCTGACGGCATCGGTGAGTCTTCATTCCTCTCTCCCTTCCATGTCCCCCATCTGCTCTTCTGACTAACGGCCTGCCCCCGCCAGATTTGTCCTTGTCCGCAGAATGCAAGCCTGTCAGATCCCCCCGCTGCCGTTTCCGAACGCCCCAACTGGTTCACAAGAATCCTATTTAGAGCCATTGTTGGTTGATCCCGGAGACTCTCGGTCGTACATCCTTTTGAACAAAATCACAAGACCCCGTTGAGTCTCAGTCACAGGCCCACAACCTTCCCCCCCAATCCCCAAATCTCAGTACCAACCTAGAACCTCGGCCCACCCAAGAACCTCCACAAACGGTGATTCTGGAGCTTGCCGTGTTTGCACCTTCAATGACACATCAGCTAGCCATTGTCCAGAAGGGAAAAGCCCCGCCTTCGACCCCAGAATACTCAAAGTTAGGTACTGACGGGCGTGTTACTTGGTCTGTATGCCTAACCGGACACTCCTTTGTCAGCTTCAAGGAGGGGTTCATCGCGCGGGTCTCCCAAAAGCGCGACTATGTGGGTGTCCGCCTCAAGAAGCTTGACGCCGAGGGAAACATCATCCAGTGGAGGTGTATCATTGTAAACAACCGTAGCTACGGGGTCAAGGCCAATGTGGCGGTATCAAACAAGGACAAATTCCGGGTGTTTGTCCAAGAGGTGATACGGAACCCTGCAAACAAGGTCAGGGTGAGAGTCACAATGGAGGATCCAGCTGTGAAGGAGAAGAACGCCGCTGCGGTATGTCCCACATCCTCCATTTTGGCCTTGTTCTAATGTCCTGTTCTGACCATATCTCTGTCATCCCCTATCCAGGTCCGAGCTCAGGATGAGAATCTTGCCCTACTACACGCCCTCAAAGGGACTCGCCTAGCATTGCAAAGGAAGGCGTCTTGGGCCGTCATGAATGTAGGTTCATTTGACCATTCTGCCCATGTTAACTCTTGCTGAGTATTTCCCCCCGCGCAGCCCAAGACCGACATCAACTCTGCGGCGATCATTCAAAAGGTACAGCTGCTGACCGCCCACATCAACGCCAAATACGGGGGAAACAGCAAGCATATGGTCATCCAAGACCCCCAGAATCCAACGGCTGCAGGAATTGAGATTTACTCAAGCAACTTATGGCTTTGGGCTTGGGCCCTCATCCATCAAGCGCCAAATGTTGACATGGACACCCTGCCAACCACCAAGGATTTCCCAAGTGTACCAGGTTGAGTTTACACCGTCGACGAGCTGGCCAATCAGAGGCGCAAGGGTGCCCCAAAAGGCAACACATGCCCTTCAGGCCCCAAAGTAACCCCTGCGGCACCTCCAGCAGCAACACCTGCGGCAGTGCCATTGGCCCCTAAATTCACCCCGGCGCGAGTCACCCCATTGGGCCAAGTCCGGCCCCCACGTGTGATACCCGAGAGTCTACCACCTAGTCCCAACGACTCACCTGCAGCTCAACCAGCCCAACCTCTTACTGAGTCGGTCACTTATTGGGGTGAACCTTACTCAGGCCCCATGGTTCCAATCTCTCAACCTCATAACGGCGTAGTGGGCATTCTAATTGCTTCTCCCCCTCCTGTTGGCGCGCAGGACCAACTACCACCCAATAACGCTGCGCCTCATGGTTCCCCCCTGGCCTCTAAGGTCCCGTCCTCCGGCTTCAACTTTATGTCCCCGGAAGACGATCTGCCCAGCCTCCCAAACAATCCGCGGGAACTGTCTGACAGCCCTGAGCCAGACCCCAGCACAAGCAAGCAAGCAAATTCGGACCGCTTGGCCTTGGTCCCCGTGTCCAAGAATCCCAAGCATGTGGCCCCCAGTTTGACTAGTGACATTGAGTATGTCTCAGGTGGGAACTGCACGCTCTCAATTGAATGATCCCCGGTGCGCAAGCTACCACGCAGTCCAGCGACCAATGGGGTGGCCCACACTCTCAGCCGTCTCAAGTTCAACCCTTGTCAATCATCGCCTCGCGGTAAAGCCCCGGCCAGTTGCCAACCCGCAAGGCACCCGGGTCTGGTGCTTCCTTGTCGGTCAACCCTAAACACCCTAAATCCACAAGCACAGACCCCCTCAATGGCTGGATCTCCGATAGCAGTCCCCCTAGGCAATATCATACCCGTCACCCGGTTAATCTCAACTTGGCCGGGCGGGCCCTCACAATTGAAGAATTTTTGGATCACTGCAACTTCAGCCGACAGAACCCAACACCTCGGGGTTTAATCAACATCTCCCAAGTCAGTCACTGGAGCTTCTTTGCGCAGAACAACCTGGAAAAGTTGGTCACCGACATGAACTATCCAATACCAATTGCAAGGCAACTGTTGGCCGGCGCTCAAAGCCTCATCCCAACGCATTATGATGCTTAGCCAGCCAAGCGTACGTGGATACGGAAATCTGCCCTGTTAAGATGATGTTATAATTTCTATGTGATAAATATGTAATTCTGTAAGACTGTTGAGCGAGGCTACCAGTCTTTGCTATATGATGATTTGTATATACAGTGATGATAATGTGATGATAAGATATTGTGTGATGAAAGAGATGTTGAAATTACAACTGGGCCGAATGGGCCTATTTATACTAATGCCCACCACTGGTGGGTGTGAATTAACCCGGTGGGTCCTCCCCTCCTATCAAAGCATTTGAGCACGCTTGCTTTCTCAGTGCGTTTCACTTGCTTCACTCTGTACTTACCAAGAGTCACTCGCCTTCTCTTGACGATTGTGCGCTCAGCAATCAGTGCTTTTCTTTTCCTTGCATTCATTCTGAATGCTACTTTGACATTCTCGGCTAACACTTGCGCATTCGCATCTATGAGCGCAGCGA
This sequence comes from Puccinia triticina, assembly GCF_026914185.1. NCBI lineage: Eukaryota > Fungi > Basidiomycota > Pucciniomycetes > Pucciniales > Pucciniaceae > Puccinia > Puccinia triticina. The sequence goes on along the minus strand of NC_070559.1, from coordinate 8,430,962 downwards.
GCTCCTGACTTGACCATTTAGCCTGCTTGGCTGCTTTTTGTCTGCTGTGTTGCTCTCGACGGTACCTTAGTGCCACCCGCACATGCTGAGCATGTTCGGTGGCCTGTAGTTCGGGTAGACGGGGATCGTCTATCTCTAGTTCGGTAGATCGAATGCGTGACGGTTCCTGTGACATGTCGTGTGTGACACTTGCTGATGATTGGGTCGAAAGCACACACAAACTGGCTGAGGCCCGTTGTTCAACATGCCCAGCATCCCAGGTTTTTTTTGCGGGCAATAGCCCTTTTTTTCCTGCCGATGAGACCCCATGCAGCCCCATCCACAATTTTCCATTTCTTATCTCTCTCTATTGCCTGTTATTTATGACTCAGCCAGACTTGTGTCCAAAGTAAATATATCAGTTATGTTCTGAATAATGACCAGCAGGATCTGGCCCAACGAGTCCCAAAGATCAAAAAACCAATACCCTTGGCCCACCAAAGCCCTCTAAATTCCAAGTGGGACCATAAATCTTCTAAGTCTCAAGGCCAAGGAGTGTCCTTGTGAAAGACTAAGACCGAGCTGCCCTCAGCGAAGCCCCTTAGATGGCAAAGCCACAAATTTTGGCCAATTCCATGAGATGGACCATCAAGGCTCAAATTTTGGCTAATTTCTTAAAATTTGCTAAGTCCTTGAGGCCCTTGGCCCACAAAGGGCAAACAATTTGGAGAGTCAAAATGTGCTCCTGTACATTTTACAGCACAAGCAAGCCTTTGGAGAATTGTACAGCACAAGCACCTCAAGCTGCATGTTCTCACTGTTCTTTTGCAACTGATCACTAGACCACACAAGGATTTATGTGCGGATCAGGAAATATAATTCATTGCAAAATTATCAACTACAATTTGCCAGATTACAGTCTGTACCCACTCCCCCTGAAGAGACCCCTCATCAAGTTTGGGGTCACAAGCTTTGGGAGGTAAGCCTTGATTATGTCGGCATCAAGTTCAGTACCGGTGAGCATCCGGTTTTGTTTGAGGCCGGACTTGAGGTTTGCAAAAACCTTCTCAATAGGATTCATGTCGGGGGAGTAGGGTGGCAGATAGATAAGGAGTACCTGGTTCTCAGCAAAAATGTCGGCAATCCGCCCACGGTGATGGATAGCCGCATTGTCTATGATCAGAACACCGTTCCGCCCAGGGAACGGGTTCATGACAGGCATCTGAATCCCCCCCAAAAAGCGCAAATACTTGTGACATTAGTGTGAAGCCGTAGGGTGTGTGACAAGCCTGCCTGACTCACAAGTAAATCCTCCAAGAAGTATTCAATGTTGAGGCGGCACATCAAACCTTCTTGGGCCATCATCAATAGCATGCCATCAAGGGACACCGCCGGCAAAACGGTAACCCGTGTTGCATCGTGTGCTCAATGAATGCGCTTCGTGCGACGGCCCCGGGTGCCTCAAGCACAATTGTGGGAGTGGGTGCCCAGAGAGACACCACATTTGTCTATGTGGGAAGCAGATTGCATGGTCAGCAAAGGTACAGGACCCAAATTCAATGAGAATCAAGGCATCAAGGCCAAATGGGAGACAAACCAATAAAAACAAAGTAGTTAGACGGGTATGGGCCAACCTGGTTAATTTACCAAGCGCGTTTCTCTGGGCATTGTGCCGGGTGGACGGTGCGCGCAACCTTCTTTGTCATATTGAGGCGGTCCCTCAATTCATCCGAGATAGTGGAAATCGGGTGCCGCTCACCTGTCATTATCTCGAGGTGTGACTGGATTTCGTCCAAGTAGAGGGTGGGCTCCAGTTCAAGCACAGCCAGAATGAACTCTTGTTCTTCTGTGGAGAAAAATAAGGGTCGGCCTTGATCCCCGTAAAAAGCTGGGTCGCACACAACGTCTTGAGTTGTTCGCCAGAGCCAATTCAATTGCGCCAGCGAGTCTTGAGAGACCTTCTGGTCGATTGTGTTGTTGATCTCATTGAGGGATAGCCCGTGGATGCTGAGCTTGAAAATGATGAGTTTCACATCGCGGGCGTACTTTATGAAAACCATGATTGACTGTACAAATGGCAAAGGCAGAGGCATTTGTTTAGTATAGTGGCCGGCAAATGATCACAAAAACACCCGAAAAACTTACCAATCGGCGGGTTGCGGGTAATCTGGTATTGAACGTTGGCAGGCAGGTGGATTGGCTGGTGGACATTGGCAGAGTGGTGCCGTCAGTTTGATGGGGGACATGGAAGGGAGAGAGGAATGAAGACTCACCAATGCCGTTGGAGGGGTTTTTTGATGGGGAGCCGGTTGGGTGGGTAGTGCGGAAGGGTGCTGGCCGGATTCTGGGTGGGTGGGCTGGGCGAAAAAAAAATTCCTGCCGGCCGGATTCGGGGGTGGGGGCCATGGGGAGAGGAGAGAGGTGCTGCAGAAGAATACAGGAGCTGTATTCTTCTGGTGGCTGAAGTCAAGTTGGGGGGTCCCAACCCAGGGGCCGCGACCGCAAGCTTTCACGTACACCACCGGGCCTGTTTCTGACATCCCAGACCGTTGTTGCAACGGTCTGGTTCAGCAGACATGTTCCCAACGGGCCTGCATCATCTATGTCAAGCGACCCGTCGAGCATGCGGAGGTCTGACCGCTGCAACAACGGATGGAAATAATCCGTTGTGCAGACAAGTTTTCAACGCAAAGACAACATTTGGTGTCTTGATGAAGACTCTGATCCCAGGAATCGAACCCAGGACCTTCCTGGGGACCTACATAGGTTGCAATTCCGGGTGTACTCTCCAACCAATTGTGCATGGTGCTTGCTGATTGCACCATGCCCTGTGCCCTCGCAATCAGAGATTCCCCTGCGGGGACCAGCAAACCACCATGCCTTGGTTCTGAGGAGTGGCACCCCCTTTTGCACGCTCAGACGCCCCGCCCAACCGATTGCAAACAGTGGTCCCACCAATAAACCAACAGTCTGGTGGGCCCAACGTTCATCAGAATGACATGAGTGCCGTGTTTTAACGGAAGCCGCTGCAGGCGGCGCCTCCAAAGGCAAACCGGTGGGAGAACATTGTCCCATTGGTGAATTGCGCCCATGGTGTATACACCACAGGTGAAGTTCTTCAAAATGACTTCGGTTGGTAACCAAAACCATTTTGAGGTGTCTGCCTGCAAGGGGGGACCGCCGTCAGACCGCCGGCGTTTCCACTGGAATCTTCCTGGAATTCTACTGGAGGGCAATCCAAAAATACCACGGATTGCCAACACCGTTCCAAATTTCTTTCAAACGTTTTTTGGAATGGTTCTGGGCTGTGGCGGGGTGTTATTGGCTCAAAATGGGGACCAAACAAATCACCCAGCCAAAAGGGAGGATTGAACCAGCAACGTGTTGCTGATCTACCTCCACAGGAGCCCCTTGACCACTATGCTAGACAATTCCATGCAGGGCAAAGTTTGATTTTTGTTTATGACCCTGCATCTGCAAGGCTTGATCACTCACATACAGAAATTTTCCGGCAAAAATACCGGAAAAATACCAGAAACAGATCCCAGTCTGTATTTCCTGGAATGAAGTCAAAAACTTTTTTGACTTTGTTCCGATGCAAACCTTTTTTTTTGGGTTTGGTTTTAACCCAAATTGCATTTGGAATGATTCCGGTCCTTTGACCATACCGGAAGCATTCCAATTGGTTTTTGGTCCTTCGACCATACCAGAATGATTCCGAGTGGTTTTTGGTTTTTTGTGCCATCCAGTAAATTTACTGGATGGAAAATTTAAAACCTCACCCGTGGTGTACCAGCCAGCCAAGAGGAAGCCCTTTCGGGAGCTGGCGTGAAGCCCTCTTGGCGAGCTGGTGTATGTATACCAGCCAGCCAAGAGGAAGCCCTCTCGGCGAGCTGGTGTATCATACCAGCCCGTCAAGAGGAATCCCTCTTGGCGACAAGCTGGTGTATGTGTAGTATACCCACTTGCCAAGAAGGATCCATCTTGGCGAGTTGGTATATGTATACCAGCTCACCGAGTGGAATCCCTCTTGGCAAGGGGTTGTTTGTATACCGCTCGCCATGAGGGATTCCACTTGGCGAGGGAGACGGGTAGTGGGGGGGTAGCAGCTCATCAGGCCAGACACCCGCACCCGCCGGCGGGTACCTGCTAGCCGCCAACAGGTGCCCGCCCACAGACACAAGGTATCCGCAAAGAGGTACCTGATGACATCTCTAATGCCGCTTGGTGGTACTATTGCCGTGGCGTTGGTTGTGAACCAATGAGGCGAGGGGACACTTCAAGGATAATTAAATTTCCCAAAAGAATTACTCAAAGTTTGAGGTTGGGAAAATCATTGAAAAAAAATCACTCTGTACTGAAAAAAAATGCAAACTGAGCGTGCTCAGCCAAAAAAATAAAAATGTGTCAGACTGAGTAAAAAACAATGGGGCACATTTTTGGGGTGATTTGTTGGACAAGCCTGCACAAGGCCCGCATGGGCCCCTAACAGGCCCATTGGGCCCATTGAAAAAGTAGTATTTGTTTGGAATTCCGATGCTCTGCTAAAATGTGAAATGGGTCAAACTGAATAAAAACCATGAGGGTACATTTTTGGGGAGATTTTTTGGATGGGCCTGGATGAGGCCCACATGGCCCCCACAAAGCCCACTGGGCCCATTGAAAGAGTAGCCTTGGTCAAGAATGCCTATGCTAAGCTAAGAAACAAAAATGTGTCAACCTGAGTAAAAAACATGGGGCCACACTTTTGGGGAGGGCTTCTTGACAGACCTGCATCAGGCCTGTCAGGGCCCACCCAAAGCTGGTTTGGCCAATCCAGAAGTAGTCTTGGTTAAGAATGCCCATATGATGTTTCAGAACAGCACCAATTGACCACTAATCAACAGAAGATATTGAAGGGCTTCTGACAGCTGTATGACATTTGTGCAGTCACGGAATGTATGTCCAGGCCCTTTCCTTTTCCTTGGAACCCTGTTGGCCCGTAAGGGCCTGATGCAGGCCCGTCCAAAAAGCCTCCCCAACAATGTGCCCCTATGGTTTTTACTCAGTCTGACACATTTTATTTCTTAGCTGAGCATATGCTTTCTTAACCAAGGCTACTCTTTCAATGGGCCTACTGAGCTTGGTGGGGGCCATGCAGGCCATATTTAGGCCCGTCCAAAAAATCTCACCAAAAATTTACCCCCCATGTTTTTTATTCAGTTTGACCCATTTCACATTTTAGCAGAGCATCGGAATTCCAAACAAATACTACTTTTTCAATGGGCCCAATGGGCCTGTTAGGGGCCCATGCGGGCCTTGTGCAGGCCTGTCCAACAAATCACCCCAAAAATGTGCCCCATTGTTTTTTACTCAGTCTGACACATTTTTATTTTTTTGGCTGAGCACGCTCAGTTTGCATTTTTTTTCAGTACAGAGTGATTTTTTTTCAATAATTTTCCCAAACTCAAACTTTAAGTATTTTTTTTGGGAAATTTAATTATCCTTGTAGTGGGAAGTGTCCAAAGACAGACAAGTTTGATCCGGATAGGTCGCGTGGGAGCCCGTTGTTATTGACAGCGAGGCATGGGCGGTGGCGGTGGCCGCCGGTGACAAACAGGTATGTATTGCATCGGTTCAGAATTGGGTGGTGACCCAACGTCTATAAAAGGAGGGAGAAGGAGGTGTGTTTCCCCCCAGGGGATCAGGTTTTGTCCTACTCCCTCCCTGGAGCTGCCCTAATCACTTGATTAGGCCCTCCTTGAAATTCATTTTGACCCACCCTATTTTGTGTGTTGCTGCAGCACGGGATGGAGGGTGATTCCAAGGTGCTCTCCGGAGTGTTTGGGGAGTAAATTCAACAGTTTTTTGAGAAAAAGAAAAATAGGCCAAAACCATGATCTTGAGCTCCACGATTGTGTGGATTCAATAAACTTGGATACATGTCTGGTGACTTTGAACACATTATTCAAAGTTGTTTTTTTGCAGGCACAGGGTAGTTGAGAAGTTGTGGGGGGCACTGTAGTTGGTGTAAATTGAAATCTGTGGGTCTCACAGACCCAATGGGAAGTCCTCCATTCCGTGGCAGACATTATGGTGTTCAAAGTTGGAATTTATGCATGTATAAATTCATGAAAAAAATTGGCTGGGAAACCAAAGATTACATAAGCAGTCTCCTGCAAACAAAGCTTTATGAATTTATGATTTACACATTTATGCATGTATTGATTTCAACTTTGAACACCATAAATCAATTGGATGGGGTTGGTAATCAGATGCTTGCTGACTCCAAAAAATGCATGTTCAATCAATCAATTCCTGCCTGGCACACAGCACCACCCCCTTCATAGACTTTTTGCAGTATACAACTAGGGGGCTATGCAGGTTTATTCCTTTTGGTTGTTTTTAGTTGTGGGTATTCTTTTTAACTCTATCACTGCACATTACTGGTGCAGCAATTACACCAGTGAAAAGAAAGTAGTCACTTGATGGCAAGTGACATGATGCAGCTTTGGTTCCAACACTGCTCCAATGATGATCTTCCCCACCAGCACATCTAGGGCTCACATGACAGGTGTCAGGATCAAAGCACTCAATGTGAAAAAACCAGCTGATGCTCAGCTTTGGCCCTGGCCCAGCTGATGCTCAGCTTTTACCCTGGCTGAGCTGATGCTCAGTTTTTGCCCTGGACCAGCTGATGCTCAGCTTTGGCATAGGCCACCTGATGATCATCTTTGGCCCTTGCACAGCTGATGCTCAGCCTTGGAAGTGGCTCAGCTGATGCTCAGCTTTGGCCCTAGCCTAGCTGATTTTCAGCTCTGGTACTGTCCAAGCTGATCCCCATCTTTTTCCCTGGCCTGGCTCAGCTGATACTCAGCAAGCTGAGCATCAGCTGGCCAGCTGGCCCAGGACTGGGTCAAAGCTGAGCATCATCTGGGAAAGGACTAGGAAAAGGCTAAGCAAGGACTGGTAAAAATGTGAGCCCCCTCCTAGGGTGTCACACAAAAGTCACAAGATACTGAGTGGGACCCATATAGTCCCCGCTCCTCAGCCACCTACCTAGCTTGGTAGAGATCTTTCTCTCATTGCTAGGTATGTCTTTCATTATTCTCTCTTTCTTCTCTCTTTCTCTCTCAAAACCTTATTGTAGATACTGAGAGATCTTTCTCTCCTTGCTAGCTTGCTCCCCTTAGAAATACAAGATACTTGGGCCCTGAACTCTAGAGACAAGTCTCTGCGCCCCCCTTCGAGCCCTTTAGCAAAGAGTCCCAGTTGGACTCTTACAACAAAGCTGAGCATCAGCCGCGCCAGGACTAGTACATAGCTGAGCATCACCTGGGCAAGGACTGGTAAAAAGGTTTTATTCCAATTCTGAGAGTGAGCTGCGTGGAAAAGCTGAGTATGAGCTGGGCAAAAAAGCTAAGTATGAGCTGGGTACCAAAGCTGAGTATTAGCTGGACAGAACTGAGGATCAGTTGGTCTCATCAAAAACTGAACAGAAGTTCCTTGGTAAATTTGTTGAGTTGTCTGTTAGTCTGCTACCATGATGCATCACCACAGTATGGAGGGCTGTTGGATTGACCCATGAGCACTACCAACCAACCACCCAGCTGGCAGCCACAAGCGTCTGTAGCCTAGTTGGTAAAGACAGCACTCTAGTATGTGTCTCAGCTTAGCTGAGGTCGTGATTTCGACTCTCACCAGACACATCTTCATTTTACAGTCTCTACAGGTTATGAGCCCAGAGTTACCTGAGTGCTACTTGCTTACAATAGAGACTTGATGAATTTGTGAATGCTTACTTGTAAGACCACACAACCCCCTATAAGCCTACATCTAGATCACGGGTTCAATCCCTACGCTGATCATCTTTCCTGGGTCTCATTCCCACTCTCTCTTGGGTTCAATCCCCACTTCCAATCATGTAGCAAGGGGGGGTACTGTTGAGTTGTCAGGGTGGGTCTCTATTGTGGCCGCGCCCTGAATATAAACCTTAGTTATGATCTAAGGTTTCAGCTGATCTCAGCTGTCACGACGTCAGTCGGAGCTCGACTTGGCCGCAGCGCAAGGAGGAAAAGCCGCGCCTCCGTCTGGAGGGGCTGGTTGAGCGTATACAACCGAAGTCCAAGGGGCTCAAAGATTTGGTCCTGTCTAGGACAGGAAAGAGAGAAAAGGGAAAAGGCCCATCTTACCTAGTGGAACTGGGAGCTGGGTTGAGTGCGGAAAGGATGGAAAGAGAAAGAGATGGATCAAGTAAAACCCCAATCGTTGTGTTTGGCGTGCGTAGTCAAAGGCAACAATGGAAGCGGGTGTGGTAACTGATCTGGGGAGCTCTTCCTTGGGGACGAGCTCCTTGTACTTATACTCATGTCTTGCGTGGCCAACTTGTGGGTGGCTCGAAGATACTCAACATCCTGACGGTTCAGGGAATCTCATATCCTGGGAATCATTGTAGATGATTCCTCCGGGTAGACGGAAATGTGCTCATTCTTGCGCCAGCGTCGGCCCTGCTTGTGAGCCAAGGCGTTTCCTTGGGTGCTCCACTCGGAGAGGCGGGGTGAAGAGCCCGTAAGAGGCCCGTGACCCGTTAGCGAGGCTGCGCTTGGGCGCGGTGTGGAACTACTCTTTGGGGGAATAGAGCTTAGAGAGGGATGAGTGCGTGAAAAGCTGCCTCTCAGGTTGGGAGAGTAATATGGGACAAGAATAAGAGTATGGACTCTTAAAGAAAAGTGTGGCTGATGAAGTATTGAGAATAGTGCTTTCTAGACGAAATCAAGGGGGAAAATATACTGTAAAATATGTGGTAAAATAGGCTATGTAATTCTTATTCTGTGACCAGGGATGCAAAGTGACAATCTGATGGGGGACAAACAGAATGGGCCAAAAGGCTCTACATTTATAGTGAGGGGACAACAGGTGGTTCTGAGACGAAGAGAAAGATGGGAACAGGGTACAAAAAGCCTCCAACAAGGTGACAAGGCAACAAAACAACAAGGCATCTACTACATGGCTTGGGATGACATAAGAGGAAAACAATAACCATGGCGCATCAGCCGCCATGCATCTGAGAAAGAGTTACGCCTTGCTGGAATATAGAGGAGTTAATTCTAGTGAACACTCAGGGTCCTTCCTAATAGTCTGGCTCTGTTTGATGGTGGACTTTCTCCCACTTTGAACCTGATTGTGTACATATTTTATTACCCATTGTGGAGGGCCATCCATGAAAGTGAATACTGAGAAGTTGAGGCGCCTTGTAGAGATGATTCTAGGCTATTATGAAGTGTCTGTGGGCGTGGATTACAGGTACCAGAGTGATTTCTAGAGGGCGTTTGGCGGTGATTCCTTCCTGGTGAGTGTCTGAGTGATGTAATAAGGTTTTGATTAGGCTCACCACATCCACCCCCAAATTAGATGATGTCCCCATCATCCAACCTTGAGTGAGGTATGACGAAGAGAGGAGAAAAGAAAATAGGGCAAGGCAAAAGAAGACTGTGACGTGGCAAGTTTGATTGGTTTTTGTGCAGATTTTGTTTTTTGTATGTTTTGATTTTCCTTCTAGCGTAAAAAAATTGAGTTGAGTTTGAAGAATAGAAAAGCTATGAACAAGTGAGGCAGAAATAAGATTTGGTTGATTTATATTTCTTTAGTGAATTTTATGCTGTTTTTTCTTGTTTGATTTTATTGTAAATTTCCAGGAAATAATGTGATGACGAAGAGGTATATCTAGATGAAGAAATAAAGGAAAAATGTAAAAAGAATTTTTAGGGGAAATGGGTGGAGAAGCCACCCCCAAATTGGTGTGATCCTTGCGGCGTAGCTATCCTTAGTTTCGTCTCCAGAGCTGTTTATGTCATCCGCGCTAGAAGTTCCAGACCTCGGCGCTCCTCCTTTGTCGTTGCTCGCGCCTCCAATAGTAATCCGTCTGCTTTCGCGCCATCAAGAGCTCCAATAGCTTTATTAGCTCCCTCCCGACTCGTGAACACGACCAAAGCAAATAGCTCTATCCCAGATCCGACGTGTGGCGTAAAAGATTCCCTTATAGATCCGTGCTCTTTCAGCGCTTCTGTGATGTCTGCGGCGGAAGTTCCCGGCGCAATATTAAAGAGATAGATGGGCCAGAAATGTGCTAAGGAGGTTTCAGCCGACTGATTTGCAGGGACTTTAAAATGGTTACTCATTTCGAAGGAGTTGTATTGAGATGTTCACAAAAAAATGCTAATCCGAACAGGTTGGCGGGATGTAAGTGTGTCGTGGTAAGAAGGCTCTCGCGAGATGGAGGGAAAGAAACTGGGGTGTGCGCCGGTCGGTCAAACCCCTCAATCAACAAGCACCACGCGAATCGTCTCCGGTCTAGCTTCTAGATGGTATTGTGCGCCGCGTTGTTAGCAAGGCCACCTTTGAACTGAGGATGGCGCTACCGCTATCGCCTCAAGCATCATTTCCAGTCCCAGTTGTGCAAGCTATGCTTGTTGTTTTCGTTTTTGGACCGGCCTAGGCCGGAAACTTGTCTTGTACGTTTGTTGATTCGATTTTGGACCGGCCTAGGCCGGAAACTTGCTTTCTTTAATTTATACCGACGTTATTGTTACTGGCCCGTCGAGAGCTCGAGGTCGGCGTGGTCGCGGAGATGTAGGCCAAAGATCTTGTTACTGGCTAGACAAACGCTTGTAGTTCGGCGTGGTCGCAGAGATCTAAGCCGATGGTCTTGTTCCCAACTAGACGAAAGTTCGAAGTCCTCGGATTCTCCCGAGCAAAAGGAGAGCACCCAAAGCTATATAAAGGGGATTGAGATGATGGCGAAAATCCACATCCACCCCAAGTTCCTCATTACTATCAGTCCTTGCTAAGCCAACACACAAACTTCGCCTCATCTCCTGTTTACCATGTCTTTTATTCCTGAATCTCCTATTGATGGTGCCTGGGATCCAAACTCCCAAACAAACGCTTGCAGCGGTTACGGCGAAACCAATACTCCCTTATCTTTAGTAAATAATTATCCCCTTGGTTCACAAAATTATCCTATCTTAATCCACTCCGACGACAAAGATTTCATCGCTGGAGCACATGTAGCAGCCTCCTATGTCACTCGGGTTGTTGAACTCCCGCAACTTCATGTTTTTCGGCAACGCCTCCGCCTCCTTGTCGCCAGAACGCAATTCCAACACAATCAACCGACTAGAAGAGCTCGTCGAAATGGCCGTGCCCGCGGCAGTCGTCCGGTGGTCCTGGAATTCCGCCATGTTGAGCGCGAACTTGAGGCGCTGATAAATGGTAGCTTTGAGATTCAAATGGCCTACTAAGTAAGCCCCTAATTTTTTTATTTTTCACTGAAATTTACTCCTTTATTTTACTAATTTATGCTTCCTATCGGCAACACCAGTCCCCCACTTCTTTTTCTTTTTTTCTTTTTTTTTTTTTTTTTAAATCTTGAAAGCCCTTATAGATCTAACTGTCTGAAATGTGAATAGCCATAGAAAATTTAATCTTTCCCAAAAAAAGCAACGAAGCCAGAATAAAATCAGAGTTTTCTTGAATGGAACAGCTTCACATGCGGCGCCGCATACCTGCGCTTGAGTTCTTGACCGTCAAGTTCTTCTAAAGTATATGAGCCACTTTTTTCTTGTGATTTTATGCGGTACGGCCCATTCCAGCGGTTTTCAAAGAGCTTTCCCCACTGACTTTTTAGGGATTTATTGTACACAAGAACTAGGGATCCCGGCGTAAGCGGTCCTCTGTCTGGTTTCTTTTGATTCCAATATTCGACAGAATTTTCCCTGGAGTCCTTCATGTTCTTGTAGGCTTCTTGCAAAATTGATTCTCTCCTCTCCAGTTGGCGAACTCTGGCAAAGAGAAGGTCTGCGGTTGATTTTACTGACTCCCAATCAGTCCCTAAGAAAGTTTCCAGTTCGAGGTCAATTGGTAAAACCGCCGGTTGGCCAAACATGAGTTCATAAGGCGTGTAACCAGTGGTTCTCTTCGTAGAAACTCTATCCGCAAAAAGGACAAGAGGTAAGTAGCTGCACCATTTCTTTCCGTCCGTCCCAGCCAGTTTAACCAAGGTATCTTTAATGGGCTGATCATGACCTCTTTCTACCATCCCGTTTGCTTCCGGATAATATGGCGTAGTGACTTTTACAATGGATCCTTTCTGCTTTAAGCAATCCTGAAGTTCCTTCCCAAATTCCGCCCCGCCGTCGACTACAACTGTGTGAGGTGCGCCATATCTGAAAATCCATTCGTCCGTAAACCACTGTGCAATCTTTTTAGCTTTAAGAGTTTCCAATCCCACAGCTTCAACCCATCCGGAGAGATCATCTCTTGCAATCACTAGATATTTCCACTTTCCCGCTTTAATATGTACTGTATCCATACTGACGCGCCCAAAAATGGTAGATTTCCCTGTTGCGTGCTTATGTTCCAAAGGTTTCAAGGGGCTTCTCTTCTGACAGGCGTTGCAGGACTGGACCCAACTCTTGACTTTTCTTTTCATGTGCGGCCACCAAAACCTAAGCTTAGTCCGTTTGTAAGTTTCTTCCACTCCTCTATGGCCAAGTTGTTCGTGAAGCGCCTCCAGAATGTGTTCCTGGTATTTTGGATTGCTGATAACTAGTTGCGGGAAAGGTTTATTTCTCTTTTTAAGTTTGCCGTCAGAGACCATGAAGCCGGCAGATTTATGCTTTATTACTTTCCAATCCGCGTCAGAGGTATCTGTTGGCCTATTTAGAGTGAGCAAATATTCTTGAAGCTTGCCCCAAATTCCTTCTTGCTGAAATTGACCGCGCTCCACCCCCAAATTTAAAGTGTTAACTTCTTTGACGCCAAAACCGGGATGAGGCTTAATCCATTTCTCATCTTTGTCAAAACTGGGCTGCTCTCCTTCATCATTGTCTGGCGGTCTTCTAGATAATCCGTCGGGCATAGTGAAAGTTTTCCCAGGGACGTGAACCAAATTATAAGAGAATAATTGAATAAAAGCCACCCAACGAGTCATGGGAGCATTTGGAAGATCAGGTGAGTTAATCATTTCTATAAGGCTTTTAGCGTCCACTAAGAGGTCGAATTGCTGGCCCCAAAGCTGAGTTTGTAATTTTTTTAGGATTTTTGCGACGCCACAGAGCTCCAGTTTTGATTGAGAATATCTGGATTCCACCGGCGAAAAAACCACGGATTCGTATAAGACTGGCCTGTCTTTCTGGTTATCTTCTTGAGTGAGTACTGCTCCTGCCGCAATGTAGCTAGAATCCACCGCTAATTTTATTTTTCCTGCTCCTTCAGAGTAGTCCAATTCCTTTAGAGTTATATCATAACCTACTATCCGTTTCAAAAGATCAAACGCATCCTGGCACTCCTTTTTCCAGTTCCATTCCGCGTCTTTTCTGGTTAATTTTCTAAGCGGTGCGGCAAGCTCTGAAAGTCCTTCAATAAACATCCTGACATAGACGCAGACTCCTAGAAAACCTCGAACTTCCGTTGCATTTTTTGGTACCGGCCATGTTTCAATTTTATTTAGCTGTTTTTTCGAAATTTTTCTGCCCTCCCTGCACACAACGTGACCCACAAGATCCAACGCGGGGACGCAGCAGGCAAATTTCTTTCCGGAAATTGTGAGTCCAGCTTCTTCTATTCTAAACAAGATCCGCTCCAGAGTGACGGTGTGGTAGACGGAAAAGTGGAAAAATAAAAAGTTTTTTTTCTATACCACATAATTACTCATACTAGGCCTCAAGATACCCCCAAATGGACCCCAGAAATGGATTCTACGGCCAATTTCACCCCTAGTCACCACTGGAAGCACCCCTGGACCCCTTCTAGTGTGGAAGTTACACCTCATGGACACATATCACACGGCCAGCCCCAGTAACTCAGCTGTCACCTGCCTCAACCCAAGTTTCACAGTAGTACACTTATAAATATCACAGGATACAAACATACATCTCCCTGTCAGGCTTCACTCATTACATATTAACTACATACACTCCTTTATATACATAGTATGACATCATTTACACTGTTTCTGCAGCCTCAGACTTGTGTATACACTAATTCCCCCTGTATGACAGCTCATGCAGTCTACTGTCACCTCAGGCATGCGTTAGAATGTTCTGTTGTATATTCTGACATCATTCATGCGCCCCTGAGGGGTTATGACATCATTTGTATCTACTCCCACCAGCTAAAATCCCTCACCCTGTTGTCTAGTTTAGCTGAAACCCTAACCCACAAGCCCCTTTGGGGCTCCACTTTTGTCTATAAAAGGAGCTCTCTCCACCCCCAGTGGTCTGCTCTCCAGTTTCTCACCCAGAACTCACAAGTCACCCAACACTCATCCACACTCAAATCCTAAAACCCTTATAACAATAAATTAACCCTTATAACAACAATTCAACCCTTATAACAAAGTAATTAAAACACTTACACGTTGCCAGTCAAACAGATTTCATCTGGAACAGACCAGACCTATCACTTAATAAAACTTGCCAAGCTGAGCTTGGTGGGTCTTGTTGACTGATAACAGAAGGGCAGAGCTTGCAACTCCACCATACCCTTCACCATTCAGCAAAAGGGTTTCATTACCACTTTTGAGTCTTACAACGGCGTACTCCCAGATAAATTTCCTGATGCCAGGGTTTTCTGCCAAAGTTTCTTGATTGTAATCTGAAACAGGACCTTTTATACCGCCATCATCAATGAATATACCGACATTTTGAGGAATTTCGTCTTGTAGAATCCACATCATTTGCGCCTGGTATACGGCGACAGAATTGGTTGCTCCTTGTGGTAATCTGGTAAGCTGAAATCGTCCCAGAGGAGTTTCAAAGGTGGTTAATGGCCTAGATTCTAATGATAACTCTCTTTCATCGTAGCCTCCCATTATATCTCCCAGACCGTAGCAAGCTCTCCCGGTAAAAGATTCAATTAATTCTTCCGGTGAAGGCGGTATTCCAGAGTCCTTAATGGTTACTTTATTAAGTTTTTGTAAGTCGTGGACAATCCTGAGCCTTCCATCTTGTTTTTTGACGCAAAAGACCGGGCTAGAGTAAGAGGAATAAGACTGCTCATAAAGACCTGTTCGGATGCGCTCCCGCACTAACTCTATGAATTGATCTTTAATTGCGGCAGGAATTGGAATAGGTCGCTGCTGCCAAGGTTCGTGGGCGATGACGGGAATGATGTAAGGTTTCCCGTAAGTGTGTTTGAGAAGTCCTCTCTCTTCCTCCCGAAAAGCAAGTCCTCCCTGCCGCATTACGATGATATGTTTGAATAATTTAAGTTTTTCAGGTTTGAGCCACCCGGGTGGACCGAAATTAATGACTTTAAGGCGGTCTTCTGTGATTTTCCAAGTAGGGGTAAAATTAGGCGGGTGAGGAGTTAAAGGTGTTACATAAGGATCTCTAGATAAAGGAGGACTACATAAGGGTGAGTTTATGTTCTGCGGCATGAACTGATTTACTGGCTTGATTTTTTTTGACGTTGATTTATATTTTGCCGCAAACACTAACTTTTCTTCTACACTATATTTGGGCACCTTCCAATCACCTACTTCTGGAAGGTGCCAGAAGCTAAAAAATGACTCAAAGTTGTGGCGGAATTGACAGGAAAAGTGGTCTCGTATTTTTGGTTTGATGGGTTTAAAATTGGAACCAGGTAAGTCTGACCATTTTTATTTATTGAGAGGGATTCCACACCGCTGTCCTTGAATTGAATAGTAGCTGAGACGTCTATCAACCATGGTTTTCCTAGTATAGGCTGTAACGCCGCAGAAGAGACCCAGAAATGCACTTCTTTCGTAATATTTCCTACTTTAACCGGTACATTTTCCGCAATTCCCAGAATGTCACTCTTGTGTCCGCCAATACCGCGCAGTTTCATAGGTTTTTGAGTAATTATAAGCCCCATTTTCCCCGCTAGATCCCTAGGTAAAAAATTAACTTGAGAACCGTTGTCTAAGAGCGCCTGAATTTGCTTCCCATTAATGGTGACAGCAACATATCCTAAGGGGCAAGCGTAATGCGCTGGACCGCTATCTTGCGCTTCCTCCTCTTTGTCTTCAGAGTTGACGTCGACAGCGTTGGTTGTCTTAGGTTGATCTATAGGAACTCTTTTAGGACTAATCTTCTTTTTGAATGCATCCACAGCGCCGTTAGATATGGCGAAAACTTCTCCAATGGTGAGTTGAATTTTCTCATTTAACATTTGTGAGACCAACTTCTCTTCCGTGTCGGGGAACTGCGTAGCTAATGGTCTTTCCACATAGGTTTTGCGGGCAGGTTTCTCCTTTGTTGGCGCGCTGGTAGAGTCCTGAGGCGTGAGGATTTTAACCTTCTTCGGTGCGGGGTTTTCTTTTCTTGAAGATGCAGGAAGAGGAACTGGGTCATAATCATCCTGTCGAGCAATCTCCAAGATCCTCTCGTCGTCGACGTCCATGAGCTCTTCCTTTGTGTTTCTGACTTTTTTTGCTTTTGAATTGTCTGACCCTTCAGGATATTCTGCACCACTTCTGGTTCTCTTTCCAATGTCGCAGTCAAAAGTGTCTTCCTCCGCATATTCAAACTCCTCAAGCTTTCCAAAAGAGGTCTGGACTTCTGGTGCGCTATCTTCCTTTTTTCCCGTATGCGTTCCTGGCGGTAGATTGATAACTCCCGCTGTTTGTCCTCTGCTTTGGTGATAAGTGTCAACTACGGTTTTAAAAGGCCTGGTTCTATCATAAGGTATTTGAGTTCCGTCTGGTAAAATAACATTGGTTCCTTCCTTCTTTACTAATCCGTTGATTTCGTCCAAGTTAACTTGATTGCACCTGTGGATGGTATGTCCAATCATGTGACAGTAATTACATTTATAGCTAGATGGGGACCGGTCTAGTTGGGCGGGTTTATAAGGAACGTGACTTGACGACACAAATGGAGACGGCTGCTTTTGTACATTCCAGCTAGAGAGGCTTTTAGTAAGTTGATCCATAGCATTATCTTTTGGTTGAGCTTTCTGCGCCGGTGGCTGAATTGTTTGAATTTCTTTCTGAATGTTTTCGTTGTTTAAAATAGCCATAGTCCTAAGTTCTCTATTAATATAGTCCAAGATAGTGTTATACGGCGGAAGAATGTGAGATCCATCCAAGGCCATTTCCATGTGGTTATCTCTTATGAGTTCGCGGTTTACGGCGATCCGGATAGGAAAAGATAAGCAATTTAGAACCGAGTGCCTGATTTCTTCCGCGCTAACCATGTGTCGACAGCGTACTAATTAGTAGGCTACTAAGTTTTCTAGCTGGATACTGAAATCCTGGAACTCCTTCTGGGTTTTGATTCCCTTCGCCATCGTGGTTGAAATAAGTTTGTCCAAATCATTCCTTGTGTACTGCAGAAGTGGAAGCATTTTTCCCCAATGTTGAACTAATTTAAGCTTGAGTTTTTCCCAGTCGTGTCTTTCCCGCTCCGCCATTTCCTGTACTTCTTTGATTAAAGATTCCCCTTCCAAGAAGAATATAATTTGTAGAGCAATATCAGATCCTTGGGCGCCATCCAATCTAGCCGCATATTCCAGGCGCTTAATAAAATCTCCAATGTCCATGTTTGTACCATCAAAGATAAGTCCTTTGGCGCCAGCTTTGATTTTAACTGGTTTCCTTCCAAATGGTTCTGGGTTATAGGCGGGGAGCTGAATGCTAGTTTGTAAGAAATGTGGCGTAATTTGAGCTGCTGCGCCTGATTGGCGAGTCTGGTTTACGTATTGCGGCGCAGGGCGGTATTGACTGTTTAAAAAGTTATTTCCTAGGAGTGGATCCAACGCTGCGCTTCCTGTGGTCAAAGGGCTAGTATTTCTCATTGGTCCAGGATTAAATGGCACTGAGGGCGCTTGATTTGATGAAAATGTAAGCCCGCTATTCACTATTGGCATAGCTCCGACGTTCCTCGGCGTAACTGACGATCCAGCGTTCCCCGGCGGAACCGACGATCCAACGTCCATTGGCGCAGGCGCTAATCCAACATTTGCTTGTCTAGTATTTCCTCCAAACGGCGGAATTTCCATATTAGATAAATGGAACCTAGGGTACGGTCCGGAGAAAGAGCTTCGTCTGCCGGCGTTAGGCATTTCTTGCGGTATTTCTACGGTTAAGTTTCTAGAGTCTACTAAGTTGATGATATAGTTATTTAAGGTAGAAAGACTTGGGTGCGTCGAGTTTAAAGGTATTTCAGAAGAATTCTAGGTCGGAATTTTGTTTGAAAAGATTTTAAACTAAGAGTAAGAGTAATTTTTCTACTAAGATCAATAGAATCTTTAGAGTAATTTTTAACTAATGTATTTATTTAGCCTAGAAATGACGAGACTATAAATCTAAAGATCTTCAGGCCACTGTTGGGACACCACTTGTGGAACTACTCTTTGGGGGAATAGAGCTTAGAGAGGGATGAGTGCGTGAAAAGCTGCCTCTCAGGTTGGGAGAGTAATATGGGACAAGAATAAGAGTATGGACTCTTAAAGAAAAGTGTGGCTGATGAAGTATTGAGAATAGTGCTTTCTAGACGAAATCAAGGGGGAAAATATACTGTAAAATATGTGGTAAAATAGGCTATGTAATTCTTATTCTGTGACCAGGGATGCAAAGTGACAATCTGATGGGGGACAAACAGAATGGGCCAAAAGGCTCTACATTTATAGTGAGGGGACAACAGGTGGTTCTGAGACGAAGAGAAAGATGGGAACAGGGTACAAAAAGCCTCCAACAAGGTGACAAGGCAACAAAACAACAAGGCATCTACTACATGGCTTGGGATGACATAAGAGGAAAACAATAACCATGGCGCATCAGCCGCCATGCATCTGAGAAAGAGTTACGCCTTGCTGGAATATAGAGGAGTTAATTCTAGTGAACACTCAGGGTCCTTCCTAATAGTCTGGCTCTGTTTGATGGTGGACTTTCTCCCACTTTGAACCTGATTGTGTACATATTTTATTACCCATTGTGGAGGGCCATCCATGAAAGTGAATACTGAGAAGTTGAGGTGCCTTGTAGAGATGATTCTAGGCTATTATGAAGTGTCTGTGGGCGTGGATTACAGGTACCAGAGTGATTTCTAGAGGGTGTTTGGCGGTGATTCCTTCCTGGTGAGTGTCTGAGTGATGTAATAAGGTTTTGATTAGGCTCACCACAGCGGCTGTAAGCTCCCGACGAGGGGAGCTTCACTGAGCGAAGAGGAACCAGTGGTTCAAGGCAAAAAAGGGCAAGGAGGGACCCTTGTAGAGATTCTGGAACCACTGTGCAATATGTATTTCAAAGAACTAGCTCAGAGGAAGGTCAGTCCTTCCTTACTACATACAATTGGGAGAAGCAGAGAAAGAGGAGAACAATCGGAGAGAAGGAGAGGGAATGCTTACCTAGCTCAGAGGAAGGTCAGTCCTTCCTTACTGAGCTAGGTGGGTGCGGGGCGATGGGATCTAAGTAGGCGGTCGGATCCCGGTCGGTGACACTCTTGTGATAGATTCGGTGAGCTCGCGGGCCGCGGTCTCACAGCGGCTTGTTGTCCTCTGCGCTGTCTAAGCTAGCAGGAGGCTGACACTTGCCCCCCCGAAAAAGCACTGCTCTAATTGGAGTAGTGCCGGGATTCCTCCGTTTTGCTGCCCTAAATTTTCTTAACAGGACATCCGCGTTTTAAATCTCTTCTTTCCTTATCCACTTGTTGTGGTCCGCGGAAAGGTTCCTAAAGCGGGTAAGGTACAGCCAACAATCATGGCCCTGAACCAAAGGTGAAACAGATACTATACAATACAGTATCTTCAGATACTTGTGTATTGTATCTGTTAAAAAATACAAAATTGTAAATACAAATTTATTGTATCTGCCTGAAGATTAAATACCATAGTATTGTATCAATAAATTATTAAAACTTGATTTTCTTGTTTTTGGCCACAGTGGACTGTATACAGGAAAACTATCAAAAAACATAAAAATACAGTATCTTGTATTGGGCTGTATTTGCAACAAGATACCAAAGTTTGAATACATTTGTATAGTATTGGTCTTTGAATACAATACAAATAGATAGTATTGGGTGCAAAACAGATACAAATACAGGCAGATACAGATACATGTATTGTATTTGTTTCACCATTGCCTGAACCCTGGTTAACTTTTCATCCAATATCCGGTACGCGATTTTTTCGCCATCTTGATCTGGGATCAGATCGGGTACTAGCGGCGGTGGAGCCTCCTGACTAATTGCTGGAACAATGTATTTCTTCAGCAGGCTCACGGGGAATGTCGGGTGCTTGAGATCAAATCCCTCAGTCAGCACCACCTCTACTGCGTTCCTACCATGAAGAGCCTTCACGAAAAAAGGACCAACAAACGCGTCCTTCAGTTTGCGGTTACCGCCAAGATTCTGAAAATTGATTGTCGAGACCAGTACTCGATCGCCAACTTTTATATCATGGTCCCGGTGGGACTTATCACAACGTTCCTTGTTATAGGCCACCGCCTCCGTCAAACAGTTGCTAGCTTGTTTTTCGGCTGCCAGCATCATGTCTTGAAAACACGCCGCCGACGGATGTAGTGTTACGGCCTTGCTCAGGACTCGGTCCCTAGGCATATGCGGGATCCATCCTTGCTCCAGCTCAAACGGAGTCTTACCCATGCTGGAGTGCACACTAGAGTTATACGCATGCTCCAACGCAGGCAGCAATGAGACCCAGTCGTGGGTGTAACCTTCACTGTCTTTAAACTCCAGCCCAAACGCGCAGTAACGGCGAATCATGTCCTCAAGCGTCTGGATCATACGCTCCGCCAGTCCATCCGTCTGCGGGTGGTACGCCGTGGAGAAGGACAACTTAGTCCCAATTAGTTGGAATCACTACCAAGATGGATGAATTTGCAATGTCGCATATTGATCAATATAGCGTATATTGATCAATTTTTTTTTTTATGATTCCTCTTGATACCTTTGTCTGTTTTCCATGTCTCCTTGATACTATTCTATAATCTCTCTCCTTCTGCCTGTGTTAGCTTCAAGCCACATTAATTTTTTTTTTCTTTTGCCTGATAACATTCATAAATTTCTACATACACCACTCAATTCTTCCTGAAAAAAAGACGTTGCAAGTTTTAGGATTAATCCAGGGTAGCTGAGGGGTCTCAAATTTTTTTTCTTTTTTTTTTACTTCAACAATTGATGTTATCAGAAGTCTCCAAATCGACTTTTTTTCAAAAGAGGAAAAACATTGACCCCTGACCTCTCTCATGATACCATCCTGCACACATTTTTAATTTGGTTGGTTGAACTTGCTCAAGATATTGCATATCATACTTGAAGTGCTACATGCATAGAGGGCCTTTTTGGAATTAGTTTACCATGGGTTAGCATATTTTTGTCAGGTTCTTTTTTTTATCTACTTTTGTTATCAACCACAGATTAATGAGGAATATTTCCACATAGAATTTCATTGGACAGTTTTTCTGCGTATAAAACCCAGAAATATTTTAAAATATAATTTATTTGGGGTCGCATCCATTATGCAGCAGCAACAATGTGATCAGTTCCCAAATATTACTAATTTGGTAGTTTCTGGCCCTTTCTGCCAATATATCTCAACACAGCGTGGGAGTTCTTCCATGATATTGGTATCAAAATGATCAATAGCCCCTCAGGATTCATTTTGTACCTTGAATTACCACATAACCCAAATGTAGCAGCTACAATCTGATCAGTTGCCAAATGTCACTAATTTGGTAGTTTCTTGGTGTTGCTGCCACTATATCTCAACACAGCCTGTGAATTCTTCCATGATATTGGTATCATAATGATCAATAGCCACCAAGGATTCATTGTGTACCTTAAATGACCACAAAACCTCCAAATGTAGCAGCTACAATCTGACCAGTTGCCAAATCTCACTAATTTGGTAGTTTCTTGGTGTTTCTGCCACTATATCTCAGCGCAGCATGGGATTTCTTCCATGATATTGGAACCAAGATGATCAAATGCCCTCAAAGATTGATTGAGTACCTCCAATGTGCACAAAACCCCCAATTGTAGCAGGCACAATGTGATCAGTTGCCAAATACCACTAATTTGGTAGTTTCTTGGTGTTTCTGCCACTATATCTCAGCGCAGCATGGGAGTGCTTCCGTGATATTGGTACCAAAATGATCAAATGCCCCTGAAGATTTATTGGGTACCTTGAATGACCACAAAACCCCCAAATGTAGCAGGCATAATGTGATCAGTTGCCAAATATCACTAGTTTGGTAGTTTCTTGGTGTTTCTGCCACTATATCTCAGCGCAGCATAGGAGTTCTTCCATGATATTGGTACCAAGATGATCAAATGCCCTCAAAAATTGATTTATTACCTCCAATGAGCACAAAACCCCCAATTGTAGCAGGCACAATGTGATCAGTTGCCAAATATCACTAATTTGGTAGTTTCTTGGTGTTTCTGCCACTATATCTCAGCGCAGCATGGGAGTTCTTCCATGATATTGTTACCAAAATAATCAAATGTCCTCAAATATTCATTGTGTACCTTGAATGACCACAAAACCCCCAAATGTAGCTCTGGCCCTTTCTGCCACCATATCTCAGCACAGCGTGGGAGTTCTTCCATCATATTGGTACCAAAATGATCACATGCCCTCAAAAATTCATTGAGTACCTTGGATGACCACAAAACCCCCAAATGTAGCAGCCACAATGTGATCAGTTGACAAATATCACTAATTTGGTAGTTACTTGATTTTTCTGCCACTATATCTCAGCACAGCGTGGGAGTTCTTCCATGATATTGGTACCAAAATGATCACATGCCCTCAAAAATTCATTGGGTACCTTGGATGAGCACAAAACCCCCAAATTTAGCAGCCACAATGTGACACAAAACCCCCAAATGTAGCAGCCACAATGTGATCAGTTGACAAATATCACTAATTTGGTAGTTTGTTGGTGTTTGGGCCACTATATCTCAGCGCAGCGTTGTGGAACTACTCAAAGGGGAGAATAGAGCTTGGAAGGGAAATAGACAGCAACAATAGTACTAATGTAAGCTATGAAAGGGTGCTGATGAGGCTGCCTTCCTGACTAATGCTGAGGGGATGAGAGTAACACTAAGAAAAAGAAGAAAAGGTGTGGCTGATTTCTGCTTGATCTTAGGAGCTAGTACTATGAGCTTAACTACTGACTACTGAGGGTAAGAGAGTTGGAGGAGTGATGATAGTGGGGAATGCAATGGCAAGGTTCAACAGCAATGGGTTCAGGAGCAACTGCACTGATATCAATGGGTGATGAGTAATTTCTAACTTATAATTTCTGTATATAGAATTCTGCATATAGTTCTCTCATGAGGTACAAGTGAGGGGGGGAAGACAGTTCTTATAGTAAGGAGGGATGAGCACAGACAGTGGAGGCATTCTGGCTATGGGAATAAAGGAATGTACAAATGGGGAAGAGTGATGTGAAATAGTAACAGTATGTAATGATCAGCAATGCTGAAAGGGGAATGCTGGTTATGGGAATAAAAGAATGTACTAATGGGGAAGAGTGATGAGAACATAGTAACAACTTGTGATGATGAGCACTACTGAAAGAGGTAAGCACAAATCTAATGATGTAGTGTGTACAATAGGTATAGTACATAATGAGAAATGTATGTAAAGGGTTTAGTATGTGAGAATAAATATGTAAAAGGAATGTACTGTAATGATTCAAGTAGGTTACTAATGAAATGAGTATTGTAACTAATGACGACTGTAGGTTGTCTGTAAGTCTTATATCCTCTATAACTACTGAACCATTGAAGATAGGGGTATACTATGTATGAGTGACCATAGGTGAAATTTGATTTAGAATCTGAATATGCAATAATAATGAGGTATTTGTGAAGGGTTATGGGGAAATGCTCAATGTAATGATGAATATATGTAAAAGAAAGCAATAAAAATCTAAGTTTATTAAAACCACAGTTTCACCAAAAAAAAATTCAAGGGTTTCCCCTGTTTATAAAAAATCACTAAAAAATAACAAAGGTTCAATGCTAACAAATTAAAAATGAGCAATAACAATACAACAATATTCTACACATCTAACATACAAGAGGTTTGACTTATAACGATCCCCCAGCCTGTGACATGCCACAGGTAAAAAGGTCCCGGAGTTAACCCGCTCAGCCTGGCGCAAGTGCGTGGGGCAAAAGTCAGGGCTGGAAACCCCTCAGCCAATTGCAAGTGCAATTGGGAAGGGGGAGGATCTCCGCCGGTCCTCTGCAAATGCAGGGGAGGGCAAATCACCTGGGGCATAACTCTTGATGCAGATGATGCCCCCTTATATATCAACAGGTCATGATTGCAGAGCGCTTCAGCGTTGCCTTGGCCCAGGATGGCCCGCCAAGCCACAATATTTTTGTGACGCCCGCCGCTGTGGTTGCTAGACACTAGCTGTGATATGTGATACATTTCTCCAAGTCAACCAGCCTCCGCCAGGCCAACAAAAAAGCTGTCCACCCTCACAACCAAGCCATCACAACAACTGTTCACGATGAACTATTGATGGCCAGTTGGGAAGGTGCATATGTATGTATTCTTGATGGTCTCGATTCTGTCCCGGGTCAGGATACAGCGCTGGATATATTCATGTTGTGAGGATAGTCGGAGCAAGTGCGGGATCCATTGCGGCCAAATCAGCGATCATCAATCCCCACGGGCCAAGATACATTCGTCGGTGTATTCAGAATTAATGAGTCCGGCCGTAATCCAGCAGATCATGTCTTTATTGACCCTGACTGGTGGGCTCAAGTAGTCTGAGCCGACGCCGAGTCCCGAGGATCCCGCGGGGGGGACGACGATGGCTGTGGAGCGGCCAATGGTACATATAACCCGAAGGCGGCCAGGAACGGCTCCGCAGACTCGCCTTCAATGCCCGCTATCTCTTCTTGGGGCTCCGCAAACTCAGGTTCATCGTCTACGGAGACCGGGACTCGCAGATCATTCCCTTGTTGATCTTCCATCGAAGGTAAGCACTCACCTTTTTCTCAACTTCCAAGGAGAGGAAGAAGCAAGACTAATAGAGAAGGATATATATGAAAAATGCTGCAATTCTCAAGGATGATGGTAGAGCGCTACGCAATTGTCGTCGTCATTGTTGCCTACCCGACGACCCGTCCCAGGTTAGCGCATAGCCTCTTTCACAAATCCCTTGCAGCCGAAAGCTTCAATGAAAGCTCACATCTGCTCAAAGGTATTTCTACTTGCAGTCCCGTACTCGTAGGAGCATCGGCGGTGTTCAACATGGAAGTTGGTGAGCCATTCCATATGAAACCCAGTGTGAAGCCTCAAACAGACACTGGAACTGATGGGTTAGAGCATAGCCTGGCTCTAGACAATTTTCCCACCTCTCTGCCAGCTGATACACCACCTCAGCTATCCGGTGACGCTGTGACCGTTGGTCTGGACAGGGGGAAGTTACACGGAGCAACGTTCTTGTTGTTTGGCTCGGTGGCACTCAAGCCCTGGCCGCTGGTCTCCCTCGCACTTCGTCGGCCCTCCTTCCCGCTCATCTCACCCGTCTGGCTCGCCAGTAATTCTCTGTCTTCCTCCTCACCCACCACCCACTCGCCAGCCTCTTCTCCCGCCCCAAAGACCACACCCCTACTGCCGCCTCCACCTCCCTTGAAGAGGTTTGTTTTGCTAGGCTGGATTGCTGTATCCTCAGCTCTCTCCACCTCTCTGACCTCACACAATTTTTGCTGTTTCTGAAGCTGTTGCCATGGCATGTCCTCTTCAACTCTGTACACAACTCAATCTACAATTTTAGATTAAAAAAACTGTAACTTGTGATTTTTGACTAAAAAAAGAAGGTCAAGTGACTCAGCTCAATCAGTTTATAGCCAATTAAACATAGATCATTATCCAAAAATGAAACACAATGATATCAGACTGGGAGGGAGGCTCAATCTTATGAGTTTGTGCATTTTTTGATCAATGTGCATCACAACTGGTTCTACTGAGCATAATGAAGATATGTTTCTACAACTCTTGATCAACATGACCATTGTGGCTGTGGCGCATCTCAAATTTTGGGGCAATAGAACGATGAAAAATTGATGCTTGTATTTACCTTGATATTTGACAAGAGCAGTGTGAAATTTTTAATGTAACATGGCCATTTCTTTGGGAGGTTCAATTGACATTAGTGGTCTTCAAAATTGAATCATATGTTGAAAATGGCTGGGATGATGAGAAGTGATGAGGAAAATTTTGATGACCCTCATGACTTCCCAAATCTGCTAAACATGCAAGTGATGTGATATGGGCCTTGGTGAGTCCCAGTTGTGCAAAATGGGCAGGTATGATATAAAATAACCACTGCCAAACAGGGCCTTATGGCAGGCCCCTTTGGGGGACACATGTGCCTCTTTGATGATAATGGCAAGAGCCCTGAAAGTGCAGCGGCGTAGCCGCCTTGGACTCTAGTACTACTTATGGTTTGGAATGGAGCACCACATCCTCCCCCAACTTATTGTCTGTCCCCAGGCAATGCACCCAAGAGAAAGGTGATCCAGAATGAGTTGAAGAGTGTTGAGTCCAAGAGTCCAAAGTCCAAAGTCCAGTGTTCCTCCAGAAGGTGAAATCCAAAGTCCTGAGTAGTAGTCCAAATCCAGAGTCCAGTATATCTGAGTCCAAGGTATCCAAAGCCAAATAGAATCCAAGTATAATCCAAGTCCAGTATATCTGAGTCCAAGGTATCCAAGTCCAATCCAAAGTCCAGTAGTCCTATGTATCCAGAGTATCCATAGTCCAGTATCCAATCCAAAGAGTCCAGTATCCAAAAGAAGGTCCAATTATCAATGAGGGGTGAATGTTTAAGAAGATCTAACTCTGCTGAAGGCAATATCCTTGAGACAGACACATATTAGACTAAATTCCATTCTGAAGAGTACAATAATTTTCCTGCCTAACTGAGGCCAATGGAAGAATGCAATGATTGATGATGATTGATGGGGTTGATAATTGTAATTTCTGAAGGTTGTGAATGATTTGGAGTTGAATGACTGAATTTTTGAGTATCTGAGTATATAATGTAGAGTTCTGTGAAGAGAATTTGAAGTCCAGGGAGGTTGATAAGCTGTCCAGAGAATGTTAATGATCCAATTGGGTGGTTTCTGAAAGTGTCCCAGCTACTCCTAGAAGTTCAACTAAGCTTTTAACAGACCTAGAAAAATCTAAAGGGATGTAGGAATTATCTGAAAGCCATATGCCTGCTTTACCAATCTGTCTAACTAATCCTTTATGTTTATCATAAGTAACTAGATGGCACCTAGTGATGGTGTGACCCTTCTGAAAACAATATAAACACTTATAATTCTTCTGTTTGGGAGTGATTGAAGAGGTTTGATTTTCAGGAGTGGGGTCCATTGGGAAACTGACCATGATGGTGGAGAAGAAAGATTTGAATGATTGATGATAATGATGATCAAGGAGCAGAATGATTGATGATGATGATGATAGAGCAGAATGATTGATGATGATGATGATGGAGCAGAATGATTGATGATGATGATGATGGAGCAGAATGATTGATGTTCAGGAATGAATGAATGATTATTTCCAGAAAGAATCCTTCAGGATGACAATAAGGAATGAATCAACCCTCCATGGATGAATGGCTCTCCGGGATTGATCCCCCCTTCCCCTCATAATGGGGGGGAATGAATGATTTATGGTTCCTCCTCAGTACTGGGCACTTTGGAATTCACCCTTTTGACGAAACAGCCTTAATTTTGTCCAGATGGGGAATGGAACATGTGTCCATCCGCGTGTACTGTCAAAAGAGGGGTCCTGATGTCTGAGCGGGGGCTCCATGCGGAAGGCGCGCGTGCGGAACGCCAAAAAAAAAAAGAAAGGAAATGGTCGACCTGTATCTTCGGAAAGGCTCGATGAACTTTCTTGGAACCAAGCCCATTCGAAAGAGCCGATTCCATTGATCAAAATGGTATATACTAATTATTTTTAAGATTTGATTATCAATTGTGTAGGGCCGGTTAAGGATCCAGGCGAAATCCGCGGGCGCGCATAGTAGTAACACCGCATAAATATAAGGCAATATGTTTTCGGGTATAACTTGGATGTCCGTCAATTAAAAGTTCTAATTCCGGGCTCATTAGAAAGGCGAGAAGGAGAGGATGAACGGACAACCGAGCAATATTAAAGATTAATTCGGCCGAGGGGCAGCCGTGAACGCTGAATGAAAACCGTAAATGAGACCGTGGAAATACTAAGGGAACTTTGAGCGCGTATAACTTTTGAACCACTCGGTAGAATGAACTGGAACAGAGTTCAAATGAAAGGCAAGATCGGAAAGATCAATTCTGAAACCTTGAATGTTAATTTCGCGACCAGCCGAGAAGTTGTTGAAGCCGTTCAGAGTGTCATTATGATTCCCCGCAGTTTTCATCGTATAGGAGTTGAAGGAAGATGAATACATGATGAAATAATCTTAAGGTAACGCCAAGGAGCTGTCCAATTAGACTCCTGAAGCTGGCCTTTCGCCTGAAAACAATTTTAGGAATAATGAATGACGTGTAGGCAATCCAAAAAGCGATCCAAAGATTAATTAAACTGGGTCGAACACCAGAGTCAATATTAAGAAAATGAAAGAGAATCCGCGCAACACAATTCTGAGCGGTGAAGGCGTCCCTAGTGACGTCATAATATGAGTAGGAAGTGGTATCTATAAGGTCAAGGTTGTCAGCCAAAGGGACATTCCCGTTATCGCTCTACATTATCCACAATGATTTCGTCCAGCGCTATGTCCACACCATCGTTGCCAAAAAATAACACCAAAAACTCAATAGATTATTCTTCCAACACGTCCATTTCTTCTTTGCAGCTCAACGAAGAAGCCGTAATTAGACCAGCGCACAAATTCCCGTTTTCTGTCCGACGAGCGCATTCGTTTGTCAACAACGTTCCCGCATACAATGCTTTCTCGAGAGATAGCTTTAAACCAGAAGAAGTGGATGCTCTTCGCCATTATATCCAGCAGGGACTCCTCGCCTTCGCTCGTGAGGACTTCGACGACCCAGTAGCGGCTCGAAACGCCCGTCTCAGGTTATACAGCCGGTTTCACGACGCCTTTGCACATGTATGTCGAGTGGATTCTGTATGTATATAACGGAAAAAAAAAACTAGAAGAAAAAAATTGACTATAATACTAATACTTTAATCCCTGCTTCTATTTCGATTTGCTAGATGGATACTCATTCTATAATAGATGCCATGGTAGCAGAAACTGAAGAAAGGAATGCCCTGGAGTTGTTAAGGGTGAGGGACCAAGTGGAACAGGAGGAAGATGGTTGGAGGGTAAAAGCAGAAATGGAGAGGATAAGAGCTGAGGGTAAGTTCTATTTTTATTCTTTATTGAGGTTTTTTTTTTTTTTTTTTTTTTTTTTTTACTAATGTTATGCTTAAATTTTCTTTGTATGTCTTTTGATTTTTATTTTTTAGATAAGGAGAAGGGAAGAGAGAAGGAGGAGGAAAGTGAAATGGAAGAGGGTGATGTAGTGATAAAAGAAGAAGAGGTGAGCTTTTGATTTTATATTTAGTTATTTTATTTGAGAGTGTTTGAAACTGATTTTTATTGATTTATTTCTGATTTGTTTATAGATTTTATTTTATTTTGTTTTTATGTTATTGTGTAAGAAGATGAGAAAGAGAAAAGAGAAGAGAAATGAATTGATTATTCCTTATTTATTGTTTTTTTTCCTGGAGTGGTATTCCTTGACATGAGTTGCAGCAAACCTTCTGGCCAATTCTGTGCCATCCAATTCTTCCAAGATGTAAGATCGTAAGATCCTCCTGGATTTTGAGCCTTGATTCTGTAAGGGCCATTCCATTTATTTTCAAAGAGCTTGCCAAACTGAGAGTCCAAAGATTTGTTATACACTACTACTAATTGACCTTTCTTTAGTGGCTGCCTTAATGTTTTCTTCTTGTTCCGATAATCCACAGAGTTTTTCCTGGAATCCATGAGCTGCTGGTGTGCTTGCTGCAAGATGGTATCCCTGTTTTCAAGCTGCTGAGTCCTAGCCAATAAAAGATCCTGAGTTGATTCTACCTTTGACCAATCCACTCCAAAGAAGGTTTCCAATTCTAAATCAATGGGTGAGATGGGGGGCTTTCCAAGAACTAGTTCATAAGGCGAGTACCCAGTTGATCTCTTGGTGGAAATCCTGTCTGCAAATAAAACTAAAGGTAAATAATTCCTCCACTTCTTGCCTTCTTTTCCACAGAGCTTGACCAAGGTATCCTTAATTGCCTGATGTCCTCTTTCTACCATACCATTTGCTTCAGGATAATAAGGAGTGGTGACTTTGATTTTGATTCCAGATTCCAGAAGGGATTTTTGAAATTGCTGTCCAAATTCAGAGCCTCCATCCACTGTGACTGACCAAGGAGCTCCATATCTGTAGATCCAGTTGTCCAAGAACCACTGAGAGATTTTCTTTGCTTGAATCTTTTCTAGTCCAACTGCTTCTACCCATCCAGAGAGGTCATCTCTTGCAATTACCAGGTATTTCCATTTGCCAGCTTTGATGTGAACTGTATCCAAACTGACTCTTCCAAAGATGGTTGCTGCTCCTGTATGTTTCTTGGGTTCCATTGGCAATTTTGAACTCCTCTTCTGGCAAGCTTCACAAGACTGGACCCACTTGGTAACACCTCTCTTGAGACCTGGCCACCAAAATCTGAGTTTAATCCTTCTGTAGGTTTCAGCAATACCCCTGTGGCCTAAGGATTCATGAAGGGAATTGAGGATGGATTTCTGAGCTGAAGGAGAGGTGACTACTATCTGGGAGAATGATTTGTTGATCCTGTGCAAGACTTCATTGGAAAGGAAGAAGTTGGCTGATTTGTGCAAAATTTGCTTGAATTCCAGGCTGCTGCATCCTGGAGGTTTGTTCATGGTTGAAAGGTATTCCTGGAGGTGCTTCCAAATTCCTTGCTGCAAGTCACTTACCCCCTCCCCCAACTTAGCTGATGTCCCCAGAAGCAGGCCAAAAGAAGAATGTTTAGTTCCAAATCCAGGGTGAGGTTTGATCCAGGTTTCATCTTCATCAAAGCTAGGACAATCATCTTCATCAGAATCAGGGGGTCTTCTTGAAAGTCCATCAGGTAAGGTGAAAGTTTTTCCAGGAGTGTGAACAAGGTCATAGGAGAATAACTGAATAAATCCAATCCATCTGTTCATAGGGGCATTGGGAAGTGAAGGGTTGTTGATCATTCCAATAAGGCACTGGGCATCCACTCTGAGTTGAAAATGTTGGCCCCACAGTTTTGTTTGAAGTTTCTTGAGGATCTTGGCAACACCACAGAGTTCTAATTTGAATTGTGAGTACTTTGATTCCCTGGGTGAAAAGACTACTGACTCATATAACACAGGCCTATCCAATCCATCAGAATCCTGTTGAGTAAGAACAGCACCTGCAGCAATAACACTGGAGTCCACTGAGAGTTTGATTAAGCCAGCATCAGGTCCATAGTCCAATTTCTTCAGGGTGATATCAGTTCCAACAATCCTTTTAAGGTCCTCAAAGGCATCCTGGCAATCTTCAGTCCAATCCCAAGAGGAGTCCTTCCTGGTGAGTCTTCTGAGTGGAGCAGTGAGGGTTGAGTAATTTTTAATGAACATTCTAACAAGTGAATGGTGGAGGAAAAGGGCTCAAAGGAGTGAGGTAAGGATCTCTGGAGAGTGGTGGCCTTGATAATGGGGGATTGAGAGATAATGGCATTGGTTGGTTTACTGGTTTTATTTTTTTTAGAGTTGATTTATATTTTGCTGAATGAGTGTCTACAGTTTGTTGCTTTTGGTTGTTTTCCAGGGTTGCAGTTGTAAGGGAAGGGAACTGAAAACCTGGTCTCAATCTAAAAAATTTACCAGTCCGGAATTGGAAGGTATGCTGGTTTCCCACTTCTGATTACTGGGGAGTATGATTGGAACCAAAAAAGTCTGACCAGCTGAATCCATGATTGAAAGTGCTTCTCCTCTGGCTCCATTGTAGTTGATGTTAGCTGAGACATCCATCAAGAAAGGCTTTCCAATAATCATCTGAACTGGTCCTTTGGCTACCCAGAAATGAACTGTCCTGACTACTTTCCCAATGGTTACCTCCACATCTTCAGCAATTCCAGGTATATCAGTAAGGTGGCCTCCAATTCCTTTGAGCTTCATAGATTTAGCAGTGAGTACCAATCCAAGTTTATGTGCAAGAGTTTCAGGAATAATGTTGACCATAGAGCCAGTATCCAAGAGTGCTTGATGTTTCTCTCCTCCAATAGTGATGGTGATGTATCCAAGGGGGCAGGAGTAGTGAGTAGTGGGTTGCTCCTGTGCTGGTTCTTCTTAATCCTCCATGTCTGTGAAGTTTGCTGATTTGACACCATCCAATGGGACCCTTCTGTTGGTTATCTTCTTCCTGATACAGTCAGTAACTCCTGGTGATATAGCAAAGATTTCTCCAAAGGCCAACTCCATCTTTCCTGCAGTCAACATCCTACTAGCCACTTCATCTTCAATTCCTGGGTACTCCTTGGCCAAAGTCTTTTCCAAATAGGTTTTCTTAACTGGTTTGTCCTTAGGTGCAGTGGTTGAATCCTTGTCCTTATCCTGGAATCTGACTTGAGGGGAGCCTTTTGAAGTAGGGGATTTGGAAGCACTAGGAGTGGGGGGCTGTGTCATGTGAAGTAAGTCCTCTGTATCCATGTCCATTAGGTCCTGTTTTTCCTTTCTGACCCTTTTGTCTGACTTGGCTGATTCCTCTTCATCCTGATCCTTAGAGTTGTTTCTGGTCCTCTTTCCAAGGTCTGCTTCATAACTATGGGTTTGATAATAGACTGGGTCCTCCTCTAGTTGGCCAAAAGAAGATGTGAGCTTAGTTTTAGAGTACTCTTCCACTGGGGTTCTGATTGGTCTGCTTGGAATCCATGGAATAACTGATTTGTCTGGAAGTTTGTAATCTCTTCCATCCTTGATAACAGCACCACTAGACATGTCCTGGGCAAGTTGAGAGCAGCTGTTGGTTCCATGGGTTTCCTGATGACAATAATAGCATTTGAATGGCCAGGTCCTAGCAGGTTTGTCCATGTGGGGAGGTAGTCCTTTGCCAGCAGTGAGAGATGCAAGTTGTTTGGTAAGGAGTTCCACTTGTTTGTCCAGAGAAGTAGAAGCAGTAGGGGCAGCTCCCTGAGTAGCAGGTGTGGGTTTGGAGGTCCTAGGTGAGTTGTCCAAAGTGAATTTCTCTTCTGCCCTCCATTCAGTCCTTCTGTTGACCACTGATCTTGAGTAAACTTCCTGGTGAATGTAGGTAAGAAGAGTTTCAGTGTCTGGCAAGATATCACCTCCGTCCTTTGAGGCTAGCATTTGATTGTCCTTCATCAAGCTCCTAGTAACCCTTTGATCCAGATCCTTGTGAAGAGTTTCCAAAAGAAGGTGTCTGAATTCCTCCAGGCTGGTACTGTACCCCATTCTTACCAAGTAGTGAGTGATGGTTTCAAACTTGTTTCTGAATGTGTTGAAGGTTTCCAAGGTGGTGATTCCTCCATCCTGGGCAGATTTGTAGACTAGTTTCCTGAGATCCTCCCTGGTATATCTGACCAATGGCTGAGAAGTTCCAAACCTGGTGAGTAGCTGTTTCTTCAGGGTTTCCCAATCCAAGTTTTCATGGCCTGACATGTCTTCCACTTCATCCTTAAGGTCCAACCCTTTGATAAAAGCATTGATTTTTCCAGCCAGTTCCTTAGAGTTAGCACCATCATCTCTTCCAGCACTTTCATACCTTCTAATGGATTTTTCCACAGGCATGTTGGTTCCATCAAAGAAGAGCTCTTTGTCCATGGGTTTGATCTTTACTCTTCTGCTGACAGGATCCTGATACCTAGGCATAGCTGGTTCCTTATTTAAAAAGTGAGTGTTGGACCTGGTGGAGTGTGTTGCGTCGTCCCTTCGGCACTGGAACCTGGGAAAGCGGGGTGGTGGTGCATCTAAATCTTCTGAATCTTCTGAAGGCTGATTGGTATCTCTATATCCTGTGTATCTAGGGATACTGGAAGTCTGAGGTCCAGGTGGAGGTCTGTAAGAACTGGAGTTGACTTGTGGAGTAGAAGAACCCTGGGGATCTGGAACATTGGAAGAAGCCTGTGGACCTGGAGCATTGGAAGAAGCCTGTGGACCTGGACCAGTAGAAGAAGGTTGGTAACCTGGACCAGTGGGAGGAACCTGAGTCTGACCATCATTGGAAGTGGTGGAGTCCTGAACTGCAGCATTACTCGAAGGATCCACTGGAGGGTAAAGACTGGGAGCAACATTGGTGTTGGGAGATCCTTGGGCAGACATGATTGAAGCAGATAAGTTGAATCTAAATCTGAAGGGTGTTGAAGGTTGATAATGGAGATGCTGATAGTGTTACTGTTGGTTGAAGTTGATTCTGAAAGCAGGGAGTTGATTTATAGAGAAAGGAGTATGAGGAGTGTAGGTGAAGTAGTATGTGGCTGATGGTAAGAGTGTTACTAGAGCTGACGATATCTGAAGTATAGAAAGGCCACTGTTGGGACACCACTTGTGGAAATACTCAAAGGGGAGAATAGAGCTTGGAAGGGAAATGGATAGCAACAATAGTACTAATGTAAGCGATGCAAGGGTGCTGATGAGGCTGCCTTCCTGACTAATGCTGAGGGGATGAGAGTAACACTAAGAAAAAGAAGAAAAGGTGTGGCTGATTTCTGCTTGATCTTAGGAGCTAGTACTATGAGCTTAACTACTGACTACTGAGGGTAAGAGAGTTGGAGGAGTGATGAGAGTGGGGAATGCAATGGCAAGGTTCAATAGCAATGGGTTCAGGAGCAACTGCACTGATATCAATGGGTGATGAGTAATTTCTAACTTATAATTTCTGTATATAGAATTCTGCATATAGTTCTCTCGTGAGGTACAAGTGAGGGGGGGAAGACAGTTCTTATAGTAAGGAGGGATGATCACAGACAGTGGAGGCATTCTGGCTATGGGAATAAAGGAATGTACAAATGGGGAAGAGTGATGTGAAATAGTAACAGTATGTAATGATGAGCAATGCTGAAAGGGGAATGCTGGTTATGGGAATAAAAGAATGTACTAATGGGGAAGAGTGATGAGAACATAGTAACAACTTGTGATGATGAGCACTACTGAAAGAGGTAAGCACAGATCTAATGATGTAATGTGTTACATAATGAGAAATATATGTAAAGGGTTTAGTATGTGAGAATAAATATGTAAAAGGAATGTACTGTAATGATTCAAGTAGGTTACTAATGAAATGAGTATTGTAACTAATGAAGACTGTAGGTTGTCTGTAAGTCTTATATCCTCTATAACTACTGAACCATTGAAGATAGGGGTATACTATGTATGAGTGACCATAGGTGAAATTTGATGTAGAATCTGAATATGCAATAATAATGAGGTATTTGTGAAGGGTTATGGGGAAATGCTCAATGTAATGATGAATATATGTAAAAGAAAGCAATAAAAATACTACTTATGGTTTGGAATGGAGCACCACAGCGTGGGAGTCCTTCCATTATATTGGTACCAAAATGATCAAACGGCCAAAAAGATTCATTGTGTACCTTGAATGACCACAAAACCCCCACATTTAGCAGCCACAATGTGATTGGTTGCCAAATATCACTAATTTGGTAGTTTGTTGGTGTTTCTGTCACTATATCTCCGCCCAGAATGGGAGTTCTTCCATGATATATGTATATCAAGATGGTCACCTGCCCTCAAATATTCATTGAGTACCTTGGATGACCACAAAACCCCCAAATGTAGCAGCCACAATGTGATCAGTTGCCAAATATCACTAATTTGGTAGTTTCTTGATGTTTCTGCCACTATATCTCAGCACAGCATGGGACTTCTTTCATGATATTGTTACCAAAATAATCAAATGCCCTCAAGTATTCATTGTGTACCTTGAATGACCACAAAACCCTTAAATGTAGCAGCTACAATGTGATTGGTTGCCAAATAGCACTAATTTGGTAGTTTCTTGGTGGTTCTGCCACTATATCTCAGCGCAGCATGGGAGTTCTTCCATGATATTGGTACCAAAATGATTAATCACCCCTGAAGGTTCATTGTGTACCTTGCATGACCACAAAACCCCAGATGTAGCAGCCACAATGTGATTAGTTGCCAAATATCACTAATTTGGTAGTTTCTTGGTGTTTCTGCCACTATATCTCAGCGCAGCGTGGGAGTTCTTCCATGATATTGGTACCAAGATGATCAAATGCCTCCAAAGATTCATTGTGTACCTTGAATGACCACAAAAACCCCAAATGTAGCAGCCACAATGTGATTGGTTGCCAAATATCACTAATTTGGTAGTTTGTTGGTGTTTCTGTCACTATATCTCAGCGCAGCATAGGAGTTCTTCCATGATATTGGTACCAAAATGATCAAATGGCCCTGAAGATTCATTGTGTACCTTGGATGACCACAAAACCCCCAAATGTAGCAGCCACAATGTGATCAGTTGGCAAATGTTCTAGTTTGGTAGTTTGTTGGTGTTTCTGTCACTATATCTCCGCCCAGCATGGGAGTTCTTCCATGATATAGGTGTATCAAAATGATCAAATGACCTCAAACATTCATTGAGTACCTTGGATGACCACAAAACCCCCAAATGTAGCAGCCACAATGTGATCAGTTGCCAAATATCACTGATTTGGTAGTTTCTTGGTGTTTCTGCCACTATATCTCAGCTCAGCGTGGGAGTTCTTCTATGATGTTGGTACCAAAATAATCAAATTCCCCTGAAGATTCATTGTGGACCTTGAATGACCACAATACCCCCAAATTCAGCAGCCACACTGTGATAAGTTGCCAGATTAGTGATATTTGGCAACCATTCACATTGTAGCTGCTACATTTGGGGGTTTTTTGGTCATTCAAGGTACACAATTCATCTTTGAGGGCATTTAATCATTTTTGTACCAATATCATTGAAGAATTCCCACGCTGCGCTGAGATATAGTGGCAGGAACACCAAGAAACTACCAAATTGGTGATATTTGGCAACTGATCACATTGTGGCTGCTACATATGGGGGTTTTGTGGTAATTCCAGGTACTCAATGAATCTTTGAGGGAATTTGATCATTTTGATACCAATATTACGGAAGAAATCCCAAGCTGCGCTGAGATATAGTGGCAGAAACACCAGAAACTACCAAATTAGTGATATTTTGCAACTAATCACATCCTAGCTGCTACATTTGGGGGTATTGTGGTCATTCAAGGTACACAATTAATCTTCAGGGGAATTCGATCATTTTGGTACTAATATCATGGAAGAACTCCCACACTGTGCTGAGATATAGTGGCAGAAACACCAAGAAACTACCAAATTAGTAATATTTGGCAACTGATCACATTGTGGCTGCTACATTTGGGGGTTTTTTGTTCATTCAAGGTACACAATGAATCTTCAGGGGCATGTGATCATTTTGGTACCAATATCATGGAAGAACTCCCACGCTGCGCTGAGATATAGTGGCAGAAACACCAAGAAACTACCAAATTTGTGATATTTGGTAACTGATCACATTGTGGCTGCTACATTTGGGGGTTTTGTGGTCATTAAAGGTACTCAATGAATGTTTGAGGGCATGTGATTATTCTGGTACCAATATCATGGAAGAACTCCCAGGCTGCTTTGAGATATAGTGGCAGAAACACCAAGAAACTACCAAATTAGTGATATTTGGCAACTGATCAGGTCGTAGGGCTACATTAGGGAGTTTCATGGTAATTTAAGGTACACAATGAATGCTTGGGGACTATTGATCATTTTGAAACCAATATCATGGAAGAACTCCCAGGTTGTGTTGAGATATAGTGGCAGAAACACCAAGAACCTACCAAATTAGTGAGATTTGGCAACTGATGAGATTGTAGCTGCCACATTTGGGGGTTTTGTGGTCATTCAAGGTACACAATGGATCCTTGGGGGCTACTGAACATTTTGATACCAATATCATGGAAGAACCCCAGGCTGGGTTGAGATATAGTGGCAGAAATACCAAGAAACTAACAAAGTAGTGAGATTTGGCAACTGATCAGATTGCAGCTGCTGCATGATGGATGTGACCCCAAAAACATTATTTCTGGGTTTTATATTCAGAAAAATTGTCCAACAAAATTTCATGTGGAAATATTCCTCATTAATCTGTGGTTGATAACAAAAGTAGATAAAAAAAAGAACCTGACAAAAATATGCTAAACCATGGTAAACTAATTTCAAAAAGGCCTCCTATGCATGTAGCACTTCAAGTATTATATGCAATATCTTGAGCAAGTTCAACCAACCAAATTAAAAATGTGTGCAAGATGGTATCATGAGAGAGGTCAGGGGTCAATGTTTTTCCTTTTTTGAAAAACAAGTCAATTTGCACACTTCTGATAACAGATCAATTGTTGAAGTAAAAAAAAAAAGAAAAAAAAATTGAGACCCCTCAGCCACCCTGGATTAATCCTAAAACTTGCAATGTCTTTTTTTCAGGAAGAATTGAACGGTGTATGTAGAAATTTATGAATGTTATCAGGCAAAAAAAAAATTCCTGTGGCTTGAAGCTAACACAAGGGGAAGGAGAGAGATTATAGAATGGTATTAAGGAGACATGGAAAACAGACAAAGGTATCAAGAAGAATAATAAAAAAAAATTGATCAATATAAATTGATCAATATACGCTATATCTAAGTATATTAAATCCACACTTTTGTGGAAATTTGGTTCATGGGTTCACCCTCCCCCTTTCCAAAAAGGCCCCAAAAGGGGGCTGCCAGTGTGGCAGTGGCCAACTTGGCAATGTTTCCCACATTTCCCATCTTTTCAGGCAGAAGTATGTTTGACTTTGCTGCTGTGAAAATTAAATTTAAAGTCCCCAAACATTAATGCCTCGGACTGATCCCCCAATTCATGAAACATGAATGAAAAGGGACCGGATTCTCCCTCCTCTGCCTGTTGCAAATGCAAGGGGAGAGAGGCGGGCAAATGGTTGGTTTCAAATGAATTGCTCAGCCTGCACAAGCGCAACAGGGGAGGTTTTTTTTGTGTGTTCTTTTTTTTTTTTTGACCAGCCTGTGCAAGTGCAGCAGGGGGGCAGAATAATACATTTTTCCTGGGGCAATTGCAAGTGCAAAGGCGGAGGGGTTTCTATCAGCCTGCGCAAGTGCGACAGGGGAGAGAGAAATAAGATTAACCCCCTCGGGCCCCTACAAAGGCAAGGGTGGAGAGGGTTATCGACCGACGGATTGTGTTCTACCTCCGCAAGTGCAAGAGGGGAACTGGATCCGTGGAGGATAGGACACGGCCAGGACGCCTTTTTATGTTCACCCCATCAAGTCAAACCCCTCATTTTCGCGGACGACCTGAAACAGCAGCCCTGATACATCGTCCGCAACAGTCCGCACCCTTTCGGAGCAATCAAAACAAGAAACTGCTTGCGGGTTGGTGGCGCCTCCAACATTTGCACCCTTGCGACGCTGCGCCATTTAAACCCGAATTAGGAGCCCGTCTACTCGCCTAGCTCACTCTACATACTTGTCCCCCACGAGCGTTAATCCCCCGGCTTCGACGGAGGCGGCGGTGGCGGCCAGTCAAGCCACCCGGACCTCCCCGACAGTCCGCGCACCTTCCCCGCTGGCCTGGTCTCTCCGGACACACCACCATCCAGCAAGCCCTTATCAGATGAGCCCGGCGGGTCCAAGCCGTGCTACTCGCCCCGCACACGCGGCCCTTTGATTCCCGTCGCCGCTGGCGTCTCCGGCCCGCGCGCCAGCGGCGAGGCTCGCACCACCCATGCCGGCGCCTTCAGACACTTCCCCCCCATCATCAGCCTCAACAGGGTGCGCTACTTTATCTTCCAGTTCCTGAAGCTGCGGGCCAATCCCAGGGTGACACCTCCAAAGCCAGTGGTGCCAGGCCTCATGACCATTTGATGGCCCCAGCCGGTGGTGTCCAAGTTATTGGGCTCATGCAACAACCCCAACTGATATATCTTGTTTTATTGGGAGTACAACTTGGTGCTGAACTTGAGTCTTGAGCTCAGACCTACCCCAACATGAAATTATGCTGTTTGTGAAGCTTTTAAGGTCAAACAAACTTTGAATATTGTAAAAGGTCAAGTGAATTGAGTCCTGGACTCAATATATTTGCAGCCCAACAATCATGAATCATCAGACAAAAGGGAAAAAAACAATCCTGAAACTGGACAGAATTTTGACTGGAATGGAGGCTCATTTTTATAAGCTGCTGAATTTTCTGTCAATGTGAATTACAACTGGTTCCACTGAAAAAGTGAGGATAGGTTTCTGCAACACTTGATGAATGACAAAAAGACCAATGTGGCTGTAGCACATCTGAAAATTTGTATCTTTTGAGCAGTACTTTACATGCAGGCAGTGAAACAAGAAGGTTATTCACAGTCAAATTTTACAAAACTTTGGAGCTAGATTTAAGACCTATATGACCAGAATTCAAGAATTTTGGTAAGATGGAAAGCAGCAGGTGATACTGATCAATCAATGCAATTAATCAACTTTTGAAAAAAATGTTCATGAATACCTTAAAATGTGTCCTACAAATTTCAATTGTGAAACCCCCTAATTATAAAACACTCATGCTTGTATTTACCTTGATATCTGTGAGCCTGTGTCTCTAAAGTGACAACATGACAAAAGTAAGTTGGGT
The DNA here is from genome assembly GCF_026914185.1 of Puccinia triticina. Lineage (NCBI taxonomy): Eukaryota > Fungi > Basidiomycota > Pucciniomycetes > Pucciniales > Pucciniaceae > Puccinia > Puccinia triticina. The sequence continues at coordinate 8,390,232 of NC_070559.1, read as the reverse complement.
GGGCACTGATTGAATTTTTTGGGATAAAGAAATACAAGCAGTAGAGAGAGATGATCTTTTATTAAGATTTAATATGGGCCAAGCTCTAACTGGAAATGTAGGCTGCCAACTGTGCTGAAAGAGTGCAACAGTCTCCACTCACACCAAGGAAACGGTGGTGGGAATCAGAAGTAGGGTTTCTACTCTGCTCTGGTTTTTAAGGTCTTAACAAGAGATAACCTGATTGATCTTTGAGTGTTGGAAGAAGGGAAGAGAAGTCAAGAGCAACAGGGTTTCCTCTGATATAAACAAGGTCAGTGAAAGAGGGTACTTACTGTCAATTAGAGATCGCTGAGTGGACCCGGGTACTCGTGGCGGGTGCGGGTACCTGCGGTCATTTTGGGCATATTTGCGGGGCATTGCCAGATGGCTGATTAAAATGAGCGTAAAGCCTGCGGGGGTGTCCGTTGCGCGGGTGGCAACCTTGGCCCTTGTGCCTTTGGCCGCTGGGCTTGGGCCTTGGGCCGGCGGTGGGCTGTGGAGTTGACGCCCTGGGGTTGCGGCGGCGTAGCCGCCTTGTACTCTAGTTGATCAATATACGACATTGCAAATTCATCCATCTTGGTAGTGAATAAGCTCTGCCAGAACTCAGACGTGAACTTAGGATCGTGATCAGTAATTATAACCTTTGGGCACCCAACATCATGGATTATGGAGTTCCAGAACAAGAGCGCAACATCCAGCGCTGTATTGTCCTTATAGCAGGGCAGAAACCGGGCCCGTTTGGAGAAGCGATCCACTACCACCAGGACTGCGTTGAAGCTGTCTTTGCCACCCATCGGCAGAGTGGTAACAAAATCCATGTTAATGACCTCCCAGCATTGTTTAGGCTCCTCAATGGTTTGCAAGAGCCCAAAACGTTTACAGGTGGCCCTGTTCGCCTTTTGGCACCGGTCACAGCTGGCACAGTATTGCTCCACCCTCGAAGTCCAATGTCAGCTGGCAAGTGAAACCCTTCTACCCCTTAGATTGCCAGATCAGCTTTTACTACACCATCTGCCCTCCTTACAAATTTCACATCTGTTTCACTTTCATTTCCCTTGTTATTGACATATGATTTATGCTTCTACCTAGTGATACTTGTAGATGGAAGCTCATAAGTTGTACTCGCTGGATTCTATTGTTCCCCAGACTTTCAGAAGAGAAGAACATAATAAACATCTTTTATTCATTCCTCTTTATTTGAAGATACATCAACACATCACTACTTCAAATAGCCAGTTTCCCTCATATCAACAAATCACTGTCCGGAAACTCAAGCCTGACTGTCTCAAATACTTATCACCGGCTGGGAGTAAACTCTTTGGATCAGATTCAACCCCATCTACGACTCAGAGCCACTGGATTATCCCAGTCACTACCAAGATGGATGAATTTGCGATGTCGTATATTAATCAATATAGCATATATTGATCAATTTATATTGATCAATTTTTTTTTTTATTATTCCTCTTGATACCTTTGTCTGTTTTCCATGTCTCCTCAATACTATTCTATAATCTCTCTCCTTCTGCCTGTGTTACCTTCAAGCCACCGAAATTTTTTTTTTTTTTTTTTGCCTGATAACATTCATAAATTTCCACATACACCATTCAATTCTTCCTGAAAAAAAGACATTGCAAGTTTTAGGATTAATCCAGGGTAGCTGAGGGGTCTCAATGTTTTTTTCTTTTTTTTTTACTTCAACAATTGATATTATCAGAAGTCTCCAAATCTACTTTTTTTCAAAAAAGGAAAAACATTGACCCCTGACCTCTATCATGATACCATCCTGCACAAATTTTTAATTTGGTTGGTTGAACTGCCTGAAGATATTGCATATCATACTTGAAGTGCTATATGCATAGAAGGCCTTTTTGGAATTAGTTTACCAACATGGTTTAGCATATCTTTGTCAGGTTCTTTTTTTTATCTACTTTTGTTATCAACCACAGATTAATGAGGAATATTTCAACATGAAATTTCATTGGACAATTTTTCTGCATATAACACCCAGATATATTTGAAATATAATTTATTTGGGGTCACATCCATTATGCAGCAGCAACAATGTGATCAGTTCCCAAATATCACTAATTTGGTAGTTTCTGGCTCTTTCTGCCACTATATCTCAACAAAGCCTGTGAGTTCTTCCATGATATTGGTATCAAAATGATCAATAGCCCCCAAGGTTTCATTGTGTACCTTAAATTACCACATAACCCCCAAATATAGCAGCTACAATCTGATCAGGTGCCAAATGTCACTAACTTGGTAGTTTCTTGGTGTTTCTGCCACTATATCTCAGTGCAGCATGGGAGTTCTTCCATGATATTGGTACCAAAATGATCAAATGCCCCTGAGGATCCATTGTGTACCTTGAATGACCACAAAACCCCCAAATGTAGCAGCGACAATGTGATCAGTTGCCAAATATCACTAATTTGGTAGTTTCTTGGTGTTTCTGCCACTATATCTCAGGCCAGCATGGGAGTTCTTCCATGATATTGGTACAAAAATGATCTAATGGCCCTGAAGATTCATTGTGTGCCTTGGATGACCACAAAACCCCCAAATGTAGCAGCCACAATGTGATCAGTTGGCAAATGTTCTAATTTGGTAGTTTCTTGGTGTTTCTGCCACTATATCTCAGCGCAGCATGGGAGTTCTTCCATGATATTGGTACCAAAATGATTGCATGCCCTCGAACATTCATTTTGTACCTTGGATGACCACAAAACCCCCAAATGTAGCAGCCACAATGTGATCAGTTGCCAAATATCACTAATTTGGTAGTTTCTTGGTGTTTCTGCCACTATATCTCAGCGCAGAATAGGAGTTCTTCCATGATATTGGTACCAAAATGGTCACATGCCCTCAAACATTCATTGAGTACCTTGGATGACCACAAAACCCCCAAATGTAGCAGCCACAATGTAATCAGTTGCCAAATATCACTAATTTGGTAGTTTCTTGGTGTTTCTGCCACTATATCTCAGCGCAGCGTGGGATTTCTTCCTTGATATTTGTCCAAAATTATCTAAAACCCTCAAAGATTCATTGTGTACCTTGAAATACCACAAAACCCCCAAATGTAGCAGCTACGATGTGATCTGTTGCCAAATATCGCAAATTTGGTAGTTTCTTGGTGTTTCTGCCACTATATCTCAGCCCAGCATGGGAGTTCTTGCATGATATTGGTACCAAAATGATCAAATGCCCCTGAAGATTCATTGTGTACCTTGGATGACCACAAAACCCCCAAATGTAGCAGCCACAATGTGAACAGTTGCCAAATGTTCCTAATTTGGTAGTTTTTTGGTGTTTCTGCCACTATATCTCAGGCCAGAATGGGAGTTATTCCATGATATTGTAACCAAAATGATCAAATGGCCCTGAGGAATCATTGTGTACCTTGGATGACCACAAAACCCCCAAATGTAGCAGCCACAATGTGATCAGTTGGCAAATGTTCTAATTTGCTAGTTTCTTGGTGTTTGTGCCACTATATCTCAGCGCAGCATGGGAGTTCTTCCATGATATTGGTACCAAAATGATCGCATGCCCTCCAATATTCATTTGGTACCTTGGATGACCACAAAACCCCCAAATGTAGCAGCCACAATGTGAACACTTGCCAAATATCACTATTTTGGTAGTTTCTTGGTGTTTCTGCCACCAATTCCAGCTCAGTGTGGGAGTTCTTCCATGATATTGGTACCACAATGATCAAATGCCCCTGGAGATTCATTGTGTACCTTGAATGACCACAAAACCCACAAATGTAGCAGCTACAATGTGATCAGTTGCCAAATATCGCTAATTTGGTAGTTTCTTGGTGTCTCTGCCACTATATCTCACCCCAGCATGGGATCAGTTTTTCCATGATATTGGTACCAAAATGATCAACTTCCCCTGAAGATTCATTGTGTACCTTGAATGTGACCATTTTGGTACCAATATCATGGAAGAACTCCTATGCTGCGCTGAGATATAGTGGCAGAAACACCAAGAAACTACCAAATTAGTGATATTTGGCAATTGATCACATTGTGGCTGCTGCATTTGGGGGTTTTGTGGTCATCCAAGGTACTCAATGAATCTTTGAGGGCATTTGATCATTTTGGTACCAGTATCATGGAAGAACTCCCACGCTGTGCTGAGATATAGTGGCAGAAACATCAAGAAACTACCAAATTAGTGATATTTGGCAACTGATCACATTGTGGCTGCTACATTTGGGGGTTTTGCGGTCATTCAAGGTACAACATGAATCATCAGGGCCATTTGATCATTTTGGTACCAATATCATGGAAGAACTCCCATGCTGGCCTGAGATATAGTGGCAGAAACACCAAGAAACTACCAAATTAGTGATATTTGGCAACTGATTACATTGTGGCTGCTACATTTGGGTGTTTTGTGGTCATCCAAGGTACTCAATGAATGTTTGAGGGCATGTGACCATTTTGGTACCAATATCATGGAAGAACTCCTATTCTGCGCTGAGATATAGTGGCAGAAACAACAAGAAACTACCAAATTAGTGATATTTGGCAACTGATCACATTGTGGCTGCTACATTTGGGGGTTTTGTGGTCATCCAAGGTACAGAATGAATGTTCGAGGGCACGCAATCATTTTGGTACCAATATCATGGACGAACTCCCATGCTGCGCTGAGATATAGTGGCAGAAACACCAAGAAACTACCAAATTAGTGACATTTGGCAACTGTTCACATTGTGGCTGCTACATTTGGGGGTTTTGTGGTCATCCAAGGTACCAAATGAATATTCGAGGGCATGCGATCATTTTGGTACCAATCTCATGGAAGAACTCCCATCCTGCGCTGAGATATAATGGCACAAACACCAAGAAACTACCAAATTGGAACATTTGCCAACTGATCACATTGTGGCTGCTACATTTGGGGGTTTTGTGGTCATCCAAGGTACCCAATGAATGCTTGAGGGCATGTGATCATTTTATTACGAATATCATGGAAGAACTCCCACGCTGTGCTGAGATATAGTGGCAGAAACATCAAGAAACTACCAAATTAGTGATATTCGTCAACTGATCACATTGTGGCTGCTACATTTGGGGGTTTTGCGGTCATTCAAGGTACAACATGAATCTTCAGGGCCATTTGATCATTTTGGTACCAATATCATGGAAGAACTCCCATGCTGGCCTGAGATATAGTGGCAGAAACACCAAGAAACTACCAAATTAGTGATATTTGGCAACTGATTACATTGTGGCTGCTACATTTGGGGGTTTTGTGGTCATCCAAGGTACTCAATGAATGTTTGAGGGCATGTGACCATTTTGGTACCAATATCATGGAAGAACTCCTATTCTGCGCTGAGATATAGTGGCAGAAACACCAAGAAACTACCAAATTAGTGATATTTGGCAACTGATCACATTGTGGCTGCTACATTTGGGGGTTTTGTGGTCATCCAAGGTACAAAATGAATGTTCGAGGGCATGCAATCATTTTGGTACCAATATCATGGAAGAACTCCCATGCTGCGCTGAGATATAGTGGCAGAAACACCAAGAAACTACCAAATTAGAACATTTGCCAACTGATCACATTGTGGCTGCTACATTTGGGGGTTTTGTGGTCATCCAAGGCACACAATGAATCTTCAGGGCCATTTGATCATTTTTGTACCAATATCATGGAAGAACTCCCATGCTGGCCTGAGATATAGTGGCAGAAACACCAAGAAACTACCAAATTAGTGATATTTGGTAACTGATCACATTGTGGCTGCTACATTTGGGGGTTTTGTGGTCATCCAATGTACCCAATGAATGCTTGAGGGCATGTGATCATTTTGTTACAAACATCATGGAAGAACTCCCATGCTGTGCTGAGATATAGTGGCAGAAACATCAAGAAACTACCAAATTAGTGATATTTGGCAACTGATCACATTGTGGCTGCTACATTTGGGTGTTTTGTAGTCATTCAAGCTACACAATGAATCTTCAGGGGCATGTGATCATTTTGTTACCAATATCATGGAAGAACTCCCATGCTGCGCTGAGATATAGTGGCAGAAACACCAAATTAGTGATATTTGGCAACTGATCACATTGTGGCTGCTACATTCGGGGGTTTTGTGGCCACACAAGGTACTCAATGAATGTTTGAGGGAATGTGATCATTTTGGTACCAATATCATGGAAGAACTCCCATGTTGTGATGAGATATAGTGGCAGAAACACCAAGAAACTACCAAATTAGTGATATTTTGCAACTGATCACAGTGTGGCTGCTACATTTGGGGGTATTGTGGTCATTCAAGGTACACAATGAGTCTTCAGGGGCATGTGATCATTTTGGTACCAATATCATGGAAGAACTCCCATGCTGCGCTGAGATATAGTGGCAGAAACACCAAATTAGTGATATTTGGCAACTGATCACATTGTTGCTGCTGCATAATGGATGCGACCCCAAATAAATTATATTTTAAAATATTTCTGGGTTTCATATGTAGAAAAATTGTCTGATGAAATTTTATGTGGAAATATTCCTCATTAATCTGTGGTTGATAACAAAAGTAGATAAAAAAAAGGACCTGACAAAAATATGCTAAACCATGGTAAACTAATTCCAAAAAGGCCTTCTATGCATGTAGCACTTCAAGTATGATATGCAATATCTTGAGCAAGTTCAACCAACCAAATTAAAAATGTGTGCAGGATGGTATCATGAGAGAGGTCAGGGGTCAATCTTTTTCCTCTTTTGAAAAAAAGTCGATTTGGAGACTTCTGATAACATCAATTGTTGAAGTAAAAAAAAAAAGAAAAAAAAATTGAGACCCCTCAGCTACCCTGGCTTAATCGTAAAACCTGCAATGTCTTTTTTTCAGGAAGAATAGAGTGGTGTATGTAGAAATTTATGAATGTTATCAGGCAAAAGAAAAAGAAAATTCCTGTGGCTTGAAGCTAACACAGGCAGAAGGAGAGAGATTATAGAATAGTATCAAGGAGACATGTAAAACAGACAAAGGTATCAATAGGAATAATACAAATAAAAAAAATTGATCAATATACGCTATATTGATCAATATACGACATCGCAAATTCATCCATCTTGTTAGTGAGTAAACTTCCATCGAGTGGATTCACATCTTCCCGGGAGTAACCCACCGCTGACATCCAACCGGGCCACCACGCCAGCACCCTCAAGCGTTCCACAGTCCTATCCCTGGAAAAGTGGCCCGCCGCAACGTTGTTGTGGCATTCATGCAACATGGACGTGATGTGATCCTCCGCAACCAGCACCAACGCGCAGTGGTTCCCGGTTTGATAATACAGGAGACCGTCAAGTAGGACGAATTGTCCCGCACTGAACTTGGCTTTCCAAGGTTCGCTCAGCTGCACTATCAAATCCGGTTGGGGATGCTTGGACTGCAACATGCCTATTAGTGCCGCGGTATTGGCGTCAGTTATGTAGCTTTTTTCAACAGAGTCCCAAAACTCGTCTGCTAGACCGCTTACGCTAACGGCCATTATGGGAACCTCCCGGGGACTATCTTCCTCATCCGCCGCTGGGTTATCCCTATTGTTAGGGAGGGCCCAGCGGGACAAGCCATCAGCGTTCTTGTGAATCAGGCCATCCCGGTGGACAATAGTCATGGAACCGCGCCACTCCTGGATGGAGATCTGCCACCTCATCATATGGCGGCTAGGGGTTTTCATGTTCAGCAAGGACTTCAGAGCCACACAGTCAGTGATGACCGTAAATACACAGCCCTCGAGGTAATAATAGAGTTTCTCTAATGCCCAAACCAGGCACAGACACTCGAGTTGAGAGGCCCCGTATTGTTTCTCCGAGTCCTTTAACTACCGAGAAATAAAGCAGATAGGACCCTCCTGCTCCCCGTCTCCGATCATCTGAATCTGATGTAGGGCTTCCCCTATACCGTCCATACACGCGTCAACATAGAGCAAGAAAGGACGACTAGAGTCTGGGTGGAACAGGAGGGGCGCTGTGGTCAACGCCACCCGAAGCAATTTGTAAGCCTCAATCCGCTCCAACGTCATCTTGAATGCCACGTTGGGGCTACAGATTTTGTATAGACACGACGCCATGCAGTTAAAATCTTTGATGTGGAGCCGGTAGTAACCGGCGAAACCCAGGAAAGACTGTAGCTCCTTAACCGTAACCGGAATGGGTTTCAGGAGCACCGCAGCTACCCTATGCTGATCAATACCTAAAGAAAGGCCGTTAACAATGTGCCCTAGCGCCTTCAGTTCAGCAAACCCAAAGGAGCACTTTGTAAGAGAAATCTTCATTCCCATCGCTGTGACTCTGCGGAGAATGATCCCCAGCTTAATCAGGTGATCCTCCCAGGTATCCGTGAAGATGATAATGTCATCTATATAGATTATCAACCAAAGCTTGCTAAGCTCTACGCGGAACTCGGAGTCCATCATCCGCTGGAAGTGTGACGAGGCGTTCTTAATCCCAAACGGCATGCGCAAATACTCGTGAACCCCCATATGGGAGATGATTCGGAGAAATTGCCTGCTGCTGGGGCTAACCCTATTCTGATGGAAGCCCTTAAGGACGTCCATGCATGTTATGAACTTCGCTCCATGCAGCTTAGTCAAGGACTCCGTGATTTTGGGCATGGGATAGCGATCCGGAGTGGTATAAGTGTTCAGGGCCCGGAAGTTGCCCACTAGTTGCAACTTCTCCTTATTCCAGGCGATAATGACCGGTGTGGTTATGGCGACACCCTTGTTAGAACCGACCTTGCAAAGAATACCCATCTTCACCAGCTGGGTGACGTGTTCCTTGATTGCGGCTTGAGTCCAGGGGCTCGCCGGGTATGGCGACTTCCTGAGAGCCAGGGGATAAGGTTTTTCGACCGTGAGGGTGATCTCCACCTCGTGCCCCTTGATAGAACCAAAAGGTTGGTCCGCCGTAGCAAACGCGCCCTTATTCTCCGTCAGCTTCTGGAGCAGAGCGGATTTCTGCGTCTCATCCAGGTCAGCATTGATTTTAGAGTCTCGGCAGACCTCCTCAGAAAACAATAAGGCTTTCGACGGCCCCAGGCTTACGACATTGATAGACTCATCAAAGTCAAACACGCGTTTTCCTACAGTGAACTGCCTCCGGTCCGTGTTCAGCAATGAGATTTTGTACTTTAACAAGTAGTCATTCCCCACGATGAAGTATCGTGAAGTCATGTTTTCCATGACAAATGTTAACCACCCCGAGTGGGATCAACAATCCTGATGCGCTGTGGAACCGCCCCGTCTGGATTGGTAGTATGAATTTCTCCCATCCTGGGCAGAAGCGCTCCAGGTAGCTTTTGCCGACCACGGAGCGGACCGCTCAACTATCTAAAAGGACCAGGCAATCCTTGTTGCAACAGGTCATCGCGACGAGGTTGTTTTTCCCCCTCAAGGTATCTACCGCGGCAGCCCCGTCGGAAATGACTCCGATGATGGGACCTTCCCCCTCCGGTTCGCTGCTGTCCTTGTCCTCTCTTTTAGCCTCTGCCTTGTTGTCGACGTTGTTCACTTGTTTAGGGCAGTTCCTTGCGGTGTGTCCAGTTTCCTTGCAAGTGTAACATTTGATGTTGGAGGGCAGGGGCTTACTCTTGTCCAGACTTCCGGGTTTCGCAGCGGGAAGTGCGGATGTTTTGGGGGAAAAGCGTCTGCAGCCTAGCCTTGTCTTGTCGCAGATGTCTTTGAGGATATTAATGAAGCTACTAAGGTCAACATCCGGTTCTCTCATCCCGTTTTTAGGCGCGTATTCAACCTCGTTTTCCATCAAGTTCGACAACTTGAAATTGATAGATTCTTGGTCAATAGCGGGCTTGAAGCATTTCAACCTGTTGTACTGCCGAGTAACCCACTGAGCGGGCTCTGTCTCTCCCGGAATGAATCTATCCGCAGTGAAAGCATTCTGCTTCTTGCGCTTCCAGGGCGAGTGACCAAACTTTTTGCATATCTCCGCCCTCCAGAAGGCCCAGGAGGTATCATGGTGTGTGAGCCGCATAGTCTCATACCAAGAGAGAGCAGTACCCGTGAACATCGTGAGAAGTTTAAGGATAATAACCTCATCGTCTATGTGGCTATCACGATGTGCGGTGTTGATCCACTGCACAAAACGGAGGTGATCGTACTCGCCCTCGCCTGAAAAGCTAGGCCAGTCCGACTTTGCAATGGCGAGATTGAGGCGCTTTTTGAGTTCCGGGTCTACTCCGCTATCTTTGCGGCGTGCTTGCCGTGCGGGGCCCGTGGGCAGATGAGGAGGAGGATCACGGCCAGAGTTTGAGGTTGACAAGGCCTGAACAGTATTGGTGAGCCCTGCGATCTCCTCCCTCAACCTAGCGCCCTCAGCCCGATATTGACTCATCATCCTATCAATTTTTCCATTCAGATTCAGAAAATCAATCTGCTGGTTCTCGCTTTGCTCCTCAAGCTTCTGCTCCACTTCTTCCCCAAGGACAGACTCACTGGCAGCATGATTTTTCCGAAGGAGAGCACCCTGTAACCGCTCAAAACCTGCTTCCAACCTCTCCATTAGATCCCTCGCCAGATTATCTGGGAAACTGGCGGCACTTGGCTTTACCGGGGAAGAGAGATTCAGGATATGACTCTCCAGCTTGAACAACCTCGCGCTAATGCCCTGCATCTCATGGATGAGTTTTGGATCACTGGGCTCGCGGCTAACCAAGTCGGATACCGTGATATCCAGCGCATTCTGCACGAATTCCTTAAGATTGCGCTCTGTTTCGGCTAACTTCTTGCTAGGGGAATCAAGCTTGACCCTCCCTAAAGCCTCCTCCAAGTCGTCTAACCTCGTACCCATGGTTCTGACAGTCTCGGCAATGGGGGCGACGGAAGTAGAAATAGACGTAGATATAGAATTGCTTATAGTAGAGATACCAGCTAGGGAAAATTTTACAGCTTTAAAATTATCGGAGATGATGTCTTTCAGGAGGTGAACATTATTAGAAACAGGGGTAGAAACATCTTTATGGACAGACTTAACAAGGGAATTAAGGGTAGAGGTAGTATGTGACAACATTCGGTGGGTATTACCATCAACTACCTTCTCAATCTCAGCAAACATTTTCTTGAGTATGTTACTGGCATCCACCAGAGTCAGTGGCGCTGCTGATTCCCGTTGTTTCTGGCCTGAGTCTGGTCGATCGACTGGTAACCGCCCTGGATTGTCCGACTCATGCGAAACAACTCGTCGTAAATGGACGTCCTGTAATTGTGTCTGCCCCTCATGCGACTGGCCCGGCCCGGTTTGGTCCGGTCGGAGTCGTGCTGCTCGCGGAGCCGCTTCCTGCTGGTCGTTGGCCGGAGGCGCTGCTGGCTGGGGGGCCCGCTGGCGTGCAGAGGCTGCTTGGCGGTTTTGGCCCCGAGCTCGGCTGCGCGGAATGCTCGCCGGATCATTTGCCGGATGCTTTGGCTGACGGTTTGCTGGGTGGCTTGGGTGAGTCACGTGAGGGTTCCATCCCTTGGTTAGCGATAAGAGAATCTCCCGGCTGATCAGTCTTTTGAGACTGTTGTGGGTCGTGATTGCCTGGTCCCGCAGGAGAATCATCGGCTCCTGGTTGTTGCCCGCGCGCGCCTCCAAGAACGCCTGCTTGAAGCGTAGGTGGGTCTGCAGGAGTAGTTCCGTCGTGGGATTCCACCCGCGACGGGCCGCTGCCGCGTTTAAATTCGCCGGCTGGGACGATGGAGGGTTTTGCGGACCTAGTAGAAGATGAATGAGATCCAGTGTTACTGCCAGTTTTTTCGGTTTTCTTAGGGGGAGGCATGTTAAATGTTAGGACTAACCCGTTGGTTCCGTAATAACTATTATGGACTCGGCGCTTTCTGGCGAGGTTCCTTGCACCGTGCTATTGAGCCGGATAGGGTCGCCAAGAGTAAGCTGCCTTTTGATTTCAGCGGTGGAGCCTCTCGCGGGATTGGATATTGTTGATCAACCTAGCAACCGTTGGGTGAGCAGGCCGGCTAATTGTAGCCGAGAGTGCAGGATTGATGGCCGGGGCCACTGGAGCTGCTTGAGCTATTGCTGGGTCTCAATGACCGGGGTCCGCGGTATTGCCGGTTCTTCTGAACAACTGGTCAAACAGTTCCGCGACTCCGTTAGAGCCAGCTGGAGGGGCTGAATGTGGTGGGGCTGAGTTTTGATTGACAAGGTTGTCGCCGCTGACGTTAGCGTCTTCGTCGTTGGCAGAGGCGGGTCTAGGTCTGTTGGACTGGAAAAAGCTGTGTAGCGAGGTTTTACGGGTAGACACTAGAAGGCTAGCGCTTAGCTACACACGTAGAAACTTGGGACTTGAATTGAGAAACTTACTACTGGTATACCGGTAGAGTTTCAAGATGGACGATGGGGAATTTGAAGAACGAGATCGTGGTTGCACGAATTGTATCTGAGGAAAGGAAGAGTCAAACTTTGTGTAAGTTGACAGTAGCCAAGGTTTCAGGCAAAAAAATTCCCGATGAGGCCCCCAAATGTCAGGGCGGGTCTCTATTGTGGCCGCGCCCTGAATATAAACCTTAGTTATGATATAAGGTTTCAGCTGATCTCAGCTGTCACGACGTCAGTCGGAGCTCGACTTGGCCGCAGTGCAAGGAGGAAAAGCCGCGCCTCCGTCTGGAGGGGCTGGTTGAGCGTATACAAACGAAGTCCAAGGGACTTGAAGATTTGGTCCTGTCTAGGACAGGAAAGAGAGAAAAGGGAAAAGGCCCGACTTACCTAGTGGAACTGGGAGCCGGGTTGAGTGCAGAAAGGATGGAAAGAGAAAGAGATGGATCAAGTAAAACCCCAATCGTTGTGTTTGGCGTGCGTAGTCAAAGGCAACAATGGAAGCGGGTGTGGTAACTGATCTGGGGAGCTCTTCTTTGGGGACGAGCTCCTCGTACTTATACTCATGTCTTGCGTGGCCAACTTGTGGGTGGCTCAAAGATACTCAACATCTCGACGGTTCAGGGAATCTCATATCCTGGGAATCATTGTAGATGATTCCTCCGGGTAGACGGAAATGTGCTCATTCTTGCTGTTGAGATCCTTATACTTAGTGTATGCTTCTATCCAAACTACACATTGTATTTAGTCTATGGTGCCTCAGATCCAAGGCGCTCTCCTCACTGAATCAGAACCACTTTATCTTTGTGTCCAGTCACTGTCACAAGACCCAGCGTCTGTGACTTTCAGTCCTCTCTTAGCCTGGTCCACCTCAACACTTGCGCCGGCGTTGGCCCTGCTTGTGAGCCAAGGCGTTTCCTTGGGTGCTTCACTCGGAGAGGCGGGGTGTAGAGCCCGTAAGAGGCCCGTGACCCGTTAGCAAGGCTGCGCTTGGGCGCAGCTTGTCGTCCTCTGCGCTGTCTAAGCTAGCAGGAGGCTGACATGAGTTGTCTGTTAGTCTGCTACCATGATGTATCACCACAGTATGGAGCGCTGTTGGATGGACCCATGAGCACTACCAACCAACCACCCAGCTGGCAGCCACAAGCGTCTGTAGCCTAGTTGGTAAAGGCAGCACTCTAGTATGTGTCTCAGCATAGCTGAGTTTGTGAGTTTGACTCTCACCAGACAAATCTTCATTTTAAAGTCTCTACAGAGCTTAACTACTGACTACTGAGGATGAGAGGGTTGGGGCAATAATTGAAGAGGGGAAAGCAATGGCAATGGTTCAATAGCAATGGTGAGTTCAGAGGGGCAGTGTTCAATGGGTAATGGGTGATGAGGAATTTCTACTATATTTCTGTATAATCTTCACTGATAATTTTTGCCTAATTCTAACTGACTGGGGAATCTACAAGTGGGGGGAAGGAAAGTTCTTATGTTAAGATGAACAATGAGCAGTCAAGAGGAATTCTGGCTATGGGAATAAAGACTGTACAAATGGGGAAGGGTTCTGGCTATGGGAATAAAAGACTGTACAAATGGGGAAGGTGATGTGGAAATAGTAACAACTTATAATGATGAGCACTACTGAAAGAGATAAGCACAGATCTAATGATGCAATGTGTACAATAGGCATAGTACAGTGCCCCGCATCTCTTATCGACTACCCTGCGCCTGCAAAAGTTTTTGACCCCCCATAACTTTTTGACCATCAACCCTATAACTCCATAAAACACATTTTTGAGCTCTATAGAGCTTGTAGAAAAGGATTTTATATAGCACATCCCTCTGGGATGTCTCCTTCAAAAGTTATCATTTTTTGGGTGGTCAAATTTGGAACACTTGCCTATATTATGGGTTTAAATGTGTCAGCCTACGTGATGCCAAGGACAAACCCTTCTAGCTACACGTGGTGCAAGAATAAGATAAAAGAGTATAAAACTCCAAGACAAAAGTATAAGGGATAATTCCAATGGATATATTGGTAATTATGGCGTAAAATATATGAAAAAATGGTGTAATTATATTAATAAAATTAATATAATTAAATAAAGAGGGGCCTGATAAAATCAGGGGTTTTAATCCCTCAAAAGCAAACACTGGGGCCTGTAAAAAGGTGTGGTTTAAATCCCAGCAAGGAATGGCGAAGAATCTCAAGAGAAAGGGGTTTGAACTTACTAGTAAAAAGCCCTTAAAGTCTTGAGGTTCTTCTGGGTGGAAACTGGGCAGTTGAAAGCGCTTGAAGAGGTTGATTCTGAAGGCTTGGTAGACACTGGGCAGTTTCTGGCGACAAAATGAGGCTAAAAACAACTACTAAGGGACTTACCAGGCTAGAAACAGGCTATTGAGCACATGTTGAAGGCGGGTAAATTCAATTAGGTATGTAAAAGCGTGAGGAAAAGCCTTTTGGGGCGACCAGGGGGCCCTTTAAATACCCGTGGCAGCTCTCTGGGGCGCCTGGGGGAGCTACAGGGCCACTGGCCAACTTGTGGGTGCTTTTTGGCCAGACTGTTGATGCTACTAGGGCTAATTCTTCTTTGGGAAGATGTACTAGCCTATTTGGGGCGCCTTCAGGCGAATTTCCATCCTGGCTGATGGCGCCATAGAAGCTAGTCTTCTTTGGGAATATGTACTGGCCATTTGTGGGTGCCTACAGTTGAGGATTCCCTCATCCAGGCAGATGAGCTGTCACGTGTCTCATATTTATTCAAATGGGCCACAGTGCTTCCCAATTGGTCTGTACTGTGTATGCATTAGGTATTGAATTGTTTTAATGCGTCAGGAATATTCTGTTTGCATCCATGTGACATCATTACATATGTACAGCTTAAGTAATGTGTGTAGTGTTTCACGTGGAGGGGCAGAATTGATGTCATTACTTCCCTGGTGGGCGTGCTGTAATGTACAGGTAGCTCTTTTGGGGTTTCATTCATTTTTAGAGCTCTGGGCTGTCTTCAGGTGTAGCGCGCAGCCCGCGGGTTTAGAGTTAACTCAACCTAAGTTGGGCTATCTTCTAAGCTTAACATAACACTTCAGTTTCGTGGCTATTGAAGTGTTATAAGCATATGTACATATGTATACAAGCATAAAGGTTGCTCAATTCGAGGATACCTTGTAAATTCTTAATTGGGTGATTACACAATGAAACAGTGAGAATTAAGGGTACCTGTGAGTGGGGTACCCTAGGTTAATTTAGGCTTAGATTAAGAATATAAAATAATATTCAGATTTTTACTTATGTAAGAGACATTAATGATGTCTTAATTATTTTTATGTTTTTATTTTATGGTATTACATGTGTAAGAGTGTAATAATATCTCTTTCATATTTTCAGGCTCGGTGATGCCAAGAGTAAGAATACTCTTCTAGCTACGCCGGCGACAGAGCACGGAGTGGTAGCGCGCGCAGCAAAAAGGCGCGGTATAAGTGTGAAATAGCTTAAAAAGCTATTTCTAATGAACCAAAAAAATAGGTTTAACTGAGGGGCCAGGGGCGCCTGGGGTTTTTTAGTGCCCTCCGCAGTTCTTACAGGGCCCGCGCACGGAATGTGCAGGGGTTTTTGTGGCCTGTGTCGTCTGGGGCCCTTGGAAAGGGGGTGATTGCGCAATAAATCGCTCCCAGGATAGTACTAGGGATAGAAATCCCAATAGAAAGACAAAAAAACGCAAACTTACTTTTTTAAGGTAGGTTTGCAAGAAAAAAGACGATTGATTCCGAAGAAACCGTAATCGGAGCTAGGTCAGAAGGCGCGCTGGTCGGATAAGACGAGGGCGGGTCTGGCGAGGCTGCAAGTTGGTTATAAAGGTATCTGAGGGGCCTTCCTTTGCCCGAAGGCCCTTGATTATATATTCGAGCTACAACCGGTAGGGTTGTAGCTCTTATTGCAAATACTTCCTCGGTTTCTCGGCCGGAGGAAGTAGTGCTTCTTTCAAGGGTGACGGGAGTGAAGGGGGATTCTACTAGTCCCTTCGCTCCCGTTCACTTTATTTGTTATTCAATCCTTTTGCTATTCCTTGGCTCGATGAATAGCGTGGTTTGTGTTCCATCATTGGCCGGGGGAGGAGTAGTATAATTCTTTCTCTCCTCCCCTACCGAAGCCCTTCTATTTCTCATGGAGACTACTCTTGGTTAAGTAGTCTCCTGAGAGTGTCTGGCAACCCGTTCTCTAGGCTTGAGAACAGGTTTTGAATCTACTGTTCTTTCTCCTGCCGCTTCTTCGGCCGGAGCGTACCAGCCTTACTCATTTTTAAGGGATCTTTTTTATGTACGCGGCGCTCCGCGCCGCAGCTAGTTTTTTTTACAAGAAAGAAGTATATTTTGTATGCGGCGCTCTGCGCCGCTATTATTACATACAATTTTGTGATGCTACAATAGTTAGCCGGGCTCTAACTTATTATAGTAGCCCGGCTGACACATATGTAATACTACTTTTTATTTTTATGTTACGGTGGCTCTGCTATAGTAGCCAGCTGACAAAATGTATGTACTATGGGTTTAAATGTATGTACTATGGGTTTATAAAGTATGTTTTATGTACTTCATAAAACACTGTAAACCATATGATTACGGCATTTGGTGAGTGCAATTGGCTGAGTTCTTGCCGGTGGGAATTGATCTTTGTCGGGATTGTAAAAAAATTGTTCATCAGCCCATTCACCCTCATCAGAAATCTCAATAGGACAGCTTTGATTGGAATTCAATTTTTGCTTTTTGATTGTGCGGTCAACCTTCTTCCTCAGCATTGATTCACATCTGCGGTGGGCTCTTTGTGCTTTAGAAGCTTTGCTAGCAGGCGCCATTGTGAGTTGTTTTTTTGAAGGTCTCTTGATTTGCCAAAGCCAGGATGCCAGGAGACCTCACAATGACCATAATATGTACACTTATGTAATATATTCAAATATGTATTACAATGTATGTATAACACTTATTTCTCAGGCTAAAAGTTCTGACAGCTGTTGTACAGCATCATTTTCCCCTAGAAACATCAGAAATCATCGGAGAAAAGCCCCTGCCCCCAAATTTTTTTTTGGATTTTCCCCCCCCCCAAAATGTGGAACACCCCTGTAGGGGTAGTTGAGAAGAGGTGCGGGGCACTGTACATAATGAGTAATGTATGCAAAGGGTTTAGTATGTGAGAAAGTATCTGTAAAAAGAATGTTATGTAATGATTTAAGTAAATTACTAATTAAATGAGTATTGTAACTAATGAAGACTGTAGGTTTTCTGTAAGTCTTATATCCTCTTTAACTATTGAACCATTGAAGATAAAGGGGTACTATGTGTGAGTGACTATAGATGAAATGAGGCGTAGAATCTGAATATGCAATAATGATGAAGTATTTGTGAAGGGTTATGGGGTAATGGGCAATGTAATGATGAATATATGTAAAAAGAAGATAATAAAATACTACTTGTGACTTGGAATGGAGCACCACACCGCACGGGACCGCAAAATGCATGCCTCTGCGGGGGAAAAACTGAGACTCCAATTCCTTTGGTTGTTTGGTGGCAACAAGTTGCTTGAAAAATCAAATAAAAATTGCAGAATGTAGCTGAGCTTCTTGGCTACTCATTACATGTTCTATGAATTTTTTTGGATGTGTGTTGGGAAAGATAGGGCCAAACAAAGAAGGTGTACTTCTGCATACCTCTCACACCAAAAAATTCCATTGCTTTGTAAGTCCTTCCTTCGGAGGCGGGCGCTTTGCGCCCAGGAGGGACTTTAGTTAAGTTCAGTACACACCTGGACAAATCGGGCAAAGCCGCGGCGCCATGAGGACGCCAGGGCCGTACAGGCGCCCGGTGGGCGCTACATGACGCCATCTTGACCCGGAGTCCAGTTTGGCGTCACTGTGATAGGGGGCGGGGCGCCTAAGACCAGGTGGTGTCAGGACCCACCTCAGTTTGCTGTATGCCAGTCTGGGCGCCTGCCGGTCATCCGTCCCGCAGGCCAACCGGTCGGGATGGTCAGGCAGGCATCAATCACCTGCGCAGCCGTGGCACCACGAGGGGCCGCCACCGGGTCGGCCGGGTCAGGTAGGCGGCATGCAAGGTCCACATCAGGGGGCCGCCCCCACGCTGCCTACATGCCCCGGTCGCCTGTGTGGCGACCCACTGAGGTGTCTGGCCCCACCGCGCGGGCGAGGCGGCCTCTTGGAGACCTGATGACGCTGGCCATCGACCTGAGCATGCCCGCTGTTTCAGGCCGGCGACCCTTACAGGCTATGAGACCGTACTGGGGAGGAAACACCCCCTGCTGTGCAGTTCCCTTGGCAGGGACCTGGCCTCTCCGCTCAACTGGGGTGTTGCAGCACCCCTTGATTCTCATTCATACCGCTCCGGCCCTTTATCCATCACCTCCACAGATCCATCACCCCCACAACCTCTCTCCGAACACGCAACTGAAAATGAACCCCGACATTGACTTCTTCTACTCTGACAACTCATACTACTGCAATCTCTGTCCCCTGGCGAGGGGGACAAAGCATTGGAGTCGCCATATCCGTTCCGAGGCCCACCAACGGAACATTGAGCGGTGTGAAACCGCAAGCAGGCAGATTTCTCTGGACCCCATTGCAGCAGCAAGAGCTCCTGATCCCATCATGCAAGGGATGATCGGAAATGACTTGCCTGAAAAACTTCTGTCAAGTGCGGGTTCACTGGTCAAGCCCAATTTCCTTTCAAGGCGTCCATCATTTGAAGGGCTCCAAGCAATCACAGTTTGATTCAAAGGGCTTCAAAAATAGTCAGTTCTGCCGCCTTGGGTGGCAAACAAGGACTTTGTCCTTGTCTCACCCTCCGCTATCACGGGCAGGGGCCCGACCGGGCCAAACCCGGCTTTCACGGGCGGGTCTGTTGGTTGGTGGGGATGCTCACCCAAGGTCCGCCACTCGCCCCGCAGCTGCATCAGCTTGATTGCATAAGCCCGATTAGGGCTATGTGCGCAGCTATTGACGCAGCCTCACCAGCCAAGTAGGGTCCCACCCCGCGGGCCCTCGACCATTACCTAGAGATCCCCTGGCCAGGGACTACATAGGAGCCAAGTTCCCACACCACCAACCACCGGAACCCACCGCACCTTGCCGTCACCACCACCCCATCCCCTTCGCTTTGACAACCATCAGCCTCAGCCCTACATGTCGTTTGTGCCCATGAGTTTGACCCAAACCCCGACAAGCCGTCGGGCCGGCACCCCCAGCAACAACAGTAAGTCCCCCCACCCAGGACCATTGCTGACATGCATCCGAGTTCCCGAGGATCATCTGCCGCGAACCACCTCCCCCTCCACCCCAAGGCGGGTCCAACACGTTCAGCCACTTCAAACAATCAGGCGCCAGTCAGGGTGACAACCTGCCTGACCTAGCACCCCACCCAATAGTTCTGACCCCAACGCGGCAGATCTACGCCGATCTTGCCATCTCGCCTATCCAAGCAGAGCTAGCGGCCCAAATTGAGATCGTGAGTCATCGGCCGTGCCCCTCATCCCCCCCTGCATATCCCAATTCCTACCTCTGATTGCTGACCCCCCATACCGCCCCCGCTGTGGTAGACGGAAAAGTGGAAAAATAAAAAGTTTTTTCTATGCCACATAATTACTCATACTAGGCCTCAAGATACCATCAAATGGACCCCAGAAATGGATTCTACGGCCAATTTCACCCCTAGTCACCACTGGAAGCACCCCTGGACCCCCTCTAGCGTGGAAGTTACATCTCATGGACACCTATCACACGGCCAGCCCCAGTAACCCAGCTGTCACCTGCCTCAACCCAAGTTTCACAGTAGTACACTTATACATATCACAGGATACAAACATACATCTCCCTGTCAGGCTACACTCATTACATATTAACTACATACACTCCTTTATATACATAGTATGACATCATTTACACTGTTTCTGCAGCCTCAGACTTTGTGTATACACTAATTCCCCCTGTATGACAGCTCATGCAGTCTACTGTCACCTCATGCATGCGTTAGAATGTTCTGTTGTATATTCTGACACCATTCATGCGCCCCTGAGGGGCTATGACATCATTTGTATCTACTCCCACCAGCTAAAATCCCTCACCCTGTTGTCTAGATTAGCTGAAACCCTAACCCACAAGCCCCTTTGGGGCTCCCCTTTTGTCTATAAAAGGAGCTCTCTCCACCCCCAGTGGCCTGCTCCCCAGTTCCTCACCCAGAACTCACAACTCACCCAACACTCATCCACACTCAAATCCTAAAACCCTTATAACAATAAATCAACCCTTATAACAACAATTCAACCCTTATAACAAAGTAATTAAAACACTTACACATTGCCAGTCAAACAGATTTCATCTGGAACAGACCAGACCTATCACTTAATAAAACTTGCCAAGCTGAGCTTGGTAGGTCTTGTTGACTGATAACAGAAGGGCAGAGCTTGCAACTCCATCATACCCTTCACCATTCAGCAAAAGGGTTTCATTACCACTTTTGAGTCTTACACCGCCCATCACTACGTCCCACCCATCCCCACAGATGCTAGAGTCTGAACAAAGCGTGATGATCTTTGTCCGTCTTGCGGCGCTCCTGCAGCGCCAAGAGACCCAAACCCAAGGATCCCCAGGCGCGCTAGCCGCAGGCCTGGCCAACCTTGACACAGCCAACTGCAAGTCCCCCACCAATGACAAGGTCCAAATCAAGATGTCCTTGATGGCCTGAAGCCCCCCCTCCCCCGGCCCCTTGGTTTTCCCTTTTTCTCCTCTTCTCTTTGCTTTGGTTTTCTCTCTTTCTTTCCTCATATCATCAGCGGTAGCGTAGTAGTGTTTAGTTTTTTAGTTTGTCCTCTGGTCAGCTTCATTTATGTTCATTTTGTGCAATACCATAGGCCAAGTTACACAAATGGGTGACTTACTGCTAGCGTGATGCAAGGAGGGACCCTTGACGGTGTGATTGCGCCAAGCTGCCCAGGCGTAATGGATTCAGTGGCCGCAGCCGTTGCTGAGCAGCCCACACTAATGTCCTGCCAGATCCATGGTGGCTCCCATGATGCCCCTGCGGCGCCCGCCACCGGTGGCCCATGTCGACCACCATGAAGGCCTAGCATTGGCCACCCGGCTTTGCTCCTGACACCCTTGATGATGGGCTACCCATTCCAGCGCGGAGTAGCGGCGCTTGACAAGAATGATGCCACAATGGCGGCATCCAACCGGCCACCTGGGCTTCCCAGGGGACGGCTCAGGTAGTCATACCCTGACAACACACCAAGGGACCGCATGCCGCCCATACGGGTGTCGTTAGGAGGGCCAAACCCCTCGCCTAGCGCCTGCCATTGCCCGTGCCAACCTGACCTGCTTCCCCGGTATGTCAAGTTGACGCCCCCTCCGGCCTAGGTGTCATCTGGTCGATACAGGTTGGCGCCCACTAGGGCGAACGTATGGCGTGGGGCCTGTACACCACGGGTTGCGGTTGATTGGGTGCCGACGTAATGAATTGCGTCGGCCCAACCCCCCCGACCCCACCCAAAAATTTGGGTGACCAACCTAATGTTTCATAGCGGGATGTATTGGGATTTTTTGTTGGCGGGCCTACAGCATGCCGGCTGTTGGCTGATCTTCCAACAGCGGGCCCACGGAAGGGCAGCTGTTGGTGTATCTTCCAACAGTGGCCGCACAAAACAGTGGGTGTTGGCTGGTCATTGAGCTTGCCCATCAAAAAGTTCACTCATCGGGACTCAAACGTCAGCCACGACCCTTGGCCAGGCCGCATGTAAACCCCCTCCCTCACTTGGGGTTCACAAGGTGACACAAGACATTTCACACTTAGATACATAGCCAGTTCCCCTTTCTTCCCTGGCTCAGCAGAGAACTGATTTCCCTTCTCTCTGAGCCAGGTAAGCCTTTTATTCCATTTTAATCTCTCCTTCTTCTAGTTGTACTTAGGAGAGAACTGATTTCCCTTCTCTCTGAGCCAGATTGTCCCCTTCATCTGCAATATACAGCCCTGTGAACTAGATCTCGTCTTGAGGTCCCCCTCTCTATGCCCCACTCGACAAACAGTGAAGGACTCCCAACTGGAGTCCTTACACCGCAACGCCACCAATAACCGCTACGGCACAAAGCATTGTTCCTGACTTCCCTGTTTGTCGTATATAGACAGCAAAACATGTATTCCTGTAAAGTTTGGAGGCTTTTCTTCTTGAGATGTTTGTTTGTTTTACTTTTTTTTTGTAAAATTTTGAACTGTGTAGCCTCTTTCTTACAGCAAAAGAGGCGCATCCAGGTGACTTGATTAAAAAAAAAAAAAATAAGAAGCCCAACCAATTGTTTAGCTAACCCGGACGGCGAGCCGATCATGACCGAGGCTCGACACAGGTCCAACCAGCTGGCGGCGTTGGCTTGCTCAATGAGACAAGCCTTCGTCCGCTGCGGAGTCCTGTTGGACTTGGATTTGACAGGTGATCAAGCTGACGGAGCCAATCAGGCATGTCCAACCTGATGACACCGTCGGTCTGCTCGCCAGGGCTGGATGGGGTCGGCTGGGCAATCCATGACCCCTGATCGACCCACGTATCATGCCGACACAATGTGTCGGCGGTGTTGGCTTGGCATGCGGGTCGGATGGGTCAGACCCACGTAGTTCTGACCCATCGCCGGCGTCGAACCGTCTCCGTCGTGAAAAGCAGGGAGGAGAGGTCATGCCAGACCTGTTCCTGACCCCGCAGCCAAGCCCACGCGCTGATTCAAAATTCATCGAGCGGTGGTGTACGTCAATTGAGTATCCTGGGGAGCCACGCCCAGCTGGCGTTCCCCCCTTGCGGGTCGCAGGTGGCGCCCCTTACTGCGTTAAGTGGGCGCCCCGATGGTCCGGGTGTGTAATCTGTGCGAGCCGCCGCCGGAGCAAGATTCTCTTGCGCGCAGCCAGAAATGTATATCTTGGCAAGGGTCTCTGTTTGACACGATTGAGCTTCGAGCGGAGAACGAGATTCATTCGCAGAGCCTGGATTCCGAAGGAGAGAGTCGAGCTCGCCAGACTCCTCCTCGTCATAACATGCTGACGACAGTGACGCTTAATTCGTAGTCGTGGGCGTCAATGGTACGTACTGCGCTGCCAAGATTTACTGCGCCAGCCTGTTTACACCAACATAAATATGTGTTTTGGCCAAGAGTTGGTTCCTCTCTTAGCATGTTACAGGGAGTAAGCCAAGTCTTTGACCGAACTTGTATGTAAATGCTTCCCCGTCCTCACTTGAGGTTGCCAAAGGCGGAGATGAAAACTGGCGGTAAACATCCCACTACACAGCCACCACGCTCACGGCGACGATGACACAGGCTGTTGTCTGTCTGGGACGATCAGGCAAGCTGGAGTGCTTGCTGCTGGTCGGAAAATACCGCTGCCAAGGCTTTGATAGGATACAGGTCATCCACGAAACTGCAAATAGATATTTACTTCGCTGAGGATGGTTTGTTCTGCCATCAGCTGATGATCCACACCCATAATAAATACCCTCTGTGTTTTGCAAGAATTGCGTGGTTGGTGAGCGTTCCAACATATTTATAAAAGCCTTCCTTTCCGCCACATATATAAATATAATCCCCGTAGCTTCTTGATACGCGGTCTTATTTATTGCGATTGTGGATTACAAGCGCTATACTTGGTCACAAGTTTTTCGATCTTATTACGACTTGAGATTTATCCAAGCAAAGCACCAAATGAACGTCTTCAAAGCATACCTCTTCCTCTTCCGCTTCATTTGCTTCATCTCATCTTATCATTCTCTCGAGATTAATCGGCTTCGAGCTCGATCATTAGCAAATCTAAACACTCCGCATACTATATCGACCGCCACCAAATCAGCAGAAACACTTGACAGCACACAAGACTTGGTCCATCTCGGAAGTTCAAGCGCCAACTCGCCCATCTTAGAAGGCTTTAGACCTCATGGGAAAGCTACCGGTGAAGTGGTCCCACATGCCCCAAACCGCGAAGGAGCATTGGGTGATCCACAGGTTACAGCCACACAATCTGGAAAGGAGCAGGAATTCCAAGGTTCTGGCGAGCCTTCAAAAGTTGGGAACCCTATTCCTGCCGCAGCAGAATCCCCCGAAAAAGGTAAAAACCTGGTGAGTGTGACTTGATTTGAATTTTGCATATTTTGTATCAAACTCTACTGAAATACAACCCATTGTTTGGAAAGGTTCCAAAAATTAAGTCAAAGTTTGCTGCATTTTATCAAATGCTGAAAGCACCATTTCAGGGCTTGTGAGTTTTTGTTTCCAGCTTTAATAATTGATCTTCATTTGGAATTTCATACTCAAATACTTCTGGTTCATTACAACACCTGGTAAGTGTAAAATACTGGAAAGACTTTATTTATTGCAGTAGGATTGTCTTCAGGAAGCGTCATGATGATTGGGAGATTGTTAGATTTGGTAAGTCTTTCAAATAGCACAATATTTTTATTGTAATTTTACCACCCAGCTCGTGTCAAATTACTTCACTTTTTGGGATCAAATTCTGTGTTTTTGGCAGAGAATGCAAGGGATACAATTGGAAAGTACCTTGCTTTGAATGAGCGTGAGCTTAAATTAGCCGACGGAAAGCCTTTCGATTTGAAGTCTGTAGCCAAGACTCTTGAGGAGAAATCCCCCTTATTCCCCAGCGACAAGAATAGAGTCCCAATGGAATCATATTACGAAGATTACCTCAAAATCCTCAAAAAATACCAGCTTATTGCTGATGGAAAAAATCTGCCTAGGAAAAGCTGGCTGTCCGAGCTGCCACCAGAACAGCTTCCTGACCATGCAAAGATCATTGCTGAGCTAGAAAACTCGTTGGAAGAGCTAAACAAACCAGGAATCAAAGAACAGTTCAAAACAGAATTGGATGATGCAGTGAAAACCACTGTTAAAGCTGCAAAAGGACAGATAAAAAAGAAAGAGGTCTACTCAGCTTTGTTGGGTATGTTTCCAAAGGGCAATTCCGATAAACAAATCAACCTGGAGAAGCTTGCTAGTGCTCGCGAGGTTCAGTTAAAGAAGAAATACCCTACAGACCGAAGATTCTTGGACCTTGAGCATGTCTTTCGAAATCTTCCCCCGGATCTGGACTTGAATAAACTGGTATTCCGTTATTCCATGGTAGAAGGATTTGAAAACATTCTGGAGAAAATGCGCCTGAAATTACAACCAACTCTTCATGGCCAAGCTCAAGCTGGAATTACCAATGTTATTGCAAAACATTTGAATTCAAATCCTGAAGAAGAATCTATTTTGGCAATTGCTTCCAAAGATGATTTAGAATGGAAGGAAAATGCCTTTATGAAATTCTACGGAACTGCTGTGATGCCATCACAATTGTTTGAAAGGTTAAGAAATCACCCAGAAGAAGAAGAAATAATTAGGTATACTATCAAGAACAATGTTGATTCAATTGATTTTCTTCAAAAAGCTCAATGGGATATGCTTTGGCAGGCACCCACTCGTAAACTCTTCACCGACCAAGTTAAAATATTTGAAAGAATATTTGAGAAAAGTGGTGATCACAAGGCATCTACAAGAGTAGAAAAGTTGAAGAATCTGAGAAGAGACGCTGAAAAAACCTATCAGTTCAATCTACCACTGGTCCAGGAGCTGACAGAAAAAGGGATCATCAATGACAGCTTGATTCAAGGAGCTAGAGGAAATGAACAAGACTTTTTGAAGGCGTTGGGTACCTCAGAACAGTTCCAAAAAGGTGTGATGGATCAATTTGAAACCAATATGAACAAACACCTCAGAGAGCTATCATCAAGAGTGACACAGGAAATAACAAACCAGGCTGCATCTCGGGTAACTCAGTCACAGCTAAATCAACTTGATCAGGATGCCAAGTCTAAATATCTCACAACAGATTCATTTACAAAACCAAATTCATTCCGATTTGACGAGGCTCTGAATGTATACCATCCCGAGTCTAATAAATTCATCAAGAATCCAGCCAACCCGAATAGCTTAGCAAGAGCTTACATAGACTCTGTAGTCGCTACTCACCCTTTCAAAGATGCACCTGTTGCCTCGGAGACTGAGATAGCAATCCGGGAGTATCTGGAAGATCGGATTCAGAATATTGAAAACTTGCTTTACCAAAAGTTGCCTGAATTTAGGGAATATTTTGAAAGCATCTTGAAGCCTAAGGGACATATTGCAACCCCAGATAACTCTCCTCAATCTCATCCAGCAAAAATCATTCAATATCCCAAATATACCGACCCTAGAGCTGAGATCACAGCTTTGCGAGGATAAATTACACCCCCCACAATCATTTTGAAAATCGTTTTCCCAGACTTATATTCAGCTCATGATCAAATGGTATTGATTTTTTTGTTTTCTGGAATTACACTATCTTCTTCCTCATACCTCAAAAGAACACTCATATCTCATTGGTTGATCAATTTTTTCTTGTCGCTGCACTCTGTTGGGATTTTTCATGTACATGAAGACCAGAATCCTACAGTCTGTGCTGATATTAATCCTCTGACTAGGGTTCCTTTTTGCTTGCTGAAAGTTATCCTTTTGTTGCTTCCATCGCCCAATACACATATATTTATTACTGATTCAGTTGCTCGCAACCGTAGAAGGTCAGGTCATGACGCTATGTGTTTTGGCATAGCTACGCGCCTATCCCCAAAAGCTGTCACAGCAGGTAAAATGAGAATGTGAGCGCTAACTCCAAAGATAACGTGGAACAATCCGCTACGAGATTGCTAACGGTCTAGTGCGACTGAGAGGCCACAAAACCTTCAAAACAATGCGGCCGGTCTAAGAAAGTAGCAAGTAGCGTATGCAGCCCTCAAAGAGCTAATAAACAGTGCAGCGCAGTCGGGCCAAAAAAAAAAGTATGGATGCTTCTCTGAGAGCAAGCGCTTCACTATCCCGTTGTTTGGCATTCCCCGCATGTGTTCTTTTGAAGGATGTTTCCCTCATAAGGCTGAAACATCCATGTGCATCTTGATTGGGCCTGAAGCAACATGGTTTTGAGGCACACCGATTGCTCGGCTGACCGAGGGGGGGGGGGGGGGGCTTTCATGACTAATCCTTGTATTTATATCAAGTCTATCGTCAGTAAGAACAGTGTAAGTAATACATAAACTTAAACGGATATATTGGGTAAGGGTTTGGTTCAGGTTGAGTGGTACAAGTTCCGTGACGGGGTCTCGGTTTCGAGCGCGAGTTGGACGCGAGTCAGTACAAGATAAGACATCCAAAGCAAGGGCAAGAACCCAACCCTCGAGCCACCATGCTGATGGTGGTGGGGATTTAGGAGGGGATGGCGGAAGCCGAAGAGGGCGTCGGACATGCGTTGTGCGACCGAGTGGGCGACGGCGTCGGCGGGCCGTTCGACGAGCTCGAGTGTCCCGGGGAGGCTGTGGTTTTTGGGGGGTCTGAAGCGGAGAGTGTAGACAGGCCAGTGGGCGAGCGCGGCGATCTGACGGGCGCAGGTGTCCGACAGCCCTCCAGCCCCCGTGTGGTTGTGGGCACTCTCCGCGCGCCGGCGGGCGGCCTCCTGCGAGACGATAGTATCCAGCCGGGCCTGGCACACGCTCTGCCGAGTCCGCGCCCCCGGCGCGGCGGTCCTGCTCAGCCGGTCCCGCACAAACCCGATGATCGACCCCCCCGTCTCCAGACACTGCTCGCTCGACCATCGCCCCCCCGGCTTCGCCTGCCGCTGCTTCACCAGCGCCGGGATCTCCTCCGTCAAATAGTCCTGCGCCCCCCGGACTATCCCGCTCCGGTCGCGCAATCCCACATGGATTTTCGGCACACCCAACAGATCTGCAATATAAACCCCAAAGATTCACAGTCAATCTTCTCTGTTCAATACCCGTAGAGCCAAAAAGACCACGGTTATTTGGGGGAAGAACCAAGCTGACAGGATTGGAGCCAGAACTTCAGCATCTTGAAGCGATATAGATTCCAGTGATCGCGATCGGAAGCGGGCATGATCGAAGTTTTGATTTCGATGAACTGGTCGATAGGGACGGTCTCAGAGGGCTGGTCGGAGTTATGAGCGAGCTGATGGCGATGGTGATTGAAGGCATTCGGATCGATGCAATCGACCTCTCCGCCGAGGATGAGTCTGTTCCCATTAAGGTTAGACTTGACGACGGAGACCCATTGGGTGTTGGTATTCACGTCCTCGAACCCGCTCGGATTCGTCAGCAGACTCTCGTACGAATGGCCGTAATACGTCTGTTGGGCCGATGAGCCCCCCTGCTCTTCGGCCGTCTTCGGCCCATCGATCATGTACACCGTCCCGTCTACCATCATCACTTCCTTCGTCCATCCCCCTCCCCCTCCTCCGCCCTCCCCAGCCGTCTCGTACACCGATGCACATAGCTTCGTTAA
This sequence comes from Puccinia triticina, assembly GCF_026914185.1. Lineage (NCBI taxonomy): Eukaryota > Fungi > Basidiomycota > Pucciniomycetes > Pucciniales > Pucciniaceae > Puccinia > Puccinia triticina. Next base: position 8,361,439 of record NC_070559.1, on the reverse strand, counting down.
CACGCCTCGCCAGGTTATCAGGCTCGCTGAGAACACCCCTCGACACAGATCCAGACGCTCTTTCGGATCAGCCTTGTCCAAGAATCCTATCAGGCTAAAGGTCACCAAAATCAGCCAAGAGATTATTTTGAGTGTGTGTGTGGGTTATACTTGATACCTGATCAGGAGTCCGTCGATGCCTTCGTCGATCGATTCGTCTCGAAAGACGGCCCGATCGATCCGATGACTGAGGTCGAAGCCGACGAGATTCTGAGGGACCGAGAACGGTCTGAGAGACTCGAACTGGTGTTTGCCGGTCCTGATGAGCCGGTGATCGTCGTAGGAGAAAGAGGTGAAGGGGACCGGGCGTTGGTAGGAGGCGAGTTTGGCGGCTCTGGGAGGGCGTGAGCGGTTGAAGGCCGCGACGGGCAGGGTGTGAGTGGCGGGCTGGGTCAAGGGGAGGGCCTGGAGGGCTTCGCGGAACTGCTTGTGCTCATCGTCGTCCTCCTGCTGTTCGTCGTGCTCGGAGTACTGCTGCTGGTGGTGGGCTTGCTTGGGCAGGGCGCGATGGGAGTCGACTGCTGGTGAGAGCAGGTTGGCGAGCTCGATGGCCGAGGGTCCCTGGCTGTGGCTGGGGTGGAACTGGGAGTGCGGGGGTGAGACTGGGGTGCTGTTGAGGAGGGTGTTGAGGTTGACGGGCATGGCGGGCGATGGCCGGCAGCGAGAAAGCGGGGCCTAGCACGACACCAGGTTGTAGCCGTGCTGCAATTGGCTACGCGACAGGCGCCCATACTAGGGGCGCACTGTACGCGTGTTAGGTTCTTCCGGCTCCGGCTCCGGCTCCGCACGAGCTAGGAGTTAGAGGTGCCGAAGCCCCTGCGTACTGCACGCAAGGGGTTGTTGTTTTCCGTTCTTCCTTCTTTCAGCTTCATACCAGGCGTGACCTGTACACGCACGTACTGCCTGTACCGTTGAATTTCTATTCAACGGATCCTTCTTGTTGTTTGGTTTCCTTTTCCATTGTCGGCCCTCATAAAAGGGCCTCTCTTTGTATGTCTGTTTCCCCATCCATCCTCTGTCGTTGGAAATCCAGACACATTCTCGTTTGCCTTTTTGCCGCGTGTAGCTTTGCTCCGCCGCAGGCCCATTTTTATAGCCTTGTAGCTTGCCCGCCTACAAGTGGTAGCGAGTTCTTTTTCACGTTTCCGACGTTTTTCGACTCCACATTCGGCACAGTTTCTCCTATAATACCAATCACATCACCCTATGACAATCATAGTCTTTTCTTTGCGCTTCGGCAAAATAAAACGTAAGATTAGAATTTTCTTGATTTGGTCTGGGTAACGGTTGCCTCAGTTGGAGTTCCCCAGTCTCTTGTTGACTGGTCCTCTGGGGCAGGGTCCTGTTTGGCATGCTGCGCGCGCATCCGTCTGGTGTTTTTTTCTTCACGGTCACTGACGTGTCGAAATTTTTTCTTTTGTTTTTGTTTCTGTCCGTGATTAGATGCCCGTTGGTCACAGTCCCCCAGGTGGGAAGCAACCTCTTCCTACCGTTGGCGGCGAGGTTGTCCCTAAACCACCGCAGGATGGCGTCCGGTACTCGAAAGGCGAGGTCGAGGCAATGAACCCAGCCAAGCGTCTGTGGTATGATAACCACCGAGACCTCCCTCAATGTCAAGAGGATCTCATCGGGTACGATAACGATGCTGTAAGTCACACTACCACGAATAGTAGTGACATTGTTAAGATGTTGACCCAATTTGTTGGGCAGATGAATCTTGACGGACCTGTGAAGAAGGAACCGGCGGATTCCAATTGTTTTGGTCCAGCCCCGCCCGTCAACGCGGAGCCGTTGAAGACCGTGTATGAGGAGGACCCGCTGAAAGTCCTCAAGTACTGGCCCGAGGAGCACCCGAAGTTCAAGGGGCAACCGGGCGATGATGCCGTAACCTGGCTTAGCAGGTTGGCGGTACACCTCAACAATCGCAGCGCCCACCCCGCCATCTGGCACAAGGTCGGCGGCCTCCGTTTGGGCGGCAAGGCCTCAGATGATTACTGTGACGCCGCCCTTGCCGGAACTCGCCCCAGGAATTGGGACGAATTCAAGCATTGGTTGGTTCGTTTAAGCCCGCTAGGTACCAGTCCGGCGGCACTAGCTAGGGAGCTCGGCGCGTTGAAGCAAGGCCCCAATGAGACCCTCCAAGCGTTCTACGCTAGGTATTGTGCTTGGATGTCCCGCGCGAAATCGCACGGGTATCCTTTCGATGCGATCACTTCTTTTGTCAATTGTCTGACGAAGGGGCTTGCAAAACGGGTTTTCAAAGAGATCACCCGCTGCCAGGTTCAACGTACCCCGTTGGATTTGGACCAGGTTGTTGTTACGGCCATGGAGTACAACAGTGCGTACCGCGGCGACGCCGCCTTAGCTTTGACTTCGACGGCAAGTTCTGGTTCCGGTTCCGGCAAGCGTCAAACCAAAGGTGGAGGCAACAAGGCTGGCAAGAAAAAGCTGTATTGCTACAACTGTTGGTTGAAGGATCACCTTCTTGCGGACTGCAAAGAGCCCAAGATGGAGCGCCAAGCGGCGTACGAAGCCGCCCACCCCCCTACCAATAAAGGGAAGAAAAAAGCTTAGTCAATGTGGAACCGTCTCTCCCGTTGACACCTGTTGTAGTTACTGTGACCTCTCCTCCCTCATCCTTTTCCCGCAATCTATCTCCTGTCACAGTTCCTGCCGAGCCTGAGGGTGAAATACCCCTCCCTGAGTTTGGTTGATACCCCAGGCGTGGGGACAACCACTTTGGTAGAGCTGTCTGAGGACGCCACCGACGTTGTTTACAATAGTTTGAGCTCCGTGCCTCTAGCCGCCGCAAATGCGGTGGCTGAATCGAGCACGATTTGTGTAGACTTCCTACATGAGATTGAAGGGCACTTGGCCAGAGTCCTTCTCAACACAGGCGCCGGATTGTCCTACGTGTCTTCTTCTTTTATTTCATCTCACTCACTCCCTGTTTTCTCCTCCCCCTCATTGTTATGCGTCGCCGGCGCCTTTGGAGACAGGAATAAAGATAACCGGTTAGCTAACATCCATTTCTCTTTTTCTGAGGTGGATTTTCTTTGTGTCTGTAGGATCGCGCCGTTATCTAGCTACGATTTGATTCTAGGGCGTGATTGGATCGCAACACATGTGTCGTCGACGGATTGGGAACACAATTTGTGGTGTTTGAAGGGCCCAAACGGTAAAGTAGCTCTTTTTGAACCGAGTTTGCCCGCTATCTCCCTGGTCCAGGAGACTGTTCTCGCGCCGCTGACGGACGAGGATGAGATTGTTTTGCCAAAGCACCTTAGGCGCCGAGGTATCTGGGAAGGCGCAGCTGAGAAACTGCTGGCGCTTACCAAGTCGGAGGGAGTTTCGGGACCGCGCGACGAGAGGCCGGCGGAGCTGCCCACTGCGTTTGGAGATGAAAGGTTGGGTGATGAACTACGTGCACTGACTGCCGAGTTCGCCGATCTTTTCTCCCCTATTGTTAAAGCCTCAACACGCAAGCGCGTCATTGAGCACTTAGTGGCCGATACAGGTGCGGCTGCGCCTATCTACCAGCCGGTTCGTCAGCTTTTGCCCGCTCTCTTGGGGACGCTGAAGGAGAGACTCTCAGGCCTTCAAGACACCGGATTTATCCGGCCTTCAACGTCGGCATGGTCCTCCCCGATTGATTTTGTTAAAAATCCTTCCTCTGGGAAGGTGCGCTTATGCGTTGATTACCGGCAGGTGAATGCTGTCACTAAGAAGGACAGACATCCACTGCCGGTGATTCAGGAATGTTTTGATGCGCTCCGTGGGGCTAAATTCTATTCCAAGATTGACTTGCAGCAGGGGTTCCACCAGATGCGGATTGCCCCCGCGGATGTGCCCAAAACTGCTTTTGGGACGAAGTACGGCCACTTCGAGTGGCTTGTTATGCCTTTTGGCTTATTTAACGCGCCCAGTACGTTCCAGCGCATGATGACCCACATACTACAGGAATTCATCGATGATTTTGTCCAGGTCTACCTGGATGATATCCTGGTGTACTCGGCGTCTGAAGCCGAGCATGTTACATATGTACGGCGGGTGCTCCAAGTCCTTCAGGACGAGGAGCTGAAGTGTTCCAGAGCCAAATGCTCCTTTGGTTTACGTGAGATCCAATATGTTGGCCACGTTGTTGGTTTTAATACCATCCGGCCAATGAAAGAAAAGATTGAATGTATTCAATCTTGGCCGCGCCCTGCGACAGTCTACAACGTCCGAGCTTTCTTAGGTTTATGCGGTTTTTACCGCCGTTACGTTAAAAGCTTCGCGAAGATTGCGGCTCCCCTGCATGGCTTGACAGCTGGGGGAGTCAAGAAACGCGAGAAGATTCTTTGGTTGCCTGTCCACCAGGCGGCTTTCGGGTTGCTCAAAGAGGCACTGGTGTCTACACCAATCCTCCTCACCCCAGATACTTTGAAGGCTTTCGTCATGGAGACCGACGCGTCCGACTTTGCCGTCGGCGCGGTTTTGTTGCAGTACGGCGACGACGACCGTCTACATCCAGTTGCGTTTGAGAGTTGCAAACTCAACAAAGCGCAGATCAATTATCCTGCTCAAGAGCGGGAGCTGCTGGCCATTATCCACGCTTGGCGGAAATGGCACGTTTATTTGAACGGTGCAGTCGCCACTACTATTGTGTACACTGATCACGCGTCCTTGGTTTACCTTAAATGCCAAAAACTTCCTTCCAAACGGCTTTGCCGCTGGTTGGAGGAGTTCGCAGAGATGGATATAGAGATCCGTTATAAAAAAGGCGCTGATAATATAGTTCCTGACGCGCTTTCGCGGCGGAGTGATCTATCACTCGTCGACGAGATAGGCGACGTCCTTGATGAGACCAATTGGCCTCTACTGATCCCTTACCTGCATGATAAAAGGGAGATCCCCGCTTGGGTCCCTGAGGGGCTCGTAATCAGAGCTGAGCAAAACAAAAAGTTGTTTGAGTTATATGACCCGGACAATGAAACCCTGATTTATCTGGGGCGTCCCGGGCTATTGGAGCGCTCGCCGTTTATTCCTCTGGCACATCGGTTCGACTTGCTTAGAACAGTTCACGATGATCTGGGCCATAGAGGCCGCGATTGCACTCTACAAGTGCTGCGAGGCCGAGGCTGGTGACCTCTGCGCTACGAGGACGTTAAAAGTTACGTGGCCACTTGTGCGCCTTGTCAAGTGCATGAGCGTGCGCACGCGTCGCAGGAGACGGGTCTTCAGACCCCTCTGCCTGCCGTGATGCCGTTTGAAAGGTGGTCCTCTGACTTCATTAAGATGCCGGAGAGTTATAAGGCTGGATACAATTGGATACTGACCATAGTGGATCATTGTACCTCTTGGCCAATAGCCATTCCCTTGAAAAACGCGACGGCTGACGCCATTGCGGAAGCTGTTTTTGATCATGTAATCACACCGTTTGGTTTGCCTCGCGAGTTCCTCACGGACCGCGGGTCTAATTTTTTGTCCGCTGGGTTTGCCAGTTTCTTGGCCAAGGCGGGTGTTAAGAAGTTAAATACTTCCGGTTATCATCCCCGCACCAACGGGAAATGTGAGAGGTTCAATGGTATACTTGAGAAGGCGCTGTTTTGCCTTAATACTACCGGCGACCCCAAGCGCTGGGAAGATTTCCTCCCTGCGGCGCTGTTTTCTACCAGGATTCACGCAAGTGATAGTAGTAAGTTTTCCCCATTTGAGCTGGTTTACGGCGTCAAGCCGCGGCTTCTGGGTGATAAGCGGCGCATGGTTGCCGCAGATGAGGCCTGTCCTGGAGAGCACGAGTTAGCCACCAGGATTGAGCAGCTAAATAAGCTCAGGTTGGCGGCCGCAGGCAACACTGCCATTCGCGCCGAAGCCAACAAGGCCGCTTTCGATAATAAAACTAGATTTGCTCGCGATATTGACGCCCTTGTTGTGGGCCAATCCGTTAAACTTCGCAATGAGGAGCACACAAAGGGTAGTCCACGATGGTTTGGCCCCTTCGAGATCAAGGCAATTTTGCCAAATAACGCTTACATTCTTAACGACCAAAATGGCGACGAATACTCGAGGCCCGTGAACGGCAATAGCTTGAAGCCGGTGTCCCTACGGTCTTTGGTGGTCAACGGGATGTGGGCGACGCCCCCCGCAATTGCTCAGCGGGAGCGGCAAGCTGAGCCCCGCGTGGCCAAAGCCCTGCTTAAGAAGACCACTTCGGTGGCAAAGTTATCCAAGCCTGTGAAAGAAAAAAAATTTAAAGGTGCCGGAAAGACTCCGGCCCCGTCGGCTACTGATTCTGCTGTTACCCCGGCTCAGCCGGCGCGAAAGATACGCGTCCGTTTTGACGGCCAGCTGCTCCCGGAAGGTGCTGGGGCAGCCCCTGTCTAGGGGGGGGTGGTTGTAGCCGTGCTACAATTGGCTACGCGACAGGCGCCCATACTAGGGGCGCACTGTACGCGTGTTAGGTTCTTCCCGCTCCGGCTCCGGCTCCGCATGAGCTAGGAGTTAGAGGTGCCAAAGCCCCTGCGTATAACTGCACGCAAGGGGTTGTTGTTTTCTGTTCTTCCTTCTTTCTTCATACCAGGCGTGACCTGTACACGCACGTACTGCCTGTACCGTTGAATTTCTATCACTGCCAGCATTTAAGCCTCGGATGCGCGCATCCCCGTCAATCTGGGATGCACGCAACCGATTTAACATTGGTTGCGCGTATCCGATGCAATCCGCATCCGAGTTGACATTGGGGGACAGTAACCCGAGGGTTTTGCCACCCGATTCAAACTCGGCTGGTCCGCGGCCGAGCCAAAATCGGCAGGCTGTCTGACCGACGAAGTAAATTCCTCGATCAGTGGCCAGCCGAGTTAACCTCGGCCGCCACCAACCGAGCAATGGAAGCTTGGTTGACAGCTCAAGCGAGCTTTCATCTGATATGAAAGCTCGGTTACGGACCCACCGAGTAAAATGAACATTGGTGGGTCAATCACCGAGGATTTCAAATGATCGGTGGGTAAATCACCGATGATTTCGAATCATCGGTGGGTAAATCACCGATGATTTCGAATCATCGGTGGGTAAATCACCGATGATTTCGAATCATCGGTGGGTAAATCACCAATGATTTCGAATCATCGGTGAGTCAACAGCTGATGATTTTGAATCATCGGCTGTTCCACCCTCCTCGGAGAACTTTCCCGGGGAGGAGCCCTCCGGCAGTTAGCACGTCGAGCCACAGTGGCCGGAGCAGTCTGCTTGCTGGTCCAAGAACTCGACTCGCCGGTCCAAGCAGACTGCTCAGACTAGCGAGCAGTGCTGCCCGATCACGTACAGGTACTATACCCGCTTCGCCAGCAGGTTAACCTGTCGAGCTGCTGGCCGAGCAGGTCAACCTGCAGGCCAAGCAGGTTCAGGTACCTGGCCAGCGAGCAGGTCAACCTGCTGGCCAAGCAGGTAACAGTACCTGGTCGGCGAGCAGGCTGACCTACTCGCCGAGCAGGTAAAAGCTTGTCGAGCAGGTACTTTTACCTGCTCGGCCATTAGCATAACCTGCTTGTCGAGCATGTACGGTTACAGGTACTTGCTCCGACTCGGCCAGCAGGTCAACCTGCTGGCCAGGAAACAGTACCTGCTCGGCGAGCAGGTTTGTCAGAATATCTGTCTCTCTGTCCGCTCACATTCCCCTACCATCCCCAGTCCCCAGTAAATTTTCCAGTGCCCAGTCCCCAGTAAAGTATTCTGTCTTCAGTCCCCAGTCCCCAGTCCCCAGTAAATTATTCAGTCCCCAGTACCCAGTCCCCAGTAAATTATCCAGTCCCCAGTCCCCAGTCCCCAGTAAAGTATTCTTTCCCAGTCTCCAGTAAAGTTCCCTGTTCCTGTCCTGTCCTCTGTCCAGTTCCAGTTCCTGTCCCTGTCCCCTATCCCAGTTCCTGTCCTGTCCCTGTCACTGACTTGTTATTACAGATGTTAGTTTATTTTGTCTTGTATGTTACATGCTGTTAGGCCCCCTCTGGATCTTGTGCAGGGGGCTCTCTAGTTGTGTATACATGTCCGCTCCTCAAGTATGAAATAAAATCATCGAGTCAGAGCCCAACAACAAGAGACCCACTTTTGCCCAACCTGAGTCAAGCTCCTCTTTCAAAAACCCCCACTACTCGCCTCCCATATTCTCAGTCAACAAGCGTAACCTCAACAGATTTACAGTCTCGTCAAGACTCCTCCTTGTTCGACCCCTTCGTATTCTCGTTCCGCTAAACATGGCCAGCACCGACAAGTTTCATATTCCCGAGCTCACCAAGGACAACTATGTCGACTGGGTCTCTAAGATGTCATCTGTACTTAAAGCTAAAGAACTTTATCAGCTCGTTATTGGTAAAGAACCCGCCAAGATCCGTGGCGACGATGGAAAGATCTTCGAAGTCGATCAATCAAAACGTTTGGATCTAGCCCATGCGACGATCATCACTAGGGTCCACTTCTCAGTCTCGGGTCGCGTAAAGAAGAACGGTGGAGCTAATTGTCCTAAGAAGCTATGGTCAAACATCCTTGAGTTCGGTGCCTCGAAGAAGCAAGCGAACAAGTTTAAGGCCTGGTATCGACTGGTGCACCTTCCCTTACGAGTCAATAACGTTCAGCAGTTCATCTCAGCATTCTGGGACGGCATCGCAGTCTTGGAATCTCTCGATGCGTCGATTGACGAGGAGTCTCTTGGTCACATAATCTTGATGAAGATCCCCAACGAGCTCGCTCATGTCCGTAATGCCATCATTGCTTCAGGTACCTCGTCGTCCATGGAAGTGACATACGAGACCGTCCTCGAAATGCTCGACAGCCAAATCAGTGCCGACTCCGCTCCTGTGCAATCCAAACCTCGAGTTAACGTTCCCTCCGACTCAGACGAGGCCTCAGCGCTCCTCACTCAAAAGTGTCCCCAAGGTCGTCACCTTCCTTCAGCCCCTCATCAAGCAGAAGATTGTTTTTCTCTCCATCCAGGCAAGCTTGCAGATTATCGGAAATATTTGAAAGCAAAGCTAGAAGCCGAAGCCCACCTTGCAATGCTAGCACCGCCGGCGCCAACCATGTTCTCTGTCGAAGTCGTGGAACCCAACGCCTCAACGATTGAATCTACGGACAATCTCGCTGCTTCTTTTGACAAGCTCCCCTCCCATGTTGCCTTCGATGACAACGATGATCATCAATCTGAAGTCAGCGAACTCTAACCTCTCCAATCTCTCAACTTCTAGCTCATTCCCCTGTTCCCCGACTGTTCGCGCGGGGGTGTGTCAGAATATCTGTCTCTCTGTCCGCTCACATTCCCCTACCATCCCCAGTCCCCAGTAAATTTTCCAGTGCCCAGTCCCCAGTAAAGTATTCTGTCTTCAGTCCCCAGTCCCCAGTCCCCAGTAAATTATTCAGTCCCCAGTACCCAGTCCCCAGTAAATTATCCAGTCCCCAGTCCCCAGTCCCCAGTAAAGTATTCTTTCCCAGTCTCCAGTAAAGTTCCCTGTTCCTGTCCTGTCCTCTGTCCAGTTCCAGTTCCTGTCCCTGTCCCCTATCCCAGTTCCTGTCCTGTCCCTGTCACTGACTTGTTATTACAGATGTTAGTTTATTTTGTCTTGTATGTTACATGCTGTTAGGCCCCCTCTGGATCTTGTGCAGGGGGCTCTCTAGTTGTGTATACATGTCCGCTCCTCAAGTATGAAATAAAATCATCGAGTCAGAGCCCAACAACAAGAGACCCACTTTTGCCCAACCTGAGTCAAGCTCCTCTTTCAAAAACCCCCACTACTCGCCTCCCATATTCTCAGTCAACAAGCGTAACCTCAACAAGGTTGACCTACTCGCCGAGCAGGTAAAAGCTCGCCGAGCAGGTATTTCTACCTGCTCGGCCATCAACCTGGTCGCCCGGCAGGTACAGTTACAGGTACCTGCTCCGGCTCGGCCAGCGGGTCATCCTGCTGGCCAAGTAGGTAACAGTACCTGCTTGGCGAGCAGGTTGACCTACTTGCCGAGCAGGTAAAAGCTTGCCGAGCAGGTACTTTTACCTGCTCGGCCATCGGGATGACCTGCTCGCTGAGCAGGTACAGTTACAGGTACCTGCTCCGGCTCGGCCAGCGGGTCATCCTACTGGCCAAGCAGGTAACAGCTCGCCGAGCAGGTATTTTCACCTGCTCGGCTATCAACCTGGTCGCCGGGCAGGTACAGTTACACGTACCTTCTCCGGCTCGGCCAGCGGGTCATCCTGCTGGCCAAGCAGGTAACAGTACCTGCTTGGTGAGCTTTTCCCTGCTCGCCGAGTAGGTCAACCTGCTCGCCGAGCAGGTATTTTTACCTGCTCGGCCATCAGGATGACCTGCCCGCCGAGCAGGTGCTTTTACCTGCTTGGTAAGCAGGTTGACCTGATCTTCAAGCAGAGACCTGTAGCCGCTTCGAAGCGGGAACAAGTACCTGCTCGCCCAGCAGGTACTGTTACCTGCTTGGCCAGTTGACCTGCTGGCCGCGCCGGAGCAGGTATCTGTAACTGTACCTGCTCAGCGAGCAGGTCATCCCGATGGCCGAGCAGGTAAAAGTACCTGCTTGGCGAGCTTTTACCTGCTCGGCAACCATGTAGGTCATAACCTGCCAGTGCTAGCCAATTCCTGAGGGCAAATCTCCGCAGGCAAACTGCTAAAACTGCTAAAGCAATTTTTCCTGGGAGCAAAACTCCACAGGCAAACTGCTAAAGCAGTTGTCCTGGGAGCAAAACTCCACAGGCAAACTGCTAAAGCAGTTGTCCTGGGAGCAAAACTCCACAGGCAAACTGCTAAAGCAGTTGTCCTGGGAGCAAAACTCCACAGGCAAACTGCTAAAGCAGTTTTCCTGGGAGCAAAACTCCACAGGCAAACTGCTAAAGCAGTTTTCCTGGGAGCAAAACTCCACAGGCAAACTGCTAAAGCAGTTTTCCTGGGAGCAAAACTCCACAGGCAAACTGCTAAAGCAGTTTTCCTGGGAGCAAAACTCCACAGGCAAACTGCTAAAGCAGTTTTCCTGGGAGCAAAACTCCACAGGCAAACTGCTAAAGCAGTTTTCCTGGGAGCAAAACTCCACAGGCAAACTGCTAAAGCAGTTTTCCTGGGAGCAAAACTCCACAGGCAAACTGCTAAAGCAGTTTTCCTGGGAGCAAAACTCCACAGGCAAACTGCTAAAGCAGTTTTCCTGGGAGCAAAACTCCACAGGCAAACTGCTAAAGCAGTTTTCCTGGAAGCAAAACTCCACAGGCAAACTGCTAAAGCAGTTTTCCTGGGAGCAAAACTCCACAGGCAAACTGCTAAAGCAGTTTTCCTGGGAGCAAAACTCCACAGGCAAACTGCTAAAGCAGTTTTCCTGGGAGCAAAACTCCACAGGCAAACTGCTAAAGCAGTTTTCCTGGGAGCAAAACTCCACAGGCAAACTGCTAAAGCAGTTTTCCTGGGAGCAAAACTCCACAGGCAAACTGCTAAAGCAGTTTTCCTGGGAGAAAAACTCCACAGGCAAACTGCTAAAGCAGTTTTCCTGGGAGAAAAACTCCACAGGCAAACTGCTAAAGCAGTTTTCCTGGGAGAAAAACTCCACAGGCAAACTGCTAAAGCAGTTTTCCTGGGAGCAAAACTCCACAGGCAAACTGCTAAAGCAGTTTTCCTGGGAGCAAAACTCCACAGGCAAACTGCTAAAGCAGTTTTCCTGGGAGCAAAACTCCACAGGCAAACTGCTAAAGCAGTTTTCCTGGGAGCAAAACTCCACAGGCAAACTGCTAAAGCAGTTTTCCTGGGAGCAAAACTCCACAGGCAAACTGCTAAAGCAGTTTTCCTGGGAGCAAAACTCCACAGGCAAACTGCTAAAGCAGTTTTCCTGGGAGCAAAACTCCACAGGCAAACTGCTAAAGCAGTTTTCCTGGGAGCAAAACTCCACAGGCAAACTGCTAAAGCAGTTTTCCTGGGAGCAAAACTCCACAGGCAAACTGCTAAAGCAGTTTTCCTGGGAGCAAAACTCCACTTTCCTGGGAGCAAAACTCCACAGGCAAACTGCTAAAGCAGTTTTCCTGGGAGCAAAACTCCACAGGCAAACTGCTAAAGCAGTTTTCCTGGGAGCAAAACTCCACAGGCAAACTGCTAAAGCAGTTTTCCTGGGAGCAAAACTCCACAGGCAAACTGCTAAAGCAGTCTTCCTGGGAGCAAAACTCCACAGGCAAACTGAAAAAATAGGAGCAACTGAAAATAATATTTCTAATTAAAAACTCCACTAGCTAATGACAATCTTTGAGGATTAAGAGAAATGTCTGAATAGTGAATAGAAATCACCTGAAAGCAGGAACGCACTAGCTTTGTCTTTTGCCTAACGGCTGGATAGAGAGAAGAAAGAAAGCTTTGATCTGAGAATTGAGAGAAGAGAAGGCTACAAACGCAGGATCACGCTACTTCCTCACTTTGATCAATCAACACACGGGGTTTATCAGAATCATTCTTCCCAAGAAGAAATCCAATGCCACCACTGCAATTCTGGACTTTCAAAAATTCTTTGAGCGCCAGACTGGCCAAGTCATCATCAAGAAGATGATCACCAACGGGGGCGGGAAATTTTGTAATCACTCTCTTTTGGGTATCCTTCACCAAAGCGGAATTCAACACAACACCTTGCCTCCCTACACCCCGCAGCACAATGGCGTACATAGCTGAGCAAGCCAACAAAACCATCATCAACATGGACAGATGTATGATGGTGAAGTCTGAGCTTGCCAAGGAATGGTGGGGCAAAGCCGTTCTCACTGCGATGGCAACCACTAACTGCCTCCCTTCTCTCAGAAAAAGCAAGATCAGCCCAATCCAACAACTCTTTGGCAAGGTTCCCAACATGAAGTTCTTCTGACCCTTTGGCTGCAAAATGTGGGTGATCAAGCCCAACCAACTCCGCACATCCAAATTTGACGCCATCTTGTGGGATGGCATTCTCATTGGGTACACCAATGACTATTCTTCTTATAGGGTCATCAGGACCTCAGACAAGAAAATCATTGAGATGAGAAATGCATACTTTGATGAGTCACAATTCCCTTCATTCTCCGCGCTTAATCCTAGTCTTGATCCATCCCCTCTTGATCCACTACCTGTCTTCTCCGGACAACCACCTCTCCCACTCATCAATTTTGACAGTAATGAAGAGGAGGATCCTTGACAGGACCTCGATCCTGAAGATCACTTGGACTCTGATGTTTCCTCCTCGTCGGACATGTCAGTGGGTAGCGACCTTGACCAACAGGGGCCTCCCCGGCCTGCTCAACGCCTCATCCTCCGCCTTGGTCCTCACCTGACTCGATTCAATGGTGATGTTGACCCATCCAATATTATCAACCATCCTTGGCGGTCCGCTGTCATGGTTAATAAACCATCAGCACCACGTGAAGGTCCCGGGCTGAACTGATTGAAATCTTGAAGTATCCAAGACCAAAAATCATCTATATTTTGGTTATTAGACCGGATAGCATCTTCCGAAATCCTAACCCAGCTTTTTGACAGCTGCTTGTCTTCCTCCATGGTGAAATTGGGTCCTCGGCGTTTGGTTTTATTTGTTGCCGCAGCGGGGGAGTTTGTGGCAGGGGCCATTGATGGGGCTGAAGCATTCTGGGCTGTTGCGGCAGGCATGGGATGGCAGTCTGGGGCGGCTGTTGATGTGGAGATGGGGCAATAGGTGGGTGTACCATGGTTGAGATGGCTCCATAGAGATACTCTGGCTTAATCCAGGTGTTTTGCATATTCAAGTTGCTCTTAATCCCAGAAGCAACGGTGGGTAGTTACAATAACAGTTACTATCAGTTTTTTTTCTCCTTTGGTATTTAATTTAAAATTCAGATCCACATAATGATTTCTTTCAGCTAGATCAAGAAGTCATAGCTCTACTCTAATAACTGGTGAGATAATTTGCCATTTTTGTAAATAGACTGACTGTATATACTTGATTACACTTCCAGTTTTTATTTACTGGTTTTAGTTACTAGTAAATGCAAAATTTGACACGGAATAAGGGATATCAATTCATTCTTTCAACAAAAATGGAAAAATCTTTCACCAATTTTTAGAGGAGAGCTCTGACTTCTTGATCTAGCTGACAGAATATATTATTTGGTTCCTAATTTTGAGTTGAAGACCAAAGAAGAGGATTTATGGTTATCGTAACTACCCACCGTTGCCAGGAGTAGCAAGGAGTAAAGTTACTCCTGCTTACTTCAAATCGTACTCCGAGGAGGAGTTTAGTCTGACTAAATCGGACCCGATGTGGATGCAATGCCTGGCATTTGCCAGGAATTGCCTGGCATTTGCCAGGAATTGCCAGGCATTTGCCAGGCATTGCCAGGCATTGCCAGGCATTTGCCAGGCATTTGCCAGGCATTTGCCAGGCATTTGCCAGGCATTGCCAGGCATTTGCCAGGCATTTGCCAGGCATTTGCCAGGCATTTGCCAGGCATTGCCAGGCATTTGCCAGGCATTGAGGCATTTGCCAGGCATTGCCAGGCATTGCCAGGCATTGCCAGGCATTGCCAGGCATTGCCAGGCATTTCCAGGCATTGCCAGGCATTGCCAGGCATTGTCAGGCATTGCCAGGCATTGCCAGACATTGCCAGGCATTGCCAGGCATTGCCAGGCATTGCCAGGCATTGCCAGGCATTGCCAGGCATTGCCAGGCATTGCCAGGCATTGCCAGGCATTGCCAGGCATTGCCATGCATTGCCAGGCATTGCCAGGCATTGCCAGGCATTTGCCAGGCATTTGCCAGGCATTTGCCAGGCATTTGCCAGGCATTTGCCATGCATTTGCCAGGCATTTGCCAGGCATTTGCCAGGCATTTGCCATGCATTTGCCAGGCATTTGCCAGGCATTTGCCAGGCATTGCCAGGCATTTCATTTGCCAGGCATTTGCCAGGCATTAGCCAGGCATTTGCCAGGCATTGCCAGGCATTGCCAGTCATTTGCCAGGCATTGCCAGGCATTACCAGGCATTTGCCAGGCATTAGCCAGGCATTGCCAGGCATTAGCCAGGCATTGCCAGGCATTAGCCAGGCATTGCCAGGCATTAGCCAGGCATTGCCAGGCATTTGCCAGGCATTTGCCAGGCATTTGCCAGGCATTTGCCAGGCATTGCCAGGCATTTGCCAGGCATTTGCCAGGCATTGCCAGGCATTTGCCAGGCATTTGCCAGGCATTTGCCAGGCATTGCCAGGCATTTGCCAGGCATTGCCAGGCATTTGCCAGGCATTGCCAGGCATTTGCCAGGCATTGCCAGGCATTTGCCAGGCATTGCCAGGCATTTGCCAGGCATTGCCAGGCATTTGCCAGGCATTGCCAGGCATTTGCCAGGCATTTGCCAGGCATTGCCAGGCATTGCCAGGCATTGCCAGGCATCTGGCAAATGCCTGGCAATGCCTGGCAAATGCTGGCAAATGCCTGGCAATGCCGGGTGTTGACAAACACACGCCCGCCAACACGCCCCGTTTTTTTGGCGTGTGGGAGCCGCACGCCAGGGTTTATTGGTGTGTTTGGCCGCACGCCAAACGGCAAGCAAGCCCTTGCTTTCCTTTGGCGTGTGCCTCCCACACGCCAAAATAATTTGCGTGCGGCTCGCACACGCCAAAATAATTGGCGTGTGTAAGCCGCACGCCAAAAGGCAAGCAAGGGATGTACATAGGCTATGTGTATACAGGCCAAGTCCCAGCGGACATGGCCTGTATACACCCATCCAGCTCGCCGCGAAGGGAGACGACGAGCTGGATGGAGGGCATGTCCCACCCGACAAGGACTAGGGCGAGCACCAGCCGATACAGCCCGCCAAGTGGGCTGGATTGGCTGGCCTGTCCCGTCCGACAAGGTCGGACGGGACCCAGGTACATATGTTTTTTTTTTTTTTTTTTTTTAAGTGTAGTTTGGCTTTTAGCATTGCGCACTGTGGTGTATACCTACAAGTTGAAGTATATCAAAAAGAGGACTACAAGGCTAAAAAATTGACAACTCTACATTTGACAAGTGCCTATAACGTTTTCATCTTTAGATTAAACTAGTTTTGAGAGAGGAACATGGAGAAAGAGGGGACTAGTAAGGAAATCAAGGGTTCCATCGGCGCCTCCGGCAATTCAGAATTTCTTGTTCCATTGATGGGCAATCTGTTGACCAAGGTGAATGAGCAAACTTCATATCAAGTTTATTGATTGTCTTGTTGGATGAAGACTGTTCATGTAGAAGGCAAACACAGCAGGATTGTGCGGATGGTGAAGCAGTATTGCATGTCTTAGAGTTGTGGCTACCGTGGCATTTACTACAGAGTGGATTGTTTTTACACCATTTAGCGGTATGGCCGATCCTCCAACATCGAAAGCATTGCGGGATTGATTGGGTGTAGTGAGCCCCTCGATAAAGTTTGTGCTGAAGAAAAAGTCCGTATTTTTCGATTTTGAGTGCAATTTTCTTGTCAATGATTTGTAGAACAATTGATCCATTCTTTTTCCCGTTTTCTGCCGGGTTGTTCAACCAACATGCTGATTGGATTAGAGCTGGATCGATTTGATTTTGGGTACCAAGGGCTTCCAAATGGCTTCTGTTGTTGGGGTCAAAATGTGCCGGTATGGCGTGTAAGAGTACCGGATAGCTGTTTGGAAATGTGGCAAGGCTAGGGCAAAAAAGGCCTGTCCAGTGATGTTTGTTATCAAGGATCCAACAGGCCTTGATTCTAGATGAGGTGTATATCTTGAGATCCTTGGATGGGAGAACCACAATACCAGTCGCTTCAATTGGGACAGAGTCAATGTTGGCATTGATGGATGCCAGAGTCTTATTTATGCTGGTTGTAATGTTGGTAGCTGAGGCTGTGTCAAGTGCGTTGAAGCCAGGCGGTGTGTGAATAACACAACTGGAGGGTTTGAATTTGTTAAGCTCCGCATTGGATGGTATCGGTGCCGTTGTAAGACTCAAAAGGTGTCGTGAGACCCTTTTGCTGAATGGCGAAAGGTATGGATGAGGTGCAAACTCTGCCTTTCTGGATATCAGAAAACAAGACCACCAAGCTAAGCTTGGCAGTTTTATTCAGTGATGAGGATATGTTCAGAGATGAAGAGTATAGTTGGATTGTATTGTGGAAAGTTCTGAGTGTCTAAGAAACAGATGAGGTGTCTGAAATGGGCAGAAAATACTGATGACTTGGATGGGGCTTGAACCCAGGTCTGTGAGCAGAGGGTATATAAAGTGAAAAAGAGAAGGTCAAGGTTTGAAAGCTATGCTTCCACCAGGATTGGAACCCAGTACCTTGAGAGGCTTGTGAAAGGTTTGTGAAATCAACTATGAGTGTGAATTGCAAGTAACTGTGATATGTATGTGTAATAAATAACTGTGACAGGTAAGTAGATGGATGATGGGAGCCAGATGGCATGAGGGAGGAAACAACTGGCAGGCAGAGGCCTCCTTATATAGTAAACTGAGAAGGGGTCTAACTTCTAGGGGGTTACATGAGTTTCATATGTATGCAATATCAAAACAGTGGCCAACTTGTGGTTGAGTGGAATCAAAGGAAGGAAATAAAAGAAACAAAGGAATTCAATATGAGGTATTCAATATCCTATGCAAAGTATCCTAGAGCTGAGTTGTGTGTGAAATCATATGTGAAATACTCTGTGAACTGTCCTGGACTAGCATGTGAAAGGTGTGATCCGTGTATCTTCTGATCCAGTAGAGATATGGAAGTGGTTCCAGTTGGTGACTAGGGGTTATTTTGGCCGTAGATTCCATTTCTGCAGTCAATTTTTTGCTATCTTGAGGCGTTTAGAGAGTAAAAATAAAAGTTTTAATTTATTCTCCTACAAACACAGGAATAACGACTACACCGTGATGCGTTCCGTTGGCCAAGTTCCCTTGTTAGTGTTTGGACCTTTCTGTTTGTCAGCAGCAACCAAAGCCCAAGTCGGACGAAACGGGATAGGAGCTGGGATGGGTTGTCTTTTGATACAATCTAAACGGTCCAGGATTTTCTGCAGGGTGTTTGTGTCTGTTGTTGCTGAGTTGCTGTTGACAATGATAGCTGATCTCAGTTTGGCAAGGGAGATGATTAGATTGATGATTTGGCCTTGATCGAGGGATTGAGTTGGGTTTTTGTCCGAAATTGCATCCGTCAGGAATCTTGTGATGCTATCTAGAATTGGAAGGGGTGTCTCCGGTTTTTGTCTTGTTGATAGAGGAGGGGGATCAGGGAGAGGTGGAGGAGACATGAGAAGTGCTGAGTTTGTCGAGTTGAGTGTATTTTGAAAAATTTGTAGTGGTTGTGATTCGGCAATGCCTGGCAAATTCCTGGCAATTCCTGGCAAATGCCTGGCAATGTCTGGCAAGTGCCTGGCAATGCCTGGCAAATGCCTGGCAATGCCTGGCAAATGCCTGGCAATGCCTGGCAAATGCCTGGCAATGCCTGGCAAATGCCTGGCAATGCCTGGCAAATGCCTGGCAATGCCTGGCAAATGCCTGGCAATGCCTGGCAAATGCCTGGCAATGCCTGGCAAATGCCTGGCAATGCCTGGCAAATGCCTGGCAATGCCTGGCAAATGCCTGGCAAATGCCTGGCAATGCCTGGCAATTCCTGGCAAATGCCTAACAAATGTCATAATGACATGTTGCAAGATTTATCCAAGAACGCAAAGTGGTTATTCCTACCAAAGGTAGCAGATCAAAGGAAGACTGGCAGTTGCCAGTGTGAGATAAATAAGAAATCCTTTCCCAAGGATGTGAGCAAAGTAAACAACTTCAAACAGCAATTAAGCAACTTAACTCTGTGGTTGAGAGTAAAGATCATAAGCTGGTCCATGTAGTACAAACCCTGGACGCCAAAATTGAGAGTTTGGCGGCGGAGATATCCATTTTTGTAAGACAGACCGGAGGATAAACTGCAACCAGATCAGAAGGATCAGAATGTATTAGCAAGCAAAAGGGAACCTAAAGATAGCAATGTCATGCTCAAGAGATTAAGAACCTCACTGCGGCAATCCAGTCTAAAAACAAAGACACAACCGCAGCAAAGGAAGTTAAAGGAATTTTAAGAGAATTAGATGAAGCCCATCTCCGGGACATAAGTGCAATAAGCCCTAAACTGGACAGACTCCTCAGCCAATTCAGAGAGGATGGAGCGGAAGTGCAAGCAAAATTGCAGGAGATTAACCAACACCTTGATGAGGCATTGGTTGGATCAGGGACCTTGTCAAGACAACACTCCCCTAGGAGAGGAAGGCCTCAACCGCCAAGTCCGGAGGTAATAGACTTGCCGCAAGAAAGAAGACAGCCGGAACATCATATCACACACCATACAGGCGGGATGTCTGAGATGCAGAAACAGCTGTGGGGAGCAATTAACAAGATGGACTGGCCCAAACTCTCTGGGCAAGGAGAATACGACCACTCTGAATTTGTCAAGTGGATTGATACTTGCCGTGCAGAAACATCAGTACCTGACGAATACATACAGTTTAAACTCCTATCATGCCTTACAGGAGTAGCTGGATTGTGGTACAAATCCATTAGAAAAAATCACCAAGATAAGAAGTGGGACTTCTGGAAAGAAGCCATTACAGCTCAGTACGGAACATCTAATTGGATGTGTAAAAAGCAAGAGGCCTTTGATAAAGACTGCTTCTCAGCGGGAGAAACTCAGGTTTCAGCATGGGTTACGGGGCAATATAAGAGACTTTGTGCGTTTGAACAGCAACTGTCCCAACAGTCCATTAACTTTGGACTATTGGGTTTAATGAACAGGGAAGTTGAGTACACAGCCAAGAAGGCAATGAATTTGACAAGACATGATATGAGCTCTTTAATCAATGTACTTGAGGAAATTGCAGACAAGACCTGTCTAGGCCGTAGAAAATTCACGCCTAAACCACTGCTATCCAAAAAGTTGGCCACTAAAGCAACAGATGGGAAGGATAAGGGCCAGTCGGGAGTAGGGGAAATTAAATGTTATACTTGTCAAAAAACAGGCACACCTCAAGGAGCTTTCCTAAGAAAATTAATAATGTAGGGGAAATAGATGAGCCTTTAGAAGAAGAGTCACAAGAAAGCAAAGTAGATGATGATAATAATTTGGTTATTGGTTCTAAACCTTCCTGTGCAGTCATAGCACCCAAAGGGAAGAATAATCTAGTTATTATGTCTTGCGCGGGGAGTACCTGTACTGTTTTGCTCAACAGTGCAGCAGTCAAATCAGTGGTTAGCAAAAAGTACCTAGAGTAGAGCGGTTTTGCAGACTGGAGGAAATATATTCTCCCGGCAAAACCGGGCAAATTTCATAGCTGCACCGGGGCGCTGAAACTGCTAGGAATAGTTAAGGTAAATCTATGCTTTGATTCATTTGAGTTTACCATCAGATTCGTGGTGATGGATAATATGCCTGTTAGGTATTTTATTCTAGGCAATGACTACTTATCACATTATAATACATCACTTCTCGAAAACGTAGGCAGAAAATTCTACATGAAGGGGAAGACCTTTGAGTTTGATAACTCTATCAACTCCATTTTAGCAGTCAGAAAAGAAGCACAAACATTTAGGAGAATATTAGATCTCCTCTGGGTTTTTTAGCAAACCAAACCTGGAAACAGTCCCCCGCTGCTTCAGGCACCCTAAAGTAAACACCCCTGCTCCGCAGGCCCTGGAAACTTACCGGAGGGCAATTAAACACCCTTGGCTCCTAGAGTTAAGCCCCTCCGTGAATAAAATAAATATACCTTTTATCTTTGCCAGTGTTCTAATCCAGAAACCGCGCCACTGTTCCTTCCCCATCAGCCAGTGTAGCTAGAAGAGCGCGGCTCTTAGTATCACCACGGCTGACAGAATTCCTGCTTGGAATGAATATCCGGCGCTTCTCCAATGTAAGACTCAAAAGTGGTTGTGGAACCCTTTTGCTGAATGGAGGAAGGTATGGATGAGGTGCAAACTCTGCCTTTCTATGTATCAGAAAACAAGACCACCAAGGTAAGCTTGGCAATTTTATTTAGTGATAAGGATGTGTTCGAAGATGAAAGGTATAGTTGGATGATATATGATATGTTGACTGGTCAGAAAAGACTTGATGACTTAGGTGGGGCTTGAATTCAGGTCCTTGGGCTAAGGGTATATAAGGCTGAAAAGATGAAGCCAAGGTTTGAGAGCTGTGCTTTGGCTAGGATTGGAACAGAGGGCTTTAGAACTTGTGAAAGGTTCGTGAAACTAAGTATGACTGTGAATTGCAAGTAAATACCTGTGATATGTATGTGTAATAAATAACTGTGACAGGTGGATAAAAAATATGTGGGTGCCAGATGGCATGAGGGAGGAAACAACTGGCAGGCAGAGGCCTCCTTATATAGTAAACTGAGAAGGGGTCTAACTTCTAGGGGGTTACATGAGTTTCATATGTATGCAATGTCAAAACAATGGCCAACTTGTGGTTGAGTGAAATAAAAGGAAGGAAATAAAAGAAACAAAGGAATCCAATATGAGGTATTCAATATCCTATGCAATGTATCCTAGAGCTGAGTTGTGTGTGAAACCATGTGTGAAATACTATGTGAACTGTCCCAGATTGGTGCGTGAAAGGTGTGATCCGTGTATCTTCTGATCCAGTAGAGATATGGTGGTGGGTTGAGTTGGTGA
Source organism: Puccinia triticina (assembly GCF_026914185.1). Lineage (NCBI taxonomy): Eukaryota > Fungi > Basidiomycota > Pucciniomycetes > Pucciniales > Pucciniaceae > Puccinia > Puccinia triticina. The sequence continues at coordinate 8,339,768 of NC_070559.1, read as the reverse complement.
CTAAGGGTTGTTTTGGCCGTAGATTCCATTTCTGCAGTCCATGTGGTGATATCTTGAGGCATTTAGAGAGTACAAATAAAAGTTTGAATTTTTCACCTGCAAACACAGGAATAACAACTACACCAATGGCCCTCAAATCAATCAGACGCAATACATTGAATGTAAGACTTAACCCCAGAGAGCCACTCAGGAAAGCCACTGCTCCCGAAATCAACCTGTTCAGCAAACTTGACATTAATTATTGAGCGCTAGTGGGATCCCGAAACTACCTCAGTATCCTGACACGTCCGGACATATTCTTTGCAGTCAGCTCCCTATCACAGTATCTTGAAAGCCCCAGAATCAAACATTATCAAGCAGCAGTTCAAGTCTTTCAATACTTGTTGGGTACTAGGCACGTCGGATTGACCTTCAACAGGTCAGAGAAGGCTCAACTTCATGCATTTGCCAATGCCGACTGGGGCAATTGTCTGGACACTAGATGTTCCACCTCTGGCTTCCTGGTGGCGACCTAATAAACTGGAAGTCATGCAGACAGCCAACTGTCTCGCTATCGACGGCGGAGGCCAAATACAAGGCAATGTTGGACTTGGGGCGGGATCTTGCCTGGTTCGCAAGCCTCATCACCAAAGTTCAGCTGCAGAAATCTGTCAGCAACATAGCGGTATTGGTCGACAATCAGGGCGCAATCAATCTAGCAAACAGAGAAATGACACAGAATAGCTTCAGAACAAAGCATATGAACATTTGTCTTCACTTTGTGCGCGAGCCAATCACACTCCGCCTCATCAAGCTTCATTATGTCAAGACCAAATCAAACACGGCCGACTTCCTCACCAAGGCGCTTGGAAGATCAATTATTCGGCGCTCCCTCAGCCAACTAGGAGTCATCCAAGTCTCAGAAGCTGCTTCTAATCTTACGGCTAGAAGCATGCCAGGCTGTAAGAATACAGCTCCAGACCCCCCAGACCACCCGCAGCATTCAACTAGAAAGCGTGCGAGGTTAAGCCAAGCTGCGCAAATAGGTATGTCCATTTGCCGCAGTCCAGACCAGAAACCTAACCCAAGTCGTTGCTGATGTATCGCATGCTGTTTACAGAAGCAAATGCAGAAGATCAAACCTTAGTGGTCAACGCGCGGGAATCGGAATCAACAGACTCAGATGGAACCTTGTGCGTACCAAGTGATGATAAAGTCTGCCTTCAACAAAGCTGACTGATTTGCAATTCTTAACAGAATCCTCACAGAGCGCCTCGGCCCCAAGACAACTAGCAAACTGCTGAGCAGGATCACTGAAGACTTTGACATTTGTGGGTCTTCAGGTCCTAGAAACCACAGACCAAAACAACAAGCTAACAGATATTTGATTCTCATTTGTCATTCAGAACCAGACCTTGCTGATTTATTCAGGCAAGATAAAACAAAGCTATTCAAATAGCATTTGTATATTTTTGCAAGTCCCAGACAGTCAAAGCAACAGAGCCAGATCAGACAGAACTAACAAACACCTTGTGTCATAGTTCTCAAAGTAGTCACATTGACTATAGCTCCAAACGCTTAATCAATTCTCAGCGCAAAAGCAAAGTAAGGGAGAGCTAGTCCTGTGAGACAGATAGAAGCACGACTGACACCGATTGTGCAGATTCTTCTCTTCTCTCAATTCTCAGATCAAAGCTTTCTTTCTTCTCTCTATCCAGCCGTTAGGCGAAAGACAAAGCTAGCGCGTTCCTGCTTTCAGATGATTTTGATTCACTATTCAAAAGTTTCTCTTCATCATCAAAGGTTGTCATTAGCTAGCGGAGTCTTTAATTAGAAATATTATTTTCAGTTGCTCCTATTTTTTCAGTTTGCCTGTGGAGTTTTGCTCCCAGGAAACTGCTTTAGCAGTTTGCCTGTGGAGTTTTGCTCCCAGGAAAACTGCTTTAGCAGTTTGCCTGTGGAGTTTTGCTCCCAGGAAAACTGCTTTAGCAGTTTGCCTGTGGAGTTTTGCTCCCAGGAAAACTGCTTTAGCAGTTTGCCTGTGGAGTTTTGCTCCCAGGAAAAATTGCTTTAGCAGTTTTAGCAGTTTGCCTGCGGAGATTTGCCCTCAGGAATTGGCTAGCACTGGCAGGTTATGACCTACATAGTTGCCGAGCAGGTAAAAGCTCACCAAGCAGGTACTTTTACCTGCTCGGCCATTGGGATGACCTGCTCGCTGAGCAGGTACAGTTACAGGTACCTGCTCCGGCGCGGCCAACAGGTCAACTGGCCAAGCAGGTAACAGTACCTGCTGGGCAAGCAGGTACTTGTTCCCGCTTCGAAGCGGCTACAGGTATCTGCTTGAAGATCAGGTCAACCTGCTTACCAAGCAGGTAAAAGCACCTGCTCGGCGGGTAGGTCATCCTGATGGCCGAGCAGGTAAAAGTAAAAATACCTGCTCGGCGAGCAGGTTGACCTACTCGGCGAGCAGGGAAAAGCTCACCAAGCAGGTACTGTTACCTGCTTGGCCAGCAGGATGATCCGCTGGCCGAGCCGGAGAAGGTACGTGTAACTGTACCTGCCCGGCGACCAGGTTGATGGCCGAGTAGGTAAAAATACCTGCTCGGCGAGCTTTTAACTGCTTGGCCAGTAGGATGACCCGCTGGCCGAGCCGGAGCAGGTACCTGTAACTGTACCTGCTGAGTGAGCAGGTCATCCCGATGGCCGAGCAGGTAAAAGTACCTGCTCCGAGAGCTTTTACCTGCTCGGCAAGTAGCTCAACCTGCTCGGCAAGTAGGTCAACCTGCTCGCCGAGCAGGTACTGTTACCTGCTTGGCCAGCAGGATGACCCGCTGGCCGAGCCGGAGCAGGTACCTGTAACTGTACCTTCCCGGCGACCAGGTTGATGGCCGAGCAGGTAGAAATACCTGCTCGGCGAGCTTTTACCTGCTCGGCGAGTAGGTCAACCTGCTCGCCGAGCAGGTACTATTTCCTGGCCAGCAGGTTGAACTGCTGGCCGAGTCGGAGCAAGTACCTGTAACCGTACATGCTCGACAAGCAGGTTATGCTAATGGCCGAGCAGGTAAAAGTACCTGCTCGACAAGCTTTTACCTGCTCGGCGAGTAGGTCAGCCTGCTCGCCGACCAGGTACTGTTACCTGCTTGGCCAGCAGGTTGACCTGCTCGCTGGCCAGGTACCTGAACCTGCTTGGCCTGCAGGTTGACCTGCTCGGCCAGCAGCTTGACAGGTTAACCTGCTGGCGAAGCGGGTATAGTACCTGTACGTGATCGGGCAGCACTGCTCGCTAGTCTGAGCAGTCTGCTTGGACCAGCGAGTCGAGTTCTTGGACCAGCAAGCAGACTGCTCCGGCCACTGTGGCTCGACGTGCTAACTGCCGGAGGGCTCCTCCCCGGGAAAGTTCTCCGAGGAGGGTGGAACAGCCGATGATTCAAAATCATCGGCTGTTGACTCACCGATGATTCAAAATCATCGGTGATTTACCCACCGATCATTTGAAATCCTCGGTGATTGACCCACCAATGTTCATTTTACTCGGTGGGTCCGTAACCGAGCTTTCATATCAGATGAAAGCTCGCTTGAGCTGTCAACCGAGCTTCCATTGCTCGGTTGGTGGCGGCCGAGGTTAACTCGGCTGGCCACTGATCGAGGAATTTACTTCGTCGGTCAGACAGCCTGCCGATTTTGGCTCGGCCGCGGACCAGCCGAGTTTGAATCGGGTGGCAAAACCCTCGGGTTACTGTCCCCCGATGTCAACTCGGATGCGGATTGCATCGGATACACGCAACCAATGTTAAATCGGTTGCGTGCATCCCAGATTAACGGGGATGCGCGCATCCGAGGCTTAAATGCTGGCAGTGTATTCAACGGATCCTTCTTGTTGTTTGGTTTCCTTTTCCATTGTCGGCCCTCATAAAAGGGCCTCTCTTTGTATGTCTGTTTCCCCATCCATCCTCTGTCGTTGGAAATCCAGACACATTCTCGTTTGC